>NC_064621.1:543623882-544272632 GCF_023898315.1 Schistocerca nitens | reverse complement strand
GCTAACTATGCCTACCAGTAGTTAGTACCTTCAGTAGTACAATCTTTTATTTAGCTGGCAGTATTGGCGCTCGCTGTATTGCAGTAGTTCGAGTAACGAAGATTTTTGTGAGGTAAGTGATTCATGAAAGTTATAGGTTATTGTTAGTCAGGGCCATTCTTTTGTAGGGATTATTGAAAGTCACATTGCGTTGCGCTAAAAATATTGTGTCAGTTTTGTGTTGATCAGCATAAGTAAAGAGAGTTCATTTCTTCTCAGCTGTTTGAAAATCAAATAGCGTAAGAGGTTTATCACCACAGTAATTCATTAATTTTTCTAAGGGGAGGTTTGAAAGGGTCGTAATGTGTTAGGTCTGAAGACCTGGAAGGCCTCCAGTGACGAAATTAATCTTCCGCTCCTCCTGTTCCAACCCAGCGTCCTGGACTAGTGTTGGGGGACTGATGACCTTAGCTGTTTAGTCCCCCTTCAACATCCCAACAACCACCACCACTAGTGTCATTCAGGTAACGTCGGAAGTGCTTGGACAAATTCTCATTGTTGAAGCTGTGAATTCGATAATGAGAGACCAGCTGCTTCGATTGTGGCAGGAAATGAGCGACCGTTTTGACAATTGTCGTCTAACACATGGTATCCACATTGAGTGCACAAAAATTTGAAGTTTTTTCTTTCCAGGAACACTGTCTTTTGTAGCTTAGAAGCAGTAAAGATTTGAAATGTGTTCTTTCTTTTTGAACAGCCCTGTTGTCGCGTAACTAAGTTTGTACGAAACTCTCGGTGCACCTCGACCCGCTATCGCTTATTCAGATTTGTTTAACACATCGAGACCCCAGTCTTACGCAGGTACTGCCGACAGTGGGGTATAGTGCTGTGACGAGGGCTGACTGTGGCACACCTCTGACGTCTGACTTCGTTATGGGGAACATGAGGAGCAGTGCCTACGCTGCCGCCCACTGCCCCTCCCCCCTGCGCCTGACTGCGCACTCCGGAGCTCTCGTTCGCAAGGTGACCTCCGCCGCCGTGACCTCTGACCTTAGCGCGCCTACCCGCTACCATCTGCTCGCCGCGACCGCAACTCTTGCGGGCAAAAACACCGCCGCCTCCCATATAGTAGGGCCGCGCGCTGCAGAACCTGTCTGCACCGAGTGCAGTGCGGGCAGCCCGCAACACGCGGGAGCACAACCCGGCCACATTAACGACGCACCCTGCCATCTTCCGCCGCTGGTTCCGCCGTTTTGATGAATGATTGCACTATCGCGCAATAGGTGCTGTAGAGGTGTTTCCGAGGACACAAAGTCACGGCTTCGCCTTCGCGTCGCATTATAGGAGGAGATCGTGCATGAATTGGACGATGTTCTGGTAGGGAATCGGCAGTAATCCACATATACGTCGATATCTACAATTTGGCGAAACAAGCGCTGTATCCTTGTGAGAAATACAGAGACAAACGAGTGTGGCGGGGCTTACCCCAGTTCACTGCAACTAGCGCCACGTCATCGAATCGTGCCTGTGCGTAGCGTACAAAGTATTGCGCCACAATCTAAGGATGAAATGAAATATTAAATAACTTTTCCAGACTTGAGATTAATCTTAGAATTGTTGAATCTCAGAATTATCAGATGAATATGAAATGAAATGATTGTATGGCATTGTTGGCCGGGAGGCCCCATTCGGGGGAGTTCGGCCGCCGTATTGCAAGTCATTTTTAGTTGACGCCACTCCGGCGACTTGCACGTCAATGATGATGAAAATTATGAAAAAGGACATACAACACCCAGTCCCCTGCCGGGAATCGAACCTGGGCCCCTGCATAGTAGTTTATATGTAATTCATCTCACACAGTCTCATACGGAACCTACATCCGCTTTCTTTTATATAGTGTATATGATAAAATACTGTCATCCCCCTTCCCTTCTGTGTGAGAGGATGAATGAGCAAATGTATTTCTAGTTGCATGCTTGATCGTAGCAGACAAGCCTGTCTGCTAGAGAACAGTAGGACCAACGTCGGAACAGGTAGCTACGCTTTCTAAAAGCAGAGAGGTTTCCATTCCTAGTATGTTCCTGTCCGACCCTTGTCATGTTGGCATAGGAAGCTGTCTCTCTGGTCACTTCCGTTTGTATCTGGGAAGCACGCTCGGTAGGAGCGCAGGTCAGTCTGTCCGCGGCGAGCGTCTGAAGTGGTAAGATCTCCGGCTAAGCGCGTGTCTGCTAAGTCGATAGGACAATGGATTTCCTAAGTTTAGCCTAACTGAAAATTTAATCACCTTTATTTCAGGTTTAGCTCTAAAATATCTAATGTTATCTTAAATTGCAACACAGTTTAATTCGAGTCACAGTTCAGATTATCTTCCGGTAGTTGCTTTGTCACTAGACTAAAGTGGAACCACGTGTTGATCAGTAACTCTAACTAAGATCATCAATCTTAAATGCGAATGTGCGTGAGATTATAACGTCTCGTCTTGACAATATTTTTCAATATAGCAACTTTTCTTTATGTTCAACCCACGTGGGCCGTACTTTGTGAGACCAGTACCACGTGCTTATACAATTGTTTGACCCATCAGGTTAATAGTAAGACGATAGTAACCATTTCGAGGTTTTTCTTTTGTAAATTGCTTTCCGATCTAATTTATTTTAATTATCAAAATTATTGTGGAGTTACACTCTTTGTGTAAACCAAGTTGACCACGTGAAGCATGTGGTGTAAGCATCAAAGTAGCCCTCAGCTATTCTTTTCGGGAAGATTTCACAGAGAGTTAGTATGAATTTAGTATGCCAGTGTGTGGTAATTACATGACGGACAGGATTGCGCTACGAACGTAACTTCTTTGGGTGAAAATTGAATCTTGGTTGTGGCTAATTTCCTCTTGCACATGTTTCAACGTGCTTCGTGTGTTATTTTATGAATGCAGTGATGTATGCAGTCTCCCAATCTCGGCTCTTTATTTGATGTGTTCCATAAGATTACAACCTCAAATTTTCACAATCCTAAATAAGGCACCAGTTTAGTTATGAATCAAGTTTAATATGCTGAAATTTCAATGATCAATGTTAAAATAAATTTCCAAATATAAACTGATTTATTGCTTTTTATTTAAATATCGTAAGATGAATACTAAAAGATTATAATTAATGTTAGTCTGGTTGGGAATTTGGTAAGCTAGACTGGATACCTGGTGAAACAGTTGCTCAGTAATGCAAGGTTAACTTCCTCAGATAGCTCACAGCTTTTAACCCACTTTTATGGTCTTGAATATCAGCACCGCTTACACCACAAATTAAAGTAACAACTTTACAATATAGATTCGGCATGAGAGGCAATAGAGAGACTTCCCACCGAGCTATCAATCTGTCCGCCTCAGTCAAATGCTGGCATACGCTTTTCCTCGGGTCCGCAGCTCGTGGACATGCCGGCACGGTTGCTCAGTGTGTTCGGTTAGACGCTTAGCTGCCCACCGTAATAAAAAAACTGAGTCAACGGGTCAACGCTGAACTTGAAAGGCTGTCATGGGACATCCGCACGGAACAAACGCAACGAAAAAAATCGAAAAAAATGAGAACGATAAAAATGTGGCTAGCATTTCTGCCTCTGGATCACAAGGTCCCGGGTTCGATCCCCGGCCGGCTTGGGTATTTTCTCTGCCCTGGGACTGGGTGTTTGTGTTGTCCTCATCATTTCATTATCATCAGCATTCGTGACAGTGACTAGAATGTATTGTAAAAAGAAAATGGACTGTGTAAAAATTTCGACTTTTTACGTGTGCCGATGACCGTGCAGTGGAGCGCCCCATAAACCAAACATCATCATCATTGCTCTGCCTCAGATGACGTCAGAGCTAGAGAGCTACCAAACGCGTTTTCGGTAAAAGCAGGAAGTGAACTCTCGAAGACTGTAGATTTCACGGAAGTAACTGTTGGTGTGCCGCCCGTAATGGTGACAAAACTTCGTGGCAAGTGGTGAGATTATTTTCCATTTTTGTGATTAGAAGACGAGGCGGAAGAACATTCTACTTGGAACTTACCATGGAGGTTGCCTCTGAAGTGCTGATAGCACTGTTTCTGAGAGGGACATTACTATTATAATCACGAATATTATGCAGAAAGCATGTTGGCGGAGTGCGGGGCAAGGCCCGGCCTGTCACTCGGATTTGCTCGGTCCTTATCGGAAGTATTCGGAACCGTGCGACATTTGATTGAGTATTGTGGTGTGGCATTTTTCAGTCGGCACAATTCTTTTCCTTTCATTTCGGCAGAATCGAGGTGTCAGCGCTATTTACCCTTCCCTATTTGTTCGTGGTATAAAGGATGCCAGCAGGTCCAGTGGTTGTTTGCACAAAAAGTGGCAGTCTAGCGATCTATCTTCACAGTCCTATAAAAAAGAATGGGAATGACACAAGAGAGGGACGAGAATTCTCTAAGTATGTTATGCAGTATCATATGCGACGGGTACTGCAGATTAGCTACGAAATGACATTACAACGCCATTCACAAATAATTTAAAGATTTAATTGACAATGAAAGAGCAAAAAATTACAACGATCGACAGACGGGACTCATTGTTCTGTACATCAAGACGCACTTCGTGCTAAATTTGCAGACATGGAGTGCGGTAGCGTTCTCGCTTCCCACGCCCGGGTTCCCGGGTTCGATTCCCGGCGGGGTCAGGGATTTTCTCTGCCTCGTGATGGCTGGGTGTTGTGTGCTGTCCTTAGGTTAGTTAGGTTTAAGTAGTTCTAAGTTCTAATGGACTTATGACCACAGCAGTTGAGTCCTATAGTGCTCAGAGCCATTGCAGACATGGACCATGCGAAAAAACAGATGGTACTAATAGTAAAGTTGCTGAAGTCGCACGCGTTATTTGACTGTCAGTAGCAACAGTTTTCGAAGAAACTGAAGGAAGAGTGTGGAGACTTTATATATTCCTGCAATGTAACGTTGGTTAACTCAAGGAGCATGGCGGGAACGAATTTGTGAAGGAAAAAAGAGTTCAAGAACGAAAATTAGAACGTCCTGAGTGGACTGCAGACCTTGCATTTTAAGTGATTACGTAAGTATACCACTCTGACACCTGTTTTCAGCTGTTTTCCAGTCCGTTTGCCGTTTCAGTTGAAAGTGTCCTGTGCATGTACAGACGTAACTCATCGATGTGCAAGGTAATTTCCGTCTTAGAGGCAAGCCTCTGTAATGCTAAAACTGTCCACGATGTCTACGTCGCTTTCCTCGGGTAGAGTTTCCACATCCATAATGAGGCTGCAAAAATGCTTCAATATTTCGATTGGCAGATTTGTGTGAAAGACCTTTTTTTGATTGTGAAACTAAATAAGTCACGATTAAGTGGCAACTTGAGTGCGTAATTCTGTGAAATAGTCTGAGTCTGCCAGACAATTAGTACCAGATAAAATCTGTGTTATGTCTTCAGCACTCAAAAAATAATTAAATAAAACGGAAAATTTGATTGTTTTTGATCTATGTTGTTGAGAAAGATGAAATGTAAAACCAAGTCGTATGTTCCGCTACAGCATTGATACACGTTCGCAGTTTTCTGCTCTTGAGCCTCCTCGCGCTCAGACAGCGTGGCGTGGAGGTGGTGGAACTACGCCAAGAAGGCTTAGCGCTGCGGCACTCGCGAGACGAATTCTAGGCAACCCCTGCGTTGGACGTTCATTGTACCAAAACTCTTAAGACAAATCTGAGCATTCCATTCGCCGTATCTAATACAGATTTTAGGTAGCAGTCCCATTTCGTATCGTTTCGTACAGACTAATGTTATCCCTAGACACTTGCAAAAATGTTCAAATGTGTGTGAATTCTTAAGGGAACAAACTGCTTAGGTCATCGGTCCGTAAGCCTACACACTACTTAACCTAACTTTAACTTACGCTAAGGACTACACGAACACCCATGCCCGATGGAGGACTCGAACCTTCGACGGGAGGGAGCCGCCCGGACCGTGGCAAGAGGCCCAGACCGCGCGGCTACCCCGCGCTGCTAGACACTTGCACGAAGTGACATGCTTACCATGTTCATAGCTAATCTTGTAAATTGATACTGCCGGGTTCTATCTCTGTCTTATGAGCATTACGTTACATTTACCAACATTTAACGAGAGCTGACAATGAATACGTCACCTGCAATATTTGACAAGGTGTTTCTGCAGTTCTCTACGATCACCCATTATGGACACTATCCAGTACACAACTCCATCGCCAGCGAACAATCGTATACTGCTGCTGATTGTATCGCATTAGTCGTTTGTGTATACAATCTCATGAAAGGTATCCAGACGCCTATTAGTGCACATTAATGTCGAGTGCATCCATCCTTCGCCTTTATCATGGAATGAACGCTGTTGAGGGCACTTTCAATGAGGCGTCTTGTTGTTGTGGTCTTCAGTCCTGAGACTGGTTTGATGCAGCTCTCCATGCTACTCTATCCTGTGCAAGCTTCTTCATCTCCCAGTACCTACTGCAACCTACATCCTTCTGAATCTGCTTAGTGTATTCATCTCTTGGTCTCCCTCTACGATTTTTACCCTCCACGCTGCCCTCCAATGCTAAATTTGTGATCCCTTGATGCCTCAAAACATGTCCTACCAACCGATCCCTTCTTCTTGTCAAGTTGTGCCACAAACTTCTCTTCTCCCCAATCCTATCCAATACCTCCTCATTAGTTACGTGATCTACCCACCTTATCTTCAGCATTCTTCTGTAGCACCACATTTCGAAAGCTTCTATTCTCTTCTTATCCAAACTAGTTATCGTCCATGTCTCACTTCCATACATGGCTACACTCCATACAAATACTTTCAGAAACGACTTCCTGACACCTAAATCTATACTCGATGTTAACAAATTTCTCTTCTACAGAAACGCTTTCCTTGCCATTGCCAGTCTACATTTTATATCCTCTCTACTTCGACCATCATCGGTTATTTTACTCCCTAAATAGCAAAACTCCTTTACTACTTTAAGTGTCTCATTTCCTAATCTAATTCCCTCAGCATCACCCGACTTAATTTGACTACATTCCATTATCCTCGTTTTGCTTTTGTTGATGTTCATCTTATATCCTCGTTTCAAGACACTGTCCATTCCGTTCAACTGCTCTTCCAAGTCCTTTGCTGTGTCTGACAGAATTACAATGTCATCGGCGAACCTCAAAGTTTTTACTTCTTCTCCATGAATTTTAATACCTACTCCGAATTTTTCTTTTGTTTCCTTTACTGCTTGCTCAATATACAGATTGAATAACATCGGGGAGAGGCTACAACCCTGTCTCACTCCCTTCCCAACCACTGCTTCCCTTTCATGCCCCTCGACTCTTATAACTGCCACCTGGTTTCTGTACAAATTGTAAATAGCCTTTCGCTCCCTGTATTTTACCCTGCCACCTTTAGAATTTGAAAGAGAGTATTCCAGTCAACATTGTCAAAAGCTTTCTCTAAGTCTACAAATGCTAGAAACGTAGGTTTGCCTTTTCTTAATCTTTGTTCCAAGATAAGTCGTAAGGTCAGTATTGCCTCACGTGTTCCAACATTTCTACAGAATCCAAACTGATCTTCCCCGAGGTCGGCTTCTACCAGTTTTTCCACTCGTCTGTAAAGAATTCGCTTTAGTATTTTGCAGCTGTGACTTATTAAACTGATAGTTCGGTAATTTTCACATCTGTCAACACCTGCTTTCTTTGGGATTGGAATAATTATGATCTTCTTGAAGTCTGAGGGTATTTCGCCTGTCTCATACATCGTGCTCACCAGATGGTAGAGTTTTGTCATGACTGGCTCTCCCGAGGCCATCAGTAGTTCTAATGGAATGTTGTCTACTCCCGGGGCCTTGTTTCGACTCAGGTCTTTCAGTGCGCTGTCAAACTCTTCACGCAGTATCTTATCTCCCATTTCGTCTTCATCTACATCCTCTTCCATTTCCATAATATTGTCCTCAAGTACATCGCCCTTGTATAAAGCCTCTATATACTCCTTCCACCTTTCTGCCTTCCCTTCTTTGCTTAGAACTGGGTTGCCATCTGAGCTCTTGATATTCATACAAGTGGTTCTCTTCTCTCCAAAGGTCTCTTTAATTTTCCTGTAGGCAGTATCTATCTTACCCCTAGTGAGACAGGCCTCTACATCCTTACATTTGTCCTCTAGCCATCCCTGCTTAGCCATTTTGCACTTCCTGGCGTCTTAGTCTCTATGAAAGAAAGGTAGCCCGTTCTTCCTCAGGAGCCGAAGGCAGAGGAGGCAGCGATATTGGATTCTGGGGTTTGGAGCGGGCCTGCTGTTCTATCACATACCAAAGGTGTTCTACTGGATTCAGGTGAGAACTCTGGTCAGGAATGTCCAATTTGCGTGGTCCCATTTGAACCTCTGAATTTACAAAAATAATTTACAAAAATGCCCGCTGTATTGCGCCACCCCATACACTTTATACGCGTCTCAATTTCCGCCAAGCTTTAGTCACTGGTACGACCCTCTTCTCTCCATTGCTTCTAGGCATTCATCACTGTCACACAAGCGTACTCTATGCGAGTAACAATACTTGGTAAGGCAAACCCTTTTCCTGGAGACCAATCATTCTGTCCTGTTCGAACTAAATGTAGTGTGACGAGGGCTATGCGAGAGGCGTTCAATGAATTCGAAAGTAAAGTTCTATGTACTGACTTGGCAGAAAATCCTAAGAAATTTTGGTCTTATGTCAAAGCGGTAGGTGGATCAAAACAAAATGTCCAGACACTCTGTGACCAAAATGGTACTGAAACAGAGGATGACAGAATAAAGGCCTAAGTACTAAATATCTTTTTCCAATGCTGTTTCACAATAGTTTCTTCTCTAGATTGTCGCACAGATGACAAAATGGTAGATATCGAAATAGACGACAGAGGGATAGAGAAACAATTAAAATCGCTCAAAAGAGGAAAGGCCGCTGAATCTGATGGGATGCCGGTTCGATTTTGCACGGAGTGCGCGAGGGAACTAGCCCCCCTTCTTGCAGCGGTGTACCGTAGGTCTCTAGAAGAGCGTAGCGTTCCAAAGGATTGGAAAAGGGCACAGGTCATCACCGTTTTCAAGAAGGGACGTCGAACAGATGTGCAGAACTATAGACCTATATCTCTAACGTCGATCAGTTGTAGAATTTTGGAACACGTATTATGTTCGAGTATAATGACTTTTCTGGAGACTAGAAACCTACTCTGTAGGAATCAGCATGGGTTTCGAAAAAGACGGTCGTGTGAAACCCAGCTCGCGCTATTTGTCCACGAGACTCAGAGGGCCATAGACACGGGTTCACAGGTAGATGCCGTGTTTCTTCACTTCCGCAAGGCGTTCGATACAGTTTCCCACATTCGTTTAATGAACAAAGTAAGAGCATATGGACTATCAGACCAATTGTGTGATTGGATTGAAGAGTTCCTAGATAACAGAACGCAGCATGTCATTCTCAATGGAGAGAAGTCTTCCGAAGTAAGAGTGATTTCGGGTGTGCCGCAGGGGAGTGTCATAGGACCGTTGCTATTCACAATATACATAAATGATCTTGTGGATGACATCGGAAGTTCGCTGAGGCTTTTTGCAGATGATGCTGTGGTGTATCAAGAGGTTGTAACAATGGAAAATTGTACTGAAATGCAGGAGGATCTGCAGCGATTTGACGCATGGTGCAGGGAATGGCAATTGAATCTCAATGTAGACTAGTGTAATGTGCTGCGAATACATAGAAAGATAGATCCCTTATCATTTAGCTACAAAATAGCAGGTCAGCAACTGGAAGCTGTTAATTCCATAAATTATCTGGGAGTACGCATTAGGAGTGATTTAAAATGGACTGATCATATAAAGTTGATCGTCGGTAAAGCAGATGCCAGACTGAGATTCATTGGAAGAATCCTAAGGAAATGCAATCCGAAAACAAAGGGGGTAGGTTACAATACGCTTGTTCGCCCACTGCTTGAATACTGCTCAGCAGTGTGGGATCCGTACCAGATAGGGTTGATAGAAGAGATAGAGAAGATCCAACGGAGAGCAGCGCGCTTCGTTACAGGATCATTTAGTAATCGCGAAAGTGTTACGGAGATGATAGATAAACTCCAGTGGAATACTCGGCAGGAGAGACGCTCAGTAGCTCGGTACGGGCTTTTGTTAAAGTTTAGAGAACATACCTTCATCGAAGAGTCAAGCAGTATATTGCTCCCTCCTACGTATATCTCGCGAAGAGACCATGAGGATAAAATCAGAGAGATTAGAGCCCACACAGAAGCATACCGACAATCGTTCTTTCCACGAACAATACGAGACTGGAATAGAAGGGAGAACCGATAGAGGTACTCAGGGTACCATCCGCCACACACCGTCAGGTGGCTTGCGGAGTATGTATGTAGATGTAGAACTAAATATCTATGAATTACAGTTATGAAAAACACAGTGTGATATCCGTGAAAAAAAAATATTATTCTGGATCAGAGACCTCTGTTCTTAATACTTTTCGCTCACTTTGTTTTCGATTCAGAAAGTTTAATGGTGGACGAAACATTTTAACGGATGCAGAGACATTGCAGAAGCATGGGCGAAGTATGTTCACACAATGAACCTAGACCTGCTGCATGCTGAGGCCAACAGACTTGTAGTATATTTGGGAACAACTAGAATTTCACGAAACCATATGACTTCAATGCTTGTAAGCACGTACAATTAATTTTGTGTACCTCATATCGGCATTTTGGGTCACTGACGCAACGATAAAGGATCTGTAGCATCGGAAAATAAAAATTTATCGGGAGGTGGCGAATATTCTCGGTCCTATTGACACTTTGACTGCCAACGTGACGTATGTGTTCCACGATAGATTATCAGTGAATCAGTGGGAACTTGCTGCGTGTTATTGCTAGGCATCAGTATTCCACTGGTAAAGGTATACCTGTTAATGTTTCGCAGAATCATTACTGTTACAGATTGCGCCTGTGGGTTTTGCTGTCCTCAAGTTCCATTGTTAACCCTCGGCTCCGTATCTTCCCGTCGGATTAGTTCGCGCCTGTAGATCGGCAACCCTGTTACCAGATGTGCAAAACGGACTGCCGTCGCACCTTCCCGGACACGTCATGTCAACGACTTGCACACGTCACAAACAAAGCCCAAATTGTGATCTCCTAATATGAGTTATGTATTGCAGAGATGCTACCTGAATTGATGACGGTATGAGTTTCAGTTAGTACGTCATTTTATAAAATCGCGGAGGTACTTTTGAAGAATCTTTTATGTACAATCTCTCCCCGTGTTGGAAAATGAGACGATGGGAAACATTTTTTTCAGATTGTTACGTCTGAATGAATTAACTAAAATAACCATATATAAAAAAATTGGTAGTCAGACGAATGAGACGAACCATCAGAACAAAAATGCTGGCGGCGGCCCACAGGTGCTCTCGCGCTAGTCTCTTGCAGACAAACGCAGATGTCTTATCTCAGATGTTACCAAAATCAATTTTAGCAATAACCTTCTCGCTGTAAGTTTAGACGAGTGCAATAGAAATTAAATTCTCAACGACATTTTTTTTATTACGTAGACGAAACAGTTTCGCACTTCTTACGGTGTTTCATTTTTCATCACTGAATAATTTAATGATTTCACTATAAAATATGTATCACATGCGTGTATAAAGTCAAATAATGTTCTTATACATTGATGTTAAGAAAATCGCAACACTGAGAAGGAGTTGTGCGCCATAATGGTAGGCGTTTTTCTCCGTCGGAAAGACGATGCCTATTCAAATTTGACGTCAGTCGGACAGGAATGGCGCTAGTAACCCCACTGTGAGAATGCGTATCAGGTTTGCTTTGAATTCTACGTCTACATCTACATCTACATTTATACTCCGCAAGCCACCCAACGGTGTGTGGCGGAGGGCACTTTACGTGCCACTGTCATTACCTCGCTTTCCTGTTCCAGTCGCGTATGGTTCGCGGGAAGAACGACTGTCTGAAAGCCTCCGTGCGCGCCCTATCTCTGTAATTTTACATTCGTGATCTCCTCGGGAGGTATAAGTAGGGGGAAGCAATATATTCGATACCTCATCCAGAAACGCACCCTCTCGAAACCTGGCGAGCAAGCTACACCGCGATGCAGAGCGCCTCTCTTGCAGCGTCTGCCACTGGAGTTTATTAAACATCTCCGTAACGCTATCACGGTTACAAAATAACCCTGTGACGAAACGCGCCGCTCTTCTTTGGATCTTCTCTATCCCCTCCGTCAACCCGATCTGGTACGGATCCCACACTGATGAGCAATACTCAAGTATAGGTCGAAGAGTGTTTTGTAAGCCACCTCCTTTGTTGGTGGATTACATTTTATAAGCACTCTCCCAATGAATCTCAACCTGGTACCCTCCTTACCAACAATTAATTTTATATGCTCATTCCACTTCAAATCGTTCCGCACGCATACTACCAGATATTTTACAGCAGTAACTGCTACCAGTGTTTGTTCTGCTATCATATAATCATACAATAAAGGATCCCTCTTTCTATGTATTCGCAATGCATTACATTTGTCTATGTTAAGGGACAGTTACCACTCCCTGCACCAAGTGCCTATCCGCTGCAGATCTTCCTGCATTTCGCTACAATTTTCCAATGCTGCAACTTCTCTGTATACTACAGCATCATCCGCGAAAAGCCGCATGGAACTTCCGACACTATCTACTAGGTCATTTATATATATTGTGAAAAGCAATGGTCCCATAACACTCCCCTCTGGCACGCCAGCGGTTTCTTTAACGTCTGTAGACGTCTCTCCATTGATAACAACATGCTGTGTTCTGTTTGCTAAAAACTCTTCAATCCAGCCACACAGCTGGACTGATATTCCGTAGGCCGGAAGTCAAGGAAAATAGTATCTACCTGGGAGCCTGTATCTAATATTTTCTGGGTCTCATGAACAAATAAAGCGAGTTGGGTCTCACACGATCGCTGTTTCCGGAATCCATGTTGATTCCCACAGAGTAAATTCTGGGTTTCCAAAAACGACATGATACTCGAGCAAAAAACATGTTCTAAAATTCTACAACAGATCGACGTCAGAGATATAGGTCTATAGTTTTGCGCATCTGCTCGACGACCCTTCTTGAAGACTGGGACTACCTGTGCTCTTTTCCAATCATTTGGAAACCTCCGTTCCTCTAGAGACTTGCGGTACACGGCTGTTAGAAGGGGGGCAAGTTCTTTCGCATACTCTGTGTAGAATCGAATTGGTATCCCGTAAGGTCCAGTGGACTTTCCTCTGTTGAGTGATTCCAGTTGCTTTTCTATTCCTTGGACACTTATTGCGATATCAGCCATTTTTTCGTTTGTGCGAGGATTTAGAGAAGGAACGGCAGTGCGGTCTTCCTCTGTGAAGCAGCTTTGGAAAAAGGTGTTTAGTATTTCAGCTTTAGGCGTGTCATCCTCCGTTTCAATGCCATCATCATCCCGGAGTGTCTGGATATGCTGTTTCGAGCCACTTACTGATTGTACGTAAGACCAGAACTTCCTAGGGTTTCCTGTCGAGTCGGTACATAGAATTTTACTTTCGAATTCACTGAACGCTTCTCGCATAGCCCTCCTTACGCTAACTTTGACATCGTTTAGCTTCTGTTTGTCTGAGAGGTTTTTGCTGCGTTTAAACTTGGAGTGAAGCTCTCTTTGCTTTCGCAGTAGTTTCCTAACTTTGTTGTTGTACCACGGTGGGTTTTTCCCGTCCCTCACAGTTTTACTCGGCACGTACCTGTCTAAAACGCATTTTACGATTGCCTTGAACTTTTTCCATAAACACTCAACATTTTCAGTGTCGGAACAGAAATTTTCGTTTTGATCTGTTAGGTAGTCTGAAATCTGCCTTCTATTACTCTTGCTAAACAGATAAACCTTCCTCCCCTTTTTTTATATTCCTATTAACTTCCATATTCAGGGATGCTGCAACGGCCTTATGATCAGTGATTCCCTGGTTCTGCACATACAGAGTCGAAAAGTTCGGATCTGTTTGTTATCAGTAGGTCCAAGATGTTATCTCCACGAGTCGGTTCTCTGTTTAATTGCTCGAGGTAATTTTCGGATAGTGCATTCAGTATAATGTCACTCGATGCTCTGTCCCTACGACCCGTCCTAAACATCTGAGTGTCCCAGTCTATACCTGGTAAATTGAAATCTCCACCTAAGACTATAACATGATGAGAAAATTTATGTGAAATGTTTTCCAAATTTTCTCTCAGTTGTTCTGCCACTAATGCTGCTGAGTCGGGAGGTCGGTAAAAGGAGCCAATTATTAACCTAGCTCGGTTGTTGAGTGTAACCTCCACCCATAATAATTCACAGGAACTATCCACTTCTACTTCACTACAGGATGAACTACTACTAACAGCGACGAACACTCCACCACCGGTTGCATGCAATCTATCCTTTCTAAACACCGTCTGTACCTTTGTAAAAATTTCGGCAGAATTTATCTCTGGCTTCAGCCAGCTTTCTGTACCTATAACGATTTCAGCTTAGGTGCTTTCCTTCAGCGCTTGAAGTTCCGGTACTTTATCATCGCAGCTTCGACAGCTGATAATTACAATACCGATTGCTGCTTGGTCCCCGCATGTCCTGACTTTGCCCCGCACTCGTTGAGGCTGTTGCCCTTTCTGTACTTGCCCAAGGCCATCTAACCTAAAAAAACCGCCCTGCCCACGCCGCACAACCCCTGCTACCCGTGTAGCCGCTTGTTGCGTGTAGTGGACTCCTGACCTATCCAGCGGAACCCGAAGCCCCACCACCCTATGGCGCAAGTCGAGGAATCTGCAGCCCACACTGTCGCAGAACCGTCTCAGCCTCTGATTCAGACCCTCCACTCGGCTCTGTACCAAAGTCCGCAGTTAGTCCTGTCGACGATGCTGCAGATGGTGAGCTCTGCTTTCATGCCGCTAGCGAGACTGGCAGTCTTCACCAAATCAGATAGCCGCCGGAAGCCAGAGAGGATTTCCTCCGATCCATAGCGACACACATCATTGGTGCCGACATGAGCGACCACTTGCAGATGGGTGCACCCTGTACCCTTCATGGCATCCGGAAGGACCCTTTCCACATCTGGAATGACTCCGCCTGGTATGCACACGGAGTGCACATTGATTTTCTTCCCCTCTCTTGCTGCCATTTCCCTAAGGGGCCCCATTACGCGCCTGACGTTGGAGCTCCCAACTACCAGTAAGCCCACCCTCTGCGACCGCCCGGATCTTGCAGACTGAGGGGCAACCTCTGGAACAGGACAAGCAGCCATGTCAGGCCGAAGATCAGTATCAGCCTGCAACGGTCGTGAGCGTTAGTTGCCTTTGAGATTGGACGTGGTGAGCTGATGTTCGTCAAGAATGCCTTTAAGGCGACAAAGAAGCCGTTATCAACACCTCACTGAAGTTTGAACGAGGTCGTTTAATAGGGCTAGGATAACTGATGCTGAACCACATTCCAGCTTGTGGCACGGTTCTGCTATCCCCATTATTATTTTAGCTATGGGCTACCGATTTTAGCTCGCTATTTGTTTACAACCTGACGTGAATGATGGGGAGTGGCTCTAAGGCAGTTACCTTTCGGCGATTAATTGTTAAAAAGAATCTGTATTATCTGATAATGCGTCTGCAATTGACACAAAACCGGTCGTGACTTTTAATATAAATTATTCACAGAGAGGTCGGATCATTTCACTCAAAATGTTCACATTTGGCTGCGGTTTCCCGCAGTTTAAAATAACAGTATCACGAACTGGTCATGCTGCATGGTTAGATGACCTTGGCCTGTGTAATTTCATGATAGCCGTTGTAGAATGTTGATATTGGGTCCTTTGATGTGGACGGCGCATACTTGCTCTTGGTCACACCTTTTCGACTTCGTTTGACGGCTCTGCACCAACTGAACGTGTCATAACACTGGCCCTTCCTGTCACAAGAAAGAGGCTTGGCTTAGGTATGCATCGTCTCTCTGCATCATTTGTTATGGTTCCAGGGCTCTACTCGTTCGCCGATTTTGTAGTGATGCAGACCATTACTTTTCTGGCGTTTCAGTTTGCACAAACACTGAGTACCTGTATTACAGCCTGCGCCAGTTCCTATAGGCTGCATAAACTCTGTTACTCCGCCAGCAGGTGTTATGAGGTGTGAGGCTATACTGCGCACATCACATGGCCAGACCATTTGTCACGTGACTTTGACGGACGGATCCTTTTCACTGCCTTCAGGCCAGAGCCGGCCGCGGAGCTGCGCCACGTGGGTGTTTGTGGTTCGCCGAGACCCGCTCCCCCCCCCCCCCCCGGCCCCTTCTCCCGTGACGGAGGGTCGTAAATCGCTGTTTATTGGCCGTATTTACGAGGCAACCTTTTGTGTGCCGTGGTGCGGTGCGGCCGCTTTCTGCGGAATCACCTCCCGCAGCCGTTAAAATTGCTCCTTCCGGCGTCGACGTCCGCGTTATTCGCGCCGCGAGCTGCGTTATGGGCACTGGGTCCCGGCTGCGGTTTATTGCTGGTCAGAATCGACGGTTGTAAATCAACGTTTATCGGTTGCTGCGTAAACTCAAGAACACCTCAGTTACATGAGCTTATCACCGGCACACCTCTCCCCTCATACGAGGTCTGTTCAAAAAATTCTGGAACTCTGCCCACAAAATTTTTCTACGCATACCTTTAAATTATTGTGCATGGTCTCCTTCGAAATACTCTCCTCCAAAATTGACACACCCCTCCCAACGCCTTTTCACTTCTGAAAGCACTCTTTGTGCGCCACTTGCTGGCTCGTGCGAAGCGCCGTTTGCGAATTTTCTTTTATTTCGCCTATCGCTGCAAATCTTCGTCGTTTCAACAAGGTTTTCAACTTTGTTAAAAATGTCCACAGGGGCCAGGTCTGGAGATCACGGACTATGAGGCAGCACAGTGATTTTGTCTTTTGTGGAATAGTCACGCCCAACAGGGATGAATGTGTGGATACGTTATCTTGCTGCAAGAACCATGAATTGTCTCGCCACATTTCAGGCCGCTTCCTTCTCACATTTTCTCGCAGGCGTCGCAACAAGTGCCGATAGTACCGCCGATCAACAGTTTCTCGCTGTGGCACGAATTCATGGTGAACTAATCCTTCAAGGTCAAAGAAAACTATCAGCATGGCTTTGACATTTGACCTAACTGACGAGGATTTCTTGGTGTTGGAGAGCCTTTCCGACTCATTGTGAAGACTGAACATTGCTCTCAATATCATAACCGTAGACCCACACCAGTAATGATTCTCTTTAGGAACATCTCGCTCTCATTTGCGCAATCGAACACCTTCCAACAGATTGCGAGGCAAAAATCTTTCCGGTCTTGACTCATGAGTCGTGGGACGAACTTGGCGGCAACACGATATTTTCCAAGTTACCGTGTCAGGATTTTATGACTTGATTCAGCTGAAATGCTACATTCTTCAGCAATCTCTCGGACAGTCAGTCTTCGATTGTCTCGCACAATTTCGTTGACGTTACTGACATGCGCATCTTCGGTAGACGTCGAAACGAGGGCCATTTTTAAACCGTGTGAACTATTCGTAGCACCGAGTACGGCTTAAGCAGTCATCACCGTCGGCTTCCTGCATCATTCGGTGTATCTCAGTAAAAGTTTTATTGAGTTCCATGCAAATTTTAATCAAACGCCTTGCTCCTCTAACTCTGCCATCTCGAAATTCGCAAATTGTGCGACGCAACGCTCTACTCAATATGGCACTGAACAGTAACTAACAGACGTAAAACAATGAAACGCCCAGCAGCTGCACTTTACACACAGGCGTGTGCAGGGACGCCAATCTCTTTTCGTTCCAATATACCGTTGGAGCGAAATTACGAATGTTCCGAAATGTTTTGAATAGACGCCGCACACCCTTACTTCCGCCATCAGTAACATTTCTTGGACGTTGTATGAAAATGGTGCTGGAATGAGTCACGAAGTCCTACTGCGCTGTGGCAATAAGTTTGGATGGCGAACTTAGTGCAGAAAGCTGGTACTGCGAGCGAGACTCGAACTTGTGACTGCTGCTGGCGACTCCATGTCATATCCCTGTCTAACATAGCCCTTGCGTTCTAGTGGAACTGCTGGGCTGCGTATTAATCTGCTTCAAAATCGACAGCTATTTATTCAAGACAGTAGTGTAGCTGCTATGCTAAAGTGCGGCTTCTAGTCACGTACTCGGCAACGACACTGACACGCGCAGGTGGAGTGCTCCCCTTGTCTGCAAAGCAAGAACTGTGCGCTGCCACTGCACTGGCAGATTTCACCCAGGTGGCCTGACACGCCTCGCAATAACGTAACATCATGGTTGCTATAACCGAAATGAAAACACCCTGTACCTGCCAGCTATCTGATACTCCATCACATATTCTCACAGATTTACTGTTACAGTTGTAGCGGCGCTACATGTAGGGCGAGTGAGAGAGGAGTGAGGAAGAATAGAAGAAAGTAAGATTAGGATTTATCGTCCTGTCGACGGCGAGGTGATTAGAGATGAAGCACAAGAAACCCTCTCAGTATCTACCTCAAGAGATTTAGGAAAATCGCAAAAATGCCAAGTGTGGTGGGTGAGACGAAGACTAGACGCTGTCCAAGCAAATGAGCGTCCAGTGTGCATAGGAACAACAATTATCGGTAAAACTCCGCACGAGATCATATTTCTCTGATTTTCTTGTCATGTTCATTTCGTGTGGCGTAGGCCTACCCCATTAATTCAGAATGTTGCGAGACTAGATTAATAAAAAATAAAGGAAGTTAAAACGGTGGTTTTACTACCGCAGGTGTTCTACATAGTCTCTCCCACAAGGGTACAACGTAGAGAACGTTCATACAGTACAACCATCTGAATCTGTCAGAAAAGTACTTCTTTGGGATGTTGATCAACTTGTACGTCATATTGGTTTGAATGTCGGTAACTTCGTCAAGAGTTGACTTTTCCTGTGAATTTCCACACTGTATAGTTTTGCGGTAGGTTCGTATTGACATCAAGTCTTGTCGCCCGTGATGATTCTAGCCCCCCCCCCCCCCCTCCCTCTCCATCACCAAAAAAATCTCCAATTGTACATTTTATTCAAGCCTCAGCATTTGTCTACGTGTTCTTCTTCCTGTTCTGGAGTCGATGTGTGCAACATTACGCACCCTTCTTTCTTCTTCAAAACATTCTGGAAAATGTCTTGAACTCTTTATAACTTCATTTAGAGGTTGTAATATTTCTGGCTTTACAGCCATCATATTAGGATACAAGAAACTCTTCTTAGAGCAGTTGAGAAGGCAGCATTGGCAAGATGACGTAATTAGGTATGAGATACCGATGACAGATGGTGTGTACTGTACGTATATCGTGAGTAACTGCTAAACGAAAAGACAGACGAAGCTCTTCGCAGATCTTCAGGTGAATTGGTTCGGCTGTAAGATCATAGCCGGTTCGGCAGCCTCGGAGCACAGACAAGTTGTCTGCTGCGGTCGTTGTGACTCAATTAGCAATGTAGAGCTTGTAAATCAGAGCTGGTTCGGCAGTCTCGTATGGTAAATACGCAAATGTGCAGTTCATTGTTTTGTTTAGTTTATTATAAACGTGTGAAAAATTGAAATGATTTGTGACTCATAAAGTGGAGTATAATTGCGCTGTTTCTCTTATTCTGAAAATACAAAAAGCGAATGACATCTTGTATAAATAAAGTAATTGAAATTTAATTACTTACCCAATATCAACTTCTCGCTCAGAGTTTATTACAGGCTCAAGATCACAGATTCACGACCAACGTGCAGTTATCTGAACAGGGGACAACTACTACACAAGAGTGTAGGTTGGTGAACATTAATTAGAATCTATGCATTCCACTCAGGGTGGTGGAAGCAAACAGGCATCTCGCGTGTACTACAATCTGAGTACAAATGATAAGTGACACGTCGTCTGTGATAACGTAGACAAGGTATCAAGGAGAGAAATTTTCGAGGGAAGGGATATATTACCACTCTTTTTCAATTTGCCGTAAGGCTTTGCCCCATTTCAATTTGTATGACAGCAACGCTGACATCGTGCAGCAGCACATACACCACTTAACACTCGCAACTTGTTGGACGAATGCTCCTCTGTTGTTTACACTTGTTTATTCAAGCTGCCACCGAACCAACGGCGTTTACTTGGTTTACACGCCAGGAGTAAAATCAGCGTAGGAACTTTCTGGATGGACGGTGTATGTGGGGAAAGATGGCATGTTACTCACTTCTTCTTGGAACGTATGACCTCGAAATTTTCGTAGTAAACCACTCAATCATAGACAACGCCTTTCTACACTCATGCTCGTAAATTAAGGATAATGTTGATACATGGTGAAACAACGCTCTAGTGGGCGGTTTGTGGGTTTAAATCACCTCGGGGTATGACCATGCGGTGCATCTGACCTGCGGTCGTCGCTCGGTGGCGCTGGCAACAGTCCACATACGCAGAGGTGTGTTGGTGCATGTCAGAGTACGGATCAGCTAGTAAGTGTGGAGACGTTTTCAGACGTGCTAATGGCGACTGTGTGTTGAAAATGGCTCAAAGAACACACATTGATGACGTTATGAGCGGTAGAATACTAGGGTGACTGGAGGCTGGTCAAACAGAGCTGGTCGTAACACAAGCCCTCCGTGTGCCACGAAGTGTGATTTCAAGATTATGGCAACGATACCAGCAGACAGGAAACGTGTCCAGGCGCTACAGTACGAGACGTCCACAGTGCTTAACACCACAAGAAGACCGATATCTCACCATCAGTGCCCGCAGACGACCACGGAGTACTGCAGGTAGCGTTGCTCGGGACCTTACCGCAGCCACTGGAACAATTGTCTCCAGACACAGTCTACAGACGACTGAACAGACATGCAAGGTGTATTCCACTGATCCCTGAGAGCCCGTAAATCCTGGTGTCAAGAACACAGTACATGGTCATTGGAACAGTGGTCCCAGGTTGTGTTCACAGACGAGTCCAGGTAAAGTCTGAACAGTGATTCTCGCCGGGTTTTCATCTGGCGTGAACCAGGAACCATATACCAACCCCTTAATGCCCTTGAAAGGGACCTGTACGGATATCGTGGTTTGATGGTGTGGGGTGAGATTATGATTGGTGCACGTACACCCCTGCATGTCTTTGACAGAGGAACTGTAACAGGCCAGGTGTATCGGGACATTTTACACCAGTATGTCCTCCTTCCCAGGGGTGCAGTGGGTCCCACCTTCCTCCTGATGGATGATAACGCGCGGCCCCACCAGCTGCCGTCGTGGGGGAGTACCCTGAAGGAGAAGATATCAAGCGAATGGAGTGGCCTGCCTGTTCTCCAGACCTAAACCCCATCGAGCACGTCTGGGATGCTCTCGGTCGACGTATCGCTGCACGTTTTCAAACCCCTAGGACACTTCAGAAGCTCCGACAGGCACTGGTGTGAGATTGGGAGTTTATTACCCAGCAGCTGCTCAACCACCTGATCCAGAGTATGCCCACCCGTTGTGCGACATGTGTACGCGTGCATGGTGATCATATCCCATATTGATGTCGGGGTACATGAGCAGGAAACAGTGAAGTTTTGTAGCACATGTGTTTCGGGATGGTTTTCTCAACTTATCACTAATACGGCGGACTTACAGATCTGTGCCGTGTGTGTTCCCTATGTTCCTAAGCTATTAGCACCAGTTTTGTGTAGTGCCACGTTGTGTGGCACCACATTCTGCCGTTATCCGTAATTTATGAGCATGAGTGTAGTAACGCCTGCGACTGAAGGTTGTTGAGCATCTCCATAACGCTCTCGCGCTCCCGTGACGAAAGGGCGCCGCTCTTCGCCGGATCGTCTCTCTCTCTCTGTCTTCTGCTGATCCAAACCTGCTAAGGGTAGCACACATATAACCAGTACCCAAGGATCGACCAAAAGGTGTTTCATCACTATATTATATTCTCGAATCAGAAACATAAAAATTTACAGAAGCCATACACATCAATAAATATGTACATATATATACACAAATTGTATTTATATTACATGTGCCCAGTACTTTGCAACCTCCAAGGCGCTTGGAGTGGCTTGCAGGAGATCAATCTTCGTACAGGATGTAGGGCACAAAAGGCACTGGAGCATGTGGCTTGTGGTTTGTTCTTGTCCACAATCACAGGACGTATGTTCTGTTATGAAGCCCCATCTCTTCATGTTGTCTCTGGATCGTCCAACTCCTGATCGTAATCTGCTTAAAGACATCCACACCAGCCAGCTCTCGTTGTGTCCAGGTGGTAGTTCTTCAGCTTCTGGCGTCTGCAGGTGAGGCGTCGACTTCTTCCATAACTCCAGCCTTGTCTTCTCTGGTGAAATGGTGAGCTTCTCAGATGTTTTCAGGAAGCTCTTTCGCGATCTCAGCCGCTGCTATGGTGGATTATGTCCGTGCAGTGGATGGGCACTGTCCTGTTCCACTTTCAATCTCTCCTTGTTGGCAGCCATAGTTCTGCGTATCCATGGTGGCGCTATTCCAGCCAGGCAGTAGAGCTTATCAGTTGGGGTAGGTCTTAAGCAACCTGTGATCAAGCTGCAGGTTTCGTTGAGAGCAATGTCTACTTGTCTGGCGTGAGATGACCTGTACCAGACTGGAGAAGCATATTCAGCAGTAGAAAAGCACAGTGCCATTGCAGAACAGCGAATAGTTTGTGGATGCGATCCCAACTATGTCCCCGCTAGTTTGCGAATTAGGTTGTTTCGAGCGGAGATTTTCATTTTGGTGTTCTTGCAGTGAGTTTTGAATGTCAGAGTTCTATCGAGAGTGACTCCCAAGTATTTAGGTGCGTGATGATGCTGGAGTTGAATGCCTGACCATGGAAATATGTAGCTCACGATTAGCTTCCCTGTTCCTTAAATGAAAGGCACACACTTGTGTCTTCGAAGGGTTTGGTCTGAGGTGGTTCCGATTGTAGTAGCTTGACAGTGTTCTAAGTGCTGTTGTCAGGTTTCTTTCCACTCTTTCAAAGCATGAGCTCTGCGTAGCAAGGGCTAGGTCATCTGCATATAAGAATCTCCTTGTGCCTGGGGTCAATGGCTGGTCGTTGGTATAGATGTTGAAGAGAAGTGGAGCCAAGACGCTTCCCTAGGTAGACCATTTTTCTGCGCTCTCCAGCGACTGCGTTGTCCTTGAAATTCAACAAAAAACCTGCGGTCTTGGAGGAGGGTTCTGAGTAGTCTAACAAGGTGGGCGTTGTTGATCATATTGTATAGTTTTGCATGGAGTAACCGATGATGGACAGTATCATACGCTGCTGTGAGATCCACGAAGACCACGCCCGTTACTTGACGGGTTTCAAAACCATCCTCTATAAACTGAGTGAGATTCAAAAGTTGCCCTGTGCAGCTTCTGTTTGGTCGAAATCCTGCTTGTTCGGGTATGAGAAGAGGGTCTATTACTGGTAGGATTCTATTCAGAATGTACCGAGCGAGGTAGCGCAGTGGTTAAACACTGGACTCGTATTCGGAAGGACGACGGTTCAATCCCGCGTCCGGCCATCCTGATTTAGGTTTTCCGTGATTTCCCTAAATCGCTCCAGGCAAATGCCGGGATGGTTCCTTTCAAAGGGCACGGCCGACTTCCTTCCCCGCCCTTCCCTAATCCGATGAGACCGATGACCTCGCTGTCTTGTCTGCTTCCCCAAAAACAACCCAACAACTCTATTCAGAATCATACGTTCGAACAGTTTATAGAGGTGACTCAAAGGGCTACCTGGTCTGAAATTCTTGGGATGATTTGCTTCCTTTCCAGGTTTCAGAAGAGCTATCACCCTCCTCTTTCGCCAGATCTTTTGTATTTGGTACTGGTTCATGCAGTTGTTGAAAAGCTGCAGGATCCACTTTCTTGTTTCTGGGCCGAAATTCTTGATTTGCTCCATACGGATGTCATCTAGACCGGATGCTTTACCAGTTTTGCTCTCCTTAATAGCCTTGTTTAATTCAGATATTTCGAATGGGAGAGTCAGATCCCTCATTTGTTCTTGGTCCTCTTGCTGTACTTTCGGAACTTTGATTCTATGGCTTCCTTTCCCTTTCGTCACTTATTTCGCGAATTAATTATATTTCCTTAGGGATCTCTCAAAGAATCACAGCTCGGCATCTGATTCATCTACAGTTTGTATAATGTGGTCTGTCCACTTCAAATAGCTGAGGATGTTTTCTCTTAGGTACCCAGTAGTATAGTCGAACATTAACAGGTATCCTCGCTTATTTATCCACAAAACATTAAATTTACTTATGTTCAGCATCGAATGCCAGTCTCTGGACAAACCGCTGACTCTCTGCAGGTCTTTCTGGCGTGGCAGTCTTCACATAGGCAACAGCAATGTCTACGAACAGCATCATCGAGCTTCCGACGCCATCGACTGGATCATTTATATGAATTTTAAACAATAACGCCCCTAGAAGAGACACTTGGTCTTTCTCCAGAAATTATACCGTGCTACTCAATGAAAGGGTCTCTTTTTCGAATCCCCTTAACTGTCTCCTATTTGAAATTTGTCTCAAAGACGCCTTCAAGCTTCGTCTGTAATGGTGCAAAGACGTTGCTCCCTCCTGCGACGACTCCCTCAGGCGTGGCGACGCTCCTGACGGCAAAGTGGCGACACATCCAAAACAAAGGCCAGAGCTCAGAAGCTTATGTGACGTGTAAGTTGGGTTAGTCATGTCAAATTGGCACCAAATTTCACCACAATTCCGTCCAAAGGGTACGTGGACGTCTCATAAGATGGGAAAGTCGTCACACCTCCTGTCACACACTTGACGCCTCTGCGATGGAGCTCAGAATTACGACGCTCACCATCGAAACCACACGACTTTCTTAGGGGTGGTACGCCCTCTGAGCTGAGCGGTCGGTGCATCTGACTGCAACGCAGTGGGCCCGGGTTCGATTCCCGACCAGGTCGGATAGTTTCTCTTCTCGGGGAGTGAGTGTTGTGTTGTCCTCACCATTTCATCATCACTGACACGCAGGTCGCTCATCTTGGGGTCAACTGAGAAGACTTGCAGCTCGGCGGCCGAACTCCTAGCCCTCAATGCCATACGATCATTTCATTTCTTATAGGTGGCCGAGGAAAACATTCCAGACACACCGTGGCACAGAATCGACAAGAAAAGCCTCAGGGGGATGTCGGAAAGGGCTCCAGTGGCGCCTACATTTCCCTTTGGGGAGTTGATTGCCAGTGCAACCGTCCCTCCCCCCTACCACCCCCACAGGCCAAAAAAACTCTTCACTAAGGACATCGTGAGCTTTCAACTCCACTGAATGCGATCCCGCCCCTTTGGAGTGCAAGACTAGCGTAATTTTTGTTATGCTGTGCGGGGTAGAATCACCAGGGACCGTTCTAAACCATTCGAGGAAATCTGAACGTGATCTGAATCATAAAAGTGTGTTTATGCATAATCTTCTCCCTGTAGCATGACCATGCGCGTGGGGGGGGGGGGGGGGGGGCGACATTGACAGACTCGTGAATGTAATGGCAATCCGCACCTCTAAGACACTGGTTCGACAACACCCTCAGTGCTACTACGCATTTTTTTTTACACTTTAAAGATGTTCCTGTACACAGATAAACAGTCACTGATTTCTAGCCGCGGGTGTGACAGGCAACCATTTCGATATCCCTTAGCTGAGAGGCGCTACGTTGCTAACTAGCGCCTTCTGGCCCCATGGGGAATCGAATGTTTGAAAGAGTCTTGCTTGTCCAACGAGTGGTCGGTCACTCTTGAACCGTCGTCCTCCCGAATGTGAGTCCAGTGTGCTAACCACTGCGCCACCTCACTCGGTAGTTGCAGGTTAAAGATGTCCTTGCAGAATGGTTGAATCGTCCAAGGGGTTTCAGCAGTGTCAGAGGTGGTCAAAAACGTCACCCTGTTGCTCTATGGACTGAGAACTGTCGCTTTAGACCGCGATATCAGTGAAAATAAACGCACCATGGGATGGGATGGTTTCACTGACACGCCATTTATGACACACCCTGAGGAATTTTCTTGTTGATTCTGACCGGCGGTGTGTCTGGCGTGTTTTTCTCAACGGTGAGTGTAGTGGTCCTGAACTCCATCACAAAGACGTCAAGTGGAGGGGTGAAACGGGGATAAGAGCGGGTGTGACGGCATTCCCACCATGTGAGGCGTCTAAAAGGTGGCGTTGGCTAGAATAATGGTGAAATGTGGTGCCACTATGGCATCATTAAACCATCTTAGAGCTCATGTAAACTTTTGAGCCTGGTCTTCTTTCGGTATATGTCTACACCTTACTGTGTGTAGTGTAGTGGAACTTCTGCCACCTAATGTAACAGCAATACCAAATGTAGCGGGAAGAGGTAGAAGGCACCATATTACGACTCGTCCCAGCTTTCCTAGTGATTTGTAGTTTCCATCTACAGTGCCCCCATTCCTCTCGATCTGCGTCACTGGGCCCTGCAATGCTGAGTACACCACTTTGCTGTCTGCAAAACGGCTTGGTGTGGAATGGCTGGATCAGTGACCTGTGCAAACCCTGCTGTGTGTCGGCCTTGTACGGGAGCAGAGTTGCGGCATTGTCAGGATACCAGCAGTTGACTCGCTGGTTTGTGTCCTTGCCGATTCAGCGCCGCTCGGTGTGATCCGCAGGCAGCCACCTGCATGCTTCTCGCCAGCGTGGCTAAGATCGCAGCGACAACAAGCGCCTGTGATTCGGAGTCTGAATCTGTGGCCCTCGCCTCAGGATGCCTCCAGCATGTGTTGGAAGCCAGGACGACTGCCCGCGATAGCGAGCCGTGGAGCGGCGCGCTGCTAGCTGGTTACGGACCCCGCGTCGGCCTCAGAGAGTCGAACCAGTGACCCGCCGTGGTCTCTAACGCTGGCGTCCCATCTGCTCCTGCGTGTAGCTGATGGTGTGACATGCCCCACCATTCAGGAGAGCTGCCACACTTGAATGAATCTCGTTGGAAACCTGCACCTATTTATACACGGCTGTGCGCCTCTGTTTTGCGACACGTGCCACTTCACGCATAATAACACACTAGGTTGGCCAGTGGCCCCCTTCTGCCTGTGATTTACGACTTGCAAAACTACAATGTATACTCTTTCAACAATTTGACGGCCCTGTGGCCTCTATTCCGCTTTGTAACTGTTGGTATGTGTAACTCACTGCAATCTGGCCTACACCTGGCTGTAACTTGCGCACATAGTACAGCACAAAACTAACTTTCCCTATCCTAAACGGTGGTGCCGCTACAGTAGCGTCGAGGGTGACGTCGCAGAGCGCCATGGTTTTGCATCTTTCCAGAGCCAAATTTCAAATTTCTGCCTTGCAATGGGATGTAGTTATTGGATTTCGAATAAATGACCATTTAATTGTACTGCGGAGCGCACTTTTGCATTAATCGATTCCGACCCGATCTGTTGAGTTCTTCCTGGTAGGGAGTCGCGAATCGAGCCACAAATTCGGTTAAGTAATATGTATAACGGGCATTCAGGGACACCACGAAAACCGTAACCCTGGCTGATCGGCCGTAAAAGTGAAGCCCCACTCCCCTCTAAAGCTACTCCGACGCCTTATCCGACTCTTCCCGCGTCGGCCAAGGAGTGGCTTTATCGGCAACAGCACACACAGCTGGGAGCCAACGGCGCCAAGAATCAAGGCGACACAGTTGGCGAGGAGCCGGCGAGGCGTGTAGTCGGTCGCTGCAGGAGGCCGCGTCGCCTCCGCGAGGTCCCCGCTCGCCTGTCACCCGCCACCTCATCACCGCCGCCGTGAATTATTCATCCGCTCCCGGCTTCCGGGAAGAGCAGAGAACGGGGCAGACGAGCCGCTAGGCGGGAATCGCCACTTTCCGCCCCGCCTCCCAACTCACGCACCGCGGCGAGGGATTTCCGCTCTCCCACTCACCCCGTGTATGCGGCAGCCGGCAAAGAAGCGCCCACCATCTCCCGGCTTTTCAGGCTCAGGTTAATGTAGGTCTGGCCTCTACCTAATGCTCGACGAAGTCAGGAGCATAATGGTTGCTTTTTTAAAGGTACTGCCTAACACGGTTATGCTAATTTTGCGGTAAAATTTGACGGAAAATGGAGACATTTCATGCACGTTGCACGCATCTCCATGAGACTTAGTTTACCTTTTTTGTTACTGATCTCATATCGCACTTTCATGTTAAAGTCATAAGCAACCTCTGCAGTTCACTGCGAAGATTCTGAGGCTTTGCACGTGTTCTGGGAAGACATAATTAGATTATTACTTTCTTTAAACAAGAAAAATATAAATCCGTGTTTCACATACGTACTAACATAAATGTAATGGACATCCGTCTATATTGTCCATGTAGTATTACCTACATTAAAGGTAATCCGCCACTAACCGCAGTGAAGACTATAGAAGCAGCGAACACATATTGTCAAACATATGACTCTCCGTAATATACGAGTGGAATGACGTTCGTACTTAATGGTGGTGGTTGTTAACACAGTGATACATTTACCCGCCGTTTTGTTGCGCTTCTTTGCAAGCCATCCTGACCTACATTTGAGCAAGATAATGTTCGCCCACACACGGCGAGAATATTACTGCTTGTCTTCGCGCTTACCATACCCTACCTTGGCCACCTAGGGTGCCATCAACCCTTCTCTTGACTAAGACGTCAAGGGAAGGTAATTTACCCTCCTGGTGTGGAGCGCCAAATATGACCTCGGTTTGAGGAAGGCCGGCGTGTACCAGATTCCGTGTCAATGTGGCAAATCGTATATTGGTCAGACGATGCGTACCGTCGAGGATCGATGCCGTGAACACCAGAGGCCTACTGATGTATCCGAGCAAGTCGGCGGTCGCTGAACACTGTTTGTGGGAAAATCACGCTATGGAGTATGAACGCACGAGGATTCTGGTACAGACGTCGAGATACTGGGACATCGAAATTCGCACCAATGACGACCTCATAAACCGTGACTGTGGCTATAGTCTTAGCAAGGCTTGGGAACCAGCGATTAGGTTAATCAAGAGTAAATCGAGCAAACGTATAGTTGTGACGACCACGGCGGACAGAGCCATCACTCCGACGTCATCTCAGACGCCGTCGCTATCTGTTCCACCGCGCGACCGTGGCGCGGGGCGCGGACAGCAGAGGGAGCGCGCCGCGGGCGGAGGGTATCTAAATCAGCCGCCGCCGCGACCGAACCCAGTTCCCTCTGAGCAGCCATAGCGTACGGATCTCCGTGCTGGCACTTTCACAGGAGCTCAGTCCGTCAGTTTACCTGATGACGACGACATGTATGATCGCCGAAATATTGTGCCCGTTGGACACTGTAGACCGGCTGTACACCCGTGGACATTTTGATTTGCTTGTCTGTACATGTATACGACTTCTACAGATTTTTGCACACCAGATGAAGTAGTTTTGTCATGGCTGCCTCTCCCAAGGCTATCAGCAGCTGTGAGGGAGTGTTGTCTACTCCAGGACCTTGTTTCCACCTAGAGCTCTCAGTGCTCTGTAGGTTAGCATATAAATTCCACCGAAATAGTGATTTGTGTTCTCCTTGTTTGTAAAATTTGGTATTTAGCTGTTAACTTCTTGATATATGTTGGGCATTTAAATTAAATAAATCACATATTTAGACAACCGTTGCCTTAGATTATTCGGACATCTATTGTGAGCCATTTCTACTGCTGCTTCACAGCACATAACTTACGTATTTCACCTTCGTTTGAGGCTGTCGTCTTCGCCTTGGACGACGTAGGCGGGTACGAACTGCACGTCACTGACAAGTCTTCGGCGCAGATCCGCTGGACGACAACCAGCAGGCTTATATTGGGCGTCATTCTGTTGGTGCGATGGGCGCTGACTGATTTGGCGATGTGGGCTTTCATATGCCGGCTCTGTGATCATACACAGTTGTTGCTATCCTCTCGTGGCACTTGAACGTATTTCGCGTCTGTTGTTATTCAGAGTAAACTGATTAATTCATTTCTCTTGTCTCATAGCAGTCACCAGAACATCCTTGACACAGGGTACTTTTGAATGACGGAAAGAATCGAATCTCTTTTAATTGAGTTATTAAATTCTATAGTCTTTCCTGACTACCCGGATATATACTCCATTAGGATTAGAATGAAAAATGACCGCTATATACCAAATGTTACAGTCAGATGTATACGCTGCCACGCTCTCGTTGTTTAAATTACGGGAAAATATCAGTATTTCGCAAAACAGCTTGAAAAATTTTGCTTCCAGCGATTCTTCGTAGGATATATTGTATGTGTTGGTAAAATTGCTTGTTTCTAGCATCTGTAATGATTATCTTTGTTCCTTTATATTTTCGCCTTGTTGAAGTGTCTTGTTTACGTCCTATCGTAAGTTTGTTGCCCACGTGCTACATATACTTGTGAATCTACATTTTCATTAGTATGCAGTAAATACAACCAACACCACACATCCAAAAATTCGATAAAAGAAAATTTAGGAGGAGCTAGTTTACAAACAAAGCAGTCCACACTGTTGAGAAAACCTACTTCAGGGATGAGTCAAATGTTTAAGCTAACAGAGAAGCTGTTTGTAGTGGATCGTAAACCCTTGTTAAACAGTTACGTTTGCGCAGTCTACATTATCACACTGTTTACCTTCACCACATCCTTTATCAATGAACATGATTCGATAGTCACTAACTGATTATGAAATAATGTCACAGTACACGCCCCCTCCCTGAATTATACCAATAATGATTAATGAAATGTAAAATTCTATATCTAGGCAGATATCAATTCTTTTAAGCAGCTATATATGCATTTATATAGAATATATTTATCTCCCAAGTAATGTTATGCCGCCAAATGCATTTCATAGTTTTTTTGATGAAGTATGTGTACACAATTATAATAAGTACATATTTACCAATGAAGCAGTAAGTACTGAAGACTATACTTCATTAATGTTGTGAGGCACATTTTAATATGACTCCAACCTTAATTCACTATTTCTTATTATTTGTGCTTTTCACAAAAAATGGTTCAAATGGGTCTGAGCACTATGGGACTCAACTGCTGTGGTCATCAGTCCCTTAGAACTTAGAACTACTTAAACCTAACTAACCTAAGGACATCACTCACAGCCATGCCCGAGGCAGGATTCGAACCTGTGACCGTAGCAGTCACACGGTTCCGGACTGCGCGCCTAGAACCGCGAGACCACCGCGGTCGGTCTGTGCTTTTCACATCTTAGGTTCAAATTACACCTTACTTTTATAAACCACTGCACTAATTTTATACTGTAACCTGCAATTGTCCATACCTATATAGTAGACTTAAACTTTATTGCAGGTTGAACTAATTTATAAAGAAAAAAACTCATAATTAGAAAAAGTTCTAAAAATTAAAATACGACATAACAATTTTTATTCTGTTTAATAAACTTAATATACGGAGCGAAATACCTCTAGTATTTGAGCTAAAATGGCAAATATCTGGTAAAAATTTGGTCTCCTTCACATGATTTTACTGGATTAAATGGTATCTTAATTAGAAGAATTTTAGATAATGAATTTTTAATAACTGCTATTCATCAACATCGATATTTCCTAAATTCTTCAAAATACTTGGGAATGTCTGGAAAGTATTCTGCAGCAACTGCAATAAACGACGAAGCTGTAAAACATACATGAGAGAAAGGTGTGAAGGAAGTAGGTGCTGATTTTCACAAAATATGGAGCTGAAAAAGCACCGTGTGTCCTTAAGTTTAATATTTTACTGGTGTAATCTTGTTAACATCCTTGCTCACATTTACTGTAGCATCTGTAATCAAGCTGTTACCCTAGCTGATCTCGTGCCTTGGGTTATTTCTTATCAAGAGAGCAAATCCTCATCATTAAGGCACATTTATTATTCTATAGTATGTACTTCAAATTTTTCGAATTGCCGTTTTACTGCCATAGTTCATTATCCCCAAAAGGAATATCGTGGACACAGTGTTACTGATTTTCATCTGATTTCCCACTTTGAAATCCTTTCGGCCAGGCAGCACAATTAAAATATTTATCTTGTTTAGAGTTTAATATCCAATAAACCATTTCGAAATTATTGCAAAATATATTGCATGCAATAGGCCCATTCCTCTCACTCAACTTTTGCCCTGTATCAGAAGGCAATTTACACACAAAATAATTTGACCCACATCTGCGCAGACAACAGTGGTGGGGGCTACGGCTAGTGAGTCTACAAACTGTCGTATTGCGACAGGTTCCTCCAGTACGACCAATAATTTGACAAATATAGACGTTCAGACTCAATAGTTTCTCACTAATTTCTAAAAGTAGATAATGACACAATCAAACGTTCAACCAAAGCAACACAAATCTGGCAGCATGCTTCCAGAAGGAAATATCATTAAAGAAAGTAGCGGTAAAATATGTAGTGTAGTGGACAACATTACTACGATACTGACAATGTAAAATAGAGGACAAGTGTCATGTGCAAATTTGTTGCGTCTCCTGACGACCTGTTTGATATTATTACCTAAAAATAAAATTACTTTCTTCTTCTGTATCTTTTGGAAGTAGTGAAGCCTTGGGAAGTATGTTTTCTGCCTCTTTAATTCTCTTCACTGTGTCGTTAGAATAACTAGCACTTAATACAAACCTCTCATGCACACTTTTTAATGAGACTTTTGCTTCTCCGTTTGTCTCTTCTGGCCAAAATTTAATAGCATCGCATATAATCACATGTGCCTGATTGTCAAGAACTTTTCCTGCACCTGTGGTTCGTGAAGCCCGCAAGGCCAGGCTGTGTAGTAAAAGGATAGCAACGAGGGCGCTGCAATCGCTGAGGCCGTCAGGTGACGGTCAACACAGGTGGCCGCCCCTTTGGAACAGAGGAGTAGACTCGCCCGGTGCTCACAGTGAAAATGAGTTTCTGCGCCGGCGTCACGTTATCTTGATGGAACTCTTACGTCATCTATAGGTATGAATTTTTGGAGCAATCCCCGCTAATAGGGTGGCGCTGCCGCTTAAGTTGTATACTAATTTGTGATAGAATCTTGTTAAGTTGCAATTATGAATTTTTGATTGTAATGTTTCATATGGGAGAGCTGTGTTAACTTGTCAGCTTTGAACTTTCGAATTGAAGCCATTTTCATTGGCTCCAGAGAAAATAAAAACTTCTTTCAAAAAATTTCCTTTCCAGCTCTTAATTTCCACTCCTCACACGTTAGCAACAGCAGTGGAATGCAGCCTAATGCACACTTGAAACTCAGGCCAAGTGGCGGCCAGTTCACCCAAAGGATCTGAAGGGGGTGTAGTGTGTCAGTAAAAGACCAGACGATCATTGTTATTCTGTGAGATGTGTGTGAGGCCTTGTCCCGAGGGGTAGATGTCATATTGGTTTTGTTTCTGATCCCACTTGGTAGATAAACACAACTGATGTTACTTTGAAGGAACAGTGTTAAATGGTGGGGCCGTTCGACAGTGCTTGACGAGACTATCTGCACGGTGTAGCGCACATTTCATTGCTCCTCAACATCAAAATGTGTTAACGCAACAACAGAAATGAGTGCACATATCGCTAAGATTAAAGAGTCAGGTGAAGCCATACACAAGATGGCTACTGCGGTACTTAGCTCCCATCTCATAAATGAGCTCAGAGAACAAAATATTAGTCGTTCCCCAGAAGCAACACATGGGTCGTCCGGGCGGGTCCCAGGTCGTCATGTGGACCGCCATCACCGACCACAGTCATGTGTATGTGCAAGTCGCTTCTGTGGAACTAGTCCGATAAGATGGGTCGCTGTTGCCCACAAGGGAACATCCCCAAGTGTAAATAACCATCTTGCTGAAACTTGGCGGCCGCGTAGAAGGGATAAAATTAGATAAGAAATTTGTTCACTTGATGATTCCAAAGGGCTTGAAGGCACAGTTACAGCTCTAAGATGTGTATGGGTTTTGATGTTGGAAGAATTTTGTTAGATTTTCAAATATATTTCGGTTGAATGATTAGGATGTCAGTTTCCAATTGATAAAAAGTACAGGGTGTATCAAAAAGAATCATCCAATTTAACAAAATCATACTATTATGTAATTTGAGATATGTGCATGAAGAACATACTGTTGAATAGAGCAAACTCTCGAGACTCAGTTGGTACAGCACTTGCCCGCGAAAGGCAAAGGTCCCGAGTTCGAGCCTCGGGTCCGGCACGCAGTTTTAATCTGCCAGGAAAGTTTCATAACAGCGCACACTCCACTGCAAAGTGAAAATCTCATTCTGCAAACGTCCCCCAGGCTGTGGCTAAGCCATGTCTCCGCAATATCCTTTCTTCCAGGAGTACTAGTTCTTCTAGGTTCGCAGAAGAGCTTCTCTGAAGTTTGAAAAGTAGGAGACGAGGTACTGGCGGAAGTAAAGCTGTGAGGACGGGGCGTGAGACATGCTTTGGTAGCTCAGATGGTAAATCACTTGCCAGCGAAAGGAAAAGGTCCCGAGTTCGAGTCTCGGTCCGGCACACAGTTTTAATCAGCCAGGAAAGTTTCAAGTGTTATCTGTCTCATCGCACAGCTCGGTCTGTAGCAGAACTCCTTCGGCACTGTGCACTCAGTCAGCAAAGTCTTCACGCTAGTCATTGGTAGAATGGACGGCTAAGCTATTCTAGCTTCGTCCAGCAGTGATCCCAACAAGATGAAGCCATCGATCTACGAGCTGTCAGTTAGTCCTGATAGTGATGGGCTTCAGTCTGGATCTGCTGACGTCAGGCCATCTTGTGGGACCTTTTTCCTGACACACAGTCTGATCTCCAAGTGTCCCAAGATCAACTCAGGGCGCCAGCCCATCTCTGCCAACGACCATAGACTGTCGTTAGTGCATGCCACCTCAGCCATTGTATCATGTAACTCACACACGACTGTATCAATGAGGTTGCTACTTGCCACCAGCCGCCATTGTCTCAGCATACGTCATTTGCTGCCTACAACACCAGCTGCTATTGTCTCAGCATATTTGACTCACTGCCTATACCACCAGCTGCTACTGTCTCAGTATACGTCATTTGCTGCCTACTAGGCATTACCTGCAGACGGGTACTGTCGTCGGAGTTCTGCGTGTAAGAAATTAAAAAAAAAATGTGTATTACTATTGAGTCAATATTCTGGACTCCACAATCGCCACAGTACTGGAGAACTCACCGCAAAGCCTTTCGCATTCACAACTCTGCAGCCAGAACCGGACAGCCCTCAATACCAGAGCCAGAAGTAGCTGTGCTGCAAGAACAGGTGTGAGCTTCAAAAACTTTTAGCTGCGAGTACATGTCGTAAGATGCAGCCACGCTCAACACTTCCTTGTTTGTGTCGACATTGGCTAGATATGAATACAAGGAAATAAGTAGCACATTCGCCTGGCAGTGTTTTCCAAGTAGCTCTGCCAAGCAAGTCTTGAAAAAATACGATGTTCTCGAAGCTACGACCAAACCTAGTGCGCATTAAAGCGCCGCTTCCGAAACTAGCAGGTGTCGCAACCGCGGATCAAATCTGCCCGGCGGATTAACGACGATGGTCGGTGCGGCGGCATGACTGTATGTGGTTTTTAGGTGGTTTCCCACATGCCACTAGGTAAATATTGGCCTGGTACCCAGGCCTCACCTCAGTACCACGATTCGTAAACATCTACCTCCATGTGACTAACACTACATGCAGACATTTTGGGATACACATATTCTATCCCAGACGGTAACGGGCGACAGTGTGTTAAGCGTCACTTGGCCTAGCCGGTTCGAAGTCCCAGACCGAGCGGCTGTACGACTGATTGCTCGTCGAGAGCGAGTATCTGACTGGAGCGGTACTAGTGCACTCGGCGCCTGGCCCAGTCCACTCGCTCCGACGGAACTGGGTCCACCATGGCTAGCGCGTCGACCTAAATAGCTGGTGGGCGGAAACGTATATGGGGACCTATTTGCGGCATGTGATCTGGCGGAAGGAAATAGTTCCACGCAGCCAGCGACCTGCCGCGGGACTTCACTGTCCAAGCTCCGCCATCGGAAGACGAGCCGCAATGCGTGCTGTGCGTCGGTCGTGCTGGTAGCTGGTTCTGACGGCGCTGCTTAACACCACAGCACTAAGCATGCCCACATCTGTTCGTAACCGAGCCGACCCTGCGCTCATGCACGACAAAGGCACAGGGAAAAGAGGGAGTTATCAAAGCCAGTTAACGTCACGAGTCAATACGCAATAGCATTTATTGCACTACTTTGCAGTACGGCTCGTAGCTTTGGAGCCGTTGGCGGTGACAGAAACAGCCGCTTGTATCTTAGCGTGACTCGTTCGCACCTGTCGCTAGCCTAGCCGTGGGAAGCGGTACCTGTGTCAATTCTAGCGACACAATATTCAAGCCCCTAAGAATTTTAATAAACTATATAAAATATTATTCATTTTGGTTCAAAGTCAATATACTGCCCTTTGTTAGTAAAAAGAAGACGGTGTAAAAATCTGAGCTTTCTGGCTGGCATACTTTCAGAGTTAGGGAAAATTACCTAAAAAACCCCAAACCGACACTTGTAAGATTAAAGTCAATTAGGATTCACAACAGTTCGTCTTTTAGTATCATTTAGAATCATTGCTGAAGTTCACAAAATGGCAGAACAATTTATTTAGATTTTCATAATTAAAAAACGTTAACTACTTTTCATTTTTCGTAAAATCAAATTCAGAAAAGACTATTATTTAGTTAATATGCTAATGTGTCAGTAAATGAGAATGAGTGAGAGTGTGTATGTGGGACATACGTAAAGATTCAATATTATATGATGAACAGCACTACGTAACTGTGTCATGGGAAAGATGTGTTTTCCTCATCTTGCTGATAACGTATTTCCAAGGGTACTGGCCTTTGTTAGAAGGCAGCCACAATAGTTGTTTGTAGAGTAATAGTTTTCTAAAGTTATTTCAGGATTAGTTTTCTTTTCGTTTGATTTTGTTTACCACATTATTAATATTTGCATGATGACGTGACGTAAATGCATGCGTGAATAATGATTGGCATAGGACAGTTTTAGCGCGAAAATGATCTCGAAGGACTGTTTTGATTGCCTGGTCATTTTGAACAACCAATCAGAGTTAAGCATTTCCCGCGCATTGGAAGTAGTTCTAGGTTTTGGAAGGAACGGCATTAGGAGTCACTAGTTAGCTATCGGACGTGCAGGTGATGTTGAACGCTTCCGTCCTTATTATGTGTGAAGTGAAGAAAGAATAGGCTTCGCGCGTCCAGATTGTGTGGCCGAAACAGCAGTTACATTTACAGACAGTTTTGTGAAGATTGGAAGCTTCTGGATTCTTTTGTTGGAAAGAGAACCGCATGTGAACTTTCCGCCTTTGTAAAATTCCGAGTGGCATGTTTCATATTCGTCTATGGAATATTTAGCGAGCAATTTCTTCATTAGATATCCACTGTAAAAGGACCGAATGTAAAACTCGTATATTGTAGCAGAGTAATGACTGTAAATCGCGTAATAATACGGGTTGGACTTGTGTGTGTACTGGATTGTCTGAACTGTGAGCTGAGGTAAGTGATATTATTCGTTGATTAAATACTTTGAACCTATAGAAATAAAAGAACTCGTTGCAAAATTTTGACATTTTTCTGAAGAGCTGAAGCAATCACCCTCCACCCTAAAATTGTTATATTACGGGATAGTTTGCTACTAGAGATTACGCGGACATTGCAAACGTAAGTATTGACGCTGTTTTTCTTCAATGCTGCTTTTAACGCCATCTGAACAGGTGGAAATTGTGAAGTGCACAGTACGAGGAGAGACAATGATCAAACATTTACGCAACAGTTAAAACCCCGCCCGGCCGCACTGCAACCCTATTTTTCTCGGTTAACGATTGAGGCTTTTCGCTTATTTTGTGCCCAACGCGCTTCATATAAGGGAATAACCCACAGAAATCATTACAGCATCATGCATAGTTATTACTTGATTGCAGTGAGTTTCAGTGGTGAACTGAGCTGTCGGAGGCCTGGGCCAGAAAACTACACTACTGGCCATTAAAATTGCTACACCACGAAGATGACGTGCTACAGACGCGAAATTTAACCGACAGGAGGAAGATGCTGCGATATGCAAATGATTAGCTTGTCAGGGCATTCACACAAGGTTGGCGCCGGTGGCGACACCTACAACGTGCTGACATGAGGAACGTTTCCAACCGATTTCTCATACACAAACAGCAGTTGACCGGCGTTGCCTGGTGAAACGTTGTTGTGATGCTTCGTGTAAGGAGGAGAAATGCGTACCAACACGTTTCCGACTTTGATAAAGGTCGGATTGTAGCCTATCGTGATTTCGGTTTATCGTATCGCGACATTGCTGCTCGCTTTGGTCGAGATCCAATGACTGTTAGCAGAATATGGGATCGGTGGGTTTACGAGGGTAATATGGACCGCCGTGTTGGATACCAACGGCCACGTATCACTACCAGTCGATATGACAGGCATCTTATCTGCATGGATGTAACGGATCGTGCAGCCCCGTCTCGATCCCTGAGTCAACATACGGGGACGTTTGCAAGACAACAACCATCTGCACGAACAGTTCGACGACGTTTGCAGCAGGATGGACTATCAGCTCGGAGACCATGGCTGCGGTTACCCTTGACGCTGCATCACAGACAGGGGCGACTGCGATGGTGTAATAAACGACGAACCTGGGTGCACAAATAGCAAAACGTCAGTGTTTCGGATGAATCCAGGTTCTGTTTACAGCACCATGATGGTCGCATCCGTGTTTGGCGACATCGCGGTGAACGCACATTGGAAGCGTGTATTCGTCATCGCCATACTGTCGTATCACCCGGCGTGATGGTATCGGGTGTCATTGGTTACATCTCTCGGTCACCTCCTGTTCGCATTGACAGCACTTTGAACAGTGGACGTTACGTATCAGATGTGTTACGACCCGCGGCTATACCCTTCATTCGATCCCTGCGAAACCTTACATTTCAGCAGGATAATGCATGACCGCTTGTTGCAAGTCCTGTACGGTCTTTCTGGATACAGAAAATGTTCGACTGCTGCCCAGGCCAGCACATTCTCCAGATCTCTCACCAATTAAAAACGTCTGGTCAATGGTAGCTGAGCAACTGGCTCGTCACAATACGCCAGTCACTGCTCTTGATCGTGTTGAAGCTGCATTGGTAGCTGTACCTGTACACGCCATCTAAGCTCTGTTTGACTCAATGCCCAGGCGTATCAAGGCCGTTATTACGGCCAGAGGTGGTTGTTCTGGGTACTGATTTCTCAGGATCTATGCACCCAAATTACATGAAAATGTAATCACATGTCAGTTCTAGTATAATATATTTGCCCAATGAATACCCGTTTATCATCTGCATTTCTTCTTGGTGTAAGAATTTTAATGGCCAGTAGTGTACTAGAGGGCCCTGGTCTGCTTACAAATGGATAGAGGGCCCCGGATTGCTTAGAAATGGATGTATTGGATGTATTTGTAGTGTACATTTAATAAAAAAATGAGTAATACAGACGTAATATCTGACAAAAATAAATTGCACTCATGTTCAGAAAAAAAAAAACAGAACATGGTGAACGACTATTCATAGGACATATACATTAGTATGTTCTGCAGAAATGATTATCATTTGAACCATGTCGGTTCTCTCGTCGTCACTTATAAACTGAAGGAACGGACCAGTGTGACTTGAGCACACGTGCAGGATGCCTCATAGACCGTCAAATCAATGAGTTCGGAAGAGGGCGCATTATTGGCATGAGAGAATGTGATGCACCCATCAGGGAAATTGCTGCTCGTATGGGACGAAGTGTTTAGGCAATACTATGGGTGTGTGTCGAATGGTTCACGGAAGGCCGTAGAACACGACGAGATAGATCAGGTCGCAGCAGCCAAACCCCCCCCCCCCCCCCCCCGGAGAAGATTGACACCTCGTCCGAGTGGCATTGCGTGACAGATCTGCGCTCTGGCGCAACAGTGTAAGACATTGTACACAATCAGGAATGACAGACCACCGCCGCTTATTACGGCATGGGTTCCGTGCGCATCGTCCACTTCTCCGTCAACCTTTGACGAATATACAGAACATGGTAGACGGCAATGGTGTATGGAAGGACGTCGCTTCGGACAGGAATGGCATTAAATATTGTTTTCGGATGGATCCAGGTTATGTCAGTTTGAAAATAAAGGGAGCCTTTTGGTCCGCCGCAGACAGGGGGAGCCGCATCACAGTGATTGAATTCGCACAAGACATCCAGCGCCAAATTAAGGCCTTATGGTGTGGAATGCTATCGGGTACAAAAACCAATCACCGTTGATGCGTGTACACGACACTGTGACCAGTGAATGACATCCTGCAACCCGTAGCCATACCTTTTTGGACAACATCTCAGACGTCATTTTTCAGCAAGGCAATACACAGCGACATGTTGCTGCACGACCACGTGCCTTCTTGGCGTCACAAAGCGTCAGCCTTTGGTCCTGGACCGCCAGATTACCAGACTTGTCACCAATAGAAAATATGTGAGTTGTGGTGGAACGACGGGTGCAATTCTGTGACGCAATGCCGACAACCAGAGATGAAATTTGCAACCAGGTGAATGCAGCACACCACAGGAAGCCATTCGCGCCTTATAAGCGTCGGTGCCATCACGCATGGAAGAAGTTATCAGGGGGCCATGGCGGACCTGTGCCTACTAGTCAACAGGACACATGCTGAATCGAGGTGAATGAAATGCTAATCAGTTCTGCAGAACATACTAATGCATATGTCCTGTGAATATGAACGCTCTATCTCTAGTCATTCAAGGTGTCCTGTTTTTTTTCTGAACATGAGTACCAGATGCGTTCAGTAAGTAATGCAACACAGTTTTTTCTCGGTCAATTTCGTTTGAAAATCTTTGGAATTTGCTGTGGGAGATAGTGGAATGTCCCCGCTTCAGTCCCTATAATTTCATGAAGTTCGGATGAGTGCCGACATTATTACGTAGCCTTCAATATGGCTTCTTTTGGTGGAAAATCAGAGCATCGCGTATATTCATCGGTGCTTGCACAATATCTACGGAGACGTGGCAGGGAGCAAAAGCACGGTGAGCCGTTTGGCGGCATGTCTGTCATAATCGCAACAAGGTCGCGCAAATCAGCACGATGTCTCGCGTGCCGGCCAACAGTATACATCTGTGACTCCTGCATTGTTGGAACGTGCTGACACTCTTACTAGAGGTGATCAAGGTGTCAACGCCAAACACTTCACTACACTACTGGAAGTCTCTCTTGGCAGTGGTTATAACACACGTCCAACCATTGGGACACTCCATGGTTTGTGCCCGCAGGCTTCCTCGCCACCTAGCAGAAGACCGCAAAGAGCAACAAAGGACCATCTATGTGGATTTGCTTCTGCGTTACGAGAATGATCACGGCAGTTTCTTGTCGAACGTCGTCACAGGCGATTAAACATGTGTTCATCACTTCCAACCCAAACAAAACAGCAACCCATGGAGTCTCATCCAAAGGAAAAGTTCACAGCCTCACATCAGCCGGTAACGTCATGGCGAGGATTCGTCTGAAACTCTTAAGGTGTTATTCTGTTTGACGTCCTCCCTCATGGTGCAATGATCAACTCTGAAGTGTATTGTCTACCCTCAGGGAATTTAAGAAACGGCTTCAGCGTGTTCATCGCCACAGAAACGCAAATGAACTTCTCCTTCTCCATCATGACGCACGTCTAGTAATGGCATTTTAAAAAATAGGATGCATAAAATACGTGCATGAGTTATACAAAAAATTTAACACATGATGATATGTGCCTAAACACCAGTCAAATGTTAAAAATATGTACAGTAGCTTGAAATTTTATCAGTACTACTGTATTCAAATGAATAACTATAGTACACTACTGCCCATTAAAATTGATACACCACGAAGATGACGTGCAACAGACGCGAAATTTAACCAACAGCAATAAGATGGTTTGATATACAAATGATTAGCTTTTCAGATCATTCACACAAGGCTGGCGTCGGTGGCGACACCTACAACGTGCTGATATGAGGAAAGTTTCCAACCGATTTCTCATACACAAACAGCAGTTGATCGGCGTTGCCTGGTGAAACGTTGTTGGGTTGGTTCAAATGGCTCTGAGCACTATGGGACTCAACTGCTGAGGTCATTAGTCCCCTAGAACTTAGAACTAGTTAAACCTAACTAACCTAAGGACATCACACACATCCATGCCCGAGGCAGGATTCGAACCTGCAACCGTAGCGGTCTTGCGGTTCCAGACTGCAGCGCCTTTAACCGCACGGCCACTTCGGCCGGCAAACGTTGTTGTGATGCCTCGTGTAAGGAGGAGAAATGCGTACCAACACGTTTCCGACTTTGATAAAGGTCGGATTGTAGCCTACCGCGATTGCGGTTTATCGTATCGCGACATTGCTGCTCGAGTTGGTATCGCTAGCAGTTGAGTTCACAAGCTCGATCCCTGAGTCAACAGATGGGGACGTTTGCACGAGAACAACCATCTGCACGAACAGTTCGACGACGTTTGCAGCAGCAGGGACTGTCAGCTCGGAGACCATGGCTGCGGTTACCCTTGACGCTGCATCACGGACAGGAGCGCCTGCGATGGTGTACTCAACGACGGACCTGGGTGCACGAATGGCAAAACGTCATTTTTTCGGATGAATGCAGGTTGTGTTTACAACATCTTGATGGTCGCATCCGTGTTTGGCGACATCGCGGTGAACGCACATTGGAAGCGTGTATTCGCCATTGCCATACTGGCGTATCACCTGGCGTGATGGTATGGGGTGCCATTGTTTACACGTCTCCGACGCCTCTTGTTCGCATTGACGGCACTTTGAACAGTGGACGTTACGTTTCAGATGTGTTACGACCCGTGGCTCTACCCTTCATTCGATCCCTGCGAAACCCTACATTTCAGCAGGATAATGCACGACCGCATGTTGCAGGTCCTGTGCGGGCCTTTCTGGATACAGAAAATGTTCGACTGCTGCCCTGGCCAGCACATTCTTCATGTCTCTCACCAACTGAAAACGTCTGGTTAATGGTGGCTGAGCAGCTGGCTCGTCACAATACGCCAGTCACTACTCTTGATGAACTGTATCGTGTTAAAGCTGCATGGGCAGCTGTACCTGCACACGTCATCCAAGCTCTGTTTGACTCAATGCCCAGGCGTATCAAGGCCGTTATTACGGCCAGAGGTGGTTGTTCTGGGTACTGATTTCTCAGGATCTATGCACTCAAATTGCCTGACAATATAATCATATGTCAATTGTAGTATAATATATTTGTCCAATGAATACCCGTTTATCATCTGCATTTCTTCTTGGTGTAAGAATTTTAATGCCCAGTAGTGTGCATAGATTGCAAGTTGTAACCTTGTATCCTCAACTACCTCAATTGTAAAAATCCTCGTATGTTAGGATTCTGGCTCATATGAAAAATATTTTCATTTTAACCGTGAGCAGGCTCTAAAGAATGTAGAGAAGCAAAGCTGCCGTGGTATTCCTGTTTATGAAGAGACCCCATGTTCGGCTGCACCAGGCCCCTCCTGTACGAAGCAGCATGTGAGCTTGAGGAAGCCGCCAAACGTTATTGGCAGATAACGGAGGAATTTAATATAACGAGTCTATTGCAGGGCGTTCTACGTAGAGACTCGCTCCACGTTCACCATGAAGACGAAACGTCACGATATTGTCTGCGATCCGCGCACTGCATAGTCCCGCTGCTCTCCCACAGTGTGCAGAATTACGTCGTATGATGTAGAATACGAATTAACTTCACGCAGTCACAAAAAACTGGATATTTTGAATTCAGATAATTCTTATTTAAAGGTTGCGTAAATGACTCTGCTGCACCTGTAACTGAAGTTTTCCAATAACATCTCATACAAAGGTACGACGTCTGTTTTGTTAATACGTCTTCGGATCGAGATATTTCTGCTTTAGGAAAACATTGCGAGTGCTGTATGTTAGCGTACAGGCAGTTGCAGTGCTATCAGCAAAGGATTCCACACAACATTGTTCAGCTGGTCTCAAAAACTAACGGTTGATTACTTTCCTTGTGGAGAATATCCCCCACTGAGATACTTTATCTGTTTCCTGGCCGACGAACTTTTCTCATTTAAGCAAACTGTCTCTGTATCCTACATCACTACAAAAAAAAAAAAGAAATAAGAAATTACTAAATTAAGTTAGAAGAAAAATACTTCAATTGCAATGCAATTTCTAGGAATTCCCATAAATCTGTTGGATTCACGAACTAAAAATTTGTTAGGTTTAGCGTTACAGGTCTCACAGTTAGTAATTCCAAGAGTAACACAGTCTTAAACATAAAAGTAACAAGATCAAAAATCCACAATTGCTGTCGTACGTGTTCTTACTCAGAATTACGTACACCAAACGACATCCAAATTGTACTCGACACAGAAGTATAACATTTGTTCATTCATAAATTCTTTGACTTGTTTAAATTTTCGGCAGATTTGCTTTGAATCTACAAGTGCTTGTAAGCATGAGAAGTGCAGTACCTAGAGGCGATATACGTACTTCCGGAAACGGTGTTCAAAATGTTCAAATGTGTATGAAATCTTATGGGCCTTAACCGGAAACAGTGTGCAATTCTCTTTTTTCCCTTAATATTCTAAAAGCATTGTAATTGCATTACATCACAGTGTGACACTTATTTTTAACTGTGTTATTAAGAAACAGACACTGATGACGATCTTGTAGCAGTACCAATTTTTTTATATTTATTCTCAATTGCAGAACCTTTCTAACATTACCTGCATTAGATATAAAGACATTATCTGTTGGCGACACACGAAAATTTGTGCCGGGCCAGAACTCGAACCCGGACTTTCCACTTGTCGCAAGTGGTCAAATGGTTCTGAGCACAATGGGACTTAACATCTGAGGTCATCAGTCCCCTACACTTAGAACTACTTAAGCCTAACTAATCTAAGGACATCACACACATCCATGCCCGAGGCAGGATTCGAACCTGCGACCGTAGTGGTCGCGCTGTTCCAGACTGAAGCGCCTAGAACCGATCGGCCACTCCGGCCGGCGAAGATGCTGCATTGAAGCGCTGAAATTGGAAGCTACACAATAAATGACAAAATCAGGACGGCTGTAGGTGTTTCATTTTCTTACAACAGTGAACATCCGTAGTCCCACAGACCTCTAGTCAAGAGATGGACATACAAAAACTTAACGACGATACGTGAATATTGTTATTGTCAAACTAATAAAATATTTGAGTATCATTTTTGACGCTTATTTCGTCGTAGCGTGTACAGTGTTGCTCATAATAATTTGGCATATTTGTTTTATTTGAACTTTTTGACCGGATCCCGTTCCTGATACCACAGTCGTCAGGTGGCCTAGATGAGTTAAGCCTTGTGCGTCATTGGACTGTTAACAATGTAAGCTTCTTCCTGCTCTTTATCGTATTTTAACTGTTTGTGTGTGTATGTTCCGAGGCGTTGACTGGGGAGGCAGCAGAGAATTTGTCTAAACGAGCGTGGGAAACCGCCAAAAACCGACATCAGTATGGCATGCGTAAGAGACGAACGTTCATTAGTCCGCCGTGCGGGTTCTGACTGAGTCTTTCTCACCTCTTTGCTTCGAAAGCTAACGTGCTGCGCAGTAATCTTCACGAGCAGATGAAACAAAATACTCCAGCGTTTTTGAGAAAAATTTCGTCTATAGCCTGCGTAACAGAAATCTAGGTTTAGAAAGGTCTAGCAAAAGTCACAAAACAGAGAGGGAACCTATTATGGCCAGGAAACTAAATTCATGACGTGGCAATGGATAAAAAGAATACAAATAAAATATCAGTTGTACGAATCTTACAACCAATCTTACCTTTGCAGACAATTGTTCACTGGACTTCAGTCAAATCTCCCACAGAGCATTATACAATTGATGCAAGATCATCATCTGTTGAGGGGATCACTGTCTTCCGGAACACTAAATCCAGAAGTATCCCAACTTCAAATATATCTTTGCTCAGTCATTTCTTGTCAGCCCCACGAAACATTTACATTGCTGAAGCTGTCAGATCAAGAGCCGCTATTTTAGGAACCGAAATAAAGCACCTTTCTGTTTAAGATAAAAAAGCTTGTTAAAATCGCTTCCACCGGTACAGCTACGCCCACACTGTTAACACCACATGAAGTAGGTATTCACATCCAGCATCTTCTTTGTTGAGCACTTCTGTCTGCTGGTAAAGGCGGGTGTGTTATTTCGGTGGTCTCTTTTGCGTTATCCTTCAGTCAGTACATGATGTGCTTTACCGTATTTTTGACTCGTGATCTTGACATTTTTCTCGCGTCTCATGAAAACAGTTTCTTCCGCAGCTTGAAAGGTCACACCAGAAACCATTACCTACTTCATAATATACCTGAAGAAGCAGTCGCACTTGCATGTATAAAAACCTAAAACATCCAAATGCAGACAGTCGACAGACATTTATTCACAAACATAAGCCTTTCACTGTCTCTGTGAGCCACGTTAATTTATTATAAGAACAGAAATATTGTTTACTGTACACATTTCTCCTAACTAAATACACAATTTAAAAATAGTAACGGAGGAATGTCGGCACCGAGGCCATTCAAACCAAAGAGGAAAAGTGATTTAATACTTTTTCATGGCACTAAGTAGGAAGAAAATATATTTCTCTCAACACTTCCTTTTTTCCCTCTCCGAACTAGAAATTTATATTTCACTATGTATGTGTTCGGAATACTGCGCAAATTAACAGGATATCCCTTCGTTTTCTGTAATAAGAACAAGGCACAGTTCGATGATTCTAAACATTGGCAGTTGTTTTACTCAATTTAGTCTATAGTTTTCAGCTACGTAGCCAAACAATAGTATTTTCTATGTCATACTTTAGAAAAGTTCGACAAGAGAGCTCTGAGACATCCGAAAGCCCCCCACGTCGTCACTAAAACGAAATCTTTTGGTACTTCAAATCGACAATCAGTGCTCCAGCAGGTGATTTCTCAATTTACTGAGTCGCATTCGTTCTGGACATCTGTAATAAACATGCAGTCTAATTCTATAGAAATTCCCTTCATCCTTAAAAACCACATTCTCCCTGCGGTTCTGAACATGAATAGTTGGCATACTTTAAACAGTTGTTTCAGCCAGACGATAAGAGAATATCTGCTGCGTCTAAAATTGTTTCCAAACAGCAAATAAAAACTCCCTTGGGAAAGTAATGTCTTTTCTCCAAATTCAGCATCCGGACTGGCACATAAAACTAAGGGCTTTACTTTCAGTTCTGAATTTCCTTCGCGAAGAAACATGTAAATTAGTCTCGGACGTTTCGCATTAGAGGGTAAATTTATTAACATGCCACTCAGCTTCCAGCCAGACTTGCCGTGTTGCAGTCTGATGTGAATTTAACTCCGCAAATACGGCGCATCTCATAGAATTTAAATAACGCCAGTGGCATCGGTTTATGGGCTTTCTGTGTTGCATATTAATCGTTCGTAAGATAGGACTACAGCCGGCACGATTTATTCGAGATAAATTTGCGTACAGCCGAGTTTTCACCCGATAAGTTCGGAAACCATCACGAACTTATGAATTGCAGATAAGATTTCTCGCGCTTCCCCTTCTGAACATATCAAAATTAGCCACACTCCCTACTGTGCAGACAGTTTAGCAAGGATGAGCCTTAGATGAACGACAGTACGATACTAATAAAGAAAACAACCGTTATGTTATTACTCGTAGTAACAAATACCAAATATTTATATTGCAATAAATGATATAATGACCGTCTGAGATAAGGTCGATCAACCGCAGTTGTTGGACCAATTACATTTTGTCAACCCTCATCTAGAAGCAGCATATTCTTGAAAGATATGGGGTAAACGGTACATTTTAGTGTACGAAATTAGGGCTTCTTCGTGCGACAGACATTGTCTAAAAATAGAAAGAACAATATGTTGTTTGTGGGAGTATGCATAAGAGGCGGTTTCAAGTGGAATGACAGCTCGAAACCAATCATAAGAAAGGTAGATGCCACACTGAGTTATATTGGAATAATCCTGAGGATTTGTAGTCCATCAACGAGGGAAGTAAACCAGTATTTGAAAATTTCTCTGTGGTCCGGAACCCTTACCACGTACGACTGATAGAGGAAATGGAGTGCGGCCAAAGAAGATCTGAGCGTATCGTCTCGGGTTCGAGCAGTGAACACGAAAGCTTAATGGCCATACCCACCCAAGTCTAGAGGTACGCACTACAAGAGACGCGGTGTCCATCAGTATTTCGTTTACTGTTGAATTTCCGAGTCCTTATGTTCCTAGAAGAGTGCAGATCCCAAACACACGAGCAGCACTCAAGAATGGGTAGGACTAGGGTTCTATATGTGGTTTGCTTTGCTGGTAAACCACACTTTTCCAAAACTCTTTGAGAGGAAGCTTCCTTTTTTTTATTTTCTGATGTTACGTTTCTTACACCGCAAATAAACCGAGGTGGTGCTCTATGTATTGCATTTCTACATCTACATACGTACTCCACAAACCATCGTTCGGTGCGTGGCGGAGGGTACGTTGCACTACTAGTACACGTTTCTCTACCTGTTCCACTCGCAAATAGAGTGGGGGGAAAAACAACTGTCTATATTCCCCCGCAATAGCCCCAGTTTCTCTATCTTACATTCGTGCTCCTTGCGCGAAATATACTTTGGAGGCGTATGCATCGTTATGCAGTTAATTTCAAATGCTCGTACTTTAAATTTTCTCAGCAGCGTTCCTCGAAAAGAACGTAGCCTCCCCTCCAGAGATTCCCGTTTGAGTTCGCGAAGTTCTCCGTAAAACTTGCTTGTACCGGTAACAAATCTAGCAGCCTGCCTCTGAATCGCTTCGATGTTTTCCTTTAATCCGAGCTGGTGCGGATCCCAAAGACTCGAGCAGTACTCAAGAATGGGTAGAGCCAGTGTTCTGTAAGTGGTCTCCTTTACAGGTAAACCACACTTTCCTAAAACTCTACCAATAAACAGAAGACGACCCTTCACCTTGCCCACTACAGCCCCTATTTTATTTAACGAAACCCTGTTTGCAGGGGAACAAATTTCTTCTGCTAATTGGCACGTGCAGAGGATAAACAAATCCACAACAGCATGAAGAAGTACTGCCATCGCGCAGTAATAAAGTAATCTCTTACCCCCCCCCCCTTCCCAGGCAGACCGCTAGTGCTACACGGCGAAGTATGTTTTTCTCGACATCTAAGGAATTTGATCAAAAACTTCAAAAATCCTCTCGTTTCGCCGAGAGGGAAGAAGAAATCACATCTCTAAAAGATTGCAACAAAATACATCCTACTGTACATCGCAAGTTGTCCTCGCCAACATCTGGCGAAATGATGCGTTACGCGTGGTTTGTGCGAAACTGTGCTATGAGCGAGAATCTTTTATCAATGTAAATCAAATTCGTTTTTGTAGAGAATCTTTTAAACAACCTTGTAATTGTAGAAATGCGGTGTTAATAGCGTGTAGAAGATGTCAAAAAAATCCCTGTTGTTTATCATGAACATTACCCCAGCAAGTGTAACTCATCAACTGTAAAATACTTACAGTACTTCATATACGAAGTTCTCATGTAAGCTACAGTCTCTGCATCGAAATTTATTTTAAATCCCAAATATTAGCCGAGCGGTTCTAGGCGCTACAGTCTGTAACCACGCGACCGCTACGGTCGCAGGTTCGAATCCTGCCTCGGGCATGGATGTGTGTGATGTCCTTAGGTTAGTTAGGTTTAAGTAGTTCTAAGTTCTAGGGGACTGATGACCTCAGAAGTTAAGTCCCATAGTGCTCAGAGCCATTTTATTTTCTGACTGAGGAACCAAATACCAGCTTTCGTTGGTCTAGCTTCAAAATTTCCTTACTATGAGAGGTGGCATGAGCCCCCTCTCATATTTCTATCTTACGATTCTCCTCTCTAGTTGCATGCGGTGGAGGGTTGCTTTTCCTTAACACGCGTACTTCCCACGCAGCGTCTCTCGTCACCCGGGTGGGCCGGTGACAGGCGGGCTCTGTGGAACTGGAGAGAGTTAAGCCGACGTGTGTGAGGCAGTCGAGTGAATGCTTTTCAGACGCCGACATTGTCAAGAGACACGCCCGCTGGGGTGTGAAGTAGCGGCTGGGCTAGAGGTTCCGTTACTTCAGAGAAACTTTGCGAAAACACTTTCTGGCGGGCTACCAGCGAGGCGTGGGAATGACTTGTGTACCCACGCAGTTGTGGCGGGAAAATTCCCGCACTTTCTGCAAAATCAGCACAGAAATTGGCGCCAAGAATCTCCATTGGTGGAATGGTAGTGCTCCGGCAATGGAGTGGAATTTCCGCCGGTTTTCGAGTTGCTGATTGGAACGTAACCACGGCCACTGTCGTGGGGGCGGGAATGTTCGGTGTTCGGCCTGTACGGGTGCTCTGAGTAGTCGGCAGTCGCCTTTCGGTCGAGGACGTCGGAGCAACCAGCCCTCGCCTGCGGTACGCCAGATCGTGTTCTGGGAGATAAGAAGACTGTTGGTAATGTACGTCCGCAGCACCGGCAGATAGGGATTTTCCTAGGTGATAATCAAAGCTCAGCAGAGCGCGCCTGTTCATCCTTTTCTAACTTTGTTCAGTTTCGAGTAGCAGCAATTACTATTGGGTTAGCTGTGTGTCTCTCTTGAGATTTGAGTGGAAAGGAATTGGCTCCACATACCACTTCGTCTTAAACCTCACGATCTAAGTTAGGGACAACTTCACCTTTACTGTGTTTGTATGAATCTCCAATTTTAGCCAATTTGATGTTTTATATTTCCTGTGTCTCTTTTACTATTCTGCGTTTAATCTTAATAAATCATATTGTTATTCTGGACAGAACTTTCTTTCTGTTAATCAATAGAGCAACCCTATCATTCCTCACTATGCTAATGAAACCTTTGTTTATTTAACTTATTTATCAAATTAAATTATTGCAGGTGCCAAACTCTCTTCTACTCCACTAGCAGGGTTGATTAGAGTCAGTTCGCGTATTTGTTTTATCCTTGTGCAACAGCAAAAGTCGGAGTTAGAATAGGGGGGGCTTAGAGCATGATTTACACATGTGGATTCTAGTAGAATTTAGTGATAAATACACTACTAGCCCCGGCACCTCGCAACTAGAGAAGTTAAAACCGTCGTAACCTACTTCATCCCTTCAGTTGGAGTTTCGAAAAATTCTTTCTTGAACGACAGTCACGGTATAAGATCCAATCCTTCTTCGAATTTCAAGTTTCAGTCCTTTGCGGTTTTGTCTGGGCATGATGAGTCAGTAGGACAGTCAGTCATTCAGTCAGGACATGGCTTTTTTGCTTTTATATATATTCATTAATATTTTCATAAAAGGCACGAAAGGGAAACGCAAAAGTATATTTGGGTTCAAAAAAATGGTTCAAATGGCTCTGAGCACTACGGGACTCATCAGTCCCCTAGACTTAGAACTACTTAAACCTAACTAACCTAAGGACATCACACACATCGTGCGGTTCCAGACTGAAGCGCCTAGAACCGCTCGGCTACTCCGGCCGGCAAAATAAATAAATAAAAAAAAAAAGAAATACGTGGCTCTGCATTTTTGAAATTCAACCACTAAGGGGGTAAATTAGTGGGTGAAGTTCTCTTTTTTTAAATAAATAATTACTATGAACTACTGAAGAATTTTTGCGGCTACATCTATGACAACTGGTATCTGACTTCTCGGTTGGAAATAAAAATGGATGTTTCAGTGATCGTGGAATACAGCCCCTAAGCGAGTGCAACAGGGAATGAAAATTTTTAAGAAAATATTTCGTTACATTCAAATCAATTGAAGTTAAATTTATTTCTCTTCTCCGTTACATATAAAGAAATATTTGGCAGGGGATGAAGTTGCTATGGAAATATCTTCATAAGAATGCAAAAATCATGATTTACAAAAACTTTGGACTCCAATTACCAGAATGATTATTTAGTCACAAGAGCATTCGGAAAAGACCACTGTTATATGGCCGTAATTAGTGTGAAAAGCGAATTGTTGCCCATGAAGACGAATTCTTCGCCAGTATGCTGCCGAAATGGTTGGACTATCGGTTGGAGGATGGCATTCACGTATCGCACAGCTGTTACGGCGCCTTCCATGAGCACCAGTGGCGTACGTCGGCCCCACATAATGCCGCCCCAAAACAGCAGGGAACCCCCACCTTGGTGCACTCGCTGGACAGTGGGTCTAAGGCGTTCAGCCTGGCCGTGTTGCCTCCAAACACATCTCCAACGATTGTCTGGTTGAAGGCATATGCGACATTCATCGGTGCCAATCCTGAGCGGTCCATTCGGCATGTTGTTGGGCCCGTCTGTACCGCGCTGCATGGAGTCGTGGTAGCATAGATGTACCTCGCCAAGGACGTCGGGAGTGAAGTTGCGCATCATGCAGCCTATTGCGCACAGTTTTTAGTCTTAACACGACGTCCTGTGGCTGCACGAAAAGCATTATTCAACATGGTGGCATTGCTGTCAGGGTTCCTCCGAGCCATAATTGGAAGGTAGCGGTAATCCACTGCAGTAGTAGCCCTTGGGTGGCCTGTCTCTCTGTATCTCCTTCATGTCCGAACAACATCGCTTTGGTTCACTTCGGGACGCCTGGACACTTCCCTTGTTGGCAGCCCTTCCTGGCACAAGGTAACAATGCGGACAAGATCGAACCGCAGTATTGACCGTCTAGGCATGGTTGAACTACAGGCAACACGAGCCGTGTAGCTCCTTCCTGGTGGAATGCTTGAATTGGTCTGCTGTCGGACCCCCTACGTCTAATAGGCGCTGCTCATGCGTTTTTGTTTACATCTTTGGGTTGGTTTAGTGACATCTCTGAACAGTCAAAGGGACTGTGTCTGTGATACAAAATCCACAAGAAAAAATGGTTCAAATGGCTCTGAGCACTATGGGACTCAACTGCTGTGGTCATTAGTCCCCTAGAACTTAGAACTACTTAAACCTAACTAACCTAAGGACATCACAAACATCCATGCCCGAGGCAGGATTCGAACCTGCGACCGTAGCAGTCGCACGGTTCCGGACTGTGCGCCTAGAACCGCGAGACCACCGCGGCCGGCAATCCACAAGAGTTCTAGGAGCCGGGGTGATGCAAAACTATTTTTATGTGTGTATGATTGTTTGGTGTGGAGCTATTGTACCAGCATACTCTCAAAGGAACCTAACTGGCATACAATCTGAACCGAAAGTCTTGCTTTTTTTTCAATGTTTTAAGCTGATTCGCAACACCGAGAATATTTACCTCTAAGTTATTGATGTTGGCAATTGTTCTTTATTCGATTTATGGAATATTTACTTCGTCTTTATTTGTGAAGAAATTTCGGGAAACCATATTTGGTAACTATGCTTTAGTGGCTTTCCACCAATAACACCACCATTGTAACAGCGCAGTGAAGGTAATAATTGCGTCTTGCCATTGGTGCACTTTATTTATGACCGGAATTTCTTGGGGTTTCTTGCAAGTCGTAAGGCAATGTTACTATTTTTACGTATAGATTTCCTCTGAAGAACATTTGTGACTGAGATACTATCATAACTGTAGAATGAGGCTGATGTTACTATGATCCGAATAGCATATTCAACTTTGAAGCTTTTATACGTCTTGCAATAGAGAACATTAGGTTTATCGAGAAACATACTGAAGATGTACTGAAAAGTGAGCTACAACTATCGTAAAGATGATTAACATTGTTTCGACTTCAAAACCATCCAATGATCGATCACTGTGTTCTCGCAACTTTCTTTCTTTAATGGCCACGTATAGACCAAGTTATTTGTGTCACGTTATGGAACGCAAGCGGACTAATAGATGACTTTAACAAACATACCTTACGTGCTGATACTTTATTACTACGAGAAGACAGTACCACCAGGGCGTTGCTGCGAAGAATACTCAGTCCATCGACTCACCTGAAAGTAAAGAAAATCGGAGTTAGAATTCAAACGTAATCACTAGAGTTGTGCAATGGTAAAACGTAAAAATTTAAAGTAGATTGATACATATTTCTTATTGGCTCATTACAGTTAAGGCGTAGTGTTTGGCAGAAAACAGCAGGTACTGCGACATAGACATACCGTACAAGAAATACTACACAAACGTGTATTATTTTCTAGAAAGAGAATCTTTGTGATCTATTCTGATGAGTGTTACTACGGTACAATGACATTGTGAGCCTTCAGTTCAAAGACTGGTTTGATGCAGCTCTTCATGCTACTCTGTCCTGTGCAAGACTCTTCATCTCCGAATAACTGCTGCAAAACATATCCTCCTATTTCTGCTTACTGTGTTCATCTCTTGGTCTCCCTATACGATTTCTACCCCCTACCCAGCCCCCCCCCCCAGTACTAAATTGGTGATACCTTGATGTCTCAGAATGTGTCCTATGAACGGATCTCTTCTTTTGGTCAATTTGGGACACAAATTTCTTGTCTCCCCAATTCTGTTCAGTACTTCCTTATTAGTCACTTAATTGCCCATCTGATCTTCAGCATTCTTCTGTAGCACCACATTTCAAAGTCATCTGTTCTCTTTCTTGTCTAAACTGTTTATCGTCCATGTTTCACGTCTATACATGGCTACAGTCCAGACAAATATACTTTCAGAAAAGACTTCCTAACACTTTAATCGATGTTAGATGTTGATGGATTTCTCTTGTGAAGAAATACTTTTGTTGCCATTGCCAGTCTATATTTCATATCCTCTCTACTTCGGCCATCATCAGTTATTTTGCTGCCCAAATAGTAAAACTCATCTACTACTTTAAGTGTCTTGTTTCTTATCTAATTCCTTTAGCATCGCCTGACTTAATTCGACTAAATTCCATCATCCTCGTTTTGCTTTTGTTCAAATGGTTCAAATGGCACTGAGCACTATGGGACTTAACATCTGTGGTCATCAGTCCCTTAGAACTTAGAACTACTTAAACCTAACTAACCTAAGGACATCACACACATTCATGCCCGAGTCAGGATTCGAATCTGCGACCGTAGCAGTTGCGCGGTTCCGGACTGAGCGCCTTAACCGCGAGACCACCGCGGCCGGCTTTGCTTTTGTTGATTTTCATCTTATACCCTCCTTTCAAAGCAATGGCCATTCTTTTCACCTGCTCTTTGATATTCTTTGCTGTCCCTTAAATAATTACAATTTCAACCCCAAAATTCAAAGTTTTTATTTTAGCTCCTACTCCAAGTTGTTCTTTGGTTTCTTTTCCTGCTTGTTCAATGTTCAGGATGAATAACATCGGGGATAGGCAACAACCCTGTCTCACGCCCTTATTATCAACTGTTTCCCTTTCATACTCCCCATCTCGTGACTGTTGTCTGGTTTCTGCACTGTTTGTAAATAGCTTTTCGCTCTCTGTATCTTACCCCTGCTACCTTCAGAATTTCAAAGGGAGTACTGCAGTCAACATTGTCAAAAGCTTTCTCTAAGTCTACAAATACGATATTTCTCCTGAATCCAAACTAATCCTGCCCGAGGTAGGCTTCTACCATTTTTTCCATTCCTCTGTAAAGCATTCGTGTAATTTGAATTTTATTTTCTACATTTTACGTTTGCTGCAACTCGGCAGATAGCAGAAGTAATTGACAGCCTTAAGCAGCACTGTAGATTACGATGTCAGGAGTAGGAAGCGGGTCCCACGAAGGCAGTGGTGAAGAGTGAACCATGCGGCGCCGTAGTGGGCCACGGGAGAGGGGGGAAGCACGCCAGCCTAGAGAGAGGGAATCTTGCTTGGCTGACAACAAGCAGGGGAGCCGCAAGTTTTCCGGAGTGAAACTCAGAATATTGTTTTTTAAATATTAGTTAGTAAAGTCCAGTTTTTAGATAGCAAATGCTGGGAGAAACCTACGGGTCTCCAGAACTTTAATACCCTAATATTTCTTTTAAGTAAACTAGTAAACTCAATGGACAAATTGTTAAATTACCGAAGATGTACGAAGTTTACTCGGAGGCTGTTCTTATGTGGGAGTCGGCCTTATCATGCTCTGGGATTTTATTAAATTTTTTACAGGAATCGTTCAAGCAGGTCAAACTGTTACTGTTTTACAATGTTTTTCTAAGAAATTGATCGTAATTGCAATTCCGCGACTTATTTCAGGTAAATTAATTATCCTCTCGTCCACAGCAGCCTGCTTGCGTCTTCTGAAGAAAGCAGTACGCTACAAGAAATGCTTCGAGGGACAACATCTACAAGAGATTCACAACAGAGAGGTAGGAGAATATCTTATGAGCCGATTCATGAAGATAATCCAGTTACATTAACTAGCGCAGTAACTGGTGGGAAGGCATTACCAGTTATATCGTACGTCACTTATACCACTATCTGCGGAATCACCTCTAAACTGACGAAATTTTATATCAGTTTAATACAGAGAGGTGATTTTGCAACACAAATACACTGATGTAAAATGAAAGTGTATACCATGAACACCTTGACCGAACGCAATGAAAATTGTACTGCAGTGGTTCTACCTCTGTAGGATTTGGTGATTAAAATATCATCCGTATTCAAGCTTATTTTCAGAAATTTCAGTACAGCCCACCCGGATAGCCGTGCGGTCTAACGCACTGCTTTCCGGGAGGGAAGCGTGCCGGACCCCGGCACGAATCCGCCGGGCGTATTAGTGTCGAGGTCCGGTGTGCCGGCCAGCCTGTTTATGGTTTTTAAGGCGGTTTTCCATCTGCCTCGTCGAATGCGGGCTGATTCCCCTTATTTCGCCTCAGTTACACTATGTCGGCGATTGCTGCGCATACACTTTCTCCACGTACGCGTACACCGTAATTAATGTACCATGCAAACATTGGGTTACACTCGGCTGGTGTGAGACGTTCTGGGGGGGGGGGGGGGGGGGGGGGTGTCCACAGGGGGCCGAATCGCAGAGTAACCCTGGGTTTGGTGGGTGTGGGGCGGCGGTGGGGGTGAGAGGATTGCTGTAGCCTGTTGTGGGGTTGTGTACCACTGTAGGCAACCTCGGGGACGAAAACTGTCCGTCATTTCTAGGTCCCCAGTTTCATACAATACAATACGGTACAACTTCAGTGCAGAAGAAGGCCATTCCAGTGAATGGAGAATAGTTTGAGTACGTGATATATTGGGCGTGTCTGAAGATAATGGAACATTTTAGTTGGAGATTAAAGAGGACGTTCACGTGCAGATTATCACCATCTTTCGGACTACTACTACAAAAATAGAATCATTGCGATGAGGGACAAGGGAGCGCCATAGCGACAGATTGCGCAGACAGCTGGCTGCAGGAAAACGACCGCAGAGCAGGTGTTGAGAAGATGGACTCGGATAACAATGCGGCAAGAAGAGTAGGCACGAGCCCTCCAAGAGTGACAGCACCACAGTAAGGTCGTTTGAACAGACCGGCTCTGGTGAATACATGGTTGGTAACAGCTGAAATCCGGGCCGATGTTTGGCCTACAGCCAGAGTGTAACGACCAATCACCGGACTCCGATTACTGGTGGCAGGATTCACCTCTAGTTATGGCGCGCTTCATTTATCGCTGACATCAGCCCACACAAAACAGATTTACCTGGTGTAGAGCCAAAATGGGATTGGCGTTCTGTGGTGTTCAGCGACAAGTCTCGCTTGTGTGCGGTGAGATCGATGCCAACACTATCTGGCGAGAGTCGACAGGAACTAGCGATACTGGAAAATCATACGTCCCTAACTTCTTTAATCTGCTTCTGTATCTGCATACATATTCGGCAAGCCACCGTACGGTGCGTGACAGAGACTACCTAGTGCCACTACTAGTCATTTCCTTTCGTGTTACACTCGCAAATATGATGACGGAAAACCGACTGTATATACATATGTCTCCGTATCAGCTCTAATTCCTCGTATCGTATCTTCGTGGTCCTTAGGCGAAATGTATGTTGGCGGCAGGATAACAGTTCTGCAGTCACCATAAAATGCAGGTTCTCTAAATTTTCTCGATAGTGTCCGGCGAAAAGAACGTTGCCTTCCTTTCAGGGACTTCCATTTGAGTTGGCTCTGAGCACTATGGGACATAGTATCTTAGGTCATCAGTCCCCGATGAGTGGGTATTGTGTGATGTCCTTAGGTTAGTTAGTAGTTCTAAGTTCTAGGGGACTGATGACCATAGATGTTAAGTCCCATAGTGCTCAGAGCCATTTTTTTTTTCATCAGTCCCCTAGAACTTAGAACTAGTTAAACCTAACTAACCTAAGGACATCACACACATCCATGCCCGAGGCAGGATTCGAACCTGCGACCGTAGCAGTCGCGCGGTTCCGGACTGCGCGCCTAGAACCATTTGAGTTCCCGAAGAATCTGCGTAATACTTATTTGTTTTTTGGACCTACCAGTAACAAATCTAGCAGCCAGACCCTGAACTGCTTCGAAGTTATCGTTTAATCCGACCTGGTGCGGTTCCCAAACACTCGACCATTTTCCCTCCTTAACACACTTGCACTGAACTGTTGTTGGGGAGACACTTTTGGGTAGTCCCTCTGTTCATCTGGACGGTCAGCTGCTCAACATTTCCACGTCTATTCCCCTCTTACACATACCCGCAGTCGCCTTTGACCCCTGTCATCTAGAGACCGTGGTGCATCACAGTTGCCTCGGTGGTGTTTTTGGATAGTTCCATTTTGTCATGCACGCTATACTTTGAGGACGGCGGCACGCGAACGGTGTACAAACGTAGCCCTTTCAGAAATTCTTCCACCCTTGGCCTGAAAGCCAATGATCATGCCATTTTAGGCGTCATGTGAATCCCCCCGTTTCCGCGTTACGTCAACGACTGCACTGTTTTTCCGCATCTGCCCCTCCCCCGCCCCCTCCCCCCACCCCTACGGCATGCTTTATGTACCCCCCACAGATAGTGCTGCCACTATCCATCTGCCGTCTGTGAGTGGTAATTAGACGTTGACGCAGAACATAGGCGGTGGGCACATTAATGTGGCCGGACCCTGTATAGGCATTATAATAATGGTTTAAAAACACACAGGGCTACTGTAAATGTTTCGTTCAATTTCAGAGTTACATATTTTTCAAAATATTACAGGTGCAAAAATGACTGATACATAAACAGAACTGTAGATTCACGTAGTTCACAGTGTGCCCGCCAGTTGGCGTTACGAGTGCAGCAATTGATAAAAAGACGATAAAGCAAGAAAAGAATTTTTGTGTTTTGGAATATGCGATATGTTTACCTGTTACAACAGCACAGCGTCCATCAGAAGAAATTATGAAAAAGAAAACACCATTTAAAAAGAGCATTGTGTATTGGTATCGATAATTTAGGGACAAGGTCTCTCTCTGTAAACAGAGAAGTACCGGTCGATCAGGTGTGCCGAACGCAACCGTGGAGAATGTGGGGCAAAGTTTCGTACGAGGTCCAAAAAATTAACGACCCACACAAGCCACGAACTTGAAATACCGCAGCAAACAGTGTACAACACTTTGCGAAGGCAATTACACTTCAGACGGTACAGTCTGCAGCTCGTGCAACAATTAAAACCGAAAAATTATTGCCGATGACTTCAACTGTCCATCACTATGCAAGAAGCAATTGATGATGAACAGTTCGCGTCCGAGCTGGTATTAAGATACGCAGGAAAATTCCACTTATCTGGAAAGGCTGATAGTAACACTGCGAGAGTGTGGGACACTTAAAATCCTCATGAAATTGTGGCACAAGAACGAGATTCGCAGAAGGTTAACGGTTTCTGTGCTATATGACAGACGAATGCATATGGGCCGTGTTTCTTCTGTGAGATGAAAACTGTGATGGGTACCTCTTACCCTGATATGCTGCAACCGCGGTTGTTTCTAAAACTCACTGCTCATTCCGATAATTTCATATTCATACAAGAAAGGGGTGGGAGGCAATTTAAGGTGGAGCATCAATGTTTGTCTTTACCTAATCGACGAACTTTCGCATCGCTGGATTGGGCCTTGTGGTGTAGACGATGTGGCTCTGTTTCCGTGGACTCCCAGGTCAGCTGACGTAACGCGTTGTGAATTTTTCCTTTCGTGGAGAGGGGGCGGGGAGGGTGAGGGGTTGAATTAAGGGCCGTGTTTACGTATCCCCACTGCCAAGAACACTGGAATAGCTCAAAAAACACATCAGTAGCGCTGTGATGGCCCGTAACAGGCTGTTGCTACATGAGGTATGGAACGAAGTCCACTACCTGTGTCGTGTGGACAGAGGGCGCTCATAGAACATTTGTTGAGCGCAAAGTGTCATCTTGTTGGTGGTGGTTAGTGTTTAACGTCCCGTCGACAACGAGGTCATTAGAGACGGAGCGCAAGCTCGGGTTAGGGAAGGATTGGGAAGGAAATCGGCCGTGCCCTTTCAAAGGAACCATCCCGGCATTTGCCTGAAATGATTTAGGGAAATCACGGAAAACCTAAATCAGGGTGGCCGGAGACGGGATCGAACCGTCGTCCTCCCGAATGCGAGTCCAGTGTGCTAACCACTGCGCCACCTCGCTCGGTGTCATCTTGGTGAGTTTGCGGTTATATACCTGCATAATCATATTTATGCATGTAATACTTTGGAAAATACTCAGCTTTGAATACGAATGAACCATTTATAGAAACCCGGCACTATTTCGAGGAAAATCTTGTAGCTCTCAGGTTTAGCCAGCTGTGGAGTAGTTCCATTTGGAACTAGGCAGCCGTTCAGTTATCTGTATCGGATTGCAGGCTGTCTTAAGACATCAAGACACGTTCAGTGTTCTATTAAAGCAGCAGTTTTGTTGTTTTTGTTGAGTTCCGAGAACATAACAATGTTCTGGGGAAGTGGTTGTCAGTTAAAGTGTGACGTTTGCAAGCAGATTCTAGGCAGGGTAACATGTGAGTGCAGAACGCCGGAATTCCTGCTCGTTCAGCCCAGACAGGAAGTCAGTGTTTGTCGCCGTAGCGTTATGCAGATGCGGACTCGCTGGGGCGGCACGGTCGCGGGATGAATAATTCAGGCCCCTCTTCCATACGGGACGCTCTGACACTTGTCCTCTCCTGTGTCGTCATCGCTCTTCCAATATCACTCGCAACATGCGCGGTAAGTATTGGACTCCGTATGGATCTCCAACCACCGTTGAAAGAGCTAACCAATCGTATAATCGGGCTTTGTACCTAATGTAACAATGGTAATCGAGGAGGAGGAGGAGGAGATTAGTGTTTAACGTCCCGTCGACAACGAGGTCATTAGAGACGGAGCGCAAGCTCGGGTGAGGAAGGATGGGGAAGGAAATCGGCCGTGCCCTTTCAAAGGCACCATCACGGCATTTGCCTGAAGCGATTTAGGGAAATCACGGAAAACCTAAATCAGGATGGCCTGAGACGGTATTGAACCGTCGTCCTCCCGAATGCGAGTCCAGTGTGCTAACCACTGCGCCACCTCGCTCGGTATGGTAATCGAGACACCAAAACGAACGTTTGGCATCAATCAGTTGAAAGGAGGTTATTTTATTGATGTCCTACAGCGCAAAATGCACCAGAATCTCGAAAACGTGGCCAAAATTGCAAAATCTGCTCCAGTGTGACCAAAAGTGGATGTAATGAGGTTCCTGACCCTTGTGATAATGATTATTATATGAAAGTTCAAACTTTCAAACTGGCTTATCCAATATGGATAAAGGAAGCTTGAAAAAATTAGTGATATGGGCTAAAATGTTTTTAGTGAATATTTAAATTTTATTGCTATCTTTATGACAAAACTGACTCTATTATTGTCTTTATTACAGGAAATATCTATTAGTAACAAAAATTAAAAGTTTTTTAAGTCTTCTTAATCTTCTTCCTCTTGTGCTACTTGTTGTTCACCTTCGTTTTCTTCTCCATCTTCTTCGTCACCGACATGTGTATTCTCTTCATCTTCATCAGCATCTGATTCCTCGTAATGTTCTGCAGCAAGTACCAAGAGAGTAACAGCTTCCGATGACAAACTTTACGCAGTCCTCGGAGATCGTTTCAGCAAACAAAACATATAGGGACTGGTTGTTGCAATACGTCTCCGGACCATATCCTCCATATTTTCCACGCGAGAAGAGTTAGGGCAGTGCCTGGCAATATCGACTTACTAACTTGATTTTTGATTACTCCGCATCTTCCGACAGACGACCGATTGGCGCAATTGTAAAAAGCAAATATGTCCGATCCTTGGATCAACAGTCTACGGTCACCTATTGACCTATTGTACCATGAGTACTCTTTGACATTATGCCTCTCTGTTACAGTGACGTAGTCTCGACACTTTTCGACTTTCTGGAACGGTCGCTTAAAAAACGGCTCACAACCAGAATTTCGGTTAGTAGCTGGATTTTAAGGCTGCTACCAGTAGTCCAGGAAGCAAAATGACGGTGTACGCAATTAAAAAGAATGGTCTACAATTTTCTAACAGTTCACATATATTTGTGGTCACTGCTGAGCGATGCTTGAGGTGTTGTACCACTGGGTAGTGGATAACTGGAAACGTATGTTTTGGAGTTGTGAATCGCTGTTTCCTGCGGCAATTCGATGGCAGGATTTGAGTTTGGCGGAAGCCTGTAGAACATTACCTGCCATCGTGTGTTGTGCCAAAAGCAAAATGCGTAGGAGGCGTTGTTACGATAAAGGGAGTGTTTTTCGTGGTTAGGATGCGGCGCCCTTATTGAGCTTATTAATACGCTAAATGCGCAAGGATACAAACACATTTTACAGCATTGCGTCCTGTGTTTTATCACTTAGATGCGTAATTTTTGGCTTTATGAGAATATGTTATGTAAAGACATAGCCTACAAGAGACATAATAATTAAAAATATATTGTTTATATGCGTTTGGGAAATATAAGGAATAAAAGCGACAAGTATGAAGACACGAAGTACACTACAAAGAAATGTGAAACATAGAAAGTATAAGCAATTAAGGACAGGATCGGGAAAGACTACAAATCTGCATCCAATGGGCCATTCTATGTTTTGTGTTATGAACTGCTTTCTGAAGTGATTTCCTATCCGCATGAGATAGCTCCCCCACACCCTACAGGTACCGCAGGCGGAAATCACCTAAATTCCCGCCCCGGTGAGAAAACACATCGTGCATCTCCTGATACCGCTTCAACAACCTCACAGCGTCCCTAAAGTCTTCATCCATAAAGCACTAGCAGACTACAGCCATATCGTGCTTCGTACTGATATTATGCGGCCCGCTTTACAGCTTCATAATATAGGCCTGCACAACGTATTAAAAGCTGACAGGCATATATTCAAAATACTAGTTAGTCACCCATCATTGTGACTCGACTGGACACGCCGCGGGCCCAACAGTTTTGTAGCACAACTTGAGGCCTAAGTCTTCGTACCCATCAGCTTAGCATCAAACTGCTCGACAAGTTCCTGGTAGTCAAAAGTCAATTCCCCAAAAGCGATGCTGGGAATGGTTCCATCACCCGATCTTTCATATGTTCCTACGAACTGCCCAACGACGTGGATATGGCAGCCATGACATTGCGTCTTTTCCCCCACGTTTTCCTCACAGTCATCACCCCCAGAACATCGCATCCCTCCTACACCACAATCTAGGACGACGAAGCTGACCCTGTCGGAACACCAGCAACTACCGACATCCCTAAGCAGTTGTGCTATGGCCATACTTGCACCCACCCATGCACCTGCAGGATTACCACGTCTATGCTTTGCAACAGGACCCACACCATTGTACCTTCAACAAATCTGTGACACCGCCCCAACAGATGGATAACCTTTGGAGTTGACTCAGTGTGTGGTCAGTTCGCTCTTGGGTTTCGAATCGTGCAGACAATCTTTGCCACTGTGTACCACTGTTGCGGAATAAAGTTTTTATTCCATACTGTGTCATGTAATATGTACATTCATAGTCAGAAAAACAGAACACATTGAACGACTAGGACGTTATATTCACAGGACATGTGCGTTAGTATGTTGTGCAGGAATAATTATCATTTCAGTCACCTTGATTCAGCATGTGTCTTGTCGCCTAGTAGGTACATGGTCCGCCATGGGCCCTGATAACTGCTCCATATGTGATGGCATCGAAGTGCATAAGGCGCGATGGCATCCTTTGGTGTAGCAATCCATGCTGCATTCACCTGGTTCCAAAGCTCATCTATGGTGTTTGGCACTGGGTCACAGTGCTGCACCCGTCATTTCACCATATCCCACACATTTTCGACTGGTGACAAATCCGCTGATATGGCGGGTCAGGGCTAAAGGCTGACATCGTGCGACCCAAAGAAGGCAAATGTTGCTGCAGCAACATGTTGTCGTGCATTGTCTTACTGATAAATGGCGTCTGGGGTGTTGCGCAGCAAGACTATGACTGTGGGTTCCAGGATGTCATTAACGTAGGCCACACTGGTCACAGTAGCCCTGGACACGCACCAGCTGCGATTTGTGGTTGTACCCATAAGACGCTGAGTTGGGGCTGATGTGCGAATGCAGCCGTTGTGATGCCGCTCCCCCTGTCTGTGGCGGACCAAAGTGGCGCCATCATTTTCAAATAAACAAAATCTGGATTCGTCAATTAACACTGTGTGATGCTATTCCTGTCCGCAGTGACGCCGTTCCATATACTATTGTCACCCAGCACGTTTCTGCACAGTCCGCAAATGTAGGCGGAGAAGTGGACGACACGCACGTAAACCGTGCTGTAATAAACGGCGACGGACTGTCACACCTGATGGTGTACGGTGAGTTACGCTGTTCCACTATTGCGCCAGAGCTGAGGAGGACGCAGATCTATTCTGCAATGCTATTCGAATGAAGTGGCGGTATTAGGCTTTCCGTGAACCATTCAGCACACACCCGTTACGCTGCCGAAACACTTCGTCCCACATCAGCAGCAATTTCCCGGATGGATGTATCACATTCTTTCATGCCAATAGTGCGCCCTTTTACAGACTCACTGATATGACGGTACGGTTCGCCCATACGCGCATACGTAAGCAAGGCGTTCTGCACGTCTGCCCAAGTCACACTGATCCATTACCTTCAGTTTATAGCGACAACGAGAGCCTTAGACCCATTTTACCGGTAGGCGGTGGTGCGCTGCTGTATCGATGTTAACCCTGAGCCCGCGGACCGACATGGTTCAAATGCTTATCATCTCTGCAGAACATAAAAGTGTATATATCCTGTGAATATGATCTTCCTATCTGTACTCGTTCAAGATGTTCTGGTTTTTTTTTCTGAAGATAAATAAAAAAAATGTAAATGTCGTGTGACTATGGCCTCCCGTCTGGTAGACCGTTCACCGGGTGCAAGTCTTTCGATTTTGACGCCACTTCGGCAACTTTCGTGTCGATGGGGATGAAATGATGATGATTAGGACAACGCAACACCCAGTCCCTAAGCGGAGAAAACCTCCGACCCAGCCGGGAATCGAACCCGGGCCCTTAGGATTGACATTCTGTCACGCTGACCACTCAGCTAACGGGGGCGGACCTTTCTGAACATGAGTGTGTTTTGTGCCACGCATCAAAGTAAGGATTTACGTGTTTATCGTTCTTGTGCTGAAGTTTTGTTGTACCCACAAATGTTGTCACCATACATGACAGTCCAATATCGCTTTACTCTGGACTTCAGTCCTCTGTTCTGACTGACGACACCAGCTCGGTCCTGGGTCTGAACTACGATGATACTGTTGAATGATTGCCAGAGCGAGCTGAGAGGCGCTGCGTTCTGACTTTGACAGACTTCCAGAGGCGGCAGCGCACAGAAGCTCTTGAGAGCGTGTCTTCATCGACACCTCTCATTCGCGGCTGCGTCTAGCAGTTATTGGCTGTAGATTGTGGTTCCATCGTGAAGTACCAACTTCGACATGGGACCTTCAAACGAAACTACAGTAGTAGCGTTGGACGCTGGCATCTGGAGCGAACCTGATGACGTAACTCTTCCCAAAGGTGTTCCACTGGGGTCAGGTCGGACTCTGGGCACATCCCTCCATTTCAGGAATGTTATTGCCCACAAACCATTGCCTCACAAATCCTGCTTTGGGTCAGCGTGCATTGTCATGTTGATACAGTCATCGCCTCTCCTGGCATCTAGTGGTCAATTTGTCAGTACATAGGGGTGTCCGTATGCTTATGATCACATAGTGGTTTTCAATGTCACTACTGTCTTCAGCTAATGTACGTCGTTAAAGGATTTCCGAATTCGAAGACTCGCTATCTGCCTTTGCCTAAGTTTTGTTGGAACAGAAAAAGCAGACATGCTAATTGCTAGTACTTTCAAGCCATCCATCGGTCCTAAATAGAGTACTAGAGGAAAGAAACTGAATCCAAAGAGAGAAATTTATCAGTCAAATATTAAATGAAAAAGAATCGATGAGAACTGCGCTATACAGTACAATACTCAGGCACAGTAGTTAATTTTATTTTTGGTTATCGATTTCTGTCAGTTTCTGACCATACACTGGTTACGTGCAGTAAAAAGGAGAACAAAGTACACACGACGTGTAAACAATAACTATATCCATTGTCTCATAAAAGATTATCCACACATACATTATACATGTATTATGTACAGAATGTCACCTAATTATTTAAAAGTATACTTACAATGATATGTATTCAACTGCATAATTTACAATTGCACTGCTTGCTCATTCATAACTGCTGTATTATAATATAAAATGTGTTGCTTGTCTGTCTTATAATGTAAACATTACAATGTCAGAAACAGCTCATAGTACCTAGTTTACTGATGCTACTACCCAAAGATCCTAAGTTACAGAAACGATGATGTTTAAAACAATCTTCAGACTGTACTCACTGTGTAGTTACAACATTTTGATATAAGAGACACATGGATTGTCTGATAATTTTTGCTAGTAAAGATATGTATTGCAAAACACAGTTCTTGTCATTCTAAAAGCTGTCTAACACAATCTACGCAAAATTGAAAAGAATTGACTTGTAAGAGTTCTAGAGCAATATGGAGAGACTGTTGAGCTTTGGAAGAGCAGTTATATTTGTTTTAGCTTTTGAGGGGAAATCTGTCTCCCTACTGTGCTTAAAAAATCAAAAAAGTATGTAAAAACTTAAAAATCTTTGAAGATATGGTTTAAATAACTATTAGTTTTGTGCTACACCATGTCGTAACATAGAAGAAAATTTCGAATGTAAGTCACATGTTCATTAGGTTTGGAAGACAGTGAGAGGAGAAGTCAGTGAAAGTGTCAAAAAATACGGTAATAACATTTCCACTTTCGACTTTTTGGGGCTAATGAAGTTTTAAATTGGACTCTCTCCATCACCTTTGTAAGAGCCATCGAAAGGCAGATGTTCTGCAAAATGCGTTACTAATGAGTTTAACTATACTGTTTGAGTGAATTTTTAATAATCGTTCTCTCCATTTAATTTCGGGACTCTACATGATTTACCACCTGACACTCAAAGAAAACATCACATGTCACTTGAAATGATCATGGAAACTCGAAACGAAAGTAAAATATTCATGACGTATTTTAAAGGCAAGACTTGTCGTCGTGAGAATCGTCTTATATTCTACGACTGGTTGGTTGGTTTGGGGAAGGAGACCAGACAGCGAGGTCATCGATCGGTCTCATCGGATTAGGGAAGGAAGTCGGCCGTCCCCTTTGAAAGGAACCATCCCGGCATTAGCCTGGAGCGATTTAGGGAAATCACGGAAAACCTAAATCAGGATGGCCGGACGCGGGATTGAACCGTCGTCCTCCCGAATGCGAGTCCAGTGTCTAACCACTGCGCCACCTCGCTCGGTCTACGGCTGGTACTTCATTTCTTAGCAATATCAGAAACTCTCGGTACCCTTTAGATCTTCACTGTCTTTATTCCATTTCGTTTACTCTAAAACCCCGAAGGTTTTTTTTTAAGAAGCTGTTGATTCTGAAAACATGATCAAACATTTTTATCTTCGTTCACTCCATTTTTTCACTAAAAAGTTTGAGAACTTCTTTATTGTTTTTTTTTTGTTTGCAGTGAGAGGTGGCATGAGCCCCCTCTCATATTTCTATCTTACGATTCTCCTCTCTAGTTGCATGCGGTGGAGGGTTGCTTTTCCTTAACACGCGTACTTCCCACGCAGCGTCTCTCGTCACCCGGGTGGGCCGGTGACAGGCGGGCTCTGTGGAACTGGAGAGAGTTAAGCCGACGTGTGTGAGGCAGTCGAGTGAATGCTTTTCAGACGCCGACATTGTCAAGAGACACGCCCGCTGGGGTGTGAAGTAGCGGCTGGGCTAGAGGTTCCGTTACTTCAGAGAAACTTTGCGAAAACACTTTCTGGCGGGCTACCAGCGAGGCGTGGGAATGACTTGTGTACCCACGCAGTTGTGGCGGGAAAATTCCCGCACTTTCTGCAAAATCAGCACAGAAATTGGCGCCAAGAATCTCCATTGGTGGAATGGTAGTGCTCCGGCAATGGAGTGGAATTTCCGCCGGTTTTCGAGTTGCTGATTGGAACGTAACCACGGCCACTGTCGTGGGGGCGGGAATGTTCGGTGTTCGGCCTGTACGGGTGCTCTGGGTAGTCGGCAGTCGCCTTTCGGTCGAGGACGTCGGAGCAACCAGCCCTCGCCTGCGGTACGCCAGATCGTGTTCTGGGAGATAAGAAGACTGTGGGTAATGTACGTCCGCAGCACCGGCAGATAGGGATTTTCCTAGGTGATAATCAAAGCTCAGCAGAGCGCGCCTGTTCATCCTTTTCTAACTTTGTTCAGTTTCGAGTAGCAGCAATTACTATTGGGTTAGCTGTGTGTCTCTCTTGAGATTTGAGTGGAAAGGAATTGGCTCCACATACCACTTCGTCTTAAACCTCACGATCTAAGTTAGGGACAACTTCACCTTTACTGTGTTTGTATGAATCTCCAATTTTAGCCAATTTGATGTTTTATATTTCCTGTGTCTCTTTTACTATTCTGCGTTTAATCTTAATAAATCATATTGTTATTTTGGACAGAACTTTCTTTCTGTTAATCAATAGAGCAACCCTATCATTCCTCACTATGCTAATGAAACCTTTGTTTATTTAACTTATTTATCAAATTAAATTATTGCAGGTGCCAAACTCTCTTCTACTCCACTAGCAGGGTTGATTAGAGTCAGTTCGCGTATTTGTTTTATCCTTGTGCAACAGCAAAAGTCGGAGTTAGAATAGGGGGGGCTTAGGGCATGATTTACACATGTGGATTCTAGTAGAATTTAGTGATAAATACACTACTAGCCCCGGCACCTCGCATAATATGGCGACCCTTGGCCTCGGATCTTTCCTGTGAATCTCTGATAAACAAACAGGATTCTTAGTAGGAACATTCAATTTTTTTTCTCTCTATTTTTTTTAATGATTAATACCCAAGTTTTTTTTGGTAGTTCCGCGTTTAGTTTTAAGTAGCGGCGCATGACTACAGTTTTTGTTTTCAGTGTATATATTTTTTGTTCATTGTTTTTTTTGTGTTTCGCTGATGTGGTGTCTGTACCGCATCGCACTTTGTCGGATTTGTGTGCGGTTTCTGTACCACATCAAATTGTGTTTGTGATTACAGCGTTGGAACAGCGTTGTTGAAATTTTATGTTTATGTGTAAAAAAATATATGGAGTAGATTAATTTTATTGTGCATTTTAGATGAATTTGTTTTTATGAATGATAACGAGAAGTAAGGCACGACTATTATCGGGCGAAGCTAAAACAAAAGAGGATAGCATAATGGATAAGGGGCAGTTTACTGACGGGAATAGGTTCGGAGATGAGATGGGCACATTTTTAGCAGGACAGGACGCCAGGGGCATTGATGAGGAAGGTGATTTGGACGCGATCTCAGAGCAGCGTTGCGGCCGTGATTATGATAGTGAAGTAGAGGATGAAACAGAGACAGGCACACAGGTCGAGACGGTAGCAGAAGTTTATAGTCAAACGAACGAGTGCAGACAGAGGCCAGCTCGGTCACGTCAGAGCTCTAGCGCCCAGGTGTCCAGAGTTACATCGCCCATGTTTGAAGAGGATCAAGAAGATGACGTAAACCCAATACTGAGCTTCCTACGATCAATGAAAGAAGAAGCTGACGAACAGCGTAAGAAGCAGGAAGAAGCTGACGAACAGCGTAAGAGGGAGAAGGAAGAAGAGGAGAAACAACGTAAGAAGGAGAAGGAAGAAGCTGACGAACAGCGTAAGAGGGAGAAGGAAGAAGAGGAGAAACAACGTAAGAAGGAGAAGGAAGAAGCTGACGAACAGCGTAAGAAGGACACGGAGGCAATAATTTCGCATATAGGGGAAATTCGTGGGGAATTATTAACAATAAAGAAAGAATGTGGAGAAGCAAAACAAATGTCAACGGTAGCACAAAAAGTAGCAGGCCTTGCCAAAACTGCAGCAACAGGGGCAATGAAAGTCGCGGAAGCAACTTCTAAACTCGCAGGGCGCTTGCGACGTACAACACAATCCCACTCAAAATCCCTAGCATTCTTAAAAACTCAAGGTAATATCGCGGTTGCGAACTCCACGAAACGAATGGAAGAAGTAGAGAGTCGGATAGCAAAACTAGAGCAAAACGGGCACACGAGCACTGCGCGTTCGGATACCCATGATGGAGTACACAGAATTGTGTCTCCGAGGAAAAGCCCGCCGTGCTCTAGCCCAGTGACAGAGTGCGGAACTAACAATGCACACGCAGAAACAGCAAGTAATAGCTCCAATAATTATAGCCCACTTAGGAGAGTGAATTCTGAGTGCCACTTCCACTGTGATACAGAGGTTGCACATCACAGTTATCAGCAAGATAGAACAGGACACTCAGCAGACGTGCAAGTATCGGAAACGAGTGACAACACCAGTGCGAGGATCAGACAGGATTTTGATCACAATCACTTCCTGTCGATACTGAAATTCCAGAAGTTCAAAGAAAATGGAGGGTCGATGCATCCGAAGAGCTGGGTGATGCAGTTTACAAATTCATTACCGGCATCATGGCCAACCCAGGCAAAATTAGAATTCATGTGTGGACACATCGAAGGCCAAGCCGCGGAAAAGATGCGGGGTGTGGCAGTGACGTGTCGGACTTATCAGGAATTTGTTGGTGCATTCCTGCGGACCTACTGGTCAAAGGAAACGCAAGATAGGATTAAAGAGGAAATAATATTTTGTCCTGAACTGGAAGTGTCCGGGCATAGGAGCGCAACCAAATTTCTTGATGATTTACTCAAGAAGAATCAATTTTTAGATAGTCCATATAGTAACGGAGAAATCATTAAATTTTGCTTTTCCAAATTGCCAGTTAGGTACCAACAGACACTTGTCGGCAAGTGTGGAGCTGACATAGAAGCATTCAAGATTCTATTGCGCGAACTCGAAGTAGTCTTTGATAAACAAGACGCAAAGGACAGGAAGAAGGGGCAAAGTAACAAATACCACCGGCCAGGAACAGAAGACGACAGCAGATTGCATAATCGCACTGGTCAGTTAGGAAACCAGGGTTACGGAAGTCAAGGTTACGCTATTCAAGGTTATGGAAACCAAAGACACGGAAACCAGAACGTCAGGGAGCAGGGTCAATCTAGACAAGGAATCTGGGATAGAAGGAATAACGAACGGCAAAGCGACCGTAATTGGAGAGAGCGAAACCAAGGACAACGGTGGAACCAGGAGATTGAAACCAGACCCGCAAATCCTAATGCACGTCAGAGGAGGGGGAGCCTAACTAGGGATTGACGCCAGACTAGTGCGAACACAGGCCGCCGGAATTTCGCACGTAATCTCGGACCTGGCCAACTACGGATGATACATTACGAAGATTTATCAGAAATCCTGCTCGAGGAACATAAAGCAACTCCTCGACATGATCGGCAGCCTCTTATCACAGTAGCAATAGCTGAAAAGAGTCTGAATGCGATAATAGATAGTGGAAGCTACATAACAGCAATATCTGAGGCAGCATACAAGAGGTGCTCTCAGGAGATGGACTGGCCTGTCCTATCGGTTAAGAAAACCAAAATAAAAGGGGCATTAGCGGGTAAATGTACGGAGGTCACCCAACAAACAAGACTGGAATTCTCCTGCCAAGGACACAAAATAGAGTCTAACTTCTGGATCGTGCCAAATCTGGCGATCGACATGATAATAGGAACGGACTTCCTAAATGAACATGAAGCGATAGTTGATCTAGGACGAGGTGAAGTGGTTTTGAGGAAAGGGAATCCCGTCCACATTAAGTTCGACGATCAGCTGATCCCAGCTCAACTACCGTCTAACTGTGTTCGGATAAACTATGCGTGTCTGAAAGACAGAAAGGAAGAACAGGACGACGTTGCGGATAGGGGAGAGGACACGGATGAGAAGGAAGTCGGAATAATGGGAGAAATAAAGGAGAAAATAGGAGAAAAAGTGGAAGCAATAAAGAATATAAGGGGCGAACACCGCAAAGAACTTCATAAATTACTAGTAGAACATGCGGAGGTCTTCCTTCCCAAGACAGGATCAATAAAGAACTTCCAATATGAATTTCGTGTACGTCCGCACAACCAGTTTCGTGTGCCACCCTATCCAATCCCCTTGGCATATCGACAGAAAGTAGCAGCTGAAATTACGCGAATGCTGAGTGAAGGAATAATAGAACCTACGGCTTCAGCCTATAATAACCCGTTAAGAGTAGTCGAGAAGGCAGATGGTAGTATTCGTTTAGTCTTGGACTCGCGACAAATTAATACCATAATAGAACCCGAAACAGACAGACCGGAACGATTAGAGGAACTCTTACAAAACTTCCATGGAATATCAATCTTCTCATCAGTTGATCTAAAATCGAGTTTCTGGCAGATCGAGCTCCATCCAAATTGCAGACAGTACACAGCCTTTTTAGCATTTGGAAGATGTTACCGGTTTCGTCGTCTACCATTTGGTTTGAACGTTTCATCTGCCGCATTCATTCGGGGGCTGGACGGCATACTAAGCGATAATTTGAAACGTCATGTCACCAGCTATGTGGACGATTTGCTGATCGCGGAGAAATCTTGGGGAGAGCACAATGCGGTCCTCGGTGAACTCCTAGCGACATTCAAGGAATACGGTGTGACTATCAATATCGAAAAATCGAATTTTGGGACGTCCTCTGTGAAATTTCTAGGACATATCATCACGGGTGAGGGCATTGCGCCAAATCCCGAAAAGATCGAAGCGATTGAAAAGTTTCCCATTCCTACGACAAAGAAGCAGTTAAGGGGGTTCTTGGGGATCATAAATTTTTACAACCGCTTTATACATGTCAAAACTCAGAGCAGTCCTCGGTTGCATCAACTTACAGGAAAGAAGATTCCTTGGGAATGGGATGAGGCGGCCGAATCCGAATGGAAAACATTAAAATTCGCATTATTACAAGCACCCATCCTATCACACCCTAATTTAGCTGAAGAGCTTTGCATAGTAACGGACAGTTCATACTCCGGTCTGGGTGTCATGGTGTTCCAAGACTATGTACATGAAGGAAACAGGGTGTGGAAGACAATTGCGTTTGCTAGCAGAGTACTAGCCAAGAGTGAGAGGAATTATTCAGTAACCGAGTTAGAGGCGCTGGCTATTGTATGGGCGTTTGAAAAATTCAGATACCTTCTGTTTGGTCGCCAGACGAAAGTCTACACAGACCACAAGGCACTCGAGTTCTTGATGACTGCAAAGCTTAATCACAGGCGGCTCATTAGGTGGGCATCATATCTACAGCAGTACAACTTTTCGATAGAATATATCCCCGGCAGTCAGAACATTATTGCAGACGCCTTATCACGGTCACCGATCGGATTTGAGCACAACATGGAAGAAGATCTAGAGGAAAATCACTACTGCCTTTACTATATGCAGAAAGTAGCCTTTGAGAATTTTATTACCTGTAGTATGCAGGACATCAAGAAGGAGCAAGACAAGGACCCTGCCCTAGTGTTATTGAAGCAGAAATGGATAGACAGAAGACACACCACCATCAGGCAGTTCTACCTCTTGCGTAAAGGCATAATTTTCCACCGAAATTATACCAATGACACTGAATGGGGGGTATGCATCCCTGAACACCTAATAAACAAGGTTATATGGCATACTCACCTTAGCTATGGACACTTCGGACCACGCAAGTGCAATCTCAAGCTAAGGACCATGTGTTACTTTCGAAACATGGAGCGTCGAATTCGGAGGGTACTGTCGGTGTGTAAAGACTGCCAAAAGGCGAAGCACACCACTGTGAGCATGCAGGCACCATTATACCCAATCGTACCGACCAAATTAAGACAATTAGCAGCAACAGATTTGATGGGACCTTTGCCAAGAACAAGAAGAGGATATACTTACGTATTAGTGTTTGTTGAACTAACGTCCAAATACGTTACCTTTACGCCACTGAAGAGGGCGACAGGACGAACTGTATCACGAGCCCTCATCCGGGATTTCCTACCACAGGTTGGTCATGTGAGTAGAATCATTTCTGATAACGGGCCACAGTTTAAGTCAAAAACATGGAAGGAGACGTTGCGTCGATGTAAAATTGATCCCATTTTTATATCTTCACACCATCCGAGCTCGAATGCTGCAGAACGGGTTATTAAAGAACTCGGAAACTTGTGCCGGTTGTACTGTAACAAACAGCACACGACATGGGACGTTTTCCTTAAAGACTTCCAGGAGGTGATCAATGAGGCACCCCATGGGATAACAAAATTGGCACCCATTACAGTACTAAAAAACTGGATTCCTAAGGACTTGATAACCAAGGTCGTAAACTTCCCACCAAGGGCGCGAACGCAGCACCAAGCCATAGTGGATTTGGCTCTCAAGAGGATACGGGCTGCAGCAGAGGTCAGGAAGAGACGTGCCGACAGGGGAGCTCGTCTACGACACTTCCAAGTTGGACAAAAGGTGCTCGTTAAGTCTTTCCGACTTTCGAACAAACAAAAAATGAAATGCCAAAAATTCTATTCTGTTTACAACGGCCCGTACCGTATAAGGAGAGCAGCTCACCACAATGCTTATGAATTGGAGACGCTGAAAGGAAAGAAGTCCATAGGACTCCACCACATATCTCACATAAAGGAGTTCGTAGAATAGTAGTAGTGTAAGAAATGTACATAGTAGAATAGGCAAATATATGAACCTTTGTTCGGGGAACAATAATCGTTACATTAATAGATTAAGATTGCTAAAGTATTAACACGCTGCGTTGTCTTGCATAAGAATTTACTGCTGCTATCCTCTTTTTGTTTATGTTTGCGATCTCCAATGTCGATGGAGTAGGAGACACTACCTTTTCATGAGCAATGTTTTTGTCCTTTCCTATCTGGTGTCCATGTTAAGGGATAAGGATGAGTGACGAGACGTCGCACAAACGGGCGCATACAAGAACGTGCTCTTAGAAGCGTTCTGAGAGGTCGTGATACGCTCCATAGCGGCCACAACCAGTTCGTGAGACGTTCATACCAATGCTTGCAGGCACGCGTCAGTGCACTGCACGATTGTGGTATATTGCGTGATTTCGAGGGTGAATATGGGCAGTATAGTTTTTGCAGAGCTGCGCCGGTATCGTTGTCTTGCAAGTCGGGGTGAACCTGTGAGCATTTGACTCTAATGGTGCCCTAGACGAGAGAAATGAGGGCATAAAAGCCTACCATGCTAATGTGCTGGTTGGGGATTTAGCGTGCTGCTCGTTTTTGTCACAGATGAATCACCAAGGAATTGTACTTGGATATTCGTGACATACTGTGTAGCTGGCGTGTGTTGGGCGACTGAATCCTCAACAGGAACCAGTCCTGGCTTGGTCATATTACATTGCTTCTGGAAAGGTGTACTTCGATCGCGAAAACCGCTTCACATAGAGAAGGAAGTTGCAACTATAAATTTATTGTCGTGTATAGCCATGGCTAACCCAGTCTCTGGAGTTTCAGTGAGGCGTAATGAAAACTCGGAGGTCATGTCGTACGGCGCGCACATCACTGTCGTCAATAGCGGCGAGCAGCAAGACATCTCAGCGTAACAGGAACTATGTAAGGGTATTGTATAAGGTAAATAAAAAAAAAAAATAAATAAATAAATAAATAAATAAAATAAAATAAATAAATAAATAAATAAAAGGGAAAGTACGATACTAGGATAAGTTAAACTGTAGGATTTAACAATAACTAGATTAATATTGTGGGGGTTTTCTACCACAAGTGTGGCGCGCGCCTGTTGAGTTGCTATTTTTCAGGTCACCAAACCACAGACCCGAGATGGAGGGACGACGGGCGAGCGAAAGTAGCGTAGTTGCATGTTCTTTATAGCACAGTAAAACTTAGACCTGCATAACAACATAATTTAATTAAAAGACGTAGAATGTAGATCGTTGGGATATGGTAGTTAATTCTTGAAGCATGTCTACTGTCGATCTATATAATTAATAGTAATATTAGTGCGGGCCCGCACATTTAGTTGTTCATCCATTACAAAGCATCAGTTATCACACACCATGTACATACTGAGATCGGTCTCTACACATATATCAAAATAAATTATTTCCATGTCTAGATTAGATGTTATAATGATTGCCATAGATTAATAACTATAAAAGTAAAATAAGAGTGTCTGAAATGACAGACCATCAATGTTTCATTATGTAAATTTATTATAACATAGAAGGTCATGGGAAAAAGTTAGGCATAAGACTTTTGTAAGAATTGTACAGATGACGAGGAACGTGGCAATGCAGAGGCCAGCCAGCGCAAAAACAAGAGGTCTTCGGCTACCTGCTAGAGGGCGAGCGTCCCGTCCTACACGCTGACAGTCACCCGGCTGCCTACCTGAGGGATTACACGGGACCCTTGCCCCGCCACAAGCGAAAGTGGGGCTGGCCGTTGACCCTGACACGCGACAGCCTGCTAGCTCTCCGGACGCGGCAGCCGCTTGGAGGGATTCCCTGCGGCAGACCACGTTGTCGTGAGTACACGAAGAAGATCACATATCGTGTCAGAACCTGCGCCTCATGTGCCTCAGGACAGAAAGGGACGCTCTATACTCACCTGTTTGGGTTTTTACAACTCACTAGCATTGGCCGATCTGCATACACAAAGCAGTATCGTGCCACACTAACAAATGTATGGTCTCATGTCTTACTTCTCCTCTCTATTAGAGAGCAGTTTTTAACAATAGTCGCTCCTAGTTCGATCCTGTATGGATGACCTCACACACTTGTGGAGTCACTCCACGTGCCATCATCCCTCGTCGAACTGCAATATTGGGAAACATAAAGTTCTGTCCAGCGAGAGAAGAGACCTAGACTAGTGATGTATCCCAACGAGTAGACCTCAGAGACAATTAATCGACGTGAGGAGAGCCTATCACTGTGTCTTCCTACCATACGGCCGTGATCATATGCGTGGGTCTGACTACAATCTCAACAGCGTACTGCAGACACTCCAGAACTCCCTATTGCTGTTGCCACAACGTAGCAACTACAACCGACGTTTAGCCTTATGTGATGTCAGTACAGTGGAATCAGTGAAGTGCCACGGATATTTCTAACAATGTGATTTAGTGCCTCATTCTCAGCACAGTCGTGAACTTTGTGCAATGTGCACGCACAATTTGATGCCCCATGAACCTTGTTTTTTTTCTTAAATTTCTTTCTCTTATGTTGTTTTGGTAATGTATGTCATACCTTGTATGCGTTTGTGTTTTACACTGTAATTCTTATTACAGATTACTGTATTGTTCTCCACACCATGTTTTTTTTGTATTTTGTGTTTATTGTTGTGTGTATGCAAACAGTGTGCCTGAAGTCCCCATAAACTGAAGCAGATACCACCACTGTCATTGTGAATGGACCATCAGTTCAGGGAACATTTTGTAAAGGTTATTCTTGCTGCAGGGAGACAGAATGAATCGGAGGTTGTAATTAGATTCTGAAAGCTCACAAAGAGATTGTTAACTTATATAGTATCATGTGTGAGTGAGTTCAGGTTAGTTTAATGATTAAAATTGTTGTAACATCTTGGGCATTTAATTGCGGAGCACTCCAACTCTGATTGTAAAGAATAAACTGCTCCATATTTGGCTCAGATGCCCGGGCCATATTTAGAGAGTGAATGTCTGCGTGATTCGGTGTTTGGGAAGGGGCTCCCTGGGTATGGATGTGTGATGTGAGTGTTAGTGTTCCATATTAAGAAGGTGAAGTTGGCTACATCATAAATAATCCTCCCTCTATGAGTTGCATTTTTCAGTTGCAATGATCTTTTTTATAGAGTGCGGTATGTGGAGTCACTTTGTAAGATTGTTCTTGGGCGATTGACTCACTACCTTGCTCCTAAGTGAGCCAACCGCTCACCAATTACAATCTAAAATGGCGTAGGGGCAATGAGAGGTGGCATGAGCCCCCTCTCATATTTCTATCTTACGATTCTCCTCTCTAGTTGCATGCGGTGGAGGGTTGCTTTTCCTTAACACGCGTACTTCCCACGCAGCGTCTCTCGTCACCCGGGTGGGCCGGTGACAGGCGGGCTCTGTGGAACTGGAGAGAGTTAAGCCGACGTGTGTGAGGCAGTCGAGTGAATGCTTTTCAGACGCCGACATTGTCAAGAGACACGCCCGCTGGGGTGTGAAGTAGCGGCTGGGCTAGAGGTTCCGTTACTTCAGAGAAACTTTGCGAAAACACTTTCTGGCGGGCTACCAGCGAGGCGTGGGAATGACTTGTGTACCCACGCAGTTGTGGCGGGAAAATTCCCGCACTTTCTGCAAAATCAGCACAGAAATTGGCGCCAAGAATCTCCATTGGTGGAATGGTAGTGCTCCGGCAATGGAGTGGAATTTCCGCCGGTTTTCGAGTTGCTGATTGGAACGTAACCACGGCCACTGTCGTGGGGGCGGGAATGTTCGGTGTTCGGCCTGTACGGGTGCTCTGGGTAGTCGGCAGTCGCCTTTCGGTCGAGGACGTCGGAGCAACCAGCCCTCGCCTGCGGTACGCCAGATCGTGTTCTGGGAGATAAGAAGACTGTGGGTAATGTACGTCCGCAGCACCGGCAGATAGGGATTTTCCTAGGTGATAATCAAAGCTCAGCAGAGCGCGCCTGTTCATCCTTTTCTAACTTTGTTCAGTTTCGAGTAGCAGCAATTACTATTGGGTTAGCTGTGTGTCTCTCTTGAGATTTGAGTGGAAAGGAATTGGCTCCACATACCACTTCGTCTTAAACCTCACGATCTAAGTTAGGGACAACTTCACCTTTACTGTGTTTGTATGAATCTCCAATTTTAGCCAATTTGATGTTTTATATTTCCTGTGTCTCTTTTACTATTCTGCGTTTAATCTTAATAAATCATATTGTTATTTTGGACAGAACTTTCTTTCTGTTAATCAATAGAGCAACCCTATCATTCCTCACTATGCTAATGAAACCTTTGTTTATTTAACTTATTTATCAAATTAAATTATTGCAGGTGCCAAACTCTCTTCTACTCCACTAGCAGGGTTGATTAGAGTCAGTTCGCGTATTTGTTTTATCCTTGTGCAACAGCAAAAGTCGGAGTTAGAATAGGGGGGGCTTAGGGCATGATTTACACATGTGGATTCTAGTAGAATTTAGTGATAAATACACTACTAGCCCCGGCACCTCGCAGCAGAGGATAATGATTACTTTCCTATATATTCAAATTCTTGCCTACTGTCCATTTCCATTTCCAAATATAAGGCCTAGACATGGGATTTCGTTAAAATGTTACTTGCATATGAAATAAAATAAAAGTAAAGCTAGTTTACGATAGAGCCGCTTCCATGGATAGGAGTGTTTGCTTGACATTCACAGTCCATGAATAGTCATTTTTGCGATAAAATCTTGGGCAGTGGTGCACTTAAATGCCCTGCTTAGAGCCGGCTGAAGTGGCCGTGCGGTTAAAGGCGCTGCAGTCTGGAACCGCAGGACCGCTACGGTCGCAGGTTCCAATCCTGCCTCGGACATGGATGTTTGTGATGTCCTTAGGTTAGTTAGGTTTAACTAGCTCTAAGTTCTAGGGGACTAATGACCTCAGAAGTTGAGTCCCATAGTGCTCAGAGCCATTTGAACCATTTTGATCTCTGCTTAGAAATGAGCAGAGATATCAATAATTGATTCACTTTTGCGTTTGGCTTTATTTCCTCTAGTCTACTGCCTCTCACAATTAACAATACACACATCGAGAATGAATTTTCACTGTACAGCGGACTGCGCGCTGATGTGGAAATGAAATGAAATGTCGTGTGGCTAGGGCCTCCCGTCGGGTAGACCGTTCGCCGTGTGCAGGTCTTTCGATTTGACGCCACTTCGGCGACCTGCGCGGCGATGGGGGATGAAATGATGATGATTAGGACAACACAACACCCAGTCCCTGAGCGGAGAAAATCTCCGATCCAGCCGGGAATCGAACCCGGGTCTTTAGGATTGACAGTCTGTCACGCTGACCACTCAGCTACCGGGGGCGGACGCTGATGTGGAACTCTCGGGCACATAAAAACTGTATGTCTGACCGGCACTCGAAACCAGGTCCCAGCTTCGAGTTACAGCCCGACGTACAGTTTGAATCTGCCAGGAAGTTTCAACAATGTACACTATTGATCATTGAAATTGCCACACCATTGAACAAGCGTCAGTCATAGATCGGACAATCAGACGATTTGCATTTCAACGCATTCGCAGTAAGTACAGAGTGACCCAGCCGTTGGTTTACATTAAATGAACTAGGCCACGGAATAATGTATGCAGGCAGGTAAAAATTGAAACAGATGCCTGAAATGACATGGAATTTTATTGAAGCAGAAACGAGTGCAAGTACTGTCAAACAGTTCAGGAGGACCATAGACAATGCCACGCAGTATTTTAAAGGCCCCTGACGTCTAGGAACCGAAAGTAAGGACTTTGTTCACCCAGCCGTGCAGGATCGTACAGTAACGCCTCGTACTTTGAGTCAGGAACCTCGAAGAAAAACAAGTAACTACACAGGAAGTGGGACTGCGTCTGACAAAGTGATATGCCATTCGGTACATGTCACAATTACCTCTGGTTCACGTAGCTGCTAATTTTGAGATCAGGTATGAAGGTTTGACGACTTAAAGCCGGTGGCAGTGTTTTGTCTTCAAGGTCTCCGCGGCGTCAACTTTCAGCAAGCTAACAGAAGACCGCATGCTGAAATTGATGTCTGTCTGACTGTTGCCCTGAGCAGCTTTTCGCCCCCACACTCAGCCCTATGGGACGTGGGTGGTTCTTAGCCGCTCAGAAGCTTTCGCGAGCTTGGGTACAACAGTTCATGGTAACTCCCAGCAACACTTACAAGCTACATATATATCGAACGCGCGACTTCAATAAAGCATACGATTCAATCGACAGTCAAACTCTTACGAGAATTTTGCAGGAAACGGGCCTAGACCAGAAAACCAACAGCCTTATCCAAAAGACCCTGAGTAATACTAGATCACGAGTGAAGTTCAGGGGAACATTTTCAGAAAGCTTTGAGATAAAGATAGGAGTTACAGGGAGATGGACTCTCACTTCTTCTCTTCAAATGTGCACTGGACAAGGTGATCAGAGGGTGGCGAAAAGAAATGGAAATACAAATTTACCGAGCGGTATTTACCTAGGACACAAACGGAAGGGACTAGTAGTAGACTGTTTAGCTTTCGCAGATGATCTGGCACTTATAGCAAGCTCAGTGGAAGAAGCAGTAAAGAGGCTCAATATGCTCAAACTCCAGGCTGCCAAGGTAGGACTTCAATTGTCACTAGAAAAGACAAAATTACTCACCAACATCAGTGATATTCCCAGTGAACTACAGTAGGAACAAAGTCAGATTGAGAAAGTTGACAGATTCAAGTGTCTATGAGAATGTTTGGAACCTAATCTATCAGAAGGAACAGCACTAACAACTCTGTTTGATAAGTTACAATTAGAATATCAATTAACCAAGAACATCTGTAATAAGAAATGCCTTTCTCGCAATTCCACACTAAAACCCTTCCAAACAGTTATCCTCCCTGAAGCGCTATATGTCTCAGAATGCTTGAATCTAAACAGGAAAGGCTTGACAGATAAACTAGAGATTCAGGAGAGGGAGATCCCGAGAAAAATTCTGGGAACGATCAAAACAAACGGTGAGTGCAGAAGACAATGGAACCAGGAGCTATACAATCACACTGAGAAAATCACAGATGTAGCCAGGAAGAGACGTCTTGCTTTCTACGGACATATCACAAGGACCTTGACACCATGGCTGACGGAAGGCAAGAAAGACATCCAGAAAGTCAACATAACTGAAAGTGACATTAGAAACCGAGCACTTTTCAGAAGAATACTAAAAGAAAAGAGGTTTCAGGACAGATCACCCCGTAAAAAGACCGGCGCCCTTTTGTACAAAGGAGAGAAAATCATGGTCCTTAGCTGGCCTATTTGAAAGAAGAAGATGAACGCGCGGCTGTTGCGGAACCAGATTTCGATTTTCTTTTCAGCGATGACACGAAATCTGCGATAAAGAATTTCTCTCCGAGTGACAGCATTGGCACATAATAAGTGGTACAGAATATTTATTTTCAGTAGTCCCGTAGAGGTGAATGAAGCAGCAATAGTTTCCAGTAGTGTTACTCTCATGTGGTGTGATTAGATTCCTGGGTTGAGTACCGCTGAAAATTACTGCCGAATCACAACACTAGAAATTATGTGGATTGTTATGGGGAGAAATGCGTCAAATTTTGTTAAAAACGTAGCGATTGTGAGCTCCCATTATAGTTGTACTGCATCATATGTCGGAAAAGAACAAGTTTAAGGAAAAACACAAGGTCCGATAATTCTAAACTGACAATGCAGCAGAGCATCATATCGGTTACTTGCTGGATGAAAGACTAGATACTGGAAAACATGGCGTCGGAAACTGGACTGTTGATTAATACTGTTTGTGACTATTACGGTTTCTGTCGAGAAGTGTGTTACGTAATTGTGACTAATGACAGTCATCCAGCGGGTGGTGTCAACAAGATTGTGGAAACAGATGACGCTGGACGCTGCCGCTGTGGCCGAGCGGTTCCAGGCGCTTCAGTCCGGAACCGCGCAACTGCTACGGTCGGAGGTTCTAATCTTGCCTCGGGAATGGATGTGCGATGTCCTTAGGTTAGTTAGGTTTAAGTAGTTCTAAGCTCTAGGGGACTGATACCCTCAGATGTTAAGTCCCATAGTGCTCAGAGCCATTTGAACCATTTTTTGAAATAGGTGATTCTCACATAACAACTCCAAAATACGGGAAAGTAAGACTTCTGAAGAACGAAACTGAACAGATTTGAGTATTCGGGGGCATAGAAAGGGACTTAAGAAAATGTTTCATTGTGAAAGTGTATTCTGGGACTAAACAAACTTTAGAGCCTCTTATTAAGGACTTCACCAAAGTCATTACAGATGTATGAAAATCGAACAACAATTTGAAGGAAGAGCGATTTCACCACGAGTTTGTAAATCATTCTGTCGAATTTGTGTCTTCTGATGATCCGTCTGAATACACAAAGAACATTAAGCGATTATGGAAATCCTTGACATCACCCATCTACAGAAAAGGACGACCCGGAGACCGAGATGAACTCTATATTTTTCAGTACATCTACGTCCACAGCTGGTGCTTACGTGGTATAAAACTTCCCTATCAGACTTTGCCAATTTTCTTAAGAGATATTGCTAGAGTGTACCTCGGCTATGGAAAAAAAAGAACTTCCACGGGCAGCAACACATAACGCGGAATTGTCCATAACGTAGATATCGATGAGGATTAAAGTAAGTGAAGTTATATTTAATGTCGTCATTGGACAACTTTCATGTATTGTTTTTGTCGTTGCTAATGCTATAACAGAAATCCACATCGTTCGTATTTTGGCGGAGTAGTTCCGATCGCTGTAAACAAAATCGATATCTTGCTCTGCGAAAGTCGCGCCTTCGATATACATCACTTGCAAGCGTTCTTGGAAATTACCCAGTTCACTAGTTTCCTCGCAGGGGATGATTGGCGTCAGAGCGCACAGAAAGAGAACAAACAAATATTCATTTTTATATACTAGATTTAGTTCGAAATGGGTGATGTTTCAGAAGTAGGGGGAGTACGGATTAATGTTCAACTATGTTTAACTTTCCGGACCAAACACTCACCTATCATGAAGAGCTGCCACCAAACAGAACACATACAGCCGCTCCGCAGAACTCGTCAACACCGTATCAGCGCGGTACCTACGGCGCAGTGTAGTTAATCACTGTCCCCGCCGTTAAGTGTCACTTTAAACTTCCCAAAATAACCTGTAGATTAGCGGCACTGTAAGACCAGAGAGTTGTATCTCAATCGCCTCCTCCTCTCTGTTGCCGGGGAAACGCCTTGCGAATTGCATCAACAAAGAATTTCCTTCGAACTTCTTTTGCTTCGAAAACGACAGCGGTCTGAATCATACGAACGGTGAGTTTCATCTCCCAAACAGTGTGCACGATATATGTAGAAATGCCTCTTTTTATTTTTAAGTAGGTACACTTTTACAAAGCACACACATTGACGTGAACAAATAATAAGTCATGTATAAAACAAATTTGACTGAAATTTCGCCAGGTACTTCGGAATTACGCTTTTGTGCCACCGCTGTTCATCCCTGCACTCGGCCGTAGGAATGCTATGAGTATCTTACTGTCACAGAATATATTCCCAGTGACATGCGTACCTATTTTGGAAGAAATTGCTCCTGTCGCCCCGGACACACGTTGCTGCTAAATCGCTATCTTCGCAATGCAATCCCCAATCCTACCCCTTCCTCACATACACCCATTCCTAGTGTGCAAACATATGTAGACTGTCATCAGTCAGTCAAACGATGGATTCGATACAAATGTAGATCGTTCTCGAATATTTTTACATGTCACGACTTCCCACCCCCGTATCCACCCCTATGGAATGTGCATGGTTCTTGCCCCCTTGGAAATCTTGACGGGCGTTCACAACAACAACTTACCAAAGTTTCGCCGCAATGGGATGAATGGTATAGCAACTCATAGAAGACGAAGAAGCAAATATTAAATTCTTATTTTATTCTGTCCGCTGTACTGAATTCACTCAATAAGTAATGTTACATTATTTTCAGCATTACCGTCTTTTTCCTGTAATCTGATGTCCTAAGTTAATCTGGCATTGTGTTGTCGGACGAAGTGCAGACATCTGGGGCCACACCGGGGGAAGAGGGCACGAACCGAGTGTGGTAGGCGACGCGTGCGACAGGTTTTGGGGGAGATTGCAACCCCTGGGAAATCTACAGGCTCGCCAGGCCGTAGGCGGGCACGCATTCACGCACGAACGCGTAGCGTCGCTGTCTGGCATTGTCCACGCCCGCCGCCGCCGAAGGTGTGTGCGTGAAGCCAGGCTACTGGCTTCCCGGATTGCGCGTGACGCAGGACAATGTGAGATGCGTGGACTGCTCCTGCGCACATTGCAGCCACCTGTTCTCAGGATATGCTACAGCCCTTCACACCTCAGTGTCATGCCCAATACCTAACAGCGTTGCAAACCGCTAAATATTGTAGAAACGTATGTATGTATGTTCCACGTGTCCTCCTAGACCACTGGATAGATTTCAACCAAAGTTGTTACACATATCACTTACTGTCTGGAAAGAATCGCTGTGGGAATGAGAACCGCCCACCTATCAAACGGATGGAGCTTAGGGTGAAAAAGCAGCGTAGCCCACATCGCGAGAATACTAATACTTTATTGGCCCGCCCGGTTGGCCGTGCGGTCTAACGCACGGCTTTCCCGGCGGCAAGGGTCGCCTGGTCCCCGGCACGAATCGGCCTGGCGGATTTGTGTCGAGGTCCGGTGAACCGGCCAGTCTGTGGATGGTTTTTAGGTGGTTTTCCATCTGCCTCGGCCAATGCGGCTGGTTCCCAATATTCCGCCTCACTTACACTATGTCAGCGGTTACTGCGCAAACAAGTTTTCCACGTACGCGTACACCACTATTACTGTACCACGCATACATGGGGGTTACACTAATCTGGTGTGAGACGTTCCCTGGGGGGTCCACCGGGGGCGAACCGCACAATAACCCTGGGTTCGGTGTGGGGCGGCGGAGGGGTGAAGTGGACTGCGGTAGTCGTCGTGGGGTCGTGGACGACTGCAGCTGCAGCGGGGACGGAGCCTCTCCGTCGTTTCTAGGTCCCCGGTTAACATAGAATACAATACAATACAATACTTTATTGATCCAGTAATCGAGAAAGAGACCACTTAGTCACTTAAAACAAACTTTACATGTACTCTCACAATTTTACGAAAATTTTCCTACTGACAACCTCAAGAAAATGATGGAAGGGTAAAAGTTTATCTCTGCCTACATTTTCACTGTTCACACAGTAATACTGCCGCATGAACCATGACTTTTTAAATTATCAGTTCTTTACTGCTAAATGTACAAGGAGGCATTCATAAAACACGCCATGCGACCATACAGAAACTCGACACACTCGAACAATCCTTTCATCCTTACTCTGGGAAACTATGATCACAACCATGGGTGGAAACATAAGCAGCCAAAGACGCTACTAGCTAGGGCTGAAACGTCCCATTTGGAAAATTAATGAATTACTGTGCTGATAAACCTCTTACGTTGTTTGATTTTCAAACAGCAGAGCAGAACTGAACGTCCGCAGACATTTCGGTCTTTACTTATTCTGATCAACACTAAACTGACACACAATATCTTTAGCGCAACGCAATCTGATTTTCAATAATCCCAACAAAAGAATGGCCCTGACTAACAATAACCTATACCTTTCATGAATCACTTACCTCACAAAAATCTTCGTTACTCGAACTACTGCAATACAGCGAACGCCAATACTGCGAACTAAATAAAAGATTCTAACTACTGAAGGCACTTGCTACTGATAGGCATACTTAGCAAATGAAAGATTTTTATAGAGAACAAACAATGTATTTACCTTAATAGTGTTCAAAAGTCATAATATATAGCAGTTCATGACATCCAGTCTTACAAGTTTACTGTCTCTGTCCAGATCGTCCGGTCTCAAAACTCCGCCATCTCTCTCCCCACATCCACCACTGGTGGCGGCTCACCTCCAACTGTGCAACGCCACGCGCTGTTCACATCCAGCTGCCTAACACTACAATAGCAAATATTCCAACAATGCAAACCAACCACAGACTTCACACATCACCGTCAGTGATTTTCATACAGAGCGCTAAGTGGCGTTACCAACATAAAAACCTAAACAGCCTACTTACAGGGCATAACCACCTATGGCAAGCTCACATACACCCACAAGCGACAACGTCGGCAAGCCGCTGCATATCAGCAACGCTGACTGGATATACCAGCTGCTATTAAAGCCGACCAACCAACGGGGTGCAGCAGGGAAACTGACAAGCTCGCACACTAACGTACAAACATATCGCCAACATCATATTACACTATGCATCCGATATATGGCCTATCGGACACAAAACGATGATGAACCTAACTGTTACAGGTATGCTGACGCTGACCGAGACATCAACACCGGCACCCAGCGGCAGCCTTGTAGTAAAACACCACCGCAAAACGACAAAGGTATCGACCTGCATGATACCCACTACTAACAAAGCCTACCCTTGCATGACCTGTCGCTGGCACTAAGAAAACTGCTACTGCTCTTACACCCGATCCAACTATTGCAGAGATTTTTTTCCTTAGGCTATTGCCTTGGCACTTTTTTTCCCTCTGCCCTTCAAACCGCTACTCTTCGTGCAAATTTCGACCCATTCTGCCTCGAGATGAGCGCGTATTAATGGTTAAGCTAAACCAGACGTACGCAAACATCGCAGTACCCACATCCTGTGAGACCTCACTTCAGTGAAAACTAACCCTTATGCAGAATGGCAGAAGACCTTTTCGAGTTGACCATCATGCCGATATGGGCGTGGAGAGGCTCCTACTTATTCTCTTTAAATGTACTCGCGACACATTTTGCAGTCAACTTTCACATGTACCAGTGAATGCACCCGCAAAATTATATCATTGTACGATACTTAGGTCAGGAGATATGACGTCAAACAATGAGATGAGATGAAAAACTGTCGCACTGTGCATAACGTCTTAACTTATTACTTCTTTACCACTAACTCTATCCACAACCCACATATACCAATGGATATACCTACAAAGTTATATCAATGTACAATACATAGTTCACGCAATACAGCCTGCTAAACATTGAGCTGCGTGACAATGAAACTGCAGAGCGAAATTCGCTAGAGATACAGGCATAATAAGTGTACAAATACGTGCGACATTTGTTAAATATGTATGAAATATGTCTGACATGTGCTTACTTGGCCAACGCCACAGGTAAATAGCTCATTCTAAACACCTGTAACAATTTCAGTCACATTTGGTTTGCATATTGGTTTCAATCTGAAAAAAAAAGAAAAAAACTGGGGGGGAAGAGCCACCAGCCTCCTATTGCGGTGGGGGTGATAACGTGGAGAGAGAAAGGGAGAGGAGGAGATGGACAGGCAGAGAGGGAGAAGGACGTGGTGGATACAGGTATAAGGAAGTTGGAGGAGGCAGGCAGAGAAAGGAAAGAGGAGGAGATATACCGTGACAGGAAGGAAGAAGAGATTGGCAGTGGAGGAAAGAGGAAGAGACAGAGAGAGGTCAGGAGGAACTGGGCAGAGAAAGGGAAGAGGAAGAGATGGATAGAGAAAACGAGGAAGGAGGCTAATACAATATTGGAATAAATACATATCCCAGCAACCCAAGGTACTCAGCTGCTATGGAAAATTGCAGATACGGGAGTTGGTACCTTAATAGCAGCAACTACGTATTCACTAACAACTCATATGAAATGTACTGCCAAACAAAAAAAAAAAACCAAAAAAAATGAAGCACACAGAAGAGAAGGAAGGAACAAGGACTGAGACCGTATATGATGTTATTTTATTCATTACAAAATGTAGTTAAATTTACAAAAAACTGGGCAGTATGGCCCCACTTATCAGTATGACATTGTACCTCCACTGGTCTGAACACATGTACTGATCAGGTTGGGGTGGGTTACATAAAGCCGTTGTATTCTCTCCTGAGGCAAGCTGGCCCACAATACTGTTGTAACTGGTCGTCAGTGTCCCAGATACTGGTATTGAGACGGAAGTGATATCTGACCGGGTCTCACACATGTTCGGGGGCAAATCTAGGTAACTTGCTGGCCACAGGAACACAGAATCGCGCATACAGTTTGTAGATGCACACCTCATGTGTGGACGAGCATTGTTCTGTTGAAAGATGGAACCACGAATTTGCCGCACCAGAGATAACACATGAGCGCCCAGAATGTCCATTATGTACCGCTGCTCTGCCATGGTTACCTCAGTTGCTACCAATGGTGATCTGAAGTCGTACCAGATGACTGCCCACACCATGACGCTAAGTGTTAACACAGTTGTGCGACCTCTACCCTAACCACCGCCATACTCACCGATGATGATGGTCATATGCGATAATGAGAACCCGTGACACCATTAGTCAGCAGCCCAGGCCTTCTGGTTACAGCAATATTCCAAACGTAGCAATTTGAGTTAATGCGTTATTGGCAGTGTACGAGGGATTTTCCCTAGTCTGGTTGTCACTAGTCACCGACCAACGGTGCTAGATAACAGTGCGTTGGAGAAAGTCCATTACTTTTTTTTCTGATGGTACGCGCAGATATGAAAGAGTGACTTTGTGCTTGGTGCCTAATACGGCTTTCCTCCTTGTGGTGGTCAGACGTGGACGACCAGAAACATGACGATGAATATACCTGATCTCATGTTCCCACGTAACTCAACATCGGGCCACCGTCTGACTTCCAAACGCCCTACAAACCTGGATGCTGCACAATTCGACTACCTGGCTAAATGGATACCCACGACGATGCCTGTTTCACACTCTTCAGGTACTGAAAACATTGTCTCATTTGAGAAAGTGGCATGTCTGTTTCCATCATAGTATTTATAGTGACTTGGCAAGACAGCCAAGCCACTAGGAGGTGAAACCGAAAGGCACGCGTTTAATCTCACGCAGACTGGCGTGAGGTCTGGAACAAGGTAAAGTAATTATTCTATCAAGAAAAGAACGTAGTTGCTTGAATACTTAACTTAAATCCATAATTGGAGAACATCGCTCTTGTTGATACATTAATAACAATCTCAATATAAACTGGTAATGGCGCCTTGCTAGGTCGTAGCAAATGACGTAGCTGAAGGCTATGCTAACTATCGTCTCGGCAAATGAGAGCGTAATTGTCAGTGTAGCATCACTAGCAAAGTCGTCTGTACAACTGGGCGAGTGCTAGGAAGTTTCTCTAGACCTGCCGTGTGGCGTCGCTCGGTCTGCAATCACTGACAGTGGCGACACGCGGGTCCGACGTATACTACCGGACCGCGGCCGATTTAAAGGCTACCACCTAGCAAGTGTGGTGTCTGGCGGTGACACCACAGTATTCACTCAAAATGTCACGCTGTCCACTGCTCATATGTACCCAACAGACTTCGTAACGACGCTAAATACGAAAAAACACTAATTGATTCTCGGGGCCATTCTACCTGTCACAGAGAACTGCAATACGTACGTCCAGACAATGGTGTGTACGTGTACGAAGTTACGTTTGCATCCAACACTGTCTTCTGGGTACTTAATTTCTTTGTTAGGCACTGTAAATACGTGCTTCAGTGTTTTGCTGTCGTTCAAAGTAGTCAACAGCTCTGTGTATAACCCATAACAACGTTGTAGAAGTCACAGGATGCTTTTGGCAGCGCAATTTGTGTTGATAGTGCGTTTGTCTGAAGTGAATGCCACGAAGTCCTTCCTTCGTTTGAGGAACCAAGTGAGAGTCTTATGACCTTGAGTCCAGGATGTATAGTAAACGATGCAGTATTTCCGAGTCCCATCTATCGAAGGCATAAACTATAACGAGCATTGACCTGTAAGGTAATGGGTGGTTCCAATAGTAAGTGTCTCCGTTTCTTTCTCAATGCTGGTCGCAGGTGGTGCTGCTAAAATGAAAAGTAATACAGCACCTTGACGTCTGCTGTTGAGGAATGGTACACATTAGGCTACCGCCATCACAGTCGTTCTAAAGAATTTCTGTTGTCGTGGTCATCCATAATGACGCCATTAGTTTTATTGGACTTTCAGATGCGGATGGTATGATTTGACCTGTGTCTCATCCAGATTAATGATCGACTGTAACAAAGCCTCTCCAATTCGTTCATAGACTTCCATATGGGTACTAGCTGTGTCATATTATATCTGTATCTGCATTTCCATTGAATCACATGGAAGACATTGTAATACAACTTTTCTCATGTTGGATGCAGAGTCTGCATCAAAAGTGAAAGTGTGAGCTTGCCATGTGTATCAAGTGAAATTTGTGACTGTTTCAGACTTTTCTGTAGGGACTGTACAGTGTGATACCGTGGATGTAGAGTCATCACAGAAGTAGATACAGCTTCAAGGAATGCCCTAGGGAAGTGGGTCAGAACAGTTGTCCATCCTGTATGCGAGGAGCAGCCAAGAATTTGGCTCGTGAACTGTGCCCTCGTAGGAGTGCAATAGCGCTCAGCCTTACTGCACACTTCCCCCACCACCATGCGATACTGTCTGTGAGTGAGGAGGTGGAAGATGGGAACTGCGAATGTGCCACATTTAACCAGTAATGCAGTTGCACTGCATATGACTTTGTTTTCTACTTCACATTTCTCAACAATATAGATCACAAACAAAACAAATTATCAGTATTATTTAATTACTTTTGGCGCACTGGAGGAATAATATAATTTGATCTGATGCAAACCGTCGGCATATGGACAAACGCAAACATTTTCGCACTCAGATTGCCACGTAATCAAGACTTACTTAGTTTCATAATAGAAGAAAAGTCTTTCACACACATTTGCTAGTCGAAATATTCTATCACCTTTTCAACCTCAGCTTCATTATAGAGACTCTACTGAGTGTAGCAATGTAGACGTCCAGTACAGTTTTAGCGTTAAAGTGATTTGTCTTTAAAACGGGATTTTTCTACATCTGAGAATGATTATGGGAAATTTCAACGGAAATTGCATATACACTACTGGAAATGGAAAAAAGAACACATTGACACCGGTGTGTCAGACCCACCATACTTGCTCCGGACACTGCGAGAGGGCTGTACAAGCAATGATCACACGCACGGCACAGCGGACACACCAGGACCCGCGGTGTTGGCCGTCGAATGGCGCTAGCTGCGCAGCATTTGTGCACCGCCGCCGTCAGTGTCAGCCAGTTTGCCGTGGCATACGGAGCTCCATCGCAGTCTTTAACACTGGTAGCATGCCGCGACAGCGTGGACGTGAACCGTATGTGCAGTTGACGGACTTTGAGCGAGGGCGTATAGTGGGCATGCGGGAGGCCGGGTGGACGTACCGCCGAATTGCTCAACACGTGGGGCGTGAGGTCTCCACAGTACATCGATGTTGTCGCCAGTGGTCGGCGGAAGGTGCACGTGCCCGTCGACCTGGGACCGGACCGCAGCGACGCACGGATGCACGCCAAGACCGTAGGATCCTACGCAGTGCCGTAGGGGACCGCACCGCCACTTCCCAGCAAATTAGGGACACTGTTGCTCCTGGGGTATCGGCGAGGACCATTCGCAACCGTCTCCATGAAGCTGGGCTACGGTCCCGCACACCGTTAGGCCGTCTTCCGCTCACGCCCCAACATCGTGCAGCCCGCCTCCAGTGGTGTCGCGACAGGCGTGAATGGAGGGACGAATGGAGACGTGTCGTCTTCAGCGATGAGAGTCGCTTCTGCCTTGGTGCCAATGATGGTCGTATGCGTGTTTGGCGCCGTGCAGGTGAGCGCCACAATCAGGACTGCATACGACCGAGGCACACAGGGCCAACACCCGGCATCATGGTGTGGGGAGCGATCTCCTACACTGGCCGTACACCACTGGTGATCGTCGAGGGGACACTGAATAGTGCACGGTACATCCAAACCGTCATCGAACCCATCGTTCTACCATTCCTAGACCGGCAAGGGAACTTGCTGTTCCAACAGGACAATGCACGTCCGCATGTATCCCGTGCCACCCAACGTGCTCTAGAAGGTGTAAGTCAACTACCCTGGCCAGCAAGATCTCAGGATCTGTTCCCCATTGAGCATGTTTGGGACTGGATGAAGCGTCGTCTCACGCGGTCTGCACGTCCAGCACGAACGCTGGTCCAACTGAGGCGCCAGGTGGAAATGGCATGGCAAGCCGTTCCACAGGACTACATCCAGCATCTCTACGATCGTCTCCATGGGAGAATAGCAGCCTGCATTGCTGCGAAAGGTGGATATACACTGTACTAGTGCCGACATTGTGCATGCTCTGTTGCCTGTGTCTATGTGCCTGTGGTTCTGTCAGTGTGATCATGTGATGTATCTGACCCCAGGAATGTGTCAATAAAGTTTCCCCTTCCTGGGACAATGAATTCACGGTGTTCTTATTTCAATTTCCAGGAGTGTAGTTTAGAAAACAGACGTGGGATTGTTTGCCAGAGTCCTCAGAACGTTTAGGAAATTAACGTTCCAGTACTTTCAAGGACAGAATGAATTCTTCAAAGGTCACGTTTTTTTAACACCAGTGTTCTTAGGGAATGAGACTACATATGTTGGAATATCCCGCTCGCACAACGTGATTTTCTTTTTAAGTGGATCCTCATCAAATCAGAAAGAAGTTGTTTCTCATCTCGCAGGGTTTTATTTTGAGCAGAGCGCAGACAAGTCCACTTAAAATGAGAGGTGAGAAATCCATTCCGGGTGTTCTAATTTCTAAAATTTCGTTCCTGCACTCCTTTTTCCTTCAAGAATTCAACAATAGCGAGTTTTAAATCGAAAAATTGTTCCATGCATGCCCCTTGACTTAACAAACTTACGTTGCAGCACTCTTCCTTCAAGTCCATCAAAAATTGTTGCAAATGACAGTGATATAGTGCGTGCGACCACAGAAATTTTACTATTCGTACCACCAGTTTGTTCATGTGCCGCAAATTTAGCACAAATTGCTTCTTGCTGCACGAAACAATAAACAATAAATTCCGTCTCTTGTTAGCTGTAAGTATTTGCTCTTTCACTGTCGACTAGATCTTACATTCTTTCTGCATGGTATTGTACTGTTGTTTCATAGTAAATTTGCAGTACCCGTCGTTTATTCAACTGCGCAATATGTATTGAGGAGTCTCATCCATCTCTTCTGTCATTCCCATTTATTATGAAAGACTTATGATGATATATCGCTAGACTGCCTCCTTTTGTGCAAACAGCCACTGGATCTGTGATGATCCTTCATACCAGGAATGAATAGCGAAAGGTAAAGAGTAATGACACCGCTACTCCGCCGAACTAGAGAGTTGTGCGTTCCGAAAAATGCCACACTACAGTATAGGATGCAATGTCGAGCTGTTCCGAATAGTTCCGAGAAGGACCGCGCAAAGCCGAGTGACAGGCTGGGCCTTGGTCCGCACGCGGACCACACAGCCGACGAACATGAGGTTTGGCACCCTGTGTCCGGTCCTGTTGGGTATTAATGGCATTGGAGACAGTATTGTTAGTGATGTGAGACTTTTTTTAGATCGTAAAGTTGACTATAATGACATATTGACTGATAAAATTGCAGACATATCCAAACATGAAATTTAAAAGTGCTCGAAAGATCGGCAAGACAAAGTAAAATTTCAGAAATGTAAAATTATGCTCTTCACAGAATGAAAAAAAAGTATATTGGAATGAGTAAAATAAGAGTAGTTTTCCGTATTGAAGGGGTGGCACTGCTAAGCCACTAGGGCGCATTTCGAGATAGTGCGTATGTGAATTTTGTTTATGAGTAAATTGCAAGGTAACACCATAAAAAATATGATAAATGAATTTATCTAGTAGACTTTGTTTTTGGTTGAACCAATTGTCATCAGCATATGGTGCAATCGAAATCACGAGACCTGAGTTTCTCCTGAGGTATACAATTCTCAAACAACTTACGGGATTTTTTTTTTTTAAATCTTATGGGACTTAACTGCTAATGTCATCAGTCCCTAAGCTTACACACTGCTTAACCTACATTATCCTAAGGACAACACACACACCCATGCCCGAGGGAGGATTGGTACCTCCGCCGCGACCATTACGGGAATTCAGCCGGGTAATATTTACATCGACGGCCGATATTTCGGCGGGAGTACACCCCGCCATTATCAAGCCACAAACTGCAACGGACTGGCGATGTGCAACCAAATTTAAAACCTCGGTTCTCCGAGTAATTCAGGAAAGGTAACACACACACGCACACACACACACACACACACACACACACACACACACACGCACACGCACACGCACACACACACACTCTGAACACTAGTGCCACCAAAGATGACCAAAGTCAGAGGTATCGATAGTGAAAGACTACGAACTAGCAGGTGAGGTAACATTGACTATTGACTATTGACTCTGTCCCTCTGTTTTTTGACAAGGGAGAGAGCAGGATTCCAAGCAGAGTTTAAGCAAAAACCTCCAGCGCTGTTTGCAAAGTTGCTCGCTAATTTAATCTCAACAGCTTCCTGAATAACACAGTCCCAATAGCCGGACTTGCATGCCAATATGTCGGTATTGTTATATAAGATAGGGTGACCCGTATCCAAGCAATATTCGGCAATAGCAGATCTACTTGGCTGTTGTAATCGTGTGTGCCGCTTTTCAGTACATCGGTCCTTCACGGTTTGGATACTGGCCACCCTGTGTTATATAACAGTACAGACGTATTGGCGCCGGCCGGAGTGGCCGTGCAGTTCTAGGCGCTACAGTCTGGAACCGAGCGACCGCTACGGACGCAGGTTCGAATCCTGCCTCGGGCATGGACGTGTGTGATGTCCTTAGGTTAGTTAGGTTTAATTAGTTCTAAGATCTAGGCGACTGATGACCTCAGAAGTTAAGTCGCATAGTGCTCAGAGCCATTTGAACCGACATATTGGCATGCACGTCCGGCTATCGTGACAGTGCTATTAAGGAAGCTGTTGAGATTAACATACCGAGCAACCTTGTACACAGGGATGGAGGTTTTTCTTTAAACTCTACTTGGAGTCCTGCTCTCTCCCTTGTCAAAAAAACAGAGGGTCGGAGTCAATGTTACCTCACCTGCTAGTTCGTAGTCTTTCACTATCGATACCTCTGACTTTGGTCATCTTTGGTGGCACTAGTGTTCAGTGTGTGTGTGTGTGTGTGTGTGTGTGTGTGTGTGTGTGTGTGTGTGTTTGTGTGTGCGTGTGTGTGTTACCTTTCCTGAATTATTCGAAGAACCGAGGTTTTAAATTTGCTTGTACATCGCCTGTCCCTTGCAGTTTGTGGCTTGATAATGGCGGGGTGTACTTAGGCGGTCGCTGTAAAAAAAAGCACAATAGATTATGTGATCAGATTAATGCTTATTAAACTGAGGGTTAGCCCTTTTCTTCCTCCGACACCTTCAGCTAGACCTATTTAATTCAAACAGCGAAGTCTAACGGTTGATAGAGAATATGAAATGGACTACCAGGCAAGCTCTTTCGTAGTTAAAACAGATGCCTTTTTTGTTTGAACTGTATAATTAAATGTTTAATTATCTTACGTCTATACGACGCAGCTTTTCGCTTCCTGAGCGATTACTTCTATTTCTCGTTACTTCGAAATAACTCTCCCTAGACTCATTTAACAGGAACAGCGGCAAACTTTTGTTCCTACGGGCCATGAAAACGTACTGCCTCACTGCCTCATTTGTAGTCCTCTTGAATGGTCGGTCGTTAAGAGCTCAACTGTCGGATAGGGTCGTTTCTCTGAGCCACTTCCGCTCTTCAATTTATGCGGCCCCTAGCCTCGCGGTATAACATAGCGAGGAATGACCGCCGCCACGCTATGGGCGGCGCAGTTTTCAGCGTAGGGCGAAACGTCGACATATATGGTCGGCGAAACAGCAGGCTGGCGCTCGTATCCGCCCCAGCGTACGGGGGACAACTACGCTGTACGAGGGGGCCGGAGGGTGGTGGGTGAGGGGGTAGTCGTCTGGCAAATAACTGTACGTCGTCTACTGGTAGAGGGCGTCAGAGAATATTACGAAGCACTGTCATGAAGTTTAAGTTTTCACCTCGAAAAATACGCTACGTAATTAACATTTTATTTGGTCCTCATACACAATGAAATCGGAGTCCTGTAAATTGCCCCCAGTGGAATTTGCGCCCGGGAACGGTGTAGGAAGTGTCCACCAATCCTCCTTTCCAAACTCCGCAACTAGTCTAGCTGGTAGAAGAGCTGAAGGCTCTCACGGTTTTTTTTTACTACTCCTGAAGAGGACTGGAGATTTTCAAACAAGAACTGTAATGTCAAAACATTTACATTCGAAAGTGATCGTAATTTGTTTTATATTCTGTCCGTCTCATTCACAATTTTTCCTTATGACCATATTAGCAAAGGGCAATGGAAAACACGAAAATCAAATTATAAACTCTGAATTAAAAAACTGAATCTCTCCTACGTGGCAAAGTTCACTCATGCTCGTAAATTAAGGATAACGCTGATACATGGTGAAACAACGCTCTTGTGGGCGGTTTGCGGGTTTAAATCACCTCGGGGTATGACCATGCGTTGCATTTGACCTGCGCTCGTCGTACGGTGGCGCTGGCTGCAGTCCACATACGCAGAGCTGTGTTGGTGCATGTCAGAGTACGGTGCAGCGAGTAAGTCTGCAGACGTTTTCAGACATGCTAATGGTGACTGTTTGTTGAAAATGGCTCAAAGAACACATATTGATAACGTTACGAGAGGTAGAATACTAGGGCGTTGGAGGCTGGTCAAACACAGCAGGTCGTAGCACGGACCCTCCGTGTGCCATACAATGAGATCTCAGGATTATGGCAACGATTCCAGCAGACAGGAGACATGTCCAGGCGCTACAGTACGGGACGTCCACGGTGGAAAACACCACAAGAAGACCGATATCTCACCATCAGTGCCCGCAGACGGCCACGCAATACTGCAGATAGCCTCGCTCGAGACCTTACCGCAGTCACTGGAACAGTTATCTCCAGACACACAATCTACAGACGACTGAACAGACATGGTTTATTCTCCCGGAGACCTGCAATGTGCATTCCACTTACCCCTTGTCACAGGAGTGCTCGTAATGCCTGGTGTCAATAACACAGTACTTGGTCATTTGAACAGTGGTCCCAGGTTATGTTCACGGACGAGTCCAAGTATAATCTCAACAGTGATTCTCGCCGGGTTTTCCTCTTTTTTGTCCTCGGCTTATTCCTGCTCATCCAGGTCTCCAGTCGGGCTTCAAAATACTCCTTCTACATATTCTTGAGTTTCTCCTTATTCTCTACATCTTGTCCACTTTTGTTCACCATTTGAGCATAATCTGCCGTACCGTTCTTCCTCTTACTTTTAATCATCGCATATAACATCTTTCTTGAACCTTCACTATCCTCCTCCATCATTCTGGCCCTCTGTTCCATCCACTTTCTTCTTTCCCCCGCCACCACTTTTTGTTTCTTTCTTTCTTGCCCCATACTCTTCTCTTGTCTCTACTGTTATCTTCTGGAACCATACCTTAAAGACTCTATTCTTCCTCTGTACTACAGTGTACGTAATGAATTTTTTACTCTACGGCAGAGTGTATGCTGATGTGAGGCACTGTGGCAAATTAAACTGTTTACCAGACTGGAACTCGGATGAGAGACATTTGCTTTTCGCGTGTTTGTTCTGAGCTACCCAAGCAGGGATCACAACCCCTGTTCACAGCTTTACTTCCGCCAGTACCTCATTTCCAACCTTCCAAACTTCATAGAAGCCCACCCGCATAACGTTGATGGACTAGTACTTCCGGAAGATGGTATATAGCGGAGACATGGTTCACAGCCTGAAGGATGTTTCCAGAATGAATGTTTCACTCTGCATCGGCGTGTGCGCTGACGTGAAACTTCCTGGCACCCAGTTTTAATCTGCCAGGAAGTTTCGTGCAATCTACGTTTAGGTAACCCAATCATTTTCAACCAACCATCTAAATGAAACGATTTACAGAATGATAGAAGCCTAATCTGTTTCTCATACACTTGGTGCTACCAGAGCCGCGTGGGGTAGCCGCGCGGTGTAGGCCCCTTGTCACGGTTCGCGATGCTCCCCCCGTCGGAGGTTCGAGTCCTTCCTCAGGCATGGGTTTGTGTGTTGTCCTTAGCCTAAGTTAGTTTGAGTTACATTAAGAAGTGTGTAAGCGTAGGGACCAGGTGACCTCAGAACTTTGGTCCCATAGGGACTTAAAACCAATTTCCAAAATTTCCACTAGATTTCAGGAGAATGCAAGGGCAAGAGACCAGAGGGTGAGATTCATTGGGAGGGGGGAGCAGTTGAAAAGCAGAATTTAAAAGTTGAAACAACTGCAATTTGTGAAATATGAAAATGTAAGAGAGCATATATGAGAACGTGATGTCGACCATTGGTAGCGCAGTGGCCCTCTTATTCCGGCAGAGGGATGTTTTCATTGCTAGTCATTTGCATGGCGACATCGACGCGGCTTGGACAGGCGGGACAGAACATCGCTGCGGACAGCAGCCAATTATAGCAGAACTAAATTTCTGCATGTCGCCCATCTGAGCTGATCGTCATGAATGTCTGTCTGGTTTCTTTCTTTTTTCACTGTTTGCCTGTGATTCTTCTAAAACATCAAACTGCCTGTCCTATTCTATTTTGTGCGTCATGTCCGTTTACCCTTCAATGTTACCTGTGTCAACTTTCCCATTGCGACAGTGCCGCGCCTACTCCTCCCCGCTGATTTTGTTCAAATTTACTGTTATGCAGGGCTTGGCCAGAAATGAAAGTGACAGCATAGGGAGCTCCAGATGGCCAAACGTTCACAAATAAAATAGCATTTCTTTCGCGCGTTGTGCGAGTCGTGAGTAATTTACGTTCTGTTGTTTCGAGGCAGCGATTGGCGCAGCGGAAAGAGTACGGAACTGTAATCCGAGGTTGATGCGGTCGAGTCCTTACTTGGAAATTTCTTGTATTTTTCAATTTTTACGTAGCTAACACTGCAAACAAACCGAAACAATGCTCAATATATTGTATTCATTAATGAATTTTTAAAAAGCATTAAAAAGGGAGGTAAAAGGAAAAATTTGGGATCGTAAATAAATTTCTAAGAAAGGATAGCGTTTACAGCGTCACCAAGAAAGGATTGTAACTAGTGTGTACAGGACTTCGTATTCCCTTACTTTTAGTCTGATCTTCGAGCAAAAAACAGCAGAGTAGGTTCCTCCTGTAGGTAAAATCAACCCATCGGCCGCCGGGCATAACGCTAGCACCGCTTAAGGAGCTCAGTCGCTTTGCTAGCTCGCGACTGATTAACACGTTTCTTCGGGAACATTTTGAGAACGCAACGAAAATAATGCGTTTCTACAGAAAAACGCAAGATACAGAGAAAATTGCTGTTGTCCCCCTTTTTAAGAGGAATATCACCCCAGGACGTGTAGCATCAACTACAAAATAATAAAATAATATAATGTTATACACGGAGTTCTCGTCTATGCCGCACAGCTCCTTCCTGGAAATCTATTTGAAATCCCAAATTTTCCTTTGCCTATCAAAATGGTTCAAATGGCTCTGAGCACTATGGGACTCAACTGCTGAGGTCATTAGTCCCCTAGAACTTAGAACTAGTTAAACCTAACTAACCTAAGGACATCACAAACATCCATGCCCGAGGCAGGATTCGAACCTGCGACCGTAGCGGTCTTGCGGTTCCAGACTGCAGCGCCTTTAACCGCACGGCCACTTCGGCCGGCGCCTTTGCCTATCATTTTCATGCCTTTTACGAAAATATTAATAAATACAGTACATCGAACATTGTTTCGGTTTCATTGAAATATAATTAAGTAAAAACTGAAAATAAAAAAAAATAATAAAAATTTCCGGAATCGATCCAATGACCCTCGGATTACCTGTCTGTACTCTTTCCGGTGCGCCAACTGGTGCCCGTTTACTACTCTACCATAAATGTCTCATGCCTCACTCTACTCGCGCCAGAATTGCTATTTCTTTTGCTAAACGCCTGGCCATATGGAGTTCCCAGTTCAGTCATATTCATTTCTGGCGAAGCCCTGCATACGCCAGAAATATGGACGGAATCGGTTATGACAGGTAGGCGCTGCCCCTTGTTAGTGACTAGGTAGTTTCCAGATATATCGGCCGCAAATTACACAGACCTTACATCTTCAACTTTTGTAGTCCTGTCTTCCTCAGTTGCGTGTAATATTACGGTATATTGATAATTTTTACTTATGGACCGTCTGACAGCAACTGAATAAAACACAATTTTAGTGCCATACGCGTTTCACCTTTATTTTCTGCAAGGCATCATCAGTGGCCTGGAATATGTACATATGTTAGCTATTTTATTTACATTTTTGTCACTGTGCCTATAGGTTATAAACAGTTCTGGTGGTTGGTATTTCCTATTAAGTAGTAATGTTTTGAACTGTACTTACAGGTTGCGTGGACAATTTCTTACATATTACGCTCCTGTTGCATTTTTGGTGTTGTTCTTCTTCTTATGAACGCCAATTTGCGGTTTTTTCCACATTCCACAGCACTATGCACTGAACGATTGTTTTAATGCAATTTTTTGGTTTCTGTTGCCGACTGTCAAATGTTTTTGCCAAAGATCGAATATTTTTGCCAAACTTATGAGTATCTGTCATTTGTGTATGCGTTTGTGTATGTGTATGTGTGTGTGTGTGTGTGTGTGTGTGTGTGTGTGTGAGAGTGTTTTTTGGTGTGATATTAATTTAATTTAATTTAATTTTATTTTATTTTTTTAAATTTTTTTTAAATTTTTTGTCCTGTGTGTGTGTGTGTGTGTGTTTTGGTGTGATATATATTTTTTGTGCTGTGTGTGTGTGTGTGTGTGTCTGTCTGTATTTTGGTGTTATATAAATAATTTTTTTTCCTGGCGTTCATAAGAAGAAGAACAACACCAAAAATGCAACAGGAGCGTAATATGTAAGAAACTGTCCACGCAACCTGTAAGTACAGTTCAAAACATTACTACTTAATAGGAAATACCAACCATCAGAACTGTTTATAACCTATAGTTACAGTGACAAAAAATGTAAATAAAATAGCTAACATATATACATATTCCAGGCCACGATGATGCCTTGCAGAAAATAAAGGCGAAACGCGTATGGCACTAAAATTGTGTTTTATTCAGTTGCTGTCAGACGGTCCATAAGTAAAAATTATCAATATACCGTAATACACAGGCTTTAGTTTGGGCACGAATTTCACTGGGCGTCCTTTTCATCTGTCCACTGGAATCCCCTCCCCACAGTACCGTAGTATTCCGCTAGCTGAGGAATAAAAAATAAGGAGGTGGTGCAACCCCTTGATATAGTATAGCGTCGTGCGATATTTCGTTTTCCACGTTTGAAAGGCGGGCAACGCTGCAGTACTCCGTGCTGAGATGGTGTGGCAACAAAGCACCATCATGTGACATCGTGGCACAGTGGTTTCCAAAGCAGTCAGTCAACTGTGAATCACAGATAGCGACGTGTAGAGCCGGGAATCGCAAGAGGTGTGGAAGACCGCTGCATCACAATCGAGACGACCGTCTGAAATATCGAAGTCTAAACAAGATGCTCTCAAATATACCTGGGGGAACCAACAATAGCCACCCGCGGTGGCCGAGTGGTTCGAGGCGCTTCAGTCCTGAACCGCGCGACTGCTACGGTCGCAGGATCGAATCCTGCCTCGGCCATGGATGTGTGTGATGCCCTTAGATTAGTTAGGTTTAAGTAGTTTTAAGTTCTAGTGGACTGATGACATCAAATGTTAAGTCACATAATGCTCCAAGCCATTTGAACCAAAAATATCAATTTTTTTTCTTTTGGTGTGCCAGATAAAAGAGACAGGTGCGATTGACTCAGAGTGCAAAAAAATGATGAAATAATCAAAATGACAGATGGTAGCAGAGTTCCAATACACTAGAACAGCTTAAAACTTTTATCTATTATGGATGTGGAACGATGTGACTTTAATGATTAAAGGCTTTCAGAAATAACTGCAACCAGTCGCCTTTTGTGATGATCCAATTTTTACTTCATTACCATGACCCGTTTCTAATCGTATAGTGGCTCATCATCAGACTGCACGCATCTTCGAAGAATATTTGGATCATCGTGATGCTCGTGCAGCAGTATCAATATAGAGAAACGAAACAAATAAGCACTGAATGTGGCGAGAATTATTTACATCATAAGACCGACTTAAAACCATTACTTCAAGTTGTTACCACCCATGGGTTTGTTCCTGGTGCACACATTACTCTAGAAAACATAATTTCTCTTTTTCCAGTTCCGTTAAGCCAATCAAGCAGCATGAACAAACAAAATCTCCAGTAGCAGAAGAAACTAAATATGTCTCTATGGATTTTCTTGGTACATCTCTTATCAACTCGCAAAGCTGTTTATAGCACACAAAGTGAAAGTAAGTTTCTACACAAACAATCAAATAGCAGGGGCTTTCAATAAGTTATGCTGCACTTTTTTTTCTGAAAGCATGTTGGCTTAATTCAGGATTCCAGTACATCATATTATTCCCCACTCTTTTGGCTACGAAACCCCTTTTTTCAACATAATCTCCATTCAGCGTGATGGCACCTTACTGAGAGGGTCTGTGTGACCACACCATCCATGTGCTGCTTCCCGTGCAGTGCATCCGTCATTGAGACAAACAGATGGAAACCGGAAAGTGCGATATTCGGTGTGTAGGGTGGTGGATGAGGAACAACAGTACAATGAAGTTTTGTGAGCTCCTCTCGGATACGCAGACGTGTGTGAGGCCTTGAGTTATGATGTAGAAGGAGAAGTTCGTTCGCATTTTTCTGGCGCCGAACACACTGCAGAATTCTCAGCTGTGTGCAGCCGGCCGGCACGCGGGAGACTGGAAAGTTTGTGCGACCTTGTTGCGACGACGACAGAGGTCTCGCCCAACGACTCATCGCGCTTTTGTTCACTTCCAGGTTTCCACAGATATTCTGCAAGCGCCTGCGAATAACTGCGATGCCCTAGTTTTTCACCAAAAGAAAGTCAGTGACAGCTCTCTGCTTGTAACGCATCTCCGTTACAGGCGCCATTTTGAAGGCTACGCATAGCGCCACCACCTGTCGGAACTTCATGAAACTACTGAAACTACAAGGGCTGCAGCGAGTATCCCCCGATATGCCACAACAAATTCCACAGTTCTTCAACCGAAACTGGCAGAGAAAAAATGTATTGCATTACCCATTGAACGTCCCTCGTAGTTCACGAAACCAAAACAGCCAGCCCACCTTTTCACAAACTTGGTATAGACAAATTAAATTGTAACCTCTGCTCCTCCTGCTACATGGAGCAAAAACAAATAAAATTTGAAATTCGGTACAAGAAATCCAGTGATGCATTTCGCTTAAAACATCTAAATAAATCCAGTTTTTCTGCCTGCCTAGCACAAAACAGCCATTCAATTAAAGACACAAAAATTAACCTCCATTTTCTGTGCACTGTAGACAAGGAAACAAATATGAACCTTATGCAACAATTACAGATTTTCACCCCTAACAATATATTGTCCTATATCAGCTTAAACGAATAAAATTGTTTAGCAACTAAGTCAGTTTTATCAGAATTCTAAAGAATCTTTAACGTGACAAAAAGCAACTACTCTGAAACTAAATACCAAAGACTAACACACACATATACAATTCCTGCACCCTTACAACCACCCTTCCTCGGTGGCACATCTACTCACCACTGTCTGTCTTGTTTGGAAGCGCGCGCACACGCACACGCACACGCACACGAGCAAACACAAGCACACGCTCAAACACACACACACACACACACACACACACACACTCACACACATCACCACCATACCCCCTCCCCCACCTCCACCCCCGTCTGCACTTGCACTACCTTCCGTAATGTCCCAAATATGAAAAGAACTCAACATTATCAGTAGGTGCCTCCCACATTCTAAGCTCTGTTGTTTAGTTCATAATCAATTACCAAGGAAATAAACGTGTCAAACGTAATTTCAGTACCAAAATTATAGACGAAATATCTTGAACTTCACTTTGATAGGTTTTATAAATAGAGTGCTAATTTTGCAGTAATGAATGCACGTTATTTTTATAATAATGAATGTACTGTCATGAATGTGCCTTTTCGGAAATGCGAGCGGTGACCGAAGAAAATCTCTGCTTCAACACAGATGCTATGGACATTGGCTGTAGTCACGCTCTTTGGATTATTTACATTCTGTAAAGCACGTGGTAGTTGCTTCCTGTACAAAACTTCGTGCAGTTCCGTACATTTAACGAAACTGCAGAACATACTTCATATTTTCCAGAGTAAGGTGTGCACCAGGAGTAGCCCCTTGGATGCTAAGGCTTTTGAGGCAGTCTTACGTCCAAATAATTCTCGCCACATATAGTGTTTTCTTGTTTTGCTTTTGTATCTTGATGCAGCTACACGAATCCTACAACGCTCCGCAAATTCATTGAAAGTGTGCACCATCTGATGACGAACGGCTAAGCGATTCAAACCAGGTCTTGGTAAATTAATAAAAACTGAAGTATCACAAAAGGCAACGGGTTGCAATTATTTCTGAACAACTGAAACGATTTATCTACACGAAAATGAAATAACTGTTAGAAGATGAACTGAAAGAACACCGATTTGGATTGCAGAGAAATTCGTGAACACGTATGGCAATACTGATCACGCAGTTTATCGTGTGAGATAGATTTAAGAACAATTAATCTACATTTGCAGATTTGTACAAACCTTATGACAATGTCGAACTACAGCGATAGGTTACCTTAAATTTGTACAGAAATGAATCGAGGGTGATCGGAAAGAGGTAGTAAGAAATAGGAGATTGAGCAACGGTTGTAGTCTACCCCATACGTTATTCGATCTGTACACTGAGCAGATAATGAACGATTCTAAAGAGAAACATGTGACAGGAGTGACGTTCTAGTGAGAACAAGAACTCTTTATGGTTTGCCTATGTTATTGCCGTTTTGGCAGAAATGTCAAAAGACTTGGAATATTAGATGAGCAGAATGGATGGTGCGATGAGTAGAGGTTATATAATGAACATCAACAAAATTAAAACAATAGTCCTGAAGTGTAGTCCAATAAAATCGAAAGATCCTGAGGGAATTAGGTTAGCGCGAATGGACGCTGGAACTAGTACAGAGATTTTGCTATCTGGACTTAAAAATAAGTGACAATATTGGAAATAAATAGGATATTAAAAGAACTGCCGTTAGAAATAAAAGCTTATCTGAAAAGGTGAACTATGTTAACATCCAATATAAATTTCAGCAAGAGGTAATGAACAGAATTTGGGACAAAAGAGCTTTCTGGGAGCACTACTTGGCTGTAAGAAGGTATATGTTGATACAAAACATCCTGACGCATCAGTGAATACAAATTTGCAATGGAGGGAGGTGTGGGGGTAAAATTGCACAGGAAGGCCAAGATTTGACTACAGCAAGCAAGTTGAGGTATAAATAGGTTGCAGTAGCTACGTAGACAGACTTGTCGAGAGCATTTTATTTTCATTAAATGCGACAGAGAGCTTGCTCACAGTTTTTGCTATCCGCAAAACGTACCGAATTCTCTGTCCTTATATGTAGGGTATTTCACATACTTTTAACTGCCGAACATTCATGGTAGACGTCACACTGTCATTACAATGCAGAAATATCACGTAACTGCTGACTTAAATGTGTTTTACTGGACTCTCTGTACAGAACTATTGTTGCTACTGGAGAGACACTTGATTTAAGCTACTTATGTAAGAACATAACAAAAACAAAAGTTCAGTGATTTAAGAGACATCTCTGTGATACGCTAACAATTTTCAACTCTACTTCTCATTCTTCCTCTTCTTCAGACACACAAATTCTGCTTGTGATATTCTCCTTCTCAAATCATCCTCCTTTTCACATTCTTCTCTTTTTTATCACATTCTCCGTCTCCTGCTAACATTTTCTATCTCCCATTCTCTTCTCTTCACACTCCCTTATATTCTCCTTACCATAGTCTCTTTCTCCTTATTGGATTCTCCTTATCACATCTTCCTTAGTATATTCTCATTCTCATCCTCCTCCTCAGGTTCTCCTTTTTATATTTTCCTTCTCCTCCTTATATTCTCCTCCTCCACCTCCCACTATCCTACTTCTCCTCAGATTCTCCTTTCATATTCTCCTTCTCACATTCCCCTTTTTCTTCTCCTCCGCTACGTTCTCCTCCTACTTTTCTGTTCCCCTCTCCTCTACCCCTGGCAGTTGTAGCGGTGAGCAGGGAGAGTGCACCAGCTCCCGTAATCTCTCGAGAAGCGGCGATCCACTCTGAGGATGAGGAGTCGCCGCTTGCTTTGAAAGGCGTCCCCGCTGCTCCTTTCCATGCGCCGCCTCTCATGTCCCGTCGTGTTTGCTGGGCAGCCAGCCGTGACACAAAGGACGGCGCCGGGAGGACCCTTGGTGCGGAAAACTGCTCTCCGACTTCTGGGCGTTTCGCAGAGGGTCTGCGTCGCAGAAAACGGCTTGCATGAGTATCGGGGCAGGCAAGCAGGATTTCTGCCGAGGAATCGTCTCATACGAGATTGTTTATGACACTCCTGGTACATCATCGTTACTGTAGAGCAAACCAAGTTCGTACAACAGGGCTCGTGAGCCTCATCGGGCCCACGAAGGGATTTAATCCGGCCCTCGCCTGAGCGAAAGTTTTTTGAAAGTAACTCGTGAATCTTACCGTTCATTTAACCAAGGGAGGTCACTTTGAGTACTGCCTTCAATTGTTCATAAATAACGGAGATGTCAGTAGCAGCGATCTGTCTGCTGCTGACTGTGGCGTATTGGTCTTGTTTGCTGCGTTATTGTTTCAAGTTGTCTTTCTTTCGAATACGCGGTACCATGTTATTAAGCTTCTTTTCTATGAGAGCAAAAAGTAAAATCACTCTGAATGAGAAAAACAATCCTTTGGAAGTTCTGTCGGACGAATAATTGCTATGGAAACTACCTTTCTTGTTTAATGTTGGTCTCCATTTTAAATAAAAATCTTAAAGCGGAGGACAGTATTATTTGTGACATTTGCACAAATCTTAAAACTTTCAGACAGTAACTTTTACTTTTTCCACACAGTATGAACCAGCTTTAGTTCTAATGAGGATTTATTTAGTAGGTTTGTTTATAAATAAATCTTCTGCTATCAGTCACAATTTTTCTTTATTTACTTTTCACACGACGCGTTTCGGGAAATGATTCCCACTTTCAAATGCGTTTTTTGTGTGTATTAAGATATTTCTATTGATGTTGTCAATGTGTGAGAGTCTGCTTCATTTCGTTGATTTTTACTGCAATATATAAGAAACACGCGAGTTTTTAGTTGGTTATCGATTCTTTTGGTGAAGTTGTAGGCGAAATTTAGAAGAATTTATTCTTACAGTTTTCTAATGGTCCATTTGTGCAGAGAGCCACACACACTAAACATCATACACGACTTGTTGTACACTTTACACATCGAAAACATCTTATATTAACAAACAGTTTCAAAGATCTTCTTACAAGTAGTCTACAGAGATAATATTATAGGGCTTCCACGGATTATGACACGCTTTTGTACAGATGCTATTTATCTCAATAGTTTGTCTGATAAATTACTTATATCAATTTTACAATTGTGCTTATTTCTATGTTTCACTATTTTTATTTAAGTATACTATCGAAACATCTGAAGAAATTCACTAATTCACTTTCAAGTTTTTCGTTTAATATGTTACCGTATCTTCATAGTTTCTGTAATGTGAATACATCTCCAGTTCTTCTAGCAAATCCATTCGATGTCCCTTATTTAGTCAGTGGAGTACTTTGACATTTTGCTCTATTTTTCCAAATGGGTCTCCAGTATTATGTATGTGTGTTGCCATTGCTGACGTAGTGTGTTAGTTGTGTGTGTAGGCTTTAATGTGCTCTGTGTACCTGGTGTTGAAATTTCGGACTGTTTGTCCTAAGTAGAGCATGAAGCAATCCTGCCGTGTTACCTTGTATATTCCAGAGTCTGAATCTGGATCATGATTACACTTTATATTATGTATTAGTTTTTGTTGTAATTTATTAGATGTAGAAAACTCAATTTTTACTTTGTGATCTTTCAAAATATTTGCTATCTTCTGTGATACATTGTCTATGTATGGGATGCTAGAGATACATTTCTTTTTCTCTTTTTCTTCTGTGGTGCAGTTTGCACCTGGGTTTTTCTTCACTGTGTCTGGGATTTTGTCAACCATGGAAACACTGTAAACAAGGGCAAATGAAGTATTTTTGACTGTGTTTATTTCTTGTTGCATGTTTTCTTGGTTCAATGGTATTTTTGTTGCCCTATGTAGCATTGACCTGTATGCTGCCTGTTGATGGATATTTGGGTGACGTGAGTTGCAGCGATTGTGGTGTCGGTCATTGTGTTTTCCCTATAAATTTTGAAGTGCATGTACTGTTGTGTCTTGTAATATTTAGGTCCAGAAAGTTGATGATTTTATTTTGCTCATGTTCCACTGTAAATTTTGTCATGTAGATTATTGAAATAATTTAGAATGTATGTAATGTCTTTCGTAACCCCTTTCACGAACAGTAGTGTGTCATCTACACAACTGGCCATTAAAATTGCTACACCAAGAAGAAATGCAGATGATAAACGGGTATTCATTGGACAAATATATTATACTAGAACTGAAATGTGATTCAATTTTCACGCAATTTGCGTTCATGGATCCTAAGAAATCAGTACCCAGAACAACCACTTCTGGCCATAATAACTGCCTTGATAGGCCTGGGCATTGAGTCAGAGCTTGGATGGCGTGTACAGGTACAGCTACCCATGCAGCTTCAACACGATACCACAGTTCATCAAGAGTAGTGACTGAAGTATTGTGATGAGCCAGTTGCTCGGCCACCATTGACCAGACGTTTTCAATTGGTCAGAGATCTGGAGAATGTGCTGACCAGATCAGTAGTCGAACATTTTCTGTATCCAGAAAGGCCGGTACAGGACCTGCAACATGTGGTCATGCATTATCCTGCTGAAATGTAGGGTTTCGCAGGGATTGCATGAAGGGTAGAGACATCCCATACCATCAAGCCGGGTGATACGCCAGTATGGCGATGACGGATACACGCTTCCAATGCGCGTTCACCGTGATGTCGCCAAACACGGGTGCGACCATCATGATGCTGAAAACAGAACCTGGATTCATCCGAAGAAATGAAGTTTTGCGATTTGTGCACCTAGTTCGTCGTTGAGTACACGATCGCAGGCGCTCCTGTCTGTGATGCAGCGTCAAGGGTAACCGCAGCCATGGTCTCTGAGCTGATAATCCATGCTGCTGCAAACGTCGTCGAACTGTTCGTACAGATGGTTGTTGTCTTGCAAACGTCCCCATCTGTTGACTCAGGGAACGAGACGTGGCTGCACGATCAGTTATAGCCGTGCGGGTAAGATGCCTGTCATGTCGACTGCTAGTGATACGAGACCGTTGGGATCCAGCACGGCGTTCCGTATTACCGTCCTGAACCCACCGATTCCAAATTCTGCTAGCAGTCATTGGATCTCGACCAACGCAAACAGCAATGTCGCGATACGATAAACCGCAAACCTTTATCAAAGCCGAAAACGTGATGGTACGCATTTCTCCTCCTTACACGAGGCATCACAACAACGTTTCACCAGGCAACGCCGGTCAACTGCTGTTTGTGTATGAGAATTCGGTTGGTAACTTTCCTCATGTCAGCATGTTGTAGGTGTCGCCACCGACGCCAACCTTATTTGGATGATCTGAAAAGCTAATCATTTGCATATCACAGCATCTTTTTCCTGTCGGTTAAATTTCGCCTCTGTAGCACGTTATGGCCAGTAGTGTATATATCTCCCATAAAGTTCTATTTTCTTTAGGAAAGGTTCTTGGCTGTTAAATAATTTTTGTTCTAAGTGATTTATGTATACGTCAGCAGTGGTACTAGATATACATGATCCCATTGCTAGGCTATGTGGTTGTTTATAAATATTGCATTTAAAGGTAAAGTAGTTGGAACTTCGGGTTAACTGAAGGAGTTCCACAAATTCGACATTCTCTGTGTATGAAAGTTTCTTGTGTTGCATAAGGTTCTTCTGTATTACTGTTAGAGCTTCTTGTATGGGTATGTTTGAGTAAAGGTTAGTGATTTCAAGTGATACAAACTGTGCATCTCGGGGGAGCTTTTTGGTTCTTAGTTCTTCAGCTAGTATCATGCTGTTTTTTATGGAATATGTTGCTTCATATGTGTAATTTTTCATCAGTATGTTATTCGTTTTTTTGTGACAGCTTGTATGCTGGGCTATTTAAAGAGTTTACCACGGGACGTTTCGGATTTCCATCTTTGTGTATTTTTGGGTGTGCTCTTAGGTGTGGTGTTTTTGGATTCATGCATGCAAGTTGTTTCTTTTCAGTTTCTGTCAATAGGAAATGTGTGTTCTTTAATTGTCCTTAATTTTACTTTGAAATTGTTTAGTTGTTTCCTTTTGACGGATACCACCGAGTACTCCCGAAGTCGTGAAATGCTGTATAAAATCGGCGTATGGTGCGGTAAGTCCAGATGAAAGTAATTTGCGCTGTATCATATGGCCGAAATGGGTTTATGCCATGTATAATCGCTCAGTTCAGTGAACTAAGGCTGAGTCACGTGTTTAGTTATATACTATGTAACAAAAAATGTGAAGTCCCCAGAAGAAATGGTTAGATGTCAATGTAACCCCGTATACAGCAGTGGTGCATATGTAAATGATTAGAGCTGCAATTTTCTGTGACGTTTAGAGCATCCTTCGGAATGCACTTCTGTTGTTCGCGTTTAGTGCTGTTATTGAACATAAGGGTGGTACACGCCGTCAGATATTGACTCATCAACGACACAGAGATCCCGCCTATGCGTATGAGAAAGCATTATCAGCGCTTGAGAGAGTTTGAGAGGGGCCTCATTGTGGGGATCTGTTTGATGACTGGTCGAATCGTGTATTATCCAGACCTTTAGGGCATTTGGATGTGTCATGGCGAGATGACGTACTGCATGGGAACATGAGGATACGCATAGTCATCGTCAAGATTCTGGTGGGCAACGTGTGACCACCACAAGCCAGGATCGCCATATTGTGCCACAGGCACATCTCAACCCCTTCCCATCCGCCTCTGTCATTCGAGAACAAGTAATGGACTCACTGCACCATTCTGTGTCATCCCGTATCACTGGCAGTAGACTATCAGCAGCCAGACTAGGTAACTCCCGTCACATGCGTAAACCATCGTTAGCACCACAACACAAATGGCTGTGTTTTTGGGATGTTTCCATGACTGGGAAGCGAAGTATTGCATTCAGTGACGAATCAAGAATCTCCACTACACTGGATGATATCGCCGACGAATATTTGTTGTCGTTGCGCCGGCCGTAGTGGCTGAGCGGTTCTAGGCGCTTCAGCCTTCAGGTCGCAGGTTCGAATCCTGCCTCAGGCATGGATGTGCGTGACGTCCTTAGGTTAGTTAGGTTTAAGTAGTTATAATTCTAGGGGACTGATGACCTTAGATGTTAAGTCTCATAGTGCTCAGACCCATTTCAACCATTTTTGTTGTCGTTATACGTACGCCGTCCATTTACAGACACATGTTCATAGGACCTTTTTTCCTCCGTTTCCAGTCAGGAATCAGTCCCTGCGGTTTGCCGGTATTATTGAAGCTTAGCATTCACACATTCCTCGAAACATTACGCGCTCATAAGGCCAAAAGGCTGCATTTAGTCTTGCTTCGACCAGCGGCCATTATGTTTTACATCATCGGTGTATGTCATACGTATAGCGGTTAACAAAAATATTGTAACGCCACAAACGCAACACATCATTGCCATGACTAATACGGTGTAGGAAATCCGTAGGCATTCTAAACAGTTTCCAGTCGTCTCTGAATAGATAGATACAGGTTCGGTATGGTTTTCAGTGAAATCTTATACCATTATTCCAGCAAAATAGTGGCAAGGTCAGATAACGATGATACAAGTGGACAGCGATCACGGACGCTTCTCTCCAAAATAGACCACAGAGGCTCAGTAATATTGAGATCTTTTAACTGTGGTGGCCAAAGGAGTTCCGAAAATTCATCTTCGTGCAGTCAAAACCAGTGGCGGACGACGATAGCTCTGTCGTTTTGGAATACAGCATCAACCATTCGGGAACAAACACTGAACCAAGAGATGGATAAGATCAATCAAAATAGTGATGCAACCGTCGGCAGTAATGCGGCCTTGCATAGAAACCATGGGCCGCACGTAACACAACAATATGACTTCCCAGATCATCACCAAAATCTCGTAATGTTATACAACTGGGACGTAAACACGGCCAGAAGTTGGAAATAATGTGCAAAAAGACTCAGTCGACGAAAGGACTTCGTTCACACTGCCATTCCCTGATTATGCAGCTCCGTTCGTGCTTGCAATGTTGACTAGTGCGACATACAAACCTGCAGTGCCTTTCGCATCTATCGTCCTCTTGGTTTTCGTCGCAATCCTCTTGAATCACAGTCCGTTACAATTGCTCAAGACGCGCTTTCGTCCGCATTGTGACTTTGCGGGTGATATCTTTCCACATTCCCTGTGTGCAGTATAAATCTTCGATATGGTGCCTCTAGAGGCAGCAAACACTTCAACTCGCTTGGTTACGGAAGCACCCACCATAAGAGCACCAACAATTTCCCGAAGTTCTAATACACTGAGCTCCGACCTAATGCACTTACAACAACACTGAACACTTTTCTCACCACAACTGACACTTGCAACGTATTTAGGACGTTGCATACGTGCCGATCGTGAAGAAATACAACAGTGCAACTTGCAGGGCTTGCGTAACATCTGCATTTAGATTCAGGTATGAATTTCTTGCAATGTTTCCATATTTTTGTCCATCCTTGTATGTGTCGGTACGGCGTCCCACACGTTCAATAATAATTTTGTCACATCGTCAATATATCGACCGTCTGAGGGCTTGTACTGACGTATGCTCAACATTAGAAATACTGATGAGGGGTGTAGATGGCCGTCGAAACATTCTCAGTGTTGCCAATACATACTGAACGTGTAACATCAAGTACTGACTGTCTGATTGTATTCTCCAGTCTCATATTGACTAAGCTTCATGAACCATCCACACGGCGGTAGTGTGCGCTGTTAATGTCTTCAATTCGCCTTTGTGCAAACCATACTTTGGATGCAATTTTTCAACACTAAACAATTCTGACAGACTTATGGGAGGATAATGGTTGTATGTCCTGTGGCCAAAGCCCGAAATCGGCCAAGGAGGGAACAAGCAGACCAAGTCACGAAGTGGCCGTGTAGCTTTCAATTGGCCACCCAAAGTCAGATCTTTTCCTGATTTCGGGATTCGGCCGTCCAGTTCGCCAAGTAGCTCGGACCGATCGACCAAGTACCGAAGAAATAATTAAAGGAGATTTGATTGAACAATTTAAAATTTTAGAACTCAGGAAATGGCCAACTTCGCTGTAAATAGACCAGCCAGTGTCTGATCTCCTCTTGACATCTGGATGTGGGCGGCCTGTTTGCAAAATGGCGTAGACAGATCAGCCAGAATCGGAAGGTAAATAAAGAGTGGACGAATATGCATAGTTTCAAGCTGACTGCCATCTATTTACTTTATCAATCTCACATACAAAAAATATAAACTTTATACAACCGACTCACTTTATTAATCTTTTTTAATACAATGGGTATTCTCTTGTTACAAGTTAAACTTGATAAAATTTGAAATTACACAACAGTTTCTTATTTGCAGCGATTTGTGACGTATTTAGTAGAGCAATTGCGTCGATTGTATCCTTGGCTACTAGTCAGTGATTGTAAGGACGATATGGTTCATAATGATTTTTCTTCTTTGGTCACGGACTCCAGCGTGAGCAGTTTCTCGTGCACAACAGAGAACTCGTTCCTGGAATATAGCTACTTGAGAACATGTTCTGTTCCCAGCGTATGGAAAGTGCCTTCGACGTTCATGACAACTGCAAGAACGCTTCTAAGGTCTGCGTGACCTCTTTTTTTTTGTGGTTTTAGGGCGCACAACGTCAACGGTCATTAGCGCCCAGATTACGTTAGGAATGCACCGCGAGGCACAAGTTTAAAACAGCAACTAAAAGGGAAAACACGATAAAAGATCGACAGGCATAGGATTAAAAAAACAGCATAATCAAATGTCCTTAGACAGGTTGGTCAAGTTGATAAAAGGAAGAACGCGAGCAGCTGCTCCTGGGTCATCCGCTAAAATGGCATCGAGAGTACATGGCAGGCCAAGATCAAGACGCAGTGTAGTAAAATCCGGACAGGACGTTAAAATGTGGCGGACCGTCAGCAATTGCCCACATGGGCAGAACGGCGCCGGCGCAGCCGTCAGCAGATGGCGATGGCTGAACCGGCACTGTCCAATTCGTAACCGGGCCGAAACTACCACCTCTCGCCGAGAGGGGCGTGAGGAGGACATCCAAGCCGCGGGGAGAGGTTTCAATGACCCTGCTACAATCTGATGAAGGGACACAACAAGAAGCTGTCCGAGGCTGGAGGACCGCAGCCTTGGCCGCGGCATCTGCAGCTTCGTTCCCAGGGATACCGACATGGCCAGGAACCCACATAAAGCTAACCGGAGAACCGTCGTCCACCAGCTGCTGAAGAGAGCGTCGGATCCGGTGCACGAAAGGGTGAACCGGATACGGATCACTGAGGCTCTGGATGGCGCTCAGAGAATCGGAGCAGATGACATAAGCAGAATGTCGGTGGCGGCAGATATAAAGAACAACCTGGTAGAGGGCAAAGAGCTCAGCTGTGAAGACCGAACAATGGCCATGGAGCCGGTATTTGAAACTTTGTGCCCCGACAATAAAAGAACAACCGACCCCGTCATTGGTCTTAGAGCCATCTGTATAAATGAAGGTAATATTAATGAACTTCGAACGAAGTTCGACAAAACGGGAGTGGTATACCGAACCGGGGGTAACCTCCTTTGGGAGCGAGCTGAGGTCAAGGTGAACGCGAACCTGAGCCTGGAGCCAAGGTGACGTGTGGCTCTCGCCCACTCTAAGGGTTGCAGGGAGTGAAAAATCAAGGTGTTGAAGGAGGCGACGAAAGCGAACTCCAGGGGGTAGCAGGGCAGAGACGTACAACCCGTATTGACGATAGAGAGAGTCGTCAAAAAAGGAACGATAAGACGGGTGGTCGGGCATTGACAGTAGCCGACAGGCATACCGACAAAGCAGTATATCGCGCCGGTAGGTTAGTGGCAATTCACCGGTTTCAGCATGAAGACTCTCGACGGGACTAGTATAAAATGCTCCGATCGCAAGACGTAAACCCCGATGTTGTATGGAGTTGAGGCGGCGTAAGATTGACGGCCGTGCAGAGGAGTATACGAAGCTCCCATAATCCAGCTTGGAGCGGACGATCGACCGATATAGGCGAAGTAGGACGGTTCGATCCGCTCCCCACGACATACCACTGAGAACACGGAGGACATTTAGAGAACGGGTACAACGGGCAGCCAAATAAGACACATGTGGAGACCAGCTAAGTTTCCTGTCAAATGTAAGACCTAAAAATTTTGTTGTCTCCACGAATGGGAGAGCAACGGGACCGAGTCGTAAGGACGGTGGGAGAAACTCTTTGTAGCGACAGAAGTTAATACAGACCGTCTTCTCGGCAGAAAAACGGAAGCCATTGGCGACACTCCAGGAGTTCAAATGGTTCAAATGGCTCTGAGCACTATGGGACTCAACTGCTGAGGTCATTAGTCCCCTAGAACTTAGAACTAGTTAAACCTAACTAACCTAAGGACATCACAAACATCCATGCCCGAGGCAGGATTCGAACCTGCGACCGTAGCGGTCTTGCGGTTCCAGACTGCAGCGCCTTTAACCGCACGGCCACTTCGGCCGGCCACACTCCAGGAGTAAAGATGGTCAAGAGAACGCTGAAGACAGCGCTCCAGGAAACATGTACGCTGCGCGCTGCAATAGATGGTAAAATCGTCCACGAAAAGGAAGCCTGATACATCAGCTGGGAGGCAATCCATTATTGGACTGATCGCTATGGCGAAGAGAGCGACGCTCAAAACTGAGCCCTGTGGCACCCCATTCTCCTGGCGAAAGGTGTCCGACAGGACAGAACCCACACGTACCCTGAACTGTCGATCCATTAAAAAGGAACGAATAAAAAGAGGGAGGCGACCGCGAAGGCCCCATGTATGCATGGTGCGGAGAATGCCCGTCCTCCAACAGGTGTCGTAAGCCTTTTCCAAATCAAAGAACACAGCCGCGGTCGGGCGCTTCCGCAAGAAGTTATTCATAATGAAGGTCGACAAGGTAACCAGATGGTCAACAGCAGAGCGGCGCCTACGAAATCCACATTGTACATTGGTAAGTAGGCGTCGAGATTCGAGCAGCCAAACCAAACGAGAGTTAACCATTCGCTCCATCACCTTACAGACACAGCTGGTAAGCGAGATGGGTCGATAACTGGAAGGCAAGTGCTTGTCCTTCCCCGGCTTGGGAATCGGTACAACAATAGACTCGCGCCAGCATGCGGGAACATGTCCCTCAATCCAGATGCGATTATAAGTACGAAGAAGGAAACCTTTACCCGCAGGAGAAAGGTTCTTCAGCATCTGAATATGAATAGAATCAGGCCCTGGAGCGGAGGACCGTGACCGGGCAAGTGCATGTTCGAGTTCCCGCATGGTGAAAGGGGCATTATAACTTTCACGATTCGAGGAGCGGAAGTTAGGTGGCCTAGCCTCCTCTGCCTGTTTTCTGGGGAGGAAGGCAGATTGGTAATGAGCGGAGCTCGAAACCTCTGCGAAAAAGCGGCCGAAGGCATTGGAGACATCCTCAGGGGCCACAAGGACGTCAGTCGCGACCGTCAAGCCAGAAACTGGTGAGTGGACCTTAGTGACAGATAGACGGCGCAGGCTACCCCAGACAACAGAAGGAGTAAAACTGTTGAAGGTGCTTGTGAAAGCAGCCCAGCTGGCTTTCTTGCTTTCTTTAATAATACGACGGCACTGCGCACGTAATCGTTTATAAGTGATACAATTCGCCACTGTAGGATGGCGTTTAAAGGTGCGTAAAGCACGTCGACGAGCACGTAAAGCGTCTCTACATGCTGCGGTCCACCAGGGGACCGGTACGCGACGTGGAGAAGAAGTAGTGTGAGGGATGGAATATTCAGCAGCAGTGACAATGACTTCCGTGAGGTGTGCGACCTGACTTTCGCAGCTTGTGAAGGTTTGATCCTGAAAGGTCGCCCTGGAAGAGAAGAGCCCCCAGGCTGCTTTGGAGATGTTCCAACTAGCTGAGCACGGAGAGGGGGTATGATGCAGGAGATGGATGACACACGGGAAGTGGTCGCTCGAATATGTATCAGAAAGGGCATACCACTCAAATCGGCGTGCAAGTTGGGTAGTACATATAGAGAGGTCTAAATAGGAATAGGTGTGAGATGTGTCCGAAAGAAAAGTAGGGGCGCCAGTATTGAGGCAGACAAGATTGAGCTGGTTGAAAAGGTCTGCTAACAGGGAGCCCCTCGGTCAGGATGCTGGAGAGCCCCAAAGGGGATGGTGGGCATTGAAGTCTCCAGTTAACAAAGTGGTGCAGGTAGCTGAGCAATAATTTGCATCATGTCTGCCCTGGTAACGGCAGACGACGATGGAGTGTAAACGGTACAAATAGAAAATGTAAAAGTGGGGAGAGCAATTCGGATGGCAACTGCCTGCAGGCCGGTGTGCAATGTGATGGGATCGTAGTAAATATCATCCCGGACCAGCAACATAACCCCTCCATGAGCCGGAATACCTACCACAGGGGGTAGGGCAAAACGCACAGAGGTGTAGTGTGCCAAGGACGGTGCAAGCGGAGCAGCAAGTCCTCTCGGTTGGAGCGAATGCTGCGAACATTCCAGTTAATAAGTGCCATCGTGAGAAGAAAAGGAAGAAAGAAGGGGTCACCTCGAAGGCCGGTGAGGGCCTGGCTTCGAGCGAGTACTGCCGCCGCTATCAGTAGGCGGACGGTCACCGTCCATTGGTTCTATAGGTTCATCGGCCATCTCGTTAAGATGGCCGGGAGGAGGAGCTTCCTCCGCCGGTAGACGGCCAGATGTTCGGCTACCAGCGGTGCGGCCGGGCGAAACGGATGACGGCCTGGGGCGGCAACCGCTGGGTGGCGCAGGAGAAGAAATGCACCGTGGCGGAGAAGGAGAACTGTGCTTCCTATGAGCCTTCTTGGAAGGTCTTTTAGTGGAAGTACTGGTCGACTGCTGGGAGTTCGAGGTACGTAGGAAGTCTGCACGGGACGGTTCCTTCTTGAAGGCCCGTGCATCTGACTTTTGGGTCTTCGTCTTGGCAGAAGCTGATGAAGGTGCTTGTGTCGGAGGGGTGACAGGAGGAAGAGGAGACGTCGACTGCGCGATCTTAGCACTGGCCGAACGGACGACCGTAGTGCTGAAGGTCAGATCGCATGTCTGCGTCGCCACCTCCCTGGTAGTCCGAGGAGAGGCGAGGACAGTACTGTATTTTCCCGCTGGGAGTAGCGTGGGCTTCCTACTAGCAAATAGCTTGCGAGCAGCCGAGGTGGACACTTTCTCTTTGACCTGAATTTCTTGGATACAGCGTTCTTCCTTGTAGATGGGACAGTCGCGGGAGGACGCTGCATGGTCACCCTGAAAGTTCACACAACGAGGAGACGGAGGTGGACAGTCACCCTCATGGGCATCTCTGCCACAAGCGACACATTTAGCCGCATTGGAACAAGACTGGCGAGTGTGATTAAAAGGCTGACACTGGTAGCAGCGCGTAGGTGTCGGGACATAGGGGCGAACAGAAATAACCTCGTAGCCCGCTTTGATACGCGACGGCAGCTGAACACTATCAAAGGTCAAAAAAAGTGTCCGGGTCGGTACAAGGTCATTGTTGACCTTTTTCATGACCCTATGGACAGCCGTCACGCCCTGCTCAGCGAGGAAAGACTGAATCTCCTCATCAGTCAATCCGTCGAGTGATCGAGTATATACCACACCACGAGACGAATTCAAAGTGCGGTGAGCCTCCACCCGGACAGGGAACGTGTACAGGAGTGTGGCCCGAAGCAGTTTTTGTGCCTGAAAGGCGCTCTCAGTTTCTAGTAACAAGGTACCATTACGCAACCTGGTACACGACTTGACAGATCCGGCTATGGCATCTACGCCCTTCTGGATAACGAAAGGGTTGACAGAGGAAAAATCCTTGCCGTCCTCAGATCGAGAAACTACGAGGAACTGTGGGGCAGGCGGTAGTACTTTTGTCACTGGTGGCTGGTCAAGTTTCCGTTTATGGGCAGAAGTCGAGAGAGAAGAAGAAGAGAAATACATTGCGAAGGAATCCCCCATGATTGCCTGCGTCTCCGATGGCGCGCTCCTTCCTTGTGGGGACCCTCTCAGAGGGCACTCCCGCCTTAGGTGAATGTTTACACCTCAGGTCACACCTCCCGAGAAACAGACGGAGGGACCAATCCGCACGGTCAGAAGGTATCAGCTCAGGCAATCACCCCTCCCTGGGCCTGGCCTTTACCAGGGGGTACGTGCGTGCCTTACTTGTCTACCCAGGGCGGGGAATTACGCGTTATCCCGTCACCGGCTATGCGTGCGAACGCGTGGGTCGGCCTTCAGGCGCGCTCAGGGAGGAAGGAAAACGAGGAAAAAGGAGAGAGAGAGGGAGAGAGAGGACAGACTGTCTCAAACGCCGAGGCAGAGACCAGAGAAGGCAAGGAGAAGACGGCAATGAGAAGAAGGCAAGGGAAAGAGTAAGGAAGACAGTGAGATGGAGAAGAGCAAAGAAAGGAACCAACCAAAGGAAGGAAGAAACGAGAAGAAGTGAAAAACCAAAATGACCGCAAATAGAGGTCGTGGAACCGTCCGTCTCCGGACGCAGGCGCTAACTACCCCCTTGAGTGGGAGGGACTCCTTTTAGTCGCCTCTTACGACAGGCAGGAATACCTCGGGCCTATTATAATCCCCGGACCCGCAGGGGGGTGCGTGACCTCTGTCAACACCTGGTATACGGATGCGAACATGGTCTCCAACTTTTGCTGGTGGGAATTTTGCATCGAAATTTTTAAGCATCTTTGTACCTTGTGCTTGCAAATTGTAGCGAGTTGCTGCCCTCTCCTTCCTGATTTTTTGTTCATTATCTCGTGGTTCGCAAATAATTTTTCCTCCATATGTTTCCTGTGCTTCATTGCTTCTTCCACAAAGTCCATGAAGCTCTTTGCCGCATGATATACAACAGTGAGCTGCGCTACACTCTTCTCCACAAACCACACTCGATATTTCCAATTTGTTATTGTCAGGTAACTGGCCTCGACTTTCCGTTGATACGACCTCCACGGCGGCAGTTTTTTTGTTTGGGAGTAGTCTCTACATTTTTATCATTTTTATCACCCTCCATTTCTTGCTCGACGTTCTGAAGGTCTTCCTGTGACACTTTGTTATCAGTAATTTCGTTAGGCCGATTTGAAGTACTCAGCCCCACTTTTGCTTTACAGCCAAACACTGCCTCGTACGGCGACTGCTGAATTCCTTGACGAAAAGAATGGTTTTTTAATGAACCGGATGAATCGAAGACTCTCAGCCCAATGTGCTGAGTTATTTGTCTGCCTCCATGTCACTATCATATTCTGTACATCCTGGGTGGGCCGTTCGATGGGACCCGGTCTTTGGCTATGTCTGGGTTTTCCATGTACCAATTTCAGTTCAGGCAACATGTTATTTAGCTCAATTAAAACATAGGTTGATAACTCTACACAGTTATTTGACTGCAACACACTTGGAGCATGTATAGTGGTAAAGATGTCAAGCGAATGGTTAGCAACTTCTGCCCTTTTGCTTTTCAGAGGTCGCAATAATATAAACTAGGTTAAGTGATCCTGGTAACTAAGTATGAACTTGTACATCACGTCAGCGCTACTTTGCATGTCTATCAGATGTACCTGGCATCTTAAATTAAATTCTTTAAATATCTCAAATTTGGAAACTAAATCTATCTTTGGATTAGACAATTTAGTCTCACAAGATTTGGATAAGCGAAGACGCAAAGTAATAGCCGCTCTTATGCCATTTTTGTACTTAAACTTCAGTTCCTTTTCCATATGTGTACGACTTCCGTGTCCTGTTTTCAAGTGAGTATCGCGCAGTATGTCGAACTGTTCTTCCTTATGGACTTAGTACAAAATAGCGCTGTTCTCTCCTATTACTTGTACAATAAGTTTATCTTTTCGGTCAACTTAAATAAGGTCATATTTCCTCAGTCTCTCTTCTCTCTGCTTTACTTTGGCTCGTTTCAAGTTCTCTATAAAAGAACAGTACCTCTCTCTTGTGATTATTCCGCTATTATTTGCTTTTTCTTGCATCAGTTCGAAGTCTCCAGCAACCTGCTTTTCATATCAAACATCGTTTTCGCATTTGCATGCATCCAAACTTCATCGTGAATATTGGCCCCGTGTGAAGTAGCCATGGGTCATCCTACAGAAGAGTGATACGAACAACTGAAATCAAATGCCATTAAATGTTACTGGCCTAGATCCTACTACCAAATAACTAGTACCGGTATGTTCGATTACTGACTTAGAAGAGGTCCATTAATTACGTGAGCTCAAAATGGAGGAAATTAGTCTGGTAAAGTCTCACCAGTTCTTATTTAAAGTGGGAGGTCAATTAAAATCACACGTTAATTTTTAATTCAGAAAACCCCAGTATTATATAACATTTTGTTTTATAAAATTAATCATGATGACAGACAGTATTGAAGTGCACATCAGTCTTCATGTAGATTGTGATTTGAACTCAATTCATCACGCGTTCCTATGCCTGGGATTCACGATCTGAAAGGCGTGCCGCGCAAGTGACACATTTCATTTGCGAAGTTCACTCTCAGAGTGGCCGAATTCACTCACGTCATTTGAGAAAGAGTCGTGATAATCTGCAACTCACAGATGTACGTTACTGTGTTCAAAATGTTTGGACGGATACGCATAGCGCTGTCACCTATCGGAACTTTATGAAACTACAGGGGCGGAAGCAGGAATATTCCTCGATGCCTCGCAAATTCCGTATTTTCTCAACCGAAACTGGCAGTAAGAGAAAGTATTGTATTACTTGTTGAACGCCCCTTGTAGTTTCGTCAATAAAAACTGACCGTGTGAAGGCCCATTTAGGAGGCTATTAGCCGCCAATGTGAAGCGAGACGCAGGCATCGAGGCTGGGTCATCGACCAGAAGCCGTCCCGTCGCCAGCGAGGCGCCCGGGACCTTGAGTGCTCCGGCCGGGCCCTGCCGACGCTATTAGCTGCGGGACAGCCGACCCCTGGGACTGTTTACCGCAGGCTGTTTGCCGAGCCGGCGCTCGGCCGAGGTCGGCGCGCAGCCAATCACTGCGCCGCGCGTAGCGCCTGACAAAGGGCGCGGCAGACACCTTCCCAGAAGCTCTGCTTAGGAGCCGTTACCAGGAAACGCACAAAGGTACCTGCGTCCTGTAACAATGTGCCGTTAAATCTTTGAACTGGGGATGTGCGGTGTCAACTCCACCGAATTCTGGCCCGCTATGACTTGATCGTGCAAACTCCTTCCTATTGTATAACACAGCTCGTAAAAATGGAGAACAGGCAGTGGTACCTTTTCTTATGTCAGTATTCTATTTTAACTTGCTGTGGCTGTCATCACCACGAACTGTACTGCATACAAAAAATAATGTCTCAGTTTGCCACAGTAGCTACATAACTACAGAGAGAGAAAATCTTATTTGGTCACAGCATTTGTTAAAGTACAGAAAATACAATTATTGCTCATGTGAGGAACATCAGTGTAAAACACACAGGTTTACTAACGATTAATTGTTCACGAAGTCCAACTCAAAACAGAATGAATTTTTGACCCTGCAGCAGATTGTGTGCTGATATGAAACTTCTCTGGCAGATTGAAACTATGTGCGCGACTGAGACTCCAATTCGGGGCATTTGCCTTTCGCAGGCAAATGAGCTGCCCAAGCACGGTTCACAACCCATACTCACAGTTTTACTTCTGTCAGTACCTCATCTCCTGCCCTCCCAACTTGACAGAATTTATCATGTGAAACTTGCAGGACTAGCACTTCTGGAAGAAAGGATACTACAGAGACATGGTTTAGCCCCACCCTGTGGTATGTTTCTAGAATTAATGCTTCGCTGTGTAGAGGAGTGTGTGCTGACATGGAACGTCCTGCACTCTGCTACAATGTGAAAAATTCACATAGCAGAGTCGAATTCCATCATCAATTAAAGTGTTTGAGCTTGCTCCCTATGTAGCCTGCACCTTTGGCGGAGAATCAGAATCTTATACGGAGAAAGAATAAGGAAGCAGCTTACAAACTCGAGCAATAAGAAGATAAGTGCCAAAGATCACTGTCCCACTATGAGCATAAGAGATCCCACAAATGGGTGCCCCTAAATACACTGCCTGTTACAAACGTGAAGCACTCAGGACTAGGAAACAAAATGAAACATCACGCGGCGCCTGTTGTGACCGAGTGGTTCTAGGCGCTTCAGTCTGGAACAGCGTGACTGCTACGGTCGCAGGTTCGAATCCTGTCTCGGGCATGGATGTGTGTGATGTCCTTACGTTGGTTAGGTTTAAGTAGTTCTAAGTCTAGGGGACTGATGACCTCAGATGTTAAGTCCCTTAGTGTTTAGAGTTATTTTTGAAACTTCATGGGTTGAGAGGGTACGTTACTTTATTTCCGTGCTTACATATTGAGTTAATTTTACATTTAACTTGGCAGTAGGAGTGTATTCATCTTTACAAAACTGCACCCCATCTGGTCTGATTGCATCCATTGATTCGGTTGGGAAGGGTCTCGTGAAGCCGTCGTATCCTTTCCTGTGGAAAATTGGCTCACAACTGTTGTAACTGGTTCTTGATATTGTAGATACAGACACTGGAGCAGAGTTGACATCAGGGTACGTCCCACATATGTTCTATTCAGAATAAATCTAGGGATCTTGTTGCCCACAGCAGAACCTCAACAACTCGCAGACATTTCATAGAGATATGTACCTTGAGTGGCCTGGCCTAGTCCTGTTGAAAAATGTCAGCACGGTAGTGTTGAGGGACAACACATGAGGACGCAGGTTACGCTTGACGTACCATCGTGCCGTCAGAGTTCCCTCCATCAGTACTAGCCGTGACCTGCAGTCATACCTAACGGCTGCTCAAAGAGTAACGGCAGGAGTAACACCACAGTTCCTATCCAAGACATTGTAAGAACGGGACTGCTTCCCAAGCCGTCACTACAGACCTGCATCGCGTCGACGTCACTACAGAAGTTCAAAGTGGCCTCCATGGGATGCAATGCACGCGTTCACACGTCGCGTCATGGACTGCCACACTTTTTCGCACGTCCCGATATATATCCGAATGAAGATGGTATCTTCGGACACGACCGTAAGAAAGATGCCACTGGTGATCGTGCAGCTCTCGAAGACTGACATTACAATGAAATCCAGACCATTAGCTGCTTACAGGCTAATAGTCTGGATTTCATTGTAATTTCTATCCGAATAGCCTCACAGACGTCGTGAACGAGCTGTTGAAATGGTCTCCACATCAGGAACCGGTTCAGCATACACAGTGCTTTTCAGATGCCCCCAGACGTCAAAATGTAGTAGGTTCTACATCCGGTGATCTAGCAGGCCATGCTACAGGGCCTCTGCGCCCTATCCAACGTCCAGGAAAAATGTTGTTAAGTTGTCGGCGAACTGCAGTGCGGAAATGGGATGGTGCTCCATCATGCCAAAACTACATAACCTTTCGCATTGCCAAAGGCACATTCTCAAGCAGTCCACGCAGAGTTTTCCGCAGGGAGTGCATGCTCGTTCCTCCCTCGAAGCGTTGTGGAATAATAACTGGTCCAGCTACGTGGTAGCCAAGAATCCCTGCCCAAACGTTGATGGTGAATCGACGCTGATCGAGACGCCTCGACCATCCCGCCGAGGATTGTCTTTAGCTGAAAGATGACTGTTATGCAGATTGGTTGTGCCAATTCTGGTAAAGGTTGCTTCGTAGGTAAAGAAGACTGATGATAGAAGTCCCATAATTGTGGTGAACTGGTGCGAAAACCATCGACAAAATCCTTCCTTGCACTCGTTGCAGGTGATAGGGATGGTGGCGGTTGTCGTGCAGGATACACATCATCATAGTTTGGGTCACACTATGCTGGCGAACCACTTGCCTAGAGCTCGTACTGGCGTTCGTCTCAATAACGTATAGAACCTAGTCTTCCAAATCTGGTGTACTCACTATGCATGGTTTCCCTACACTACGTTTGTCTGCCTGAAAGGACCCATGATCACATAAACTCCCAAAAAGGGCTTGGAATGTTGTGTGATGTGGTTGGGACTTGTTTTGGTATAGCCGTGCTGCATTCCGACTGTTTCCATTTCCTTGGCCATACACAAACACCATCTCGGCTTGTTCCTGACATGAATATCGGGACAATCTGATGCTTACAGTAATCTGTGTCAGTCACACAGCCTGCAACACACAAGGAACACAGGCGAAACGTCGTTAGGCGAACTGTCAGCCCCATCTACAGTGGCAACGATGCATTTCCGGACACATGCTCATTTGACCCTTTTTTCCTCCATTTCCAGTCAGGAAATAACTCTGCGGTTTATCAGGTTTATTAGTGTTCACCCTGTATAAGCATAGCAGGCAGAAATGGGGAATCATTATAGCGAAGATACGCACCGTAAATGGTGAAATTCACTGACATAAGCGACTTTTACAAAAGGACAGACTGTTGTGGTCCAGCACCTGTGAACGGGCATCATGGAAACCACGAAGGTAGTCGGATATTCTTGTGCCTTTCACATATCGCGAGCATGGAAAGTACGTGGAGGACGGTGAAGCCCAGAGTAGGTGGCTAGGTGTTGGGCGCCCACGCTGATCACACAACGCGGAGATCGGAGGCTTGTGTTCTCTGTAAAGCAGGGCAGAGGGCGATCTCTGACAGGTCTGGCGGCAGAGTACAGTGCTTAGAAACACAGTGCTGAAAACCAATGAACGCACCGAAGAAGCAAGCAACGCCAGCCGGCGGGAAATGGACGTAGTCTATGGAATCTCCAAGGACACCTATAATGAGAAGTCAGTCCCTATTAATGAGAGAATCATAACTATGGAACAATTATGAAACTGCAAGCGACCTTCGCAGCAGAGTGACTGCCACATTTAAGGTAGGAGGCATAGAAAAACAAATTGAGAATAATGGAGTGAACAGTCCTTCGCAAAATCCAGGGACACACCAATTATCAAAAAATGGCATTTACGCATTAACAAGTAACAAAGAAGTCTACCGAAAAAATCCCAAACTCTCCTACAGAATCCTGAGGAAGCGAGTCAGCTTCTTTGGATATACAAAAATAGTGGACGACAATAGATTACCTCACAGAATATTGTACGAGGGCGTGCTGAAAAGTAATTTCTTTATGTGTAAACTGGAAAGTTTTTCAACAAAGCAAACATAATTAACATTCTACAACTTTAATCTTCATATCGACAAATTTACAGCCCTCTGCCACTATGGGGCTACACGTTATAGCGTGTAAGATGGCGGTGTGTAACGTATCGATGTCGGTGCGTGAGAAACTGATTGCTGTAATCTCCTTTAGCATGACAATGCCAGATCACACACAAGCTTTACGACAGCTGCAACAATCCGACGCCTTTGGTTCGCTGTCCTCCAACATCCGCCATACACTCCCGACTTGGCCTCATTCCATTTTCATCTGTTTCCAAACTTCATTTTGATAGTGATTAGACGTTGCAAGCAGAGGTGAGGTTGTGGCTCCGTCAACGAAGTCAGACATTCTACAATGACGGTATCAACAAACGGATCTCTCGTTAGAAGGAATCTGTTGGCCACCAGGGTTGAGGAATAATTATGAAGACACGAAAAATAAAGATGCAGAATGTTAACAAAATTTTACTTTATTTAAATAGCATTAACAGTTTTCACATAAAAAATTCGGAGGCATGACCTTTCAGCACCCCCTCGTAAACGGTACACAACCGTAAATAACAAATTACTGACCAATGAAATCTCCACAACTTGTATCTTAGAAAGATCAACGATGGCATTATATGGACTGATTTGGGGGAAGAGAGCAAACAGCGAGGTCATTGGTCTCATCCGATTAGGGAAGTTTGGAGAAGGAAGTCGGCCGTGCCCTGTCAAGGGAACCATCTCGGCATTTGCCTGAAGCGATTTAGGGAAATCACGGAAAACCTAAATCAGGATGGCCTGACGCGGGACTGAATTGTCGTTATCCCGAATGCGAGTTCAATGTGGAAGCCACTGCGTCACCTCGATCGGTGCATTCTATGTTGAGGATGTTGATGCATTGATCCACAGATTTACTTGTGGACACGCAGGTGAAAGCGGAATTTCCTCCAACAGAAATTAGCATTTATCGACAAGGCAGCCCTTGCAAATCTACACTCCTGGAAATTGAAATAAGAACACCGTGAATTCATTGTCCCAGGAAGTGGAAACTTTATTGACACATTCCTGGGGTCAGATACATCACATGATCACACTGACAGAACCACAGGCACATAGACACAGGCAACAGAGCATGCACAATGTCGGCACTAGTACAGTGTATATCCACCTTTCGCAGCAATGCAGGCTGCTATTCTCCCATGGAGACGATCGTAGAGATGCTGGATGTAGTCCTGTGGAACGGCTTGCCATGCCATTTCCACCTGGCGCCTCAGTTGGACCAGCGTTCGTGCTGGACGTGCAGACCGCGTGAGACGACGCTTCATCCAGTCCCAAACATGCTCAATGGGGGACAGATCCGGAGATCTTGCTGGCCAGGGTAATTGACTTACACCTTCTAGAGCACGTTGGGTGGCACGGGATACATGCGGACGTGCATTGTCCTGTTGGAACAGCAAGTTCCCTTGCCGGTCTGGGAATGGTAGAACTATGGGTTCGATGACGGTTTGGATGTACCGTGCACTATTCATTGTCCCCTCGACGATCACCAGTGGTGTACGGCCAGTGTAGGAGGTCGCTCCCCACACCATGATACCGGGTGTTGGCCCTGTGTGCCTCGGTCGTATGCAGTCCTGATTGTGGCGCTCACCTGCACGGCGCCAAACACGCATACGACCATCATTGGCACCAAGGCAGAAGCGACTCTCATCGCTGAAGACGACACGTCTCCATTCGTCCCTCCATTCACGCCTGTCGCGACACCACTGGAGGCGGGCTGCACGATGTTGGGGCGTGAGCGGAAGACGGCCTAACGGTGTGCGGGACCGTAGCCCAGCTTCATGGAGACGGTTGCGAATGGTCCTCGCCGATACCCCAGGAGCAACAGTGTCCCTAATTTGCTGGGAAGTGGCGGTGCGGTCCCCTACGGCACTGCGTAGGATCCTACGGTCTTGGCGTGCATCCGTGCGTCGCTGCGGTCCGGTCCCAGGTCGACGGGCACGTGCACCTTCCGCCGACCACTGGCGACAACATCGATGTACTGTGGAGACCTCACGCCCCACGTGTTGAGCAATTCGGCGGTACGACCACCCGGCCTCCCGCATGCCCACTATACGCCCTCTCTCAAAGTCCGCCAACTGCACATACGGTTTACGTCCACGCTGTCGCGGCATGCTACCAGTGTTAAAGACTGCGATGGAGCTCCGTATGCCACGGCAAACTGGCTGACACTGACGGCGGCGGTGCACAAATGCTGCGCAGCTAGCGCCATTCGACGGCCAACACCGCGGTTCCTGGTGTGTCCGCGGTGCCGTGCGTGTGATCATTGCTTGTATAGCCCTCTCGCAGTGTCCGGAGCAAGTATGGTGGGTCCGACACACCGGTGTCAATGTGTTCTTTTTTCCATTTCCAGGAGTGTAGATACAACTTATCTGATAATAAATGGATTATAAATCATGACAGATGGCAATTTTGTTTCAATTGTTTGTTATTATGAGGGTCTTTAGATGCACGAACACACGAGTGGCGTGTTACTCTTTGGGTGCCAGGGGTTGTAGTAAGAGTGGACGGAAGACCGAGTGAGTCGGCTGCGGAGAGACTGTGTTGAATCGTGATTCAGTGAGGAGCTTAGATGGCGGACCTGCTGAACAGAGAATGGATTTTATTTGAGGTGATCCCTGGTATGACTAAGAATAGAGGATGACTTTCAGATCATTTCATAGAAAGATGTGACATTTGAAAAAAGACTACACTGACAGAGTTCTTATTTGCTGCAAAAGCTACTCATATAATTATTGTAGTGTAAAGATTCAATTTTTGTTCAACAGTATCTACGTTTTCGTATCCGTGGCGAATTATTGGTCTTGAGTTCAGATTCTTAATTACTATTCGTCACTCTCCACTTTTAGTTAAAAGCAGTTTCTAAGAAGAAAGAAAAAGTAAATTTCGTAACTCAAGTACTCTTTGTTGGAATCAGTGTCCATTGTTTTCCATTATGCAAAGTAAGATCATAATTTCATGTCAGCACGGTTTACTTCAACATCATTAAGGATCATAATATTATTTCAAGTTAAAACAATATTTTGATTTGTTTGCCGACATTTCACTAAGCTTATCCCGACAGTTTGAATGTAAAGACTAATATTACTGCACCGTCAGGCGTTCCACTATTGCGTTGACACTTAGCTGCCTTTTTGGAAAGATAATAAAATTATCATCAGGCAAAGCAGCCTAATACAAGTGATAAGGCAATTAGCCACACAGCAATTTCTGTCAGGATTATGTCGTGGAGCACTTCATATTCTTACGATTGAACAAGACAGAACAGAGGTGAGTTACCTGTTGCAAATATGGAACAATTGTGGGGATTAAAGAAACCTTGTGAGATGGAATTAAGAAAGTGCATTCTTTTGTAAGATTTCACATATTGCAGTAGGTTCATTTCTCTAAAAGGGCATAGTTTTGAATATGCGACAATTAGCTATGTGTTGTGATTCTTTGATGACGAAACCAATCCGTGTACTGTTGATAGACATTCCTTATACTCAATTTCATAAACAGATACACTATGCGATCAAAAATATCCGGACATCGGGCTGAAAATGACTTACAAGTTCGTGGCACCCTCCATTGGTACCGCTGGAATTCATTATGGTGTTGGCCTACACTTACCCTAGATGACAGCTTCCACTCTCGCAGGCATAGGTGTCGATATCGGTCGGTGAGGCCTGCCAGGAAGTCAGCATTCCAAAACATCACAAAGGTGTTCTGTAGAATTCAGGTCAGGACTCTGTGCAGGCTAGTCCATTTTAGGGAGGTTATTGGCTTGTAACCACTCCGCCACAGGGCGTGCATTATGAACAGGTGCTCGATCGCGCTGAAAGATGCAATCGCCATCCCCGAATTTCCCTTCAACAGGGGGACCAAGAAGGTGCTTAAAACATCAATGTAGGACTGTGCTGTGATAGTGGCACGCAAAACAGCAAGAGGTGCAAGCCCCTTCCATGAAAAACACTAGCACACCATAACACCGCCGCCTCCGAATTTTACTGTTGGCACTATACACGCTGGCAGATGACGTCCACCGGCATTCGCCATACCCACATCCTACTATCGGATCACCACATTGTGTATCGTGATTCGTCACTCCACACAACGTTTTTCCAGTGGTCAATCGTCCAATGTTTACGCTCCTTCCACCAAGCGAGGCGTCGTTTGGCATTTACTGGTGTGATGTGTGGCTTATGAAGAGCCGCTCGACCATAAAATCCATGTTTTCTCACCTCCCGCCTAACTGTCACAGCACTTGCAGTGTATCCTGATGCAGTTTGGAATTCCTGTGTGATCGTCTGGATAATTGTCTGCATATTACACATTACGACCCTCTTCAACTGTCGGTGGTCTCTGTCAGTCAACAGACGAGGTCGGCCTGTATGCTTTTGTGCTGTACGTGTCCTATCACGTTTCCACTTCACTATCACATCGGAAACAGTGGACATGTGGATGTATAGGAGTGTGGAAATCTAGCGTACAGATGTATGACACAAGGGACACCCAATCACCTGACCACTTTTGATGTAAATGAGTTCCACGAAGCAACCCATTCTGCTCTCTCACGGTGTCTAATTGCTACTGAGGTCGCTGATATGGAGTACCTGGTAAGAGGTGGCAGCACAATGCACCTAATATGAAAGACGTATGTTTTTGGGGGTGTCCGGATACTATTGTTCACATGTATGGGCTAAATGGCGTCACACGCATTGAAAATAACTTGTATAGTTACTGTTTCGTGTTCAAAAGTGGGGTAGTAAAGGCTACTCTAAACGAGAATATATAGGCGGCACGGTAATCGGAATTAAAAAGTGACAGTTTTGAACTACAAGCTTTGCGATAGCAAGTTTTAAGGTGATTACTTTCAAAGGGAACAAAAAGAGTCAGGTATCCGAAAATAAATAACAACACCTTAATCTGGAGACTTGCGCGTACTACAACATATACAATACATCACCGAGCAGCAATGTGCTACGGTTGTTTATCGTATGTTGAAAGGAAACACGGGAACATCACAACGTTGCCATATATGAGCAAAGTGTTCGAAAATCGCTAAAAATTATAAGCACTCGATAAATACAACAAGAAGAAGGGCAAGATGAATAAGGTGATGATCAACTGCTGGTTGTGATGATAGTGTAAGAAAATACCGGAAGATTTTTAATGTGCCAACTACAGAAGATATTTTTTGTGTGATACCTGGTTTGACTGTGTCTGTATTATGTTGCTAACTGGCACAATTAAAACAAATAAGTTATTTTTGAAAAAATTGTGGCTGTACCGATGCACCAAGGGCGGACATGATGGTGATATGCTGGGGCAGTTGACCACTGCTAACATTGTGATTACAGCAACGATCACTTTCACTGGCCAGCGTCGTTACGGAAAGGAGAACCTTATATAAAAATACTAATTGCTTCACATTTTTCACAATTAGCCACAATCCACGCAAGAAGAAGAAGAAGAAGAAGAAGAAGAAGAAGAAAAAGAAGAAGAAGAAGAAGAAGAAAAGACCACAACCATTGCATTCAGAACAATAAAAGTGCACTCACCGCCAGTGCCTCTGTCACAATATTAGTAGGTGTTTTTGATGACAGGAATTACCGTTAGTGAATCGATCAGACAGTGTCCTATTTATTTTGGAAGGTTTTACTCTAGATCTGTGAAAATCTCTTTAAGAATAGGCTACAGATAAACAAGTCTGAAATGCTAAATAGCTAAATGATTTTTGTCTGCCTTCTTTCCAAGACCGTCGCTCCTAACTCATCTAGTTTGGCTGAAACACCTACTCCACCTGGCATGCTCCGGCCATCGGCCCGTGACCTATGCAACGATCTCAGCCTGTCTTCCCCGTGTTGACTCCTGGGGCAATGCCTGACAGAGCTCTTGTGCCATATGTGGAAGACATTGTATTTACTCCTATGTACTACAGAGTGAGTTCTATATATCGTTTTACACTGCAGATACCCATCCTATTGTTTTGGGTCCATTATTGACTGCCCTGCAGAATCAGCGTGCAGATGATATTCACAGAGAACAGTAGCTCATCAGTAGACAGCGGAAAACATTAGGGAGTTTCAAAGCTCATTCACTGGAGTGCAGAAAGGATGCGCTGCTATGAGAGGAACTGCTCCAAGCGTCCGGACCAAAGAAAGTTTCCCTGCATTAATTACGGCCAAGCTTTTCCTCTCTCTTTGTTTGCGCAGTCTGCTACGACAGGAATGTAATTACCAATTAGCTTCCAAATGACAAAGATTTCTTTGAATCGAGGATCCCAACTAATTGATTAAGAAAGCTGTGATTCATTCCTTCCCTAACTTCCGGAGACTTAGAACTGCATTTAGGGTGGCCGTTAAAAACGTTCAGAAATTTTACCTTTTTCGCAGGAGAAAGCAGCCACATGCTCTAATTACTTTCATTTTGTCTTCCTGTCACTTACTGCTCTTACCAATAGCATTTCTGAGCTTACTATCGTATCTCAAAACGTAAAGATGCAAGAACAGGGGTGTCATTCTCGCGACTGATACTGTTGCATTCAAGAAACGTTTTTCCTTGAACTATCCTTCACTGGTCACAAATATCCTCTGGAAAAGATCCACTGCTCCATAAGAAATTGTAACCGAAAATCATTGCATTCACATGCCAGAAACTGTGGACAACATAATTATTTAAACACTAATTAAGAAAAGTTACCATGATGTTGATTTCATAAACTAAATATCCTGTAAAGATGTTAGTCAATAGCCGAAGGTTAAATAGAGCCAATGATGTGAAGGAACAATTTTGGTGCTTAGTTTGGTCGATGTATCACTTAACATGTGACGAGAATACAATTTCTGTAGACTTCAAGAGTGATATGTTTAAAGATAAAGTTGCGAGCAGAAGCTCGATAATGCATTATCGTCAGTGCCATATTAAATATTTCATAGGAGCAAGAAAACTGATATACAAATTTCACCATTCTTAACAAACAGCAAAATGAAATCAATGGTAAAATAATTTAACACTTGAGGACAAGTTAAATTAATCATAAAGAGTAGTTTACTAAATATTTGGGTCAAATGTTCAAATTTGGGTGAAGTCTTATGGGACTTAACTGCTAAGGTCATCAGTCCCTAAGCTTGCACTCTACTTAACCTAAATTATCCTAAGGACAAACACGCACACCCATGCCCGAGGGAGGACTCGAACCTCCGTCGGGACCAGCCGCACATACTTGGGTCAAGTTCATTGTAACGAATTATAAGTTGCAACTATATAGCACTTAGACAAACATCTATATATGATATTTGTGAAGTTAAAAGTTACATTCCGAATAATTATCTTATTCTTCAGCACACTGTGAGTTTTCTCTTAAAACTGTCTGGAAAAGATTGTGTCCCTTAGTGGAACAAGAAAACTGGTCCTCTCGCTTGTTCGAAGAATTACTTAACAGCTTGATAATTAGACTGAGATCACTTAACTATTGTACCACATATACAGAGTGATTAGAATTAAAGTTAAACTTTCAGACCTGTAGAAATAACGCCAATTATCAGATTGACGTCAAATTGCTTTGGAATATTATCGGAGAAGGGGGGAAACGCTGTAAGCATCATAATTTAATAGTGTCGACTAGAAATGACGAATGACTCTTACATCAATGGCTAAGGGGTACGTTTGACACTAAAGAAACTGTACTACTTATAACACTCCTGTCCGCTACTGCTGTACCATAACCTTAAAGTTGGAGGCAGGTTGTGAAATAAAACTACCTTTTTAAAGCAATTATGGCATAAAGCAACAGAGCAGTGTTACCCTCAGAGAGGAATTTTGTTATGTTGACCGTGTTGTACCTAACGGAGGTGGCTTATCGGGAGTGAAAGTCGGAATTACGTAATTATTCAAACAGTAACAAATAATGTTTTACCTAGCTACACTGTTTAAAGAATAATGAAAACGGTCGCCAACCTAATTAGGCAAGAAAAAGATTAACGTTCTTGTTTAAGAAAGTAGGTATGCGCAACTTTAACGGATAAACACAACCTATACTGTACCACACGCGAGTGCAATGAACTCTGGTACCTGCATATGTTAACTTTAAGGTTGGAACTAACAGCTAGAACAGCACAAACTATTTGCAAAAATATAACATAACTAAACACACTATCAATTCCAGGGCTTATTCAGACTGAATGGTTTTTATAACATTACTATTAAAATTCACTGCAGAATCATAAATTGGACATAGGTTAAGTGTTATATTTCAAACACTTCCCTAATTGACATAGAATAATAAATGTTGTTCACTGCAAAATTATGAGCTGGTAACAGGTTAAATCTCTCTCAGTTAAATACTTTACTATTTAAAATGAAAGTTAATTGGAATTCACTAACATGTTGTTTCTCACTGTTTTTGAATAAAGAAATTATTGTTTTCATAAATAGTGGTCTTCCCGTTACTTGTTGCCTAGCATTAGCACAATAGACAAACTGTGGATCCTGTTATGCTATTAATATGCACTTCCAATACACAAGAGAGACAAATACTTAGCAAACATGAATATTTAACTTTCCACTATTGCAGTTTTCCACTTTTACTACAGTGAAACACAATGTTGTCAAATTTGCAAGTAACTGACTCACCTTCTTTAAGTTTACTACAGGCAGCACTACGATCATTAATTAAACAACACTTTATAAGCCTCAGTTTTAAGAGCTTTTAATCTTTAAAAGAAACTGCAAATTGTCTTTATTACCACAGTCTTCTACTTTCAAGTAAATGATTAAATAGATGACTTTGAAACTTCACAAAACTACATTTACTACCTCCCACAATTTCACTAAATCCACAATAAATCCGAATATTCCCTTCTTACCAAAGATCAAACAACATTATTTAATGTTTTGAGGTTTTCATTTTTTCCACAAACTAGGACACTCGGTAATCATAGTTCAAATGGAGAGGAACCTGAGAGGTTTTGCAATAGGGAAAAAATCAAGGTAGGTACATAAATTCAGTTATAAGTTACCTTACATTTGTGCACACTAAAACATCCAATAAGCTGACCCTTCACTGTACATTATTATAGTATTCCGTTACAGTGATTGCGCAATATAGTGGCAACTGCATGTTGGTTTGTGGACTTGCAGGCAGAATTGCTGGACTCGGTCCCTTCTTGGTGGCGATGATTCCAGAATCGTTCCAGCTATTTATCCATCCATCCGAGGCATTGGAAAGTGGTAGGAAAAGCCTCTCTCGGAACCAGTAGATAATACAACTTTTACATGGCAGTGCACAGTTTGGTAGGTAGTCCCCGACTGACTCTTGTTCCACCTTTTCTACCTAGGCCAACCACAATTTGCGCGAGCTACACAGTTCCGTTCCCGAGGGGAACCACTACACCTTTTATATACTAAAGAACTAAGAACCCTCAGTGAGGATCATCAGTTTACATAACAGCAACCAAAGACATAAAATAAAACAGAACATTTGCACATATTGACATTTCTACAAAAAATTATTCACACAGAAATTACAATTATATACAGTAAGTTTTGTTCCCTCCAAATGGGACACAGAATTTAAATGATAGATACACTACATAGATAGAATCAAAGCATGACATCAAAGTTTTTTTTTTACAAAGAAAGGAGTATACAATTTTGTGTTATCGATTCAATCAAACAACATTTACAGAAGCTCAACGATGTAACATTAAATAAAACAAAAGCAAAATAAATCAGTAGAGCAATCGATCTATGGTGTTACATACTCAGTGTGCATGGGTGTACAGGTGTGATACTGTTAGTTACGTAAGCCCATCCAGCAAGGCAACGTCATGTCACATCGGACGGGAAAAATTCGTTGTTTAATTGTTCGGAAGCCAAAAATCGCATACAAAGCATCAATCAAATTCAAATCGGATTATTCATTTACGTGTGACTGGTGTAAAACATGTTCAATATGCTGTTCACCGTTTTCTGCTACAGGCTGAAATCGTGAAAAAGCATGTTCCACAACTGATCGACGTGTTTCCGGGGTCACGACAGAGTGTGTTGTGCAATGCGTGCCTTCACTGCCGCTAGGTTTGCAATCGGAACACTGAACACAACCTCTTTCAGGTAGCCCCACAGCCAGAAGTTACACGGCTTAAGGTAAGGTGATCGGGATGGCCAGGCTGTAGGGAAATGGCGGCTGATAATTATAGCATTTCCGAAATGACGCAGCTGCTTAACTGGATTTGCAAAGTGCGGAGGTGCGCCACCTTGTATAAAAATGATCGCATCCACAAATCCACGCTTTTGGAGAGCTGCAGTGATGTGGTTGCGCAAAAGAAACTCATAGCGCTTACCAGTGACGGTACAGGTAACAGGACCGGAAGCACCTGTCTTTTCGAAAAAATACTGCCCTATGATAAATGATGCCTTAAACCCGCACCATATAGTGACCATTTCAGGATGAAGTCGTACTGGTTGATTTGCGTGTGGATCTTCCGTTGCCCATATTGAACAGTTCTGTATATTGACATATCATGTCAGATTCCACCGCCAATCATTGTCCACTTCCATTCGAGCAACAAATTCTAAAGCAAAGATCTCTCTTGCTGGTAGGTCAACAGGAGGCAACTCGTGCACATGGGTAATTTTGAACGGATATCAAAGGAGGAGGTATCGTAGGATTTTACGCACCGTGTTCACGGGTCTCTCCAGTGTTCGGGCAATTCTCCGTGCACTACACGTTTGCACACCACCACTCGTCTCCTCCTGCGTTGCAGTGGCCACTGCTTCCACTGACGTCGAATCAATTCGTTTCCTCCCTCTACCAGGTTACACACAAAAAGAACCCGTCTTTTTGAATTTCTGAATGATTTTCTCCAGATCCACGACAGTCATCGGGCCAAAACCTTGTTTCAAACCTGTCAGTGTCCGGAACTTCTGCAGAGCGACGTGTGTACAGTCACAATTCTTGTAATATAGCTTTACAAGCAGAACGCGATCGTGCGTTGAGACTGTTATGGCGACACGAAAAGAGGAAAAGCCGTGTACCCGGCGGTTTTGTGCCAAATTCAATGAGTCGTGCGCATGACAGGTATTTTCATTTACCTATTCTGCGCATACAGCGCCATCCATTGATCAATATTCACACTATTGTTTTTCTTCTGCCATATATTTCCCCCTTCTCCGATAATATCCCGTAGCAAACCGACGTCATTCTGACCAGTGCTGTTATTTCTACAGCGTTTTGAAAGTTTAATTATAATCACCATGTATATTGCTGTATCTGTTATTATCTGTTACCAACATTAGTAATACTTTCTAGCTCATGTACTTCACATATTAGGATATTATCTCACTGAGCATGTCTGTTTAGATATAAGGGGGTTAAGTTAGTAAAAAAAATTATTTTTATAGTAATTAACTTAATAGAAAGCTATCAAGCCATGTCATAGCCAAAATCCTGATTTTAGTCTACGAGTATCTCACTTCTGTTTTTCAAACATTTCAGCAGTTCTCTTAGAAATATCGAAATGCATTTCACTATAGAAAAGAAATGGTGGTTAAATGGTCTAACCACAACGCAAGGAAGTTCTGTTATAAATCTGTTCATTTGCAGTTTTTTCCTTAAATACTATCATTTTAAAGTGCCTCCTGCAATTTTTAGCACTAATAGTTTAGTACGGTCCAATTCGCATTTGAAGTTAACACGCACTGCTGTCTACATAAAAAGTACGACGATTTCCAAAATAAGTATCAACGGTAGAGGCTGTACCCACCTCGACAGATAATGTATTAGCATTAACGAATAAACACTGAGATTATTTTGTGCCTTGCCTTTGACTGTCTGAACGATAACATCCAGTGCCAAAGTTAAATGTTACAGAATAGTCGACACAGCAGGTTTGTGCTTTTCATATGGAAGATGGAAAACGATGCATATGTTCCCTATTCTTCATAAGAGAACGTAGCATTTAGACAAAGCATACCTCAGGGATCTATGTTATGTCCATTCGTGTTGCTTTAATATGATTACGATTAAAAAAGTAAGGCAGCGTGTCCTCTGGGAATATGGTTTCTTGAGGAAACGAAAGAGTTACTCAATATTACTGTGGCAGTGGTACATATTACTTTTTCACTTAGTCGCCATGGTTGTGAAGCATTTGTTCCATCGGTAAAGCAATCTGCCGGAAACGAGAATAACAGAAAACAGTGTCCAGGTGCAACGACCTGTTATCAACAGTTGCTTGAATGTCGGCATAGCCTCTGTAGTGTTAAACTGGAATCGGTCAGGTGCTTCTTTAACAGCCTGATCCATTTTTTTTTCTTTGTCGACGATTCACATCCATAAAGAAAGGGAAATTAATTCATTTAACTGTAGAGGCTTTTCCAAGTTGCGCACTTCTGCATCACTATTTACCTGACACTTCTGCAGTTCACTATAAAGTGTCTGGCATAGGGTTCATCGAACCACCTTCAAGCTATTTCTCTACTGTTGATCTCTCGAAAAACGCGAGGAAAAAAGGGCTCATAGGTCTTTCCGTGTGAGCTCTGATGCCTCTTCTTTTATATTAAGATGATAATTTCTCGCTATGTAGGTGAGCGGAAATAAAATACTTTCCATTTGAAGTGGGAGTGGTAACTGAATCGACGTGAAAAGGTACTGCCACATCGAAAATCGCCATTATTTTAATAATAACCACCCCAACTCACCTGTCATATCCACGACACTCTCTCCCCTATTTAGAAGTAATACATAACCAGAAGCCCTTCTTTGAACTTTTTCGATGTCCTCCGTCAATCTTATCTGATGAGAATTTCGTACCACGCAGAAGTACTCCAGAAGATAACGGACAGACATTGTGTAGGCAGTCTCTTTAGTAGACCTGTGGCATCGTGTAAGTGCCCTGACAATAAAACAAATCTGTGGTTCGCACTCCCCACCACATTACCTATGTGATAGTTCTTGTTTAAGTCATTCGTAATTGTAATCCCTAAGTATTTAGTGGAACTTACAGTCTTTAGATTTACGTGTTTTATCGTGTAACCGAAATTTTACAGCGTCGCGGGAGTGACTTTACAATTTTTTTTATTCGGGGTCAATTGCCACTTTTCGCACCGCACAGATACCATGTCAATCATTTTGCAATTGGTTTTGATCATCTGATGATTTTACACGACGGTAAATTGCAGCAGCATCTGCAAACACTCTAAGAGTGTTGCTCAAATTGTCTGCTACATCATCAATATAGATCAGTAGCAGCGGTTGGCCTATAATACTTCCTTGATAAATGCCAGGCAGCACTTCTGTTTTACTGGATGACTTTCCGTCAAATACTACTTTCTAGCAGCAAATCACAAATCTAGTCGCCCAATTGAGACGGTACTCCATATGCACGCAATTTGATTAGAAGTCGCTTGTGAGGAACGGTGTCAAAAGCTTTCTGGAAATCTAGAAATATGGAATCGACTTGAGATCCAGTATCGATATCTCTCATTACTTCGTGTGTCAAAGAGTTAGTTGTGTTTCAGAAGAATGGTATTTTCTGAATCCATGTTGGCAGTTTGTCAGTAAATCGTTTATTTTTATATCCAGAAGGCAAGAGCTGTTTGCTGCTATCTTACAACCTAAAAATTAATTCGTATATACTTCATCAGTGATTTCTACATCACCTTCATTCGTGTTACAATTTTTGTTTTCTTTAAATCTAGCCTTAGGCCAACTTTTTCATTCTTTTCGTATCTTTTAGCATAGCTTTAACATCCTCTTCACTGCCTGTTGGAAACGTGTCATCCGTAGATACAACTTGTTGCTTGAATAGCCCGCCCCCCCCCCCCCTTCCCTCCCGTCCCAATTATATTTACAGTTTCCATATTTGTTAAACCTACATTTCCCATAACGTTTGAATCATAAAAAATTGAAGGAAGCGGTGACAGAATACATTCCTGTCTTAGTCTTTTCCTTACCTCAACGGTTTCTGTAGATTCTCGCTGATTTTTTACTGTCGCTTCAAAGTTTTTGTACAGATTTCTGGTCAATCGTATAAGGTGCTCTGCTAAACCCATAAAGGCTAGTACTTCCTACATTTTTGAGTAACACAGTCAAGCGCTTTGCTGTAGCCTACTAAGCACATAAATAACTCTTGTTGATTTTCTGAGGATTCTTGGAAATTAGAAATTTGTGGTAAGATATCATGGGACAAAACTGCTGAGATCATCAGTCCCTAAGCTTACACACTACTTAATCTAACTTAAACAACTTACACTAGTGATAACACACACATCCATGCCCGAGGGAGGACTCGATCATCCGACGGGGCGAACTGAGGATTCTTCCGTGATTCATAAACTAGAAATAATAGGGCTTAATATGTTAAGAATTTACAATATTCTTCTTCAGATTCAAATGGCTCTGAGCACTACGGGACTTAATATGCGAGGTCATTAGTCCCCTAGAACTTAGATCTACTTAAAACTAACTAACCTAAGGACTTCACACATATCCATGCCAGAGGCAGGATTCGAACAAGCTACCGATCGTAGCGGTCGCGCGGTTCCAGACTGTAGCGCCTAGAACCGCTCTGCCACCCCAGCCGGCAATATTCTTCTTTTTCCTGACGTTTATCCGGTGTATTCAGGGGGTCATCATGTTAATTAGTGGATTGAGCAATATCTGTGATACAGGTTGGCCGGATTCCCTTAATGTTGCCATCCGTGCCTCCCCCCCCGACCCCCCAATCAACACACACACACACACACACACACACACACACACACACACCTGCGGGACGTAATTTGTGAACTCCATCTGTCTGCGTTTAGTGTTACCTCATGAAAGTGTTCGAACGCTTTCTAAATGTTTGCGAGTCGTCACCTAGTGGCATGTGGAAACCGTCTAAAAACCACAACCAAGCTGCCCGGTATACCGGCCCTCAAGTTTCATCTGCCACGCGGTTTAAAGCATAGATCGTTTTCTTCTAGATAATTCATAGTGTTCGAACACAGTATATGTTCAAAAATACTACTGCCAATTAAGTTCAGTGATAGTGCTCTATAATTAAGTCTATTATTCCTGTTACCTTTGTGTAATGATGGTGTGAACTGTGCAACTTTCCAATCTTTTTCTATCGTCCAGCCAGCGGCTGTACATAATTGCGAAGCACAAATGTGTTGTATCAGTATACTATGAAAGGAACATGTCTGGTATGCAGTCTGGACAGGAAAATTTGCCCTTGTTAAGCGGTTTTGTTGCTTCGCTATCCTGAGGATATTTACTTCTAAGTTACCCGTGTTAGCAGCTGTCTTTGATTCGAATTCTATAGTATTTACTTCGTGTTCTTTGGTGACGAGATGTTGCAAAACCGTGTTCAGTAACTCTGCTTTAGTGGCACTGACATCCGGAACACAATCATCAATATTACGCGATGAAGGTATTGACTGTGTCTTGCGACTGGTGTGCTTTACATACGCCCAGGATCTCTTTGGATTTTCTGTCTGATTTCGAGACAGAGCTTCGTTTACGCAACGACTACAGCCTCACAGACCAGCAGTATTCAAGTAAGAAATTAATTTTGCTGGTGTGTGTGTGTGTGTGTGTGTGTGTGTGTGTGTGTGTGTGTAATATGGAAATGTGGTGGTCAGGACGTTTGCATCAACAGTTGGCTATACGGTTGTGATGCCACAGATAGAGTGGTTGCCTGCCTCAACGGTACGTGACAGGAGGAATCACTGCATTTGCACGGTACGAACGGTCATCCAGATGGACCGTACGGAGGGATGTGACCTACACGAGATGCGCGAGCAGCGGGTCTTGTTGAGCCACATGCTGGCTACACACAGTGCGGACGGATTGGAAATGGCAGCTGTAGATGTGCTCCGTGGACCGTGGAAACGGTTAGCTGCGTAGCTCGTGGCGGCCTGCCCTTCCCGTTTCTTCCGTGGCGCAGGACTCAGGGCTCAAATCTGAGGGACTCGGTGGGGCGGCGTGTTTGCTTCTCTGCATAGCCATACATCACGTATATGCGTACTAGATGCCACAGGTCTTTGTGGACAGAATTCTGTAGCGGCAAAGGTCGCTAAACAATGCAGGTCGTATTCAAGTGCTAACTTACACACAATTAACCTGGTTTTATATTGATTTTGTCAAATGTTTTTCTATTTATCTTATTCTATTTACTGTATTTCCATGTTCTACATGATTCTTGAAATTTTATTGCTTTATGGTGTTCAGATTTTCTACTTAAAATCGTATCAGTAGAAATGTGTAATAATTACAGCAAAGAAACTGTGATTGCAAGAAAACAGCGTGGTATCTCACAGTGGTTAGGTAAAGAATTTGTAAATGGTTGAATGTACCTAACGCAAGAAAGTGGGCAAACCCCTGTGAGGTAGGGGCACCCTGCATATCAGCTCACGAGCAGAAAAAGCTTAGCACTGAACAGTATATAGCGACGTCTGCTTCTGGGAAGACGTAGCTGTTTTGTGCTGTATGCGAGACAAGATGGAATGTTAGACCAGACAATACGAAGCTACTCAAGATCATGGCTCTTAGCCTCGGGTGGATGCTCTGTAATAAGTAGGGTCTATAGCTGCGGTAATAACAATTGCACTTAAAAAGGCAAGCAGAAAAAAAGAAACTGCTAATGGTACATGAACTTGTAAAAAATAATGCAGCAGCAGCTGCTTAGTGAGCCTCAATATACCCATTATCAACCAGAAAAGCCAAGAGCTGATATTTGTTTACATTTACGATGAAGATACACTAACGGCCATTAAAATTGCTACATCACGAAGATGACGTGCTACAGACGCGAAATTTAACGGACAGGAAGAAGATCTGTGATATGCAAATGATTAGGTTTCCAGAGCATTCACAAAATGTTCGCACCGGTGGCGATACCTACAACGTGTTGACATGAGGAAACTTTCCAACCGATGTCTCATACACAAACAGCAGTTGACCGGCGTTGCCTGATGAAACTCTGTTGTGATGCCTCGTGTAAGGAGGAGAAATGGGTACCATCACGTTTACGACTTTGATAAAGGTCGCATTGTAGCCTATCGCGAAAGCGGTTTATCGTATCACGACATTGCTGCTCGCGTTGGTCGAGATCCAATGACTGTTAGCAGAATATGGAATCGGTGGGTTCAGGAGGGTAATACGGAACGCCGTGCTGGATCCCAAGATGACAGGCATCTTACACGCATGGATGTAACGGATCGTGCACCCCTGTCTCGATCCTTGAGTCAACAGATGGGGACGTTTGCAAGACAACAACCATCTGCACGAACAGTTCGACGACATTTGCAGCAGCGTGGACTATCAGCTCGGAGACCGTGGCTGCGGTTACCATTGACGCTGCATCACAGACAGGAGCGTTTGCGATGGTGTACTCCGTGACGAACCTGGGTGCACGAATGGCAAAACGTCATTTTTTCGGATGAATGCAGGTTCTGTTTACAGCATCATGATGGTCGCATCCGTGTTTGGCGACATCGCGGTGAATTCGAAGCGTGATTCGTCATCGCCATACTGGCGTATCACCCGGCGTGATGGTATGGGGTGCCATTGGTTACACGTCTCGGTCACCTCTTGTTCGAATTGACAGCACTTTGAACAGTGGACGTTACATTTCAGATGTGTTACGACCCATGGCTCTACCCTTCACTCGATCCCTGTGAAACCCTACATTTCAGCAGGATAATGCACGATCGCATGTTGCAGGTTCTGTACGGGCCTTTCTGGATACAGAAAATGTTGGTTGCTGCCCTGACCAGCACATTCTCCAGATCTCTCACCAATTGAAAACATCTGGTCAATGGTGGCCGAGCAACTGGCTCGTCAGAATTCGCCAGTCACTACTCCTGATGAACTGTGGTATCGTGTTGAAGCTGCATGGGCAGCTGTACCTGTACACGCCATCCAAGCTCTGTTTGACTCAATGTCCAGGCGTATCAAGGCCGTTATTACGACCAGAGGTGGTTGTTCTGGGTACTGATTTCTCAGGACCTTTGCACCCAAATTGCGTGAAAATGTAATCACATGTCAGTTGTAGTATAATATATTTGTCCAAGGAATACCTGTTTATCATCTGCATTTCTTCTTGGTGTACTAATTTTAATGTCCAGTAGTGTATGTTTTTCTAAAATTATGTAGTATATCACATAACAAGTTCGACGTGTTTAATTCATTCCAAGTTACCCTGTTACCCAAGTTCTACTGCTTATCTTTTTGTCTGTGGAGAAAGTCCATTTTGCATATATTTCATTATTGATATACAAGGCGTTTCACAATTCATGCTACACACTTCTAGATGTCGTAGAGGGGACTTAGTAGATTTAGTTCTACACAAGAACCCATGTGCGGGAATGTCACCCAGCGGCGCTACAGAGCATTGAAGTAGTAGGTTCCTGCGGCTTATTCAGGGTTATTCCAGGATCACGTTAGAAACTCTTAAGGGTGATGGTGAAGAATAAATGCATCAATTTGAAGAAAAGGTCCTTGGCCCTGAAACGAACGAATCTGAAGTTACAAGCGAGTATCATTCTGATACCTGTGACATTGTTATACATGTGCCGGTACTGTTGTTGCTAAGAATTTCGGGTATGCAATTTTCAAACATGGTAATATGGACCCAGACAAGAAAAAATGTCTGGTAAACATGGGCTGTACAATGTATGCCTGAGCAGCTATGGTTACTTGTTCATCTTCGCTAGGGTGAAACACGTCATGTCTATTGAACAAGTGCTCATAGATCTTAAGGTATGCACTTTAGAGCCCATGTTCAAGAGATGTACCTTTTCATCGGTATCTTGCTCTGCAGTTGATGTTACTGATAACGTATCGTATGATCTACGGGTACTATGCGAGACGATGTCGTTTCATCGCGTCAATGCACCACCTTGTCGTCGACGGTATGGCGCACCCTAGCCTTCCTTCCTTCGTTCCTTCTTTATGCAGTGTCCCCGTTCCGCGTCCATTCCCGGACACTTGTGCAGTGTGCAGTGTTCCGTTAAAGTCTGCACAAGCGCCCATCCTAGCCCCCCCCCCCCCCCTGCCGTCGCCGCGGCTGTACACGTGTGGCGACACTAATTAAGCGCGTGTCGCAGCTAATGAACGCAGCGGCTCAGGCCGTGTGATTAATGACGGGCCGTCCACGAGCGTCGCTCTGCTGTTTACACGCGGCCAGCCGTCGATAGCGGCTGAAAAATGACGTCACGGGGCGGCTGCGAACGCGTCGCGACTTCAAGGGAACGTGCAGCGCCTATTCACGTCGTAAGGCTGCGGATGAAGCGTTAGTTACGGTCTGAAGCAGTGAATTGATGGCTTTACACATAAAAGGTTTGAGTTATACTTAATAAATAGAAAGCAAAAAGTAGCGCTGAATAATTGAAACTTTCATAGAAGGGGAAAAAATTTTGATGACTAAGGAGAAATTGAAAAGTTCAGTTTTTGGTCAACTCCTATTCCGATCTGAGGCAGTGAATTGACACAACTGGTTTGAATCGTACTTAACAAATAGAAAGTAAAATGTAGTGTAGAATAACTGAAACAATGGTGGAAGGAGAGAAGAATTTAATGGTTGGAAAGAAATCGAAAAGGCAGTTCCACAAGGTTCAATTTTCGATCCACTACTATTACTTTATACGTAAATTACTCTCTTAGCATTGTACAAACGGAATTCCTGTATACTGCAGACGATACAGGTCTTGTAATAATTAGAGGGAAAGCAACAGACAAGACTGTTAAAAATATTTTTCAAAGGATTATTATGTTGTTCTCTGAAAAGGACTCTGCCTTAATTCTGAGAAAACACACTTTATTCATCTGTACAACAAACAGAATCATACCAAGAACTGATGTAGCATATGAAGAGAAGTCAGGAAAAAGGGTAGAACGCTCCAAATTTATGGGTTTGTATGCCGATGAAAACGTGAATTGAATTGATCATATTACTGAGTTGCTGATGCTATTATGTTAAACTACTTTTACTCTTAGTAGAATCGCTAGTCTTGAAAATAAACAGATCAACCTCCTGATATATATGTTGCATATTTCTACTCAATAATGTCCTATGGTATGATTACCTGGGGTAAATTGTAACTTGGAAAGAACATATTGTCTGCACAAAAGCGAGAAGTAAGAATAATACGTGATGTTTACCCGCGGTCGTCTTTTAGGTACCTCTTCATGGAGCTAGGCATTTTAACTGCGTTGTTCAAAAAAATGGTTGAAATTGCTCTGAGCATTATGGGACTTAACTGCTGCGGTCATCAATCCCCTAGAACTTAGAACTACTTAAACCTAACTAACCTAAGGACATCACACACATCCATGCCCGAGGCAGGATTCGAACCTGAGACCGTAGCGGTCGCGCGGTTCCAGAATGTAGCGCCTAGAAGCGCTCGGCCACTCTGGACGGCCAACTGCGCCATCACAATACATATAATCGCTACCGAAATTTGTCATAACTAATCCATCACAAGTACAGAAGAATAGTGCTGTCCACAACTACAACACCTAATACTAAAGCTGACAGTTGCTCGGAAAGGAGTTCAATATGCGGCAACAAATTGATCATTTGCCCGATAACACAAAATGTCTGGCAGACAGCAAAACAAGATTTAACTCTAATCTAAAATCATTTCTTCTGCGCAGCTCTTTTACGCATTTTTATTTAATTATTGGTAACGTTTAAGAGGAACACCTAATATTTAAGTGCAATTCCATGGGTAGAACTAACCATTAATACATGTATACATAATCTGTAAACTGACTCTTGCAGATATTTCATACTGAAGAGTAGTTCAAATGATCTATGGAACATATAACTAACCAGTTAACTTAAAGAAACCAGAATCGCTGTGCGCCGATGAGATACAGCACAAAATTACAGTCATACATAATAGACTTCGGCTACCGGAAGAATGATGGTGGCTGTACATATTAGGCACAGCGGACAGAACCAATTAGTGACCCCCAAGAGAGATCACGCTAATAACATATGACACTGTGTCAAACCTCGAAAATGGCCTGATTTCAGCGAGGGAGGGAGTTCATCATGTATGTCATATCTGGGTAAAGACAGTCATTGACGATTAAAGCTAAAATATCAAATTGCGGGAATATCGATATATACGTTTCAGCCGCTATTCCAGTGAGTCTCAGACATTATATGTGCAACTTCCAATTTAGTTAGCTAGGCGAGGTGAAATAAAGAGCTTGAGTGTTCGTCAGACAAAGAATGCAGGATTGCAGATCGCGGAAGACGTAACCGTCCACAGCATAATCATCGGGCAGCCTGCACCACAACACCCAGACTGGCTGCCACCGCCTTCGTATCCCAGCCGGCCTGGATAAAAAGAGCTTTCCTCGGTTAGCGGGCGAGGTAAATATTGATAGACCATGAAGATCTCAATTTATCATTCTACCCAGTACCAGACCGCTGGTAGGCACGGACTACGACGCTACTTGCGGAAAGCCACTGATTAGAATGGACACTAGAGGAAAGATGGTAGAAAATGCATTTAAAAACGAATTGCATTTAAAAACGAATAAAAATGGAAATATTCTAAAATTATAACAGAACAATGTACTCTTAACCGAGGGCAACCTCCCCTTACGTATACACATTCACACAACGACATATAGAGATAACACTGACCTATAATTGTACAGGTTTAACTCGAGAACAGTTCGGAGACAGAATACTGAACCACGAGAACTATGTTTCAGCAGCAGGAAGGGGGGTAGCAGATGCCAGTGAACCTTGCCGCTTGGCTGGCGCTGGTGCTCTCCCATACACTATGTGATCAAAAGCATCCGGACACCCCCAAAAACGTAAGTTTTTCATATTAGATGCATTTTACTGTGACCTACTGCTAGGTACTCCATATAAGAAAGCTCAGTAGTGATTAGACATCGCGAGAGAGCAGAATGGGGCGCTCCGTGAAACTCACGGACTTCGAACGTGGTCAGGTGGTTGTGTGTCACTTCTGTCATACGTCTGAACGCGAGATTTCCACAGTGCTAAACATCCCTAGGTCCATTGTTTCCGATATGATGGTGAAGTGGAAACGTGAAGGGACACGTACAGCACAAAAGCGTACAGGCCGACCTCGTCTGCTGACTGACAGAGAGCGCCGGCAGCTGAAGAGGGTCGTAATGTGTAATAGGCAGATATCTATGCGGACCATCAAACAGGAATTCCTAACTGCATGAAGATACACTACTACTACTATGACAGTTAAGCGGGAGGTGAGAAAACTTGGCTTTCATGGTCGAGCGGCTGCTCATAAGCCACACATCACGTCCGTAAATACCAAACGACGCCCCACATGGTACATGGAGCGTAAACATTGGACGACTGAATAGTGTTAAAACGATGTGTACAGTGACGAATCATAGGACACAATGTGGCGATCCGATGGCAGGGTGTGGGTATGGCGAATGCCCAGTGAAAGTCATCTGCCAGCGTGTGTAGTGCCAACAGTAAAATTCGGAAGCGGTGATGTTATAGTGTGGTCGTGTTTTTCGTGGAGGGGGCTTGCAGTCCTTGTTGTTTTGCATGGCGCTATCACAGCACAGCCCTACATTGATGCTTTAAGCATATTCTTGCTTCCCACTGTTGAAGAGTAATTCGGGGATGGCGACTGCATCTTTGGACATAATTCACGGCCTGTGGCGGAGTGATTACATGGCAATAACGTCCCTGTGATGGACTGGCCTGCACAGAGTCCTGACCTGCCGGCCGCTGTGACCGAGCGGTTGTAAGCGCTTCAGTCCGGAACCGCGCTGTTGTTACGGTCGCAAGTTCGAATCCTGCCTCGGGCATGGGTGTGTGTGATGTCCTGAGGGTAGTTAGGTTTAAGTCGTTCTAAGTCTAGGGGACTGGTGACTTCCGATGTTAAGTCCCATAGTGCTTAGAGCCATTTGAAGTCCTGATCTTAATCCTGTAGAACACCCCTGGGATGTTTTTGAAAGCCGACCTCGTGCCAGGCGTCACCGACCGACATCGATACCTCTCCTTGTAACCTCCCCCTCTCTTATCGACCTTAATGACAGTGAAAAATTAAACCGCGTGTACCTAATGGAAATTTGGGAAAGCAATCGTCACCGAAGTTAATCTGTCGGTAAAGAGGGAGGAAAGGGTTACACCTAAATGAAAGGAAAAATGCAAATGAAACTGGTGGAAATTAATTTTGAAAAGGGGTAAAGTTAATAAAGAAAGTAAATGTGCGGCCGTTATGTTAACAATTAACTAGCGGTAATTAGATATTAGAGATTTGGGGGAAATTACGGTCGCCAGTCCTAAGGACAATTACAATAGTAACTGAAAAAGAAAGGTTATTACACATATAATTAGCACTAGAAGCGTGGCAACTGAAGGTTGACACGTGTAATGTGAAAACTGAAAGTTTGTCAGAAGTAATAAATTTCGCTATACTCTGACTTAATTTAGCAAAAGAATTAATAAAACTAGAAAATTGAAAGTTAATTTAGTGACTGAAATTAATAGTGAGCTTTCTTTCTGAAGCACATCGAAATTCAGTAAAATACGGTTAGTCTTGGACTACCTCAACAATCATTTCAAAAGCAACTTGACTCTACGCGATTTAGAAATATGAGATTTAACTTTGAACTTGAATTAAATGATTCTGAACAATTAACAATAGTAAAATTTTGTACGTACCAAGCTGAGCTGCAGTCACAGGTAAGCTAAAATATGCTAACAAAACTCGCACTCTTAATTTGTGCTCGTGTAATCTAAATATTGTAGCGAGCTATAAATACTTTAACTGAACTTTGAAAGTAAGGCAGTGAAATTGAATTATATTATTTTAATGCTGGCGTTTGAATTTCAACGACACTCGGGTTCATTTCGGAAAAGGAAGGGACCCTGCTTGGTAATGCAATTGGGACAATGAGCAACAAAGGTTCATGCTAAGTTGCTGTAATTTGTGATGCAACAATTTTAAAAGCTGAGGTCTGCCATACAGTTCTAAAACTTTACGTGCTTCCAGTCTTCCTTGTTGGTTGATTGAAGGTTTGAAGCCGTCGATCGAGGAGGTGGCGACAGTCACTCATTGTCGGCCGTCGCTGTTGCAGAAGCTGGATGTTGGCGCGCCTTCTTCTCGACACGGTCACCAGACGAAACGGGCTCTTGATGTGCGCCAGCTAATGCTTCCCGTCCGCGACACCATGTCAGAAACTATCATCGCAAGTCGAGCGCAATTACATGCTGCCAAACCCCGAAAGCGCCGCAACTCGCGGGAGCGTCACACCACACACCTGCTCCACTCGCTACTCCAGCCAGACCCTCTCTCGCTGCCCGCGCTCCACGCGACAGAGTTAACACTCCCAAAGATCCTACACACTTTCGTTCTTCACACGACCTATCGATGTATTCGTTCGATAGCATAGTTTTCCCTAGGCAAGACCCAGCGTAAAATACAAATAACATTTACAAAAAAAAACCAATTATACATCGACATAAATGCATAAATATATATATACAATTATTAAAACAATTACAATATATAAAGACACAGAAATGTTACATCTTCAGGTAACAAAATAAGGAAAAAATTATGGTACAATAGATGGAAATAGGAGGATATGCATTTCCGGCGTTACATCCTCACTGCAACACTCTGTGAAGAATGGGCTGGCATCCCCCAAGAAACCTTCCAGCACCTGACTGAACGTATGCCTGCGAGAGTGGATGCTGTCAACAAGGCTAAGGGTGGGCAAAGACCATACTGAATTCCAATATTACCGAGGGAGGGCGCCACGAACTTGTAAGTCATTTTGAGCCAGTTGTCCGGATACTTTTGATCACAGAGTACCGCGAAATGCTCGAGATCGCCAAACAACAGAGACAATGATTGAACCCGAAGTAACAGAGCATTAAACTTTACCGCAACATGGCGGAGCACTTGTAGACAAGACGCGGTCACGTGTGACACGGCAGCTGGTGGACCTTGCAAAAATGGGCCGGAGCGGGGGCGCTCAGGGGTTTTGTTGTCTGCTCGGCACCTTCCACCAGTGTGCCTACGACTGAAAGAACTAGCGCTGGCGCCAACTTGCTGGGTGGTCAAGCGGCTAATTGTCGCCTGCTTGGCCAAAGAACTGGCCGCTTCTGTTTTTGACCAGACGTTTCCCGATATTGCGCAGCCTCGGCGATTGGGTAGTTGGGATTTTCTGTGTACGAGCGCAACTCAACACCAGAAGTCACTCTGTTTAAACGCGGCCACCATCCTAGGCAATTTATTAATTCCTCTCAGAATCATTTTCCTAGAGTCGGGTTCTTCTGTATGTAGGGTATTACACGCTTCTTTCGTTTCTGTAATTACTTAGGTGCTTTGATTCGCGGTTGAATCCGCAGATATTTCGAAACCAAATTGATTTAGAAATTATGGATAGAATAGCCGTTTGTTTCTCATCAAAATTTCCCGAATCTGTCACTTTATTTTACATTCATTAATGACTTCTCAACTCATCTTTTGTTTCCGAACACGCGCAGCCGCCCACGCACTCGTCATTACACGTGGCGTTCTTGGAAGGGTTCGTAACACAACGTATCATAAGCTGTAGCAGAAAAGGCCACACTGGTGACTACTATGCTGAATATGAAAATAAATCTCTTGATTGGCATTCACGATAACCTGAGAAAGTGGGCGAAAGTCGTGGCACGAAAAATAGCTCCAATATATCACAGAACTGCCTCTCGCCTAATCTACACTCTCCACAAAGTGAAGATTGAACGCTCCGCTATCCGTTGGTGCACTCGACTGTTAGAATCATTTGAAAAGAAACAAAATCTCAGTTCGCCGGGTCACATTACTCGCCTCCATCGAACTGCCCTCCAGCTTCTGTGTTGTATTGCCACCTGGAGACGTGAAGCTCTGTGTGCCGCTTTGAGACATGGTCCCTTGCGAGGCACTTTACTCGAAACGTTCGTTGCGTACTGTTTCCTTCGCAATATTCTCTTTGTTGAGACGACCCTGCATCCGCTGACCAGCTATTTCTGTTGGGTCCGAAACCGATTCTTATTCGACAGGTGTGGCAGTCCTCTCCGGTAGTAATCACTTAGGAAGTCTATACGAGCGCCCCTCTCACACCATGTTACATGGCAGCGGTTTGTGAGTCATTCCTTGAGGACACACTGGACAGACCGCTTTGGATCATCAACTGATCAGCCAACTTCATTCATCTACATCTAATCTAAATCTACATGATTATTCTTCAATTCAAAATTAAGTGTCTGGCGAAGGGTTAATCGAACCATCTTCAATCTATTTCTCTAGCGTTCCACTCTCGAACAGCGCGGGGGAAAATACAACACTTAAATCCTTCCGTGCGAGTTCTGATTTCTCTTATTTTATCGTAATGATCATTCCTCCCTACATAGGTGGGACCAACAAAATATTTTCACACTCTGAAGACAAAGCAAGTGATTGAAATTTCATGAGAAATTCCTGCTGCAGAGTAAAACGACTTTGTTTTAATGATTTCCACTCCAATTCGATTATCATATATGTGGCACTCCCTCCCCTCTTTCGTGCTAATACCCAACCAGCTGCCCTTCTTTGAACTTTTACGATGTCCTTCTTCAATCCTATCTGATGCGGATCCCACATTGCACAGCAATACTCCAGAAGAGGCGTAAAATTGTAGTGTATGTAGTCTCTGTAGTAGACCCGTTGCATTTTCTAAGGATTCTGCCAATAAATCGCAGTCTTCGATTTGCCTTACCCACAACATTGTTCTTTCCCACTTAGGTTGTTCCTAATTGTAATTCCTACGTATTTAGCTCAATTTACGGCCTTTACATTTTATTGATTTACCATGTAATCGTAATTTAGTGGACCCCTTTTACAAATTAGTACTCTTGTGAATGACTTCACACTTTTCATTATTTTGTGTCAACTCCCACTTTTCGCACCGTTCAGATATCTTGTCTCAATCGTTTTGCAATTTGTTCTCATCATTTGATGACTTTATACGGCGCCAAACAATCTAAGAGGGCTACTCTGATTGTCTCTCTAAATCGCTTATGTAGATCAGGAATAGCAGAGGACCTGTAACACTTCCCTGGGGAACGCCAAACATTCCTCCTGTTTTACTAAATGGCTTTACGTCAATTACTATGAACTATGACCTTTCTGAACGGAAATCACGAATCGAGTCGCAAACTGAGACGTTATAGGCACTCAGTCTGATTAGAAGTCAATTGTGAAGAACGCTGTCAAAAGACTTCTGGAAATCTAAAAATATGGAATCAATTTGTGATTTCCTGTTGATGGCATTCATTACTTTGTGAGACCAAAGACCTAGCTGTTTTCCACAAGAACAATATTTTCTGAATCCGTGTTATTTGTTTGTCAAGAAATCGTTTTCTTCGTGGTAATCCATAATGTTCGAACACTTTATATGTTCCAAAATCCTACTTCAAATCGAAGTTAACGATGTGGCTCTATAATTCAATGGATTACTCCTTTTTCCTTTTTTGGGTATAGGTGTGAGTTGAGCAACTTTGCTGACTTAGGTACGGATCTTTCGACGAGTGAGCGGTAGTATATGACTCGCGGAGTTTTCATGGGCATTCCAAACACGATAGCTCCCTTCAGCCATCCTGTTAAGTCTCCACGTCGATCCATCTTACTGTTGCTGTAACGTGACCACCTGCTACCAGTTCTACAACTACAGCTCTCCGAAGAGACCAGTGCGAATTTTTATGGGGATGACTAATACTTGTCTCTTGAGCTTAGTTGTACAAACACCGAAAACGGTAAAAAAAAGTCTGGCAGGGAGAAAACCAGGGAAACTTTCCTAGTCAGTGTCTAAGTCACACAAGAGAGATTCCCCGTAATTTTCGCTGTCTTAGAGCTAATGTTTTAGGGTGCATGTACGTTTCTAGGCTGCGCATCCCCCAAAATTATAGTTAGCAAAAAAACTCGGCGATTTTGTCGTTTACGAACATGTATTTCTACAGTGTTCTGTCACTGAAAAGATATTGTGATAATAGCACTTCGTTTTCATAAAAATTCTGTAATGGTGCAAGTGAATTTTTGAAAAAAATCTACTTCTTTATTTTACTACCTTTTGTTTACATACTTATAGTTTCGCCCAGCGTTGTCCTCACCTTAGCATCACGGTCTTCAGTAGCTAAACGTGTTTAAAGCCAAGTTATTTTCCACTATTTATAAAGAACAGTTAAACCATCTACTATCTACTATACAGCGTTAGTTTACACTCTTATTGTTACTAAAATGTGAAACTACATTACGTACTGTAAGAAAAGGATCCACTCAGAGCTACTTCCATTTTTTCGGCCATTGTCACATTTGGAGGCATCAGAACTGTTCCAGCCCCTAGAGGTCTGGTAAGGTCAGACTCGGCGAAACGTTCATTGAAACCAGAGATCTCCACCTGTTCCAAAGTCTTCATTGTACAAGCAGACTTCCTTTTTTTTACTTAGGTCTCATTTACAGGAAGGTCTCTTACGTTATTTGAAGGTTAGTTACTTCCCGTCTTCACTTTTCACTCTAGGTTCTGGTTTCAACTATTTTATACTATCTTGTTTTCTTTGACTAACCTCCTTATTTTTTTATTATTTTCAGTGGTGTTGATGTTGAAACTACGGAGTATTGTTTGAGTCGTGACGTTTCGGGAGTTAGTTTATCTGACCAAGTGGTGCAACCAGGTATGATGGACCGCTATTAATACTGAAATACATTTTCTCTAAATTAAATTGTTTTCTGAAGCTGAATTTTAAGTAATAATGGAACAGACAGACAAGATCCAACGAAGGGCGGCGCCACTCTAGTGACAGACACTACAAGAGAGACGATTTACTTTACACAGAGATCTGCTATTTAAATTCCCAGAGCGTACATTCCTGTAAGAGTAAGGCTACATACTACTTCCTTCAACGTACGTTTCGAAAAATGACCTCATTGAGAATACCCGTTAAATTAGAGGAATAACACGGAGGTACCGACAATCCTTCTTCCCACGAGTCATTCATGAATGAAACAGTGTAGGACAGAACTGTTAGTGGTACCAAACCTATCCTCCGCCATGCACCGCAAGATGACTTGTGAAGTGTAGATGTAGAAGCAGCTGTAGATTGGCTCAGGATTTGATTCGGCTACCAGTGGAGCATGATTAAGTGTGAGAGGATCCTCTTTCCATTGTTCTCTTCGCTGATAATTACTCCTCTGTTTGTCGATGGTAGAATTTTTCATTATTAGTATTATTTGATGGCAAGCAGCGAAAAAAACCAAAGAAAATTCCAGCACTGAAAGAATTACTGCGCAAGGGGAAATTGTTAACATCCAATGTTAAATTTAGTCTTAGGATGTCCTTTTTGTAGACACTTGTCTGGAGTGTGGCCATGTCTGAAAGTGTAACGTGCTTGATAGACAGTTCAGATAAGAAGAGAAGAGAAGAAAACATATTAACTGTGGTGCTACAGAAGAATGCTGAAGATTATATGAATGAGTCAGATAAGTAAGAAGCGAAGAAAAGAAATTTGTAGCACATAAAGGAAGGGCTCGGTTGTATGTATCATTTCAGAGCTGTAAATAAGGCTAACGGTTCCCACAATGCAAGACGACACATAATCTCACTGTAAAAGCGTTGTCCGAATGCGCAAATGTTATGACAAAAAAGTTCATAAATGTAAAAGTATCATAATACACATATGATGAGGCCATGACCATCGGAACGCGTAGTAGTGTGAAAAGTAGGAAAAAAGTTACTGAAGCAGAGTAGCAGTGCCTTTGACATGACATACGTGACTGTCTCGCCTCATTGGCAGCTGACAAGGGGAACTCCCCTGCCCCCCCCCCCCCTGCTCATTCAGTGGTAAGATGGCCCATGACCCAGCGGACAGCCCGTCAAAAACTGAACACGAATCGAGCATGAAGACAGGAAGAAGGTGTACTGACGTATGAAGAAAGAAGAAAATAGAAACGGTGAATGGTATAAGTTCAAGATGTTTTACATCGAGCGTATTTACGTAGATAGATACGGCGTCGTGGTTGTCTGGCTACGGCTTTGGCCTCCGAACGGGGAGATCCGTGTTAAAATCTCCCAAGTGCCCCATATTCCTTTTCACAAGATTATGGACTGTCCGTCCGGTCATTGACGTGTCTCTTCGCCGTATTGAATTTTGTGCCGTGTCGAGGTGTACCGGGACCTCCAGAGGTACTAACTTCCTATTTATTCTACAAGGGTACCACATGTTATCACTCTTGGTTCCGTTTTGGAAGTTTTGACTCTTGAATTTCTTTGTTGTGACTAAGTTAACACTTGTTTACTTGTCGTTTTCATTTTCGTGAGACGTGTATGCGGGATCTCGACTGTTCTCAATACTTATAACATTTTCTTGCGATGGTAATATGTTCTTACCCCGTGACTCATACTCCATAACCAGTCTGTAGTATGACAACTTGCAAGTCTGTAGAAGGAAACAGACATATCAGTCACTGGACGGAAAGCTCATAATTTTGTTGAAAAAAAATGGGCTTTACGGAGATTTGAACAAGAATGTACTGTTCCGCAGTCCAACACCATTACCACCCAACCACGACGACGCAGCTATTGCATTTCGCACGATGCTCCATGTATTGAGTTAGGAGCGTTCACTGTTTCTTCTTCTTTTTGCTTCTTTTTTTTTCACTATTCAGTACACGTTCTTCCTGTTTTCGCACTTGATCTGTGTTCAGTTTTTGACGGGCTATCTTACCACTAAATGTGAGGGAGGTGCGATGGGGAGTTTCGCTTGTGAGGACTATAGTCGTGACGTCACGCAGCAGGTGGCAGCAGTAGCAGTTTACTGCTGTTCGTATATTTCGCACTGCCCCCTTGTGTACGCTACAGAGGTCTGCGCGCATTCACGGCTAACTGTCCGTGTCTGCGCTGGGGGCAGGCTACTGCACGCCTCCAATAGCGTTACGTCAGCACCGCTCCCCTGCCCGTGACAAATGGTCTCCGGGACCCGCCGTTCCGCCGCAGAGGCTTGCCATCCAGTGTGGTCGCCTGCTTGTTTGCTGTCAGCCACACGGCCCACTGCCCACGGCCGTAACTTACGACAAGTAGGCTCTTACCGCGGCTAAGATTCGGGGCATTTGGCCCCCTGCACGTGGCCCTCTCCTACCGCGGGAGGAGCCACTACTATGTGAGGCGTATTGAACTGGTGGTGCCCGCATCTCGTGGTCGTGCGGTAGCGTTCTCGCTTCCCACGCCCGGGTTCCCGGGTTCGATTCCCGGCGGGGTCAGGGATTTTCTCTGCCTCGTTACGGCTGGGTGTTGTGTGATGTCCTTAGGTTAGTTAGGTTTAAGTAGTTCTAAGTTCTAGGGGACTTATGACCACAGCAGTTGAGTCCCATAGTGCTCAGAGCCATTTGAACCATTTTTTTTGAACTGGTGGCGTCGATAAACCACCTTTCCATTGTGGTCTATTTGGTGACTTCTACTGTACCTGCCCTCTATCTTAAAAGACAATGATGCGATAATCAGGTCAAAGACAAAGGTGAATAAGGGTAGAAGCAAGGAAAATTTCGAGCAATAGTGCACTAGTGGAAGATGCAGAATGGCAGAGCCGACGAAAATAGCAGGATCAGACTGACACGAAAGAAGGAAGTTTCCTAAAATTAAATATGTTTTTCTATCTGTTATTGATATAGGAAAAAGGAAGTAGTTCTCGAAACCGAACAGCAGCAGACCCACATAGTATGGGAGTGAAACGTGGACGATCGGAAATCCGGAGAAATTACAATTGCTTGGTATGTGGTGCCACTAAAGAATGTTAAAAATAAAGTGGGTTACGAAATGAAGAAATGCTAAAGAGAACAGTTGAGGAGAAATGTTAATGGAGGACATTTTCTAGAAGATAGGACAGTGAAGTAGGAGATACTGCGTCGTATCCAGGATCATAGACTTGTTTGGGAAGGAGTGGTTGATGAGAAAAATGAGTAGTGGCTGACAATGGCTGGAATATGGCAAACAGGTTATAGAGGATGCGAGGCGTAACAGTAACGTTGAAATGAAGATACTGGGGTACAAGAGAGCAAGAGGGTGCCTCTACGTGTGGTGTTCTGACCACGAAGAGGACCAAACGATGCCCCTCGGTAACAGCAGCATTTGCCTGGCCAAACCTCTCCCCAGCATGAAAACCAAGGATTTACAGAAAAGGTCCTTTTTAAGACCACCCTTATGAACAGTCTTGATCAACGTCGAGGGATTTTCAGTAACCAAATTAGTCTTATTATCTGACCTATGCCAAAAACATGACCGTGATATTGTATACATATAAGAAACTCGTCATGGAACGGGAGACTGCCGACTGAGAATTGATGGCGTGGGGCTAGAGACTCACTCAAGGTATGGAAGTGCAGTATTCTGCCAATCAAGCTTGGTAATAAAATCCAGTTTTCTAACAGATGGTGACGATATCGAAATCGTAACTGTTGAACTCGACAAGTGCACTGTAACTTGTCCCTACAAACCCCCTGCCGCTAATTTTGTTTTTCGGCCCCGGGATATTACCACATCCAGAAGAACGGAGTCATTATCGGCGATTTAAAGAACCACCACACTAGAATGAGATTTTCACTCTGCAGCAGAGTGTGCGCTGATATGAAACTTCCTGGCAGATTAAAACTGTGTGCCAGACCGAGACTCGAACTCGGGACCTTTGCCTTTCGCCGGCAAGTGCTCTACCATCTGAGCTACCGAAGCACGACTCACGCCCGGTACTCACAGCTTTACTTCTGCCAGTATCAATCGTGGAAAATAATCATCTTCAGGTTTCATTAGTTCTGTTCCAGGCGACTGATAACCTTAGAAGTTAAGTCGCATAGTGCTCAGAGCCATTTGAACCATTTAAACATGGCTTAGCCACAGACTGGGGGATGTTTCCAGAATGAGGCTGTGGCTAAGCCATGTATCCGCAATGTCCTTTCTTCCAGGAGTGCTAGTTGTGCAAGGTTCGCAGAAGAGCTTCTATGAAGTTTGGAAAGTAGGAGACGAGGTACTGGTGGAAGTAAAGCTGTGAGTACCGGGCGTGAGTCGTGCTTGGGTAGCTCAGATGGTAGAGCACTTGCCCGTGAAAGGCAAAGGTCCCGAGCTCGAGTCTCGGTCGGGCACACAGTTTTAATCTGCCAGGAAGTTTCAACCACCACACTGATTGGAAATGTAGTGCGTGTAACAGCGATGGACTTGAAGTTGCGCTGTGGGCAAACTGACAGCAACTCAAATTCAGCAGTGAACCAAAGCAACCAAAGACCTGTTGCTGTCGATGGAAGAACAGTCACAACACTGATCTCCTTTTTGTCAGCTGTGACGTAAATCAAATAATAAAGAAGCAGGTTCTCCAAGTAATACTTTTCACAAGACACAGATCAGTTATGTGAATCACTAAAGAGTTTTACACATTTCAGAGGCAGATTCAGCTTTAAAAAGGTCAAGTAGGACGTCTTCACCGTAATGGGCGCAGACAAAGTGTTGGAAACAGATGCCAACCAAAGAACGTAGATGCATTCATCAAGCTCCTGCTTAAATGGCTCTGAGTACTATGGGACTCAACTGCTGTGGTCATCAGTCCCCTAGAACTTAGAACTACTTAAACCTAACCAACCTAAGCACATCACACACATCCATGCCCGAGGCAGGATTCGAACCGGCGACCGTAGCAGTCGCACGGTTCCGGACTGCGCGCCTAGAACCGCGAGACCACCGCGGCCGGCTCCTGCTTAAAGCTACGTGTCAGAGAATTCCAAGAGACTGGAAACCAGCTACATATCAAGGTTAAAACATCACTATGACCAGCTATTTCCGATTATTGTCACAACTTTGAAGAAGATCCTTTTCTCGCCGGAACGAGGGAGCTGGGTGAGGCATTATTGCAGAGAGTGTGTTCTACGCACAGAGATGAGTGGGGCAATTTGATGACAGACCTCGACACTACTTACAACAGCAAGACGACCTGGTCGACAATAAAGAAATTATCCAACAACCCTCACGAAACTGTACGATTTAGCAACGTCACTGCAAACGAAATCGCCCATTAACTTCTGTTTAATGAGAAATGTAGCAGGAAGCCGCTGAAGACAACTGATAAGTTAACACGCGATATAAAATAAGAAACTGAAAGTATTAGCCGCCCCATCACAACAGTAGGAATCACTAATGGCATCCTAGCTCTGGAAGATGGCAAAGCTGTTAAGGTTGGCAAAGTAAATGTAGATTTGCTAAAACACCTTGGTAAAGGAGGGACTGATTGGCTCTTCCAAATATTGAACAAGTGCCTGGAAACGTTCAGCATTCCGAGGTTCCGGAGACAAGCTCCAATCAAGCGTGGAAAATAATCAGACGACCTGAAAAATTTTGCGGCAAATATGTTTTCTCTGCCATCCGGCTAAGCTATTTGGACGAATTCTTCTAGCCCGGCTCACCCATTCATAGCAGACAACTTAGTTAGGCAACTTCGGACCTGGGTCGTCTTGCACAGGGCGGGTATTGTATCTTACCAAGCATATCGAAGAAGACGGCTTCGAGAAAAGTCCTGTCACCGGTGCTCCCTTTGTTGACCTGAGTAAAGCCTACTGCACGATAAATGTCAGGAATCTCCTCCCAAAGGTGTACAACACAACCATAGATTACAGCTTTATGCAGATCACTGCAGAGCCACTCAGCAGCAGAAGATTCTACGTTAGTGTTTGGTTGCCAACCAAACACTTAGAGTCGGTGGTGCAAAACAAAGAATTGTCTTCCCTAAGGAGGCATTCGTACTCCAACACTATTTTGCTTGTACACTAATTACCAACCACGTTACTAAAGTTGTACCGCACTTATTTATGTTGATGAACTCACCCTCTCTAGCCAGAATAAGACATCTGAAGGCGCTGATAGAAAACTTCTGTCTCCTCTTTCCATCATCGTAACAAATATGCTAACTGCAGGTTAAAAGTCTCATGGCTGGAAACTCCTCTTACTCATAGCCCTACCATTAAGTACCTCGGAGTTATTCTCGACAGGAGTATGGCATCCAAGGAACATTGTGACAGTGCACGAAAGAAGGTCGCAGCACGAAACAGTGTCTTTAAAAGTTAAGAGACACAAATTAGGGAGCGAACCGACATGTACTTCGGACGTCGGCGCTGCCCTTGTGTTGTTCGGTAGGAGAATACGCTTCCCTTCTGTGGTACCTGTAGTGTCCTACGGTCGGAAGGGAAGAACTAACAGTCAGTTTGAACACACTTTATTATAATTAAATAAAAACGCCTTCTTGGCATAGACTAAGTGTTAAACACAAGAACAAACAGAAAATAACCTACAACTCTTGTGGTGGCAAACCAGATAAGGAAATAAGACAATGGAAGAAAATACTGATCAGAATCTAGACTACACAATACAACGCGCTACTACAATGCTACGGCGAGTGAATACAATGCTAGGGCTAGCGTAAGTAGTGGCTGGAGCTGTTCCTAGTGGTTGGTAAGCACTGACGGTGTGACGGTCTAGACGTGCTTATGAAGCCAGGTCGGCGGAGTGCTACATGAGTCATATGAGTTCCGATTGGTGGAACACTGTCACATGTTGTCTGGGGAAGAAGCTCCATGTTTATTTGGATGTCTGTTATTGTTTCTATCCGCTGGCGATGTTTCACTCCGCGCTCCTGAATGGGGGTCGGCAACCAATCTTGTGTGTCAGTTGTGCGGGCCCTCTAACACTAACTGGCCGCTACGACATTACAAATCGAGCCACTCGAAACAGGTTGATGTTGCTCCTCACCCAATTAGCACCCAGATGACAGGATGCTTGACACCAACTCTAGTCGAGAAGATCCATGTTCTGGCCAGAATAGCTCCACCCTCTACTAGGTGGATAGTAACAGCAACACCCAAAAGGAGTGAAGTCAACACTTACAACATACTGCCACTTCATGGGCATGAACCTGTTGTTCGACGTCTTCACAGCAGGAAAGGTTTCAGTGCTGGCAGGAAAGAGCTAAAAGTGATTGGGTACCTTCAAAAGAGGAGGTGCCCCCAGGAAACAGCCTGTCATGGCCAACATGGAGATCACTTGAACGTCTTTGCGTGGAAATTGGCTGAAGTAAAGCTGCCATATTAAAATGGGATCTCTGCGATAACCACGATGTGACTGGTGCTTGCGGTCTTGACCAGACGGTGATCCACTTCCTTCCCTACCTTGTTTATAGCACCTGCTAAGGAATCGTGATGCAAGAGGATCTGGAATCAGGACCCCCAAAGAAGTGCACCGTACTGAGGCACTACACTTCCTTTAAATGGTTATCATCAAGGTGCTGAGAAAAAGAAGATCGAAAATATTAAAATGAGACAGGAGATAATGGAGGTCAGCATAGAAACAATCACAAGAAAAGAAAGTGGATGAGGATGTAACGAGTCTGGCCTACTTCGCTAAATACACTGCTGACTCAGGTCGCCTTGGGTTTCAGTTTTTGCGCATTTCTCGAATATTTTTGTGAAAAGTTTCGGCATATACATTAACAAGCGTAATATCACACAACCAGTGAGCTCGCATGTTAAATCCTATGGCAAGAAATGTATCTGGTAAATACGTCCCAATCAAAATATCTAGGACTGACTCTGGACCGTACTCTGATGTACAAACAGCACACTGAGGACGTGAGGCTGAAGGTGTCAGCGAGAAATAATATCCTTCACAAGACGGCAGGTAGCACATGGAGCTCTCGACCACAAATCTTGAGAATGAGAGCATTAGTAATGCTTAATGGTGCTGCAGAGTATGTGTGACCAGTCTGGTACAATTATAACCAAGCAAACATAGTTGGTAAGCCGCTAAACGAGCTTTGTTGGCTTCTTAGAGGTTGTCTGAAGCCTACACCACGTATAAAACTCTACCAGCTCACAGGCATAGCATCATCAGATAGTTGTCGTGAAGCAGCTGCCAACGCAGAAAGAACAAATCAGGATCATCAGTAAAACCATCCATAACATACGCGCACCCCCCCCCCTCCCCCCCCCCCCCCCACCTCTCCACAAGGTTCAGGTCCAGAAGTTTCTTTAAGGCATAAAACAATCCATTTACTTGGGCAAATTCCATTACCCCCAAGGTTGAAGTCCACAAGAAATTTGTTCAAGACTTCTCAATTTAGCAACCGACAGCACCTTGTACGTAACCTACAGATCACCTTGCATACTACGGTTAACCTGACAGTGGTGTGGCCTGGAATTCTGTGCTTGTGGTGTGTGAGGTGTATTACACCTCACGTAGTTTTGTATATACACTCCTGGAAATTGAAATAAGAACACCGTGAATTCATTGTCCCAGGAAGGGGAAACTTTATTGACACATTCCTGGGGTCAGATACATCACATGATCACACTGACAGAACCACAGGCACATAGACACAGGCAACAGAGCATGCACAATGTCGGCACTAGTACAGTGTCTATCCACCTTTCGCAGCAATGCAGGCTGCTATTCTCCCATGGAGACGATCGTAGAGATGCTGGATGTAGTCCTGTGGAACGGCTTGCCATGCCATTTCCACCTGGCGCCTCAGTTGGACCAGTGTTCGTGCTGGACGTGCAGACCGCGTGAGACGACGCTTCATCCAGTCCCAAACATGCTCAATGGGTGACAGATCCGGAGATCTTGCTGGCCAGGGTAGTTGACTTACACCTTCTAGAGCACGTTGGGTGGCACGGGATACATGCGGACGTGCATTGTCCTGTTGGAACAGCAAGTTCCCTTGCCGGTCTAGGAATGGTAGAACGATGGGTTCGATGACGGTTTGGATGTACCGTGCACTATTCAGTGTCCCCTCGACGATCACCAGTGGTGTACGGCCAGTGTAGGAGATCGCTCCCCACACCATGATGCCGGGTGTTGGCCCTGTGTGCCTCGGTCGTATGCAGTCCTGATTGTGGCGCTCACCTGCACGGCGCCAAACACGCATACCACCATCATTGGCACCAAGGCAGAAGCGACTCTCATCGCTGAAGACGACACGTCTCCATTCGTGCCTCCATTCACGCCTGTCGCGACACCACTGGAGGCGGGCTGCACGATGTTGGGGCGTGAGCGGAAGACGGCCTAACGGTGTGCGGGACCGTAGCCCAGCTTCATGGAGACGGTTGCGAATGGTCCTCGCCGATACCCCAGGAGCAACAGTGTCCCTAATTTGCTGGGAAGTGGCGGTGCGGTCCCCTACGGCACTGCGTAGGATCCTACGGTCTTGGCGTGCATCCGTGCGTCGCTGCGGTCCGGTCCCAGGTCGACGGGCACGTGCACCTTCCGCCGACCACTGGCGACAAAATCGATGTACTGTGGAGACCTCACGCCCCACGTGTTGAGCAATTCGGCGGTACGTCCACCCGGCCTCCCGCATGCCCACTATACGCCCTCGCTCAAAGTCCGTCAACTACACATACGGTTCACGTCCACGCTGTCGCGGCATGCTACCAGTGTTAAAGACTGCGATGGAGCTCCGTATGCCACGGCAAACTGGCTGACACTGACGGCGGCGGTGCACAAATTCTGCGCAGCTAGCGCCATTCGACGGCCAACACCGCGGTTCCTGGTGTGTCCGCTGTGCCGTGCGTGTGATCATTGCTTGTACAGCCCTCTCGTAGTGTCCGGAGCAAGTATGGTGGGTCTGACACACCGGTGTCAATGTGTTCTTTTTTCCATTTCCAGGAGTGTATTTTCAATAAATTTAACTATGAAATCAGCGGTTTCATCGACTGTAAGTTACTATTATGAGTTAATGTTACTATCTACTATTAATATTCAGTGACAAAAATGAAAAGGAATTTTATTTCTTGATTATTATTCACGTACCCTTTACCAGTATTCAGTCATACAATACTGAAATTACTGTTTTGCATCCAGAGCTGTTGTATTGAAACAAGTGACGTTACAATCAACAAAATATGTTTTATGCGTAGGTTGCAACACAACACACTCAATACACCAAAATAATTTTCTATGGTCACACTTGATTCCATTCAGGCCCAACTACAACAATAATTTCTCTTCATTATAGAATCTAATATCATATCATATGCAAAATACGCACAAAAATGCAATGAAATGGCTACCTCGACTTTTCCATCTGGTGGGATGAGTGTAGTGCAAGCTCAGACTTGCTCAGCAGCATCTCACGAAGTCCTATGCACAACTAAAATTTCAAAAGCGCACTCTACTGACATCTCATAGCAGCTGCCTCGAACTTAAAGTTAGTGTGACACGCCATCTAATAAGTAACTACAGAAAGCTGTCATAAGGGGTATTTATTTATTTATTTATTTATTTATTTCATTAACAGTACAGAGTAACCCACCACCTTGAAATGTAAGGTGGGTCGGATGCTTCTGAATCTAATAGCAAAGACTTCTCATTGTTACAATCTTATTGGTATACAGTTGTTAATGCTTTTTTTAAATAATATAAAAAACATAATATACAAGGATTTCTCTAAGGTCACAGTGAATCGAATGCTAAACAATTGTTAAAATGGTTCCATATAATTTGTTACTACCTAGTTGATGAAAATATAATATATACAATGCAAATGTTAATAAATAAATAAAATGTAACACAATGAGCGTGGTTAAGAATAATTTGTAATATACAGAGGGAAGTGATATGCTGTATTTGGATGAGTAATACAGTCTAAGTAGCATGTTGGTTAGTAATGGCTTATTTCTATCTATTTCAGATGAGAAGGTCTCGGTACAACCTCAGGCTATTCTGATCTAAAATGGTTTGCGCTAATGTATGTTTACACAGATTATACAGATAAATGCTGATTGAGCGCTTCATACATGGAATACATGAATTTTAGCTTCACATGAGAAATACACTTATGTTTGTAACTTGTTAGTTGAAATAGAATATAGTTCATTGCTACTTGTATACATTATTCCTTAAATAACTTAATACATTTCTGATATATGAAATTCGTTGGTTATAGCTCTGAATATAGAAGAGAATATACTTCTGTCTGCACACAATAAGACGAGCAATACATTACTGATTGAGTGCAGTATACTTTAAACACTATGCAGGATGCCACTGGGGAGGAGGAGTCTTCCCCTCCCAAGTGACATTACCTCATTACTACTTTCTTATTACGTGATGCCGGTGTTTATTTGTTTTATGATGTTGTGTTGTTTATGACTGTGTTGTAGAATGCAGTGTCATACATTGTTGGTTTTGTTCCCTTAGATGTTGATCCCTTGTGAGTCATGTTCAGTCAATGTTCAAACATCTACATTTATACTCCGCAAGCTACCCAACGGTGTGTGGCGGAGGGCACTTAACGTGCCACTGTCATTAGCTCCCTTTCCTGTTCCAGTCGCGTATGGTTCGCGGGAAGAACGACTGAAACCCTCCGTGCGCGCTCGAATCTCTCTAATTTTACATTCGTGATCTCCTCGGGAGGTATAAGTAGGGGGAAGCAATATATTCGATACCTCATCCAGAAACGCATCCTCTCGAAACCTGGCGAGCAAGCTACACCGCGATGCAGAGCGCCTCTCTTGCAGAGTCTGCCACTTGAGTTTGCTAAACATCTTCGTTACGCTATCACGGTTACCAAATAACCCTGTGACGAAACGAGCCGCTCTTCTTTGGATCTTCTCTATCTCCTCCGTCAACCCGATCTGGTACGGATCCCACACTGTTGAGCAATACTCAAGTATGGGTCGAACGAGTGTTTTGTAAGCCACCTCCTTGGTTGATGGACTACATTTTCTAAGGACTCTTCCAATGAAAATCAACCTGGTACCCTCCTTACCAACAATTAATTTTATATGATCATTCCACTTCAAATCGTTCCGCACGCATACTCCCAGATATTTTACAGAAGTAACAGCTACCAGTGTTTGTTCCGCTATAATATAATCATACAATAAAGGATCCTTCCTTCCTTGGTTTCGGAATTTGTGGTCGTGTCTGTGTTCTCCCATGTGGTTTGTTGCGTTGATTGTGCTTGTCTACGCCTCCTTCCATAAGGGGTATACCGCGTCCCTACGTACCACTAACGGGTTAACGGAACGAAACACTGGGTGGCGTTAACAGGATGGGGCGTTGCTAGGTAACGGCCGGTGGCAGAGAGCACGCTTCCAGCGCGCGACGCCGTCTGCCTGCAGAGCGGGCCGCAGCTAATTCAGTTGTCTGCGGGAGCAGATTAAGAGCTGATCCGGGCCGGGATGAGCCGCGGCGACGTGACGGATTAGACCGGCGGACCCGCTCGCGGCTCCCGGGACAGATTTACTGCACAGTGGACGGCGTGCCCCGCCGCGCCCGGCGGATGCGAGTTTTAATTGGTTCCGCAGTCCGACGCTCCCAGGGGGCGCGAGCCGGTTGGAGGGGGGAACGGACCGACGAGCCCGCAATCCTCCGCGCCAGCAGAGTAAGAGCTGTCTGCACTGGTCCCAGTGAATGCGGTCTGGCTAATGGCAACTTCTCCACTGCACTGCTGCTAAAACCCTTCACTCGCATATAATGCAAACACTGTAGTAAACAGCAAATTAAGCTTAGCTTTAGACAGGACTGTTAACGAAATTTTAATCGACATAAATTAAGAGTACAAACTGCTGATAGTAGTCTCACTTCCGATATAATATTATACTTCTCACTACTCACTGTAGTGGGCTACAACCTTCGCTTCAACAGGTGGATTTATCTTAGTTCAAAGGTCATGGATGTGTCGTATGTACGACTTTTGGGTAACCTGTAGCAATACCTTAACATGTATTTTCATATAGTTTGCTGCTCACCTTTCCATATTCAATAATATTGCATTGTTGTGTTGATGTGAAGAATAAACGAAATCTGCGTTCTTAAATCATTAATATATGGTTGCCATCATCCACAACTTACGATCGTACCTTAGTAATAACAGTGTAATTGCTTTTGAGAACTCATGTCAATATAAGAGATCGCGAATTTGATGCTAGCTACGGAACATTTTGTGTGAGGGTGCCCAATAATTAAGCCTGGTCGACTTTCAATTCTAGCATGATTTGAGTCCAGACTGAAGCGTGCCAGATTGGTTTCCAGCTGAAACTATAAACTCCACACTGGTTTGAAAGGATGATGTGACTACACTTATATATATATATATATATATATATATATATATATATATATATATATGTGTGTGTGTGTGTGTGTGTGTGTGTGTGTGTTTGTGGTCTTCAGTCCAGAGACTGGTTTGATGCAGCTCTACATGCTACTCTATCCTGTGCAAGATTCATCTCCCAGTTCCTACTACAACCTACATCCTTCTGAATCTGTTTAGTGTATTCATCTCTTGGTCTCCCTCTGCGATTTTTACCCTCCACGCTGTCCTCCAGTACTAAATTGGTGATCCCTTGATCCCTCAGAATATGCCCTACCAACCGATTCCTTCTTCTAGCCAAGCTGTGAAACAAATTTCTCTTCTCCCCAGTCGTATTAAATACCTCCTCATTAGTTATGTGATCTACCCATTTAATCTTCAGCATTCTTCTGTGGCACCACATTTCAAAAGTTTCTATTCTCTTCTTGTCTAAACTATTTATCGTCCATGTTTCACTTCCATACATGGCTACACTCCATACAAATACAATCAGAAACGACTTCCTCACACTTAAATCTATACTCGATGTTAATAAATTTCTCTTCTTCAGAAACGCTTTCCTTTCCATTACTAGTCTACATTTTATATCCTCTCTACTTCGACCATCATCAGTTATTTTGCTCCCCAAATAGCAAAACTTATTTACTACTTTAAGCGTCTCATTTCCTAATTTAATTCCCGCAGCATCACCCGATTTAATTCGACTACATTCCATTATCCTCGTTTTGTTTTTGTTGATGTTCATATTATATCCTCCTTTCAAGACACTGTCCATTCCGTTCAGCTGCTCTTACAGGTCGTTGCTGTCTCTGACAGAATTACAATGTCATCGCCGGACCTCAAAATTTTTATTGCTTCTCCATGGATTTTAATACCTACTCCGAATTTTCCTTTTGTTTCTTTTACTGCTTACTCAATATACAGATTGAATAACATCTGGGACAGGCTACAACCCTGTCACACTCCCTTCTCAACCGCTGCTTCCCTTTCATGCCCCTCGACTCTTATAACTGCCATCTGGTTTCTGTACAAATTGTAAATAGCCTTTCGCTCCCTGTATTTTACCCGTGCCACCTTATAATTTTAGAGTATTCCAGTCAATGTAGTCAAAAGCTATCTCTAAGTCTACAAATGCTAGAAACGTAGGGCTGCCTTTCCTTAATCTATTTTGTAAGACAAGTCGTAGGGTCAGTATTGCTTCACGTGTTCCAAAATTTCTACGGAATCCAAACTGATCTTCCCCGAGGTCGGCTTCTACCAGTTTTTCCATTCGTCTGTAAAGAATTCGTGTTAGTATTTTGCAGCCGTGGCTTGTTAAACTTATAGTTCGGTAATTTTTGCATCTATCAACACTATTTTTATGCATTATTAATTAATCTTAATTTATTATATCTTTGACAGATTAATGTGTTGCACTTAAAATCCATTTGTATATATATTTATCGAAGTAATATTGGTACTTTGTGATCACTTTACATTTAAAATTTTCTTGTTTTGAGTATTTTTGTTAAAGTTAGACGATTTTTAAACCTTAATGGAGCGAGAAGTTTTATGTTATATTAGAAATTGTAAGCGTCGTAAAACGGTAGGTTTTGTTGGTATTTCTCAGCCCGTCAGAGATGCTATTACCTTTGTAAAGAACAACCTATTCCTGTCTTATCAAATTATTTACCCTATTACTTCTCTCCTCTTCTAAAAGTAATTGTTATCTGTAGGTGTTTGACTTATTTCTCCTTACTTCAGTAATAGTACGTAGAAGCTGTGCACAACATTCATCTATGGCTTATTAGTTGAAGTAAATCAATCGGATGATGGAACTATAATCCTCTAAAACGTGTAGTGGAGTGTATAATGTAATAAATGCAACACGTTGCAACACTTCGTATTTGCAGTCGAAGGCTATAATGGTCACAGTCAAATTTAACCTAGAATATTTGTTTTAAAGATTTTCATATCTATCAATAAAGGTTTCATATACATCAGTAAGGAACGTATGGAAAACACTGACAAGAATAAGGGATAGGGTGACAGGACATTTGTCAAGACGTCAGCGAATAACTTTCATGGTACTACAGGGAGCTGGAGAGTAAAAACTGTATAGAAAGACAGAGACTGAAACACACCCAACAAATAATTCAGGATGTGGGTTGCAAAAAGTAGTCTGATATGAAAAGGTTGTCAAAGGAAAAGAAATCGTACGGGCCGCATCAAAACAGTCACAAGACTGATGCACTAAAGATTGAAAAAAAAAAAAATGTTATGACAACGTATTGTCACTGCACTTCGGACAGCAACTCGAGCAGTTTCGAACTTATGAATAGGTTCATCCAGGACAGATCTATTACGTGATGACAAACAGATACGAGAGGTTGTAAGTTTTAAATTTTTGATATTATAAATTGAAAATAAATAAATTTGTAAGCAGGTACCATGAACTGGTGAAACAACTAAACAAACCTTTAATCGCCCTGCAGATTTTGTCAGGAATGGTGGATACAACAATAAAAAGGTTGTATACTTCCCTTATGTTGTCTTCATAATGCCACACGGAATCAGTTAGTGGAGTAACACATCAAACCAAGACAAAATTTTACGATCCTGCAAATGTACTATACTAATTATTTGTGGTGTGAATCGAAGAATATCCTGTTCATGGAACTGGGGTTACTAATTATTGCTTCTCGATATACTCCTGTTATTCGTTAATGATTTTTTTTGAATAATATATGTGTTCTACAAAGCAACAGCTTAGCCCTCGGAATCAATAAAACTAAGAGTAATCTGAATGAATATCCGAAGTACCTCATTTTAATCCAGACAAGTGCCCAGTATTCAGGAACATGTATTTTGAATAACTTAGCAGAAGCTAAAAGAGATTTAGCTACTAATGAACTGAAATTTAAGACGAACCTTGAAGACTTATTGATGGTCAATTCATCCTGCACTACTGGAGAAATTTTTAATAGAAGTAATTCATGTATATGTTATTAACGATGTCAAATAATCGGAGTGTTACGCAAATGTGACGTCGGGAGAGTTTCAGCGCAGTAACGCCTCCATTGTGTTAGGTGCTTTTTTTAACCGTTTCGTGTTTGATAATGCATGACTGTATATGAATTTTGCTATGCATATTAGGGTACTCACATTTACCTCTTTGTGACTATTTTTGTATTAAGTTTTAAACGAAAATATGTTTCAGGACCACGTTCTTGAAAACCATATTAGATTTTGTGGAAGGGAGACTGACAAGCCTATTCCGGTATAATTGTGTATTTTGTAATTCTGTTCCTACTGAATATTCTACATCCTTGACTATCACCTCACTATGAATCTACAGGTCGGCTACCCACCTGAGCCCCTAACTGTGATCACACATCCGGACAGGCGTGTAAAGCTCCAGTGCAGGAATATCTGTGTAAGACTGACTACGTTATTTGGATGGTCCGTAACGTAGAAATGACACGACTAGATGGACATATCTCCTCGAGCGTCCAGATCGCCTTTCAGTCTATTTACCTTCAGTATTCGGCTTTATGCAAGGCATGGGGACGGTGTTACATGCTACTAGGACAGAGGTCAACATTTTTTTAACGCTAGCGTAAACTTTCTTCTACGACACATGAGTGTATATGTCAGTATACGGTACAGCCTATGCAGACGACTACAGAAATATAAGTAACGGGTATTTCCCTTAATTTATTGCAGAAAATTAGGCTGATTAAAAGCTAACCCATATTTACAAAAATGACTGGAATTCTTTCTTTGAAAGTATAAATTGATCAGCGATAAAATTGAAGTATCCCCTGTCGAAATGTATAACTCGCAACGAGCAGTTCTAAGAATTGGAGGATTCGAAAAGAAGGCAGTCATTTATAACTGATAATTAAATTATTATTAAAGCCTTTCCGAAGTTATTCAGTCTCTACGCTGAGCAAGGAGTAAAACAAACAAAGGTGTGGTCAGGAAAGAGACTTTGACATTTGTCTGTTAGACTGTAATTCTGTTACAGACTACTTGAAAGAGTAGTTGAATGAAATAGGTAGTGTTATGAAAAGAAATTGTAAGATGAATATCAACAGAAGTAAGAGAGCAGTAAAGATTTTACTCGAGTAAAATCAGGAATTTTGGATTTTAAAATGAGCCAAAAAGTAATAAATTAGATTTGCTATTTGGGCAGCAAAATAAGTAGAGAAGAAAGAACGTACAAACGTGAAATAACAAAAAAATCGTTTTTAAAAAAGGAAAATTTACTAATTTATAATGTAAATTAAAGTGGCGGGAAACATTATCTGGAAGTATTTGTCTGGAGAGTAGGATTGTACGGAATTGGGACATGAAAGATGAACAAGTAAAGTGTACAACGTTTCAAAATGTGGTGCTACCTAAGATTGCTGTTTGTTACATGGGTAGATAAAGTAATTGAAGAACACTTATCAAGCTGAATTGATGAGAAAAGATCTTCACAGTGCATACTGACTAAAAGAAGGGACAGGCTGATTGTATACATTCTGTGACATCGCGGAATTGTTACTTTGATATGAAAGGTCTCTGTTGGATTCCTTTCATGTTAATTTCTTAAATCTGTTGTCATTTACGGCATAAATTCCTCTTCTAAATTTACTGTGGTGTTTCTGACTATCTGGGAGGAGACTGAGCAGTGAAACGTGTTATTTTTACACATAAACAAGAACGATCTGTCACACTACTACACTTTAAAACACAGTTTATATGTAATTCATGTCACACAGTCTCATACGGAACCTACATCCGCTTTCTTTTATATACTGTATATGATAAAATACTGTCATCCCCCTTCCCTTCTGTGTGAGAGGATGAATGAGCAAATGTATTTGTAGTTGCATGCTGGATGGTAGCAGACAAGCCTGTCTGCTAGAGAACAGTAGGACCAACGTCAGAACAGGTAGCTACGCTTTCTAAAAGCAGAGAGGTTTCTATGCTTAGTATGGTCCTGTCTGTCCCTTGTCATGTTGGTATAGCAAGCTGCCTCTATGGTCACTTCCGTTTGTATTTGGGAAGCACGCTCGGTAGGAGCGCAGGTCAGTCGGTCCGCGGCGAGCGTCTAAAGTGGTAAGATCTCCGGCTAAGCGCGTGTCTGCTAAGTCCGCAGGACAATGGATTTCTTAAGTTCAGCCTAACTGAAAATTTAATCACCTTTATTTCAGGTTTATCTCTAAATTTTTTTATGTTATCTTAAATTGCAACGCAGTGTAATTCGCGTGTGAAGTTCAGAATATCTTCCGGTAGTTGCTTTGTCACTACTTTGTGAGCAAAGTGGAACCACGTGTTGATCAGTAACTCTAAGATCATCAATCTTAAATGCGAATGCTTGTGTGATTATAACGTCTCGTCTTGACAATATTTTGCAATATAGCAACTTTTCTTTATGTTCAACCCAGGTGGGGTGTACTTTGCGAGACCAGTACCACGTGCTTATATAACTGTTTGACCCATCAGGTTAATAGTAAGACGATAGTAACCAGTTGAAGGTTTTTCTTTAGTAAATTGCGTTTCGATGTAATTTATTTTAATTATCAAAATTATTGTGGAGTTACACTCTTTGTGTAAACCAAGTTGACCACGTGAAGCATGTGGTGAAAGCATAAACGTAGCCCTCAGCTATTATTTTCGGGAAGATTTCACAAAGAGTTAGTATGAATTTACTATACCAGTGTGTGGTAATTACATGACGGAGAGGATTGCGCTACGAACGTAACTTCTTTGGGTGAAAATTGAATCGGTAGGTTGTGGTTAATTTCCTCTTGCATATGTTTCAACGTTCTTTGTGTGTTATTTTATGAATGCAGTGTTGTATGTAGTCTCCCAATCTTGGCTCCCTATTTGATGTGTTCCGTAAGATTACGAACTCACATTTTCACAGTCCTAAATAAGGCACCAGCTTAGTTATGACTCACGTTTAATATGCTGAAATTTCAATGATCAATGTTAAAATAAATTTCCAAATATAAACTGATTTATTTCCTTTTATTTAAATTCTATATATATATATATATATATATATATATATATATATATATATATATATATATATATATATATATATCACCGGTTGTCGTATGACTATTAAAAGATTATAATTAATGTTAGTCTGGTTGGGAATTCGGTAAGCTAAACTGGATGCCTGGTGAAACATTGCTCAGTAATGCAAGGTTAAGTTCCCCAGACAGCTCACAGCTTTAACCTGCTTTTATTGTCTATCAGTACCGCTTTCATAGCAAATTAAAGTAACAACGTTACAAGTAACAGAGAAAATGTGGAGAGCGGAGAATAGGGTAGATGGAGGATACCAATTATATAGGAAACCCAAGGTTCGAGTATGGTATGCCGGTTCAATGGATGTATATTTCGGTGGTTATGAAGAGATGAGAAGCCTTGTAGAACATAGACTAGTGTGGAGAGTTGTATCAAACCAATCTATAGGCTGATGGCAACTATAAGAAGAACGGTATAAAGTAAGTGTGAAGGACCTTTTTGTGAACTCCTTTTTTGCCGTCACGTCTGTGACTGGCAGTTTGTCTGGTTCGTATACACACTACTCAGTAGGGATGCATATTTAAAAACAACGAACATCGATTTTATGATAACATATTTAAAAAATCGTAAAATATATCTAAGTTTTTAATACATCGACGACGTTTTACGACAAAACAGCTATGCCAGGGAAACAGTTTTCGAAAAATCCTGATGTTTCATTTTGCTCAAACTTTCGCCGTTCTATCGATTTCGTTTATGAATGAAAATATGCGCCGCCTATGGAATTAGTCTCTCAGATGGAAATGATATGCAGATCATTGTCAAATATTTAAACGAGATTTTATAGAGCTTTGGAAACCCTGTTTTACAACATTCCCAGTTTTCCTACGGATTTTCGTGTAATCTTACTACTGTAGTTCTGACATGGACTGAAAGTTAGTGCAGAAAATTAACTTTCACATATATTAAACTTCCTTTTAAGATCTACTAGTTTATAACTAGTAGTCCGTAGTGAGAAGGAAGGTTCCTTCCCTTTTATCACAATTCTCATAGCCTGATTTGGCAACCTCATTTTGACGCAAATAAGCTTTCATTAAAATCTTTAAGTTTTTCTACAGCATTTTACCAATGTATTGCATCGTTCAGGTGCGTTATTTTGAAATGGCAAGAGCAGTTTCAAGTTCTATGGGAAACATTGTTCTGGTTGTTTCATTTAGCGGAAGTTTGGATAACTTTCGTCACGTGTTTCTCAGAGACAGCTGAATTAATTTTAGAAAGCCCGCAGCGGGCTAAGAGTACAGTTTTATTACTTGTAAAATTTTTGTCACCATAATTTTTTTTTTGCAGACGCCTTCAAAGGGCCAAGTATCTCAGTACCTGATGACGCAATGGATCTCTCTGATCCACGTATCATTGTAGGTTTATTGGTTTGACTAAAAATAACATAATAACTCTGGAGTTCTAAAAATCTTTGTGCCACTCAGTTAGTACTATTCCAGTGAGTCGCAGATTGCTTTTATTACTTTCGTCTCAGCTGTGGAATTTTCAGCATTTCGCTACTTGCAGAGCAACGAAAGTAGTACCAATATTCAACAGCAAAATATCCCTCTCAATTCTGTGTCTCAATTTCTTTCTGGCTTTGGAGCATGGGGATTTGACCACTACTTTGCTTTAGCGATTACGTTCTGCTTAACGAAATGAATCAATGTCATTGTGCCACACGTCGTGCCCTTTCAGGTGCTGATAATGACTTCAATAAAAAAAAAATAAAAAAAATCTCCCAGGGAGTTTTCAACAGCGCAAATACGTTTCACAAAATTCATATCACAAAGCTGTATTTCGTTCTTTTATTGTACTATGGGTTTCGGTTGCAAACCATCATCTGTTACGAAAGTCGAATAAAAACACCTTACATATTACGAAAATGGAATCAGGAATGCAGCTATTTTCACATTCAATTACAAAAATATGTCAGTCATGTTAAAACTGAAAAATAACGTTTCTGGGTATTAGAAACAGACAAGAAGAGCTGCGTAGATGTAGATGGTGCACAAACAAGTCAACTGCATAGTAATTTTTGTTCGAGATCCGTAGCAGATGATTGTAACAGAAACCGGTAATATAGTAATTGAACTAAAACAACTTTGCGTTATGAATTTTGTGAAACAAAAAAAGTCGCTCTGTCGGCTGTATCGAATGTATCTGAGCGTTAACAGTACACCAATTCAGTTCAATGCATCGGTGACACATATCGACATATCTAGTGCTTTTTATGTTAGATGTATATTACACACCCCGTACAGGCTTCTCCGTACTGTAATCCAGTAAGTACTCTGCCGACGGTCCCCTGGAATGTGGGCAGCCGAGCAGTACGCTAGTGAGCGCCAGCTGTTGCGCTCGGCGTCTTTCGTTTTTGGCGTCGTGATGCGTGGTCTGCCTAGGAATCAATACGGGACCGACACGTGGTGCTGGCTGGTTCTCCTGACAAAACGTCGCCCCTGTCGACGCCGTGATGGATGGTGCGCGGGCTGCGGTCCGTGTGAGAGTGTTATCTGATTGTGCCACATGGCGACTGTCCATGCGGGTATTTTGGGAGGCCTGTGCCTACCTCTCGGTTATACTCAGAAAGCACGCAGGCACGGTCAAGGGTGCTGGCCGTAAGGCAAGCTGCGATGGTACCATCCGCACGTTTCCTGCGGGCATTTTATAAAGGCCGTCTGTTAATACAAGGGGCGTTCAAGAAGTCATTCAGCTCATTTTTCTCAGCCAATTTCTGTTGAATAATTGCGGAATTTTTTGTGGAACATCGTGCAATATTCAAGTTTCAACCCCTATAGTTTCATGGATTTCCGATAGGTGGCAGGGCTATGCTTAGCCTTCAAATGGCGTCTTAACGAAGGTTCGTTCTAAGCAGAGAGCTGTCTTTTGCCGGAAAACTACAGCATCACGGATACTTTTAGGCGCTCGCAGAATGTCTACGGAGACGTGTCAGTGAACAAAAGCAAGACGAGTCATTGGGCGAGGCGTATGCCACCATCGAAACAAGGTCGTGCAGACCTATCCGATCTCCCTCGTGTCAGCCGAACGCACACAGCTATGACTCCCGAGCTGTTGCAACATGCGGACACTATCATCGAGGTCACGATGGATCACAATCAAACATCTCGCTACACAAGCGAACATCACTGCAGACGTGGACATCACTGTTGGCAGAACTGACATACTCGTCCACCGCTTGTGGTACTCAATGATGTGTGCCCCCTGGCTTCCTCGCCGCCTAACAGAAGACTATAAGAGCAATGGTGGTCCAGCTGTGCGAAGTTACTTGATCCTTACGAGGCTGATCACAACAATTTTTGTCAAACATTGTCACAGGCGATGAAACATGAGTTCATCATTTTGAATCGGAAACAAAACGGCTATCCGTGGAGTGGCGCCACACCAGCTCTCCTCCGAAGAAAAAATTCAAAGACGCATCCTTAGCCGGTAAATTAATGGCCGAGGTCTTCTGGGATTATGAATGTGTTGTTCTGTTTGATGGCCCCCGTCATGGTGCAATTACCAACTGCGAAGTATATTGTGCTACTATCAGGAAACCGAAGAAACGACTTCAGCATGTTCTTCGCCACAAAACTGCAAATGAACTTCTCCATATCCATGACAACGCAAAGCCTCCTACAAGTCTCCGCTCCCGAGATGAGCTCGAATAACTGCATTGTACTGTTCTTTCCCACCTATAGATCTGTACCTGCAGATTGGAAAATTGCGCAGGTAGCACAAGTGTTTAAGAAGGGTAGTAGGAGTAATCCATCGAACTACAGACCTATATCACTGACGTCGGTTTGCAGTAGGGTTTTGGAATCACCTCGAAGGGAACGATCTATTGATACGTAATCAGCATGGTTTCAGAAAACATCGTTCTTGTGCAACGCAGCTAGCTCTTTATTCGCACGAAGTAATGGCCGCTATCGACAGGGGATCTCAAGTTGATTCCGTACTTCTACATTTCCGGAAAGCTTTTGACACCGTTCCTCACAAGCGACATCTAATCAAGCTGTGGGCCTATGGGGTATCGTCTCAGTTGTGCGACTGGATTCGTGATTTCCTGTCAGGAACGTCGCAGTTCGTAGTAATAGACGGCAAATCATCAAGTAAAACTGAAGTGATATCAGGTGTTCCCCAGGGAAGCGTCCTGGGACCTCTGCTGTTCCTCATCTATATAAATGACCTGGGTGACAATCTGAGCAGTTCTCTTAGGCTGTTCGCAAATGATGCTGTAATTTATCGTCTAGTAAGGTCATCCGAAGACCAGTATCAGTTGCAAAGCGATTTAGAAAAGATTGCTGTATGGTATGGCAGGTGGCAGTTGACGCTAAATAACGAAAAGTGTGAGGTGATCCACATGAGTTCCAAAAGAAATCCGTTGAAATTCGATTACTCGATAAATAGTACAATTCTCAAGGCTGTCAATTCAAGTACCTGGGTGTTAAAATTACGAACAACTTCAGTTGGAAAGACCACATAGATAATATTGTGGGGAAGTCGAGCCAAAGGTTGCGTTTCATTGGCAGGACACTTAGAAGGTGCAACTAGTCCACTAAAGAGACAGCTTACACTACACTCGTTCGTCCTATGTTAGAATATTGCTGCGCGGTATGGGATCCTTACCAGGTGGGAGTGACGGAGGACATCGAAAGGGTGCAAAAAAGGGCAGCTCGTTTTGTATTATCACGTAATAGAGGAATGTGTGTGGCAGATATGATACGCGAGTTGGGATGGAAGTCATTAAAGCAAAGACGTTTCTCGTCGCGGCGAGATCTATTTACGAAATTTCAGTCACCAACTTTCTCTTCCGAATGCGAAAATATTTTGTTGAGCCCAACCTACATAGGTAGGAATGATCATCAAAATAAAATAAGAGAAATCAGAGCTCTAAGAGAAAGGTTTAGGTGTTCGTTTTTCCCGCGCGCTGTTCGGGAGTGGAATGGTAGAGAGATAGTATGATTGTGGTTCGATGAACCCTCTGCCAAGCACTTAAATGTGAATTGCAGAGTAATCATGTAGATGTAGATGTAGACCCTACATTCCGATCTCGCAACTTTCGACTTCCGTCTGTTTGGCCCAAAGGAGGATTCATTCTGTGGAAAGCAGTAAGCGGATGATGGGAGTTTTTGATGCAGCGATAAGTTGGCACCGACATCAACCATGTGAGTGGTACCTTGCGGGCACACAGGTCCTCCCAGTGAGGGGTCATAAGGCCATCGCATTGAAAGGAGATTATGTTGAAAAATACAATTCTGTAGCCAAAAGATTGAAGACTAATATGGTGTATTGAAATCCGCAATAAAATCAACTTGCTTTCAGAAATTAGTTGTTGGAAGCCCCTGGTATGTCTTTGTTCCACGAAAAGATGCTATCTCAGATCACCATCATGGTCTTTTGTGCCCACGAACAATAAAGAGAGACATATAAGTCTAGACAATGAACTTAAACTCATTCATAAATCAAAATACTGGAACAAGGGCTTACGGAAGATACAATACTTTCAATTTTGCAAGTGCATAAGAAAATGCAGTTGTTCGCTATAGCAAAAAGTATAAGAAAAGGAGGGCGAAAGATTCAAATTTAACGTAGTGGCACCACGTAAACGTCGTGTGTCTTCGCCAGAATAACATAATAAGAAGATTAATTACGTCAGATATCTTACAAGTTTGGTATTTTATTTACTATATCTGGCACAGTCAATCGTGACTGCCAGAGTAAACTGCACATTTCACAACGGAAAGGGAAATCACAAAGAACAAACATTCTCAATGTGTACAAGTCACATTAGGAACAGAGCCGCAGTAATGGTCTATGCACTTATGATACAGATCTCACCAGTTGGAATTTTGTGGTAAGTAGCCCAAAAAATAACAGTTATCGACTTAAAAGAATGTAACGTAGCATTTAAGATTCGCTAATTATTTGCGTCAAACTTTACAGTGGGATTTATTATTCGAAGAATTCACGAGATGAAAAAAATTAAAAGGATTATGATTAAGATAGTACATTGCTATAAATACATACATTTATTATAAAAAGGTGAGAGACATATGCATACATAATCAAGCATTTCAGTTTAAGTGTAATCATCTTTCTCAGGCAAATGGAAGATAATACAAGGAATTTATCAACTAAGCAAATTTTACTGAATCCAAATCAGATGCCACACTTTCCCAAACCTTTCGCAGATGAAAGTTGGTGACCCATCGAACGATCACTTAACACTCTTTCTCCATTGATTCCAGTTATCATCGTCTCAGAGAAGCTAGCCCACGTTCGATTGGACGTCTCCTCTGTATGATCCGCCCAACGTCTCGGTGATCTCCCGTGCAATCTTTTCCCTTAAACTTTGCTTTGGGTGATTTTTTTCAAGTTATCCTTCTGTCGCCAAACTATGTGAGCCAAGAACTGCAGAATTCCACAGAAATAAAAACTGGACCATCTCTCCTGCAGCCTGAGCTCATGAAGGATTGATTTGTTACTTCGTTTGTCCATCTATGATATTATCAGCAATCTCCCGTATATCCACATCTCAAAAGGGTTACTTCCTTTGTGATCCCCTTCAGCTAATGTCCAAGCTTCAGCCTCAAAGGAGAACTGGAAGCATCAGTCATTTCAGAAATTTTAATTTAGGGAGTCTGGTTAGTGTTCGACCTTTCCAAATCACTCTCTGCTTCGATGCAGCATCCCCACCTAGAGCATTTCTACGCTTATTTCCTATGTACCGCCACCATATTTCTGAACAACTGAACCCGAATAAACAAAGCGGTAAGTGATCAATCTCTTCATATACTTCTTCTGATAATACGCAAGTATCTAGTAGTGAGTCACCTCTGTTAGCTGTCATTATCACGGTCTTTTTACCACGTTTTTGTTAGGTATCCTTTTTGTCTGTCTATCCAGTACAAACTTTGCAATTGATTCTAAAATAATCTCCCAGTAACCTACACACTTCAAACTTTTAACAGAACTCGGAACTGGACCACAGTACAACAGTAACTTTCTCTCTTCTCTGGCGTGTGGCCGAGGGTGCTTTGTTTACTACTATCATTTCGCTATTGCTAGATGACAATGCAATATTACCTCGCTTTCTTGTGGCCACTTAGGTTTACCTGGATTATTAACCGGTAATATTCTACTCGGGTCTGCAGACGAAGCAAGCAAACACCTGAACGCAGTATTTCCGTGGCTCACCTGACCACTAGCTTCAGATTAGAACGCTGTGCGCTGATCTCGCCAGAACTGATTGATGGCGTGAACGGCGGTCATTTTATTCGCCGCGGACGGCCAACAGCGCGTCAGCCACAAATCGTCGCTCCTGCCCCTTGCGCAAGTCAATGCACAGAGCACCGGTAGTGAAAACTGGAAAAAACCATAAATCGCGTATCAGTATCAATTCTGCCTGTCGGGTCAACAATCATTGTTCTTTAATGTCAGATGCAACAGGATCCCAAATCTTATTTAAAGCTTAAACTGTGCTCCAGACTATAATGTTGTCTGCCAGCCTAATTTCGATGCCTTCCTTTGAGACACAACCCGAGGAGCGAGACGTAGAGGGCAACCGTTTGCGTCTTACCATGCAACATTCAGTATCCCTCGGTAAGACAATGTTCCGCCGCCGCGGGTTTCACACGATGCATCAGACATGTGGGCCGAAGGTATTCAGTATACGATTTCTCACAATGCCAAGAAATTTTATAAGTTTAGGGCTTCCTTAATCATAGGTCATTTTTCATCTACCCAAGGAGTGCTTTAATCTTAGCTGTTGGTCGAAACACACTTCCGATATTACATTTTTTTTTTTTTAAATTCATTCTTTCTTCCAAGATTTGTCCCCGGCATATGGCCCAAGGGCCACCAATCCATGTACGTCTTCTCGTGGCTCCGGCACAGGTCCAAGCTTGAAGGGACGGCGTATCTGTTTGTCTGTATAGCCATTCCGTTTGAAGAGTAGCTTAAGGTGATTCAGCTCTTGTGTCAAACTCTTTGAATCTGATATGGCATATGCCTTCTTTGCCAATGTTCGCAAGACCCTGTGCGTTGTTACGATGGATGTCAACTTGCAGCATACACATACCAGTCAGTGTGCGTCGGTTTTCGATAAACACTGTATTTCAGTGGTCCATCGTCCTTTCTGTAGACCAGTACGTCTAGAAACGGACGCTTTCCATCCCTTTCGACATACACTGCGAACTTGACATTGGGATGAAGGCAGCTGAAGTGATCCACTTCGAGTGCTCATCCAAAGTTACACCAAAGTTCTTCATCGTTTTCTTATACGGCGTTGAAATACCTTAGAGAAGCACAGGTGGTAATTTTTCACATAATTCAGCGCCACTTAATATCTTCTGGGATACTAAAACGGCTTGGGACTTGTTGGAATTTAGTTTACGGCGCAGGTTTTGCACCCATTTCATCTCTGAAGGTGAGAGCCCACTCTCATATTTCTATCTTACTCTGAGTAACTCAATTTTCCTCTCAGATTGCATGCGGTGAAAAGTTGCTATTCCTTCACGCGCGGACTCCCCCGTCTCTCGTCACCCGGGTGGTCCAGTGACAGGCGAGTGCTGCGAGCTTGAAAGGGTTAAGCCGACGGGCGTGATGGAGTCGAGTGGATGCTTTCCAGACGCCGACATTGTCATAAGAGCGGCGGCGACACGCCCAGATGGGCCGGAAGGGGCGGCTGGGCTAGAGATTCCGTTACTTCACAGAAACTTTGTGGAAACCGTTTCTGGCGGGCTACCAGCGAGGTGTGGGAATGACTTGTGTTCCCAGGCAGTCTTGGCGGGCAAATTCCTGTGTTTTCTTCAAAATCGTAACTGTGATTGGCTTGCTCAGGGCATAGCTCCGTGACGTAGCAGAATCGGCGCAGAAATTGGCGCCAAGAATCTCCATTGGTGGAAAGGTAGTGCTTCGGCAATAGAGTGGAATTTTCCGCCGGTTTTCGAGTTGCTGATTGGAACGTTTAACCACGGCCACTGTCGTGGGGGCGGGAATGTTCTGTGGTCCGCCTTTCAGTCGGAGTAGGTTGCAAGACTGAGCTCTCGCTGATCTGGGCAGCCTGCCTTCCGTTGGCTGTCTAGTATACTTTCATTTAATTGTAACTGTTTGACGAAGTTGCTGAAGTTTCGACTTCAGCGTAACTTTCCGAGTACAGCTGGCAATTGAGCGTTGTGCGTACAAGCGGCCTATGTTGTCCGTCTTGAGCAGTTTTGGCTAAAGTTGACTGTATCTGAGTTACTATATGACTTCGCTTGTTAAAATCAATCACTGTACCGTCAGTGATTGTGTGGCAAGCCTTCTTCGTCTCCCTCAGAGGCGCATTTGTATTGATAGGAAGTCTTTAGTCTGGAACAACCAGACCAGGATATTTTGTATACTCGTGACATTATCATCACCACGACTGGACGTCGAAGCAACCAGCCATCGCTTCCGGTACACCAGATCGTGTCCTTGCAGTTAATAAGACAGCTTGGTAATGTATGTCCGCAGCATCGGCAGATTAGCGAATTTTGGTCTGTGATGATCAGAGCTCACCAGAGCGCGCCTGTTCCCGTCTTTTCTTACGTGGCTCTGTCTTGGGTGTTCATTGTCTGAGTTCTCACTAGTGTAACAGCAATTAATGTTGGGTTGGCTGGGTGTTTCTCTTAAGATTTGAGTTACAAGGAATTGGCTCCACATACCACTTGGTCATAAACGTCACAAGCTAGTTTACGAACAACTTCACCTTCACAGCATTTATTTGAGTATCCAGTTTGACGTATTGTAAATGTTTCATGTGTTGTGTTTATTATTTTGAGTTTAGTCATAATAAATCAAATTGTTATTTTGGACAGAACTTTCATTCTGTAGATCGGTAGAGCAACCCTTTCATTTCTCACCACGTTAATGAAACTTATTTATCAAATAAAATTATTGCAGATGCCAAACTCTTTTCTACTTCACTTGCAGGGTCGATGAGAGTCAGTTCGCATTTCTTCTTAATCCATGTGCAACAGCAAAAGTCGGAGTTAGAAAAGGGGGGGGGGGGCTTAGAGCATCATTTACATGTGAAGATTCGAGAAGAGTTTAGTGTTAAATACACTGCTAGCCCCGGCATCTCGCAAAGGCAGGTGTTCGATTCGTGTACAACCATTTTCAAGACGATAAAGAGCTTGATCTTCGCTGTACATCTGTTTTACACAATATATTTTCGAGTTCAACCGATACAGAATGAATTTGGAGTCTAAATAGTCACGGTATTAGTTTTACGCGAACTGAACATCGAAACTACCAGTGTCAGACAGCTGCAGGGAAAACCGACATCATTACTACAAAAAATAATGGAGAAACTCCTGAAAAACTCTGTCAAAAAGTGGACTCTTTGAAAATGAAGTACTTTTTCAGGAAGTAGAAGCGTCGTTGGGCCGCTACGTACACCACCTAAACACCATGTATTTCAGTGCCAGGTATTTCACACATTCTTTGGGTTTCCAGTCATCTGAACTATGCTTCGGGTGTGCTGCAATGTTCACAAAATGTGGAGCACTCTACTGCGAGGAAACGACAGGAACTGGTTTACCGCAGAGTATTGTGGCTTATGGGAATACGGGAGATGAATCATTAGGGGATGGGTGAGGCAGTGCGCGTTATTGACGGCCTATGATATAAGGGTGCGGCTGTCACAAGCAAGCAGTGCCTGTTTACTGGGCGGGCGCGTCAGTGCATACGGGTGTCGTATTGTCCGGCAGTGATTACGGGTTCAGCATTGACGTCATCGCAAAACTAATGTGCCGTCTGCTGTCACTGAATAAAGTCCGAGCAGTGCGCTGGAAAGCGATCGGACTGATGAGTCGCGGTCGAGCTACACCGCGAGGCCTTCAATGCAACCCTATTGTCTTCGTTTATGCTATTCACATTATTCGGGGATAATGTCACTACCCGCATTAGGTCACACTGTGCTCAGAGGATATATAGTTAGACGTATACAACCTTGCAACATCACTGATCATATGAAGCTTGCTCTGTTTCACTACACGATTTGTGAAACAGATGTCTATCGTCGTTATCTACAACTACATCTCTCACATCTACAGACATAGCCAACAAGGCTTCATGTAGTGCATAGCGGAGAGTGCTTTGTAGTCCCTTACCTATTTCATTTGCAAATAGAGCGAGCACAAATTAGGGCTGAATGTCTCTGAACGAGCCCCAATCTCCTTTGTTCATTTTCTAATGTCCTTACGCGAGATAAACACAGGGGGCAGCAGATCTGCTCTACAGTCTGTCATAAATGCTGCTTCTTTCCTCCAAGGATTCCCCGCTGAGCTGGAGGGGAATTTGGGCAATAGTCTCGTAGTATCAGTCGAACCATCCGCTCGGAAACCTAATTACTTCGATGTCTTCCTTTAATGCGACCAACTACGAACTGAGGGAGACACCCTATCTTCGATGCGTATACATTGCCAGACGTGACAGCTGTATAGTTAATTTCAACCCTTCTTACTATTTAGGAGCAAATACAGATTATCAGAAGTACGATCGAATGGGGAGAAAGAGAAACTTGCGACTGAATTGAGGATTTCTTTACAGGAAAGACAGAGCATGTTGTCTTGGATGGAGAGTTATCGACAGATGTCGAAGTAACTTCTGGTGTGCCCCAGGGAAGCGTGTTGGGCCTCTTGTCCATGTTATATGTTACTAACCTTGCAGACAATATACTGGTAAAAGTAATCTCAGACTTCTAACGAACTACGCAGTTATCTATAATGAAGTAGTGTCTGGGAAAAAGCCGTGGGATTTTGATAAGCTTTAAGAGTGGTGTAAAAATAGCAAACTTACTGTAAAAGTTGAGAAACGTAAAACCATGCACAGGACGCAAAAACTTGGTATGCTATGTCTGTAATATCAGTGGGTCACAATTATTAGAATTGATCAATTCATATAAATATCTAGATTTAACATTTTGTAGGAATATGGAATTCCACGACTACATAGTCTCAGTCGTATGTGAAACAGCTCCCAAATTTCGGTTCGTTCCTACGATATTAGGGAAAGGCAATCAGTCACGAAGGAGGTTACTCACAAATCATTCGTGAGACCTACCCTAGAATTTTGTTCAGATGTGTGCGACCCACACCAAAGAGTATAGTGAACGTATACAGAGAAGGGCAGCACGAATTGTCACAGTTTTGTTCTACCCGTGGGAGAATGTCCATACATGCTGAGTAAACTTAACTGGTACACAACTGAAGGTGAACGAAAATTGTCCCTAATAAGCCTACTTGCAAAGATCCAATGACCCGTTTTAAATGGTATGCCTTGGAACGTACTACAAGTACCTACGTTTTGCTCCTGTATGATTCGAGAGGAGAAGATTAGACTGACTACGGCGCGCACCGAGGTCTTTAAACTGTCATTCTCAGGCGGTCTTCTCGTGAATGGAATGGGAAGAAATCCTAATTACTGGTGCAATGGAAACTACGTTCTGCCATGTACTTCACAATGGTTTGCAGAGTACAGCTGTAGATGTTCGAAGTGTATCAATGCCTTTAGAACTGACTGTTGAAGAAGATAAGCTGGGACATCAAACTGAGAGGCGTCAAAACCAAGTACGTCATTCACCTGTGGAAGCAGCGTATAGTGAAGCACGGAGAAGGCGTTGTCGAATGAATATATTTTCGTACATGTACACACCATTGGTGTATGTATAAGTCATTAGAACCGTATTTTTCTGGGACAGGTACAACAGCCACATGAGTGCATTAGCATTGTTCTTGTTTTGTGTAGGTACGAGGCCTGATTGGGTCTATAGGGGGCATAAAAAGGTTAATGTATTGAGATTGTGACTCAGCGATGGGAATACTGCACCTAAACGGGAGGGGAAAGGAAAGCCAAAATCAGTGATCACTGGAATCAAGGAGCATATGTTTTAGGTTAGCGTCAGGTTACAGACAGAAAGTATTGAAAGAAATTAGAGCAGTGCAAGACCATATACAACACCATGAAGTGTGCGACAGTTTCCAGAAAAATATAGTTAATTTCTTTTATTTGAACATTAGAGGGCTGAAATTTAAAATAGGTGAGCTTATTGTATGCCTAAAAGATAAAAGGTGTGGGAAATTTTGAAAGGATAGATGTTCTGTGCATTTCTGAACACCATTGAGCAAGGGGATGGAGAAGTTAGATATCAACGATTATACGAGGTGCAACAATAAAGTAATGAGACTGATTTTCTTTGGAAGATGTGGCAACCCTGCAGGCTTGTGTAGGCACAATATCTTTGACCTTGGTCTATAACCTGCTTCTACATCGATGCTACTGGTCAATCGTGAGTTGTGCTGTAATAAGTTAACATACGTTTGTGTCTCTCGTCACGGAAATGGAACCGCATAATGTTGCGCAACGGTATGCTATTTCTTTTTGCGTTAAATTGGGTGAAAACGCGACGACAACTTACAGTAATCTTCAGAAGGCTTTTGGCGAGGAGGCTATGTCAAGAGTTCAAGTTTTTCGTTGGCATAAAATGTTTAGTGAAGGCAGAACGAATGTTGAGGATGAAGTCTGCAGTGGACGACCATGCGTGCTTGTCTGCTTCTTTGATTCCAAGGGAATCACGTGTCCGTGCTAACATTGCTGATAATTGTATCCTGCATCACGATAATGCGCCATCCCATACTCCTCTGTCAGTACAGCAATTTTTAACCTCAAAACAAATTTCAGTGCTTCCACAGCCACCTTATTCACCAGATATCGCTCCGTGTGACTTTTTTCTATTTCCAGAAGTCAAAACAGCGGTCAAGGGACACCATTTTCAAAGAACACAAGATGTCCAAAAAGCTGTGACGAGGGTCTTGGAGGATATTACAGAAGATGAGTGCCAGAAATGTTACCTTCAATGGCAGAAGCGCTGGAAAAAGTGTGTGCAATCAGAAGGAGGCACCACTAAACTTCATTAAAATGGTAAGCAACATTTTTTCACATCAGTCTCATTACTTTGTTGCAGCACCTCATAGGCTTGCATCACTTTCGTGTAGAGTTAACATGGTAAACGGAGGAGTTGTAACGTAAGTACAAGTTGGAATCAAAGTCAAACATATTGAAAAAGTAGTTTTTATGTTGGTAAGAACGTAGAAGCTTGAGAGTTGTTACTGCAGAAGACTTCTCTGACAACTGTAAGAGTCTACAGTCCCCTCTAGGAAAGTTCCAACTATTTATGAGATATGTAGATGCATTATTGAGCTATCTGTCAGACAGGAAGAAACAATAGTTTGTGGATATTTCAATGTAAATTTTTAAAAAGATAAGAACAGGCAAAATGAACGAGAATTATTATTTCAGTCTAATTTCAGTAGTCAATATTCCAACTCGTGTGCAGTAAAATAATAAGACACTGATTGATAGCACTTCTGTGGACAATGCTCAGATTGAAACAATTACTGTGTACCTAATTGCTAATAGAGTATCTGATCATGATGCACAATCATAGGAGATAAACAGCATGGCACCTTAGAATCTGCAGGCACATTCATATAAGGCAGTGGGGCTTATTAATGAGAACAGGATATAGTGTTTTAAGAGTAAGCAAAATAGGGTGGTTGGGATAAGGCAGATGTTGAAACTGATGCTAATTAGATATTCAGTTTATTCCACAATATATTTGTGTCAATATTTGAAATTTGCTTTCCTAAAAAAGTGTCCAAAAGATCAATGAAAAAGAAAAAATAAGCTGTTGATAACCAATGGAATTACAATCTCATATAAGAGGTAGAGTGAGATTCATGTCAAGGCCAGAATAAGTCAAAATACGACATTAATTGCATACTAGAAAAAATGCTGTATTTTAAGTAGTCATTAAAATGTCCAGAACTATGCACGTCCTGACAGAAATAAATAATCAAGACAGTAAGATCACAACTCTAAGGAGCACTATCAAACAGGAGGCAGGACAGCCTATCAGTCTACAAGATTCCATAACAATTAAACTAAATAAAACTGTTGAGACTGATAATTCGCAACTTGGAAGTACATTTAACAACCACTTTCTAAATGTAGTAACTGTAAGATTAAATGGTTTAGTTGAAGAAGCAAGAGAGTACATTAAAAATGTCATTCCACAAAACTTTAAGCAACTAGACGTAGCACCAACGTACTTCACTGAAATTAATACAATTATAAAAGTTCTAAAAAAACAAAACCTCCTGTGGGATTGACGGAATTGCGAAGAGAATTCTGAAAAGTTGGTTTAACTTAATAAGTAACTTCCTTAGTGACATATGCTGTGAATCACTGACACATGGAATTTTTTCCAACAGGTTAAAATATGCTGTTATTAAAGCACTTCATACGAAATGTGACAAGACAGACTCAAACAATTAGCATCCAATCACCTTACTGGCATCTTTTTTCCAAAATATTCGAAAAAGTAATGAACTCAAGAGTAGTCGTACACTTAGGTGGAAACAGTTTACTTAGCATATCATGATTTGGGTTCCAGAAAGGTTGCTTGACGGAGAACGATTTTTGTCCATTCACTCATAAGATAGTACAAGTCCTAAATAATGATATGTAGCCTGTTCATATTTTTTGTGATCTCCTCAAGGCTTTTGATAGTATAGATCATGATACTATCTCAGAGGAATTCAAGTTTTATCATATGGAATTGATACTTTTTTCACACAGCTGGTCTGAATCAAACTTGACAAATGGAATACAAAAGGCTGTGCAGAATAATTCACAAATGTTAGAAAGATAGAAAATTCTAATGATTGGAGAAAAATCAGAAAGTGTTCAATTCTGGCTATGCTCCAAACCTTATACATCTAAATGACCTTCCGCCTATCATTCAGTATTCAAAAATGGGACATTTTCCAGTCGATACTAGTGTTATTATAAGCCCCTTAAGAAAGAAAGATATTTTCCAAAGAATTATTAAGTGGAATTATTAAGTGGTATTATTAAGTGGTTCTCTGAAAATGCACTCTCACAAAATTTTGAAAAAAAAACCTCTACATTCAGTTCTCTACAACAAATAGAGTCAGAGTCAGTAAGTATGGTAGAATGCTAAAATTTTTGTGTGTACATATTGATGTTAATAAAAAAAATATAAAAAGAGCGAAAAGATCACTATCAATCTCACATCGAAATACGTATAATTAAATCATTTTATATGCACTATAGGCCGCTGAATATGCGTAACATGAACAAGCGAAATGTATCTGGTGGTGAAGAATAAACTTCAGTTGCAAAAGGAGGAAGTTTCCTTATCTTTATGATAGAACACAACTGAAGTTAAAATTTTATACTTTTAAATGATAAACCTTAAATACTGCATTATGGGCTTTTAATTTCTAAATAGCTCTAAATTCCTAGTTTTGAGAGTAATTATCACAAAATGTTCACGTACGGTGGCTGGGCCACGGTTTTAGCCCTGTGGTCTGCGAAGGCTACACAAAGTTCTGCTCGTGTACTTATAAAACGTGCACGTGTAGAGTGCCGCAGAGTGTAATGGCTTCAGCACTGCCGGCCAGCGCATCCGCCGAGAGGGGGGGGGGGGGGGGAGGGGGGCTGCGCGTGGCCACCCTAACCCCACTCCGCAGCACGCTGTCGGTGTGCATTATGCAGCGCGCCATAGCGGCTGAGGTGATTATGCGGAGAGCTGGAGCGCGGTAATGAGCCGAGCGACGGACCGTGCGCGTCCGCCACAGGCAGCCCACTGCCCTGGCGCGTGATCTACTGCACAGCGTAAGTGGCGCAAGTACACAATCTGATCTGAAGCATCCGGACACCTCTGTGTAGTGCGGAGTTCACCACTAGGAGTCACCAGAGGCTGGCTTGCCAGTGTAGGAGGCGACGCGGAGGACTGCGTTGACAGTACAGAAGCAGTAGCAGCAGAATGGGTCGGTTACTAGGGCTCAGTCACTTCATACGTGGACTAGTCACTCGACGTACATATTCATGAAACTTACCTTGCAGATTAAAACTGTGCACAGGACCGAGACTCGAACTCGGGACCTCTGCCTTTCGCGTGCAAGTGCTCTATCATCTGAGCTACCCAAGCACGACTCACGCCCCGTCGTCACAGCTTTACTTCCGCCAGAACCTCGTCTCCTACGTTCCGAAACTTCATAGAAGGATATTGCGGAGGCATGGCTTCGCTGCAGTCTGGAGCCGAGCGACCGCTACGGTCGCAGGTTCGAATCCTGCCTCAGGCATGGATGTGTGTGATGTCCTTAGGTTAGTTAGGTTTAATTAGTTCTAAGTTCCAGGCGACTGATGACCTCAGAAGTTAAGTCGCATAGTGCTCAGAGCCATTTGAACCATTTAGACATGGCTTAGCCACAGCCTGGGGGATGTTTCCAGAATGAGGCTGTGGCTAAGCCATGTATCTGCAATGTCATTTCTTCCAGGAGCGCTAGCTGTGCAAGGTTCGCAGAAGAGCTTCTATGAAGTTTGGAAAGTAGCAGACGAGGTACTGGTGGAAGTAAATCTGTGAGGACGGGGCGTGAGTCGTGCTTGGGTAGCTCAGATCGTAGAGCACTTGCCCGCGAAAGGCAAAGTTCCCGAGTACGAGTCTCGGTCCGGCACACAGTTTTAATCTGCCAGGTAAGTTTAATATCAGCGCACACTCCGCTGCAGAGTGAAAATCTCATTCTGTGTACATATTCATGTTCTCGCGGCACATTGAGTACTCCATTAAATTTCGGGGAAGAAGTAGAATATATGTGCTGTACGTCCGAAATTTAATGCCTTAGTCTTTGGATGTCTGCGGAGTAACAAATTCATCAGAGACTTTTAAACCCTTCTAAAGCTGCCCAAGCCGACTGTTGGACTGTGAAGAGAGCGACCAAGTCCAGCTCTACATGCAATTTGTTAAGCCTCGGCACAATGGCTTCTACCAGCAGGACAACGCAACGTGTCACACAGGTAAGAGTGTACGTGTCTGGTTGGAAGAGCATCAGGATGAGTTTGCCGTACTGTCTTAGTCAGAAAACTCTCCGGACGTAAACCCAATAGAGGATCTGAGGAACCACCACGATCTGGCTGCTCGTGCCATTGATTTTCTACCGAGAAACCTAGCGCAGCTGGGCACCGCACTGGAGTCGGCATGGCCCCACAGTCCTGTCGCTACCTTCCAGAAGCTGACTGACTCTCTTCCTGCACGTCAACGCTTGGAAGGTGCTGTTCAGGCTTTTGACAGGCGCTCACATTGACTGGACAGTGCGTAAGGGCAGTAAATTCTCTAAAACCATGAATATAAACAGTGCCTAGAACTGTTCTTTTCAGCAGAACAAGTCTAATCCCCTACATCTACGGTAGCAAGAAACGACCTCCCTATACAGAAACATCGTTGCTGTACAAGACAGCTTGTACGCTAGCAGCTCATGCGTTCCAAGGGCAGCGTTAACTAGAAACCATATAAGATGGACGACACCATGAGAAACGAGGAAAAGTCATTTATTAAAATTATTTACAGATGTACTCAGCTTTGAGTGATTGATGCGTGGCTCCGTAGATCGACGCAGTAGTCTAGGCGGACACATTGAAAGAGAACTATGTAATCCAAAGAAATTCAGTTTGGACTGCTGTACCTAACTGTTATTTCGTTATGGCTCAAGTTTATACTTGACTTTGACACTCGACAAATACTGACGGACAATCACTCGTTTATAGTGCCTGGCTGTAACTGCAGAGGCTAATGGTATACCTCAGCTGGAACTGTGCGCAGCTATCGCTGGCGAACTGGCCAAGTTTAGTCTCATATCCGCCTTTATCCATGAGGGGCGAAATAAACCTCTAACTGCTCAAATCGTTCAAATGGCTCTAAGTACGAGGGGCGTTCAGAAAGTAAGCTCCGATCGGTCGCGAAATGGAAACGACTACGAAAATCCGATAAAGCTTTGCACAGATGTGTTGGGTAGTGTCTCTAGTATAACCCCAGTTAGCATCACGTCGCTCTTCTCATTTCTGAGCTCGCAGTGAGTGCGTAAAGATGTCTAGAAAATAGTGTCTGCCGCCAAGTACGAGGGCCTGGTGAGAAATTTCGCCTGAAGCTATGCAGCTAACATTACATAACTGTCGTGCTGTTTCTTCTTCAAGACAATTCTCAGCCGCATTCTGCAGGGGCAATGAAGATGCTCCTGCATCGTTTTCAAATGGAAATGTGAGATTACCCACAATACAGTCCGCAATTGTCTCCCCCTGAGTTTCATCTCTGGTCACATGAACCGCTGTCTTTGAAGACAACATTTTGACACAGACAACGAGGTGTAGGCCAGCGTGGAGAATTGGCGGAAAGCACTGGCGGCTGCCTTCTATGATGAGGCTATTGAAAAGTTGGTACAACGCTATGACAAAAGTCTAAGTCAGAACGGCGACTACGTAGAGAAGTAGCTGAAAGGTGTAGCTAATTGTTACAAGTAAAACATTTCTGATGTTCACTGTGGTTTCAATTTGGCAATCAATCGGAGCTTACTTTCTGAACAGGCCTCGTACTATGGGACTTAACGCCTGAGATCATCAGTCCCCTAAACTTAGAACTACTTAAACCTAACTAACCTAAGGACATCACACACATCGATGCCCGACGCAGGATTCGAACCTGCTGCCGTAGCAGACGCGTGGTTCCGGAGTGAAGTTCCTAGAACCGCTCGGCCTCCAACTGCGATCTTATTAGCGAAATCAGAGAGTAGTTCCAGATATCAGCGCCCCCTGTGGCGGCTGACGTTACGATAGGCAGATGCAGCGGGGCTGTTGGAAGGCGGTACACTAAAACAGTATCAAACAGTGGGAAAATACTGTGAAACCTAAGCCTTTTGACACCCCAGAGCACTTGAGTGTGCAGGATTGCTCGATCACCGTTCTCGTCATTTTATTGACATAACAACACAAATAACCTAGAGTTCAGTGGTTTGCTTCGTATTTTGTTTAAGGAGTTAATGACAAATTTAAGAGACTGAAGCAATCTACCACTCAAATTTTAGCAGCTGAATGTTGTCGGTGGATTACACAGTGTCTGAAAACACCTCAGGTTTATTTCCCTTTAAATGGTTTATAAATCCACAATAGCACACTGACATGGAAGAATAAACATTAAATACCAATTCACCTTTAGTTCCTGCCTGCAGAACATTTCTTCAGGGATATCTAGATCCATAACAGAACGAACATACGCCACTAGCAACGCTTCATTACCAGGTAAAGGCAACTCGTCCAATTCCATGGAGAAATGTGTTGTTTGCAGATCATTACATCAAGTGCTCTCAGTATCATAACCCATTTCATCAAAAAATCTTCTAAAAGTATTCTTGCTTAACGGTTTTATTTTCATTATATCACCACAAGCATGTCTGTGTATAACAGTTTATAAAATCCTTCCAGAGACGGCAAAATTAACTCTCCCGGATAGTATGCGGTATTCGAATTTTGCTATGTGTAGCGAGATACTGTAAGACGCCTTTGAACCATCGTCAACTCTTAGTGACGTCGAAGAGAACATACTGTCCTCAGGGGTCTGGTTTGAAGTTTTGTTTACGTGGTTGGAAGCTATTTCAAATCATTATCTCTTTTATCAGAATTCTTTCTCAGACGATCCGCCAGCTTAGTTGATTTCATAGCGTCATTGCTTAAAACATTATTGTATAATAGGCTCATAGGCAATATTTTGCCGACAGTGGTGCAATGAAGGCAAACTTTAAATAAACGACACTGCGCTGACTACATTTCTTTTATTTTTGACCGTGTTTAGCATCACGACACAAAGAAATTAAAGGCATTAGCTGCCAGTGGGCATTGTTTTATATCAGTTGGGTAAACGTAAATTGGTGCCGGGCTGTGGTAGAACTTCCGGTCCCCTGCTTCTAGGCAGATGCGCTGATCATTACACCATCCGGACACAGTGGTCACCACAACAGCTCAGACTACCCTAGTGCGCCTCCCGTCAGACCAAAATTCTCAACCTGTACCACACACTACTGATGTAGTGCCCCTGCTCATTAACCCCATTACTCGGGCACCTCGCCAATTCGCGTGACTTTCAGCGTGGTATGTATCTACACTCAAAGGATCATTGGCCGTCATCACCTTAATTACAAATATGGTGTCTGTTCTTTTGCACATGTGCGAAATAACAGACACCATATCTAAGTTTAGTATCAGTCATCTGTGGACAAAATTTAAGAAACCAGATAAACCCTCTCAACCTCAAGTTACGATTGGCAGGTCCCTACGCAGTCGAAAGAGCTATAAAAAGAAAATTTGATTAAAAAATCATGTACTTGCTTTTCTCCGGCACTGTCCAACATGACACTGATTCACTAATTTTTATTGGGCTGAACTATATTCTGGTAGCAAAGAGATAAACAAGGGCTCCCTAGTTCCGTGGATTTGGGGAAGTCGGTCAACGTCATCAGCCCATTCACAATTTCGTGTCCATCTGCTTGCGCTAGTAGCATTTTCGATGTTGTTGCTGTACCGTGTTGCGTCCTGTTGCATATTAATGCACCTCTTAATGACTGAAAAAATGGTTCCTTGCCCATCATGGGCAGCACTAGATACCCTTTATATTCCATGGAGACGGGGAATAACTAAACGGAAGAACAAAAATACAGATTTGCTCCACCCATTCTCTTAACCAATGAGACAATCAGCGATGTACACAAGAGAACGCTCTAGCTGTGTGAGAAGGAAATCGGAAACCTGTTTGCCACCTGCCCAAATGCGATTCTTTCTCAAGGACCACTTTTACAATAATGCACCCACATCAATTTCTTTTTTCTTTTCGCTGTTTTCTGCTAGCTGAAGTCGACCCCTGTGGGCTATATAAGCCACTTTGGGAAAGACTGGTCTAAAAGTAAGAAATGAAACAGACTTACCTTTGAATGACGATCAAAACACGTGCAGAAAATGACTTGGCGATTGAAAAGTTAAAGTTAACCATTAAACTTAAAATTTTAAAGAGTACTAGCAGATATATGTTCTTCTGGTGGATTGTGTACTTCCTGCAGTCTGTTGTTGTGTGTCCCTGAGATACTAGCGCTATGTGAATTAAAGTTGATCTACTACTGCTTTACATGATTTTCAGATGTGTCTAATGTCACTCTCATGTGCTTTGATTTCGTTTGGATAAATCATTTCATAAAATATTTGACCCTCTTTCAATTTTTTAATTTTCGAGTTCTGTTCAGAAATCATGAAATACCACATCAGTGCAACTTCTTATGCCAGATAGCTAGGCCTTGAAAGTTTAACTTTTAGACGCATTATCTGCTATACCTAGTAGCAGCTGGTTCGTGAAATATTTCAATTTTCCCTCAAACTACTAATTAAATTTTTCTTAACTGCTCCGATTATTTACAGGCAATTGAACTTATTTTTTAAAGTAACTATATCCCACAATGGTCAAATTGATGACCGAATTGCCCATTTTCCACTCGTCTTTCTTCCATGAAAATTCGGGCGAACCATTGAACGAAATATCAGCAGTAACCTTGATGTCTGCACGACACAAAGCTTTATGCCTCAACTGCGCACATCAACACCGACATTGGACTGTTGATGACTGGAAACAAGTTGCTGGTCGGACGAGTCTCGTTTCAAATTGTATCGAGCAGATGGACGTGTACGGGTATGGAGACAACCTCATAAATCCAAAGACCCTGCATGTCAGCAGGGGACTATTTAAGCTGATGGAGACTCTGTAATGGTGTGGGGCGCATGCAGTTGGAGTGCTATAGGACCCGAGATACGTCGATACGACTGACAGGTTACACGTACGTAAGCATCCTGTCTGATCACTTGTATCCATTCATGTCTATCGTGCATTCCGACGGACTTGGGCAATTCCAGCAGGGCAATGCGACACCCCACACGTCCAGAACTGCTAAAGTGGCTCCAGGAACACTCTTCTGAGTTTAAACACTTCCGCTGGCCACCAGTCTACCCAGACACGAACATTATTCAGCATATATGGGCTGCCTTTTAAGATTCTGTTCACAAGAGATCTCCTCCCCCTCGTACTCTTACGGATTTACGGACAGCCTTGCAGGATTCATGGAGTCAGTTCCCTCCAGCACTACTTTAAACATTAGTCGAGTCCATGCGACGTCGTGTTGCGGCTTGTGTGCCTGCTCACGAGGGCTCTACACGATGTTAGGCAGGTGTACTAGTTTCTTTGGCTCTTCAGCGTATAATAAATGTATGAGACTTATTGTGAAATTCAGTTGTAATTTTACAATTAATATAGCAGCACTTGCATCACCTAATCTGAGAGAAACATTCATGTACTAACCTCCGACGGCCGTGGGTAGATAAATGAAAGTAATAAAAATGAAATAGAACAAAAACAGCAATCGTCTTTGGAACATCGTGCGCAAAACCAAAAATTCGCGACGCTAATCACTGAGCCATCATTTCGTTTTATGATACCGTGCTATAAAAGGCCCATAAATTACCTCGAAAACATTGACCGTTGCTTTCTGAGAAAATGTCGAGTATCTACAAATAAGCTGAGATATGTGTTCGCTTATTTTGACTCCTCTTTCACTGAATGAAGTTCCTGGGAAATCTGACGATGGCACTTGCCGTGTTCTCCTCGCGATCTTCGAACCGCGGCCACAGGGAACGTGTCAGGCCGACACGCATGGTGAGCTGACACAAACAGACGGCCGACAAGCAGGTAGTAGCAGGGGCTGCAAGTTTGTCGGTGCGACGGGAAGCGGCGAGGCGAAAGTGGACGCCTGACCACCGCTGAACGCCGTGGTCGGTCGGGGAGGGGTGGGGGGCCTAATTGCCTGCGGCGTGGCTCCGTCAGCAGCCCCGCCCGCTAGCACCACCCCCTACAGAGGGGCTGCTGCCGCTAGCCGCTGATGCCCTCTGTCTGACCGCCACGAAGTGGGCCGGCATGAGACAACACTCCGCACGCTCCAGGGTTTAAATACCTGTCCGGCCATCCACATTTGACTTCTCTGTCATTTCCCTAAATCACTCAACACAAATACGTGGACTGTTCGTTTGAATGGGCTCAGCAGATTTCCTTCCCCAGCCTTAAGCCGTCGTCACACGGACCGTGCTGTCGAACGTCAAAGTGGAGCGAGCCAAGTTCAACGTGCTGCTGAACGCTCAGGAACGATGCGACTTGTGCACACTGTACGTGGGCCCCAACGTGGTATACGCGATCGCAACGCACTCCAGCGGCAGTTGAGGGATGTTTCTAGTTCGTAAATCACACTGTTTTCCCAACGGGTGCGCGTAAAATTCCCACGTTAGCTGTATTAAAATACACATTTCCTTCATCGTTCACGAAAAGGAAAGTTAAAGTCCAGTCAATAAGGACACAGGCTTATAAAAGTTCCATTACAAACAGTGCGGTACAAATTTCGAATACTTCTCCGCATAAGATAAACATTATTTCATCATTCCCACATTTTAGTAAAACCCCAAGGTCGGTCTTACTTGATCACTGTTCCTACCCAGTAGTAGAATCTTTGCAACATGTGAATTACGAAGTGTAAAAGAAAAAGGAGCAAAATATCTTTATACAAGTAGCGCAAGCCGTCCTGTAGATTAAGTCAATCGAACAAAGTCACCCCTCAAAAATAGGTGAGCTTAAATTTACATAACATCATATATTGTAACATTTACTTATATTAAACTAATAATAAAGTATCAGAACCTAATAAAAACGCGAATATTAGGAAAAAAAATTTGGGAGTGTTAAGATGCTCCGAACCACCGCCCCAACAAAAATTCACTACTGGACTGAGACGCTACTGATCACGCTAAACCAACAACGCACTTCTAATGCTTAGCCATATTGTTTTACCTATTGCTAAAAACGTTAATCGTAGATAATTATGTTAATAATTGAAATTTAACAAATTGCACCAAGAACAATGCGTTTTGGGTGGAAGACTCCCGAACATGCTATTCCACGCAATGACGTGAGAAACTCGGCACGCTCAACGCTCAACGTTCTGATACACGGTCCGTGTGCCGGCTTTACGCTATTCTCACATGGGACGTGTTTATTAATGGCGAAGCATGCCAGACGTGGTACCCGTCGTGGTAGCTGTGAGCTGCATCTCACGTAACACAATGTGCTCGCCATTGTGATACGCGACCGCAGCACTCTCCAGTGGCAATTTTCCGCTGCATATGGCGCGGAAGTCACTCTGTTCGTCTACGAAAATAGACGCTCATATAGTAGCTGCGTCAACTGTCAGCGATCGTCAAACAAGTGTGTAGAAAATAGCGAGGAAGATTCAAGACTTGTCGCTGGCTTGACCAGTGAATTGCTGGTAGATGAAATTACATATACTGCAACTGTCAGTGACAAAAAAACTGTGATGCAAATCACTTTTCCCGAAAGTATACTAAAAGATACGAAATTGGTAGTGGTAAAACAATTACATCATTTGCCTCAGTCCCATTTCTACTTCTCTTTATCGTTTTTCTACTCCTCATATTATACTTGTTCCGCATATTTAAAAGATTTGTTTGGCATTTCTTTGAAGTCAGTAGGTTCGGCCAAATACATTTTACTTCGTTGAATACTCGGGATCGCACGTCAGCCCGGCAATAGCTCTTACTTTTAGTGTTGTACATCTATACATCGGAGAACCAATGACGAAATGAAAGACCGGTCCAAGAGTGGAAATAAAATTCAAGGTGAAAGAATGTCAATGACAAGATTAGCTTTCCTCAATGAATGTGAAGACGAATTGCATGATATACAGAATGGAATGAACAGCCTAATGACTACCCAATATAGTAAATTGAGGATAAATTGAAGGAAGATGAAAGTAACGATAAATAGCAGAAATTAGAACAGCGAAAATCTTAACATCAGAAGTTGTGATCACGAACTCTCTGCCTCCTAGGCAGTAAGATTACCCTTGACTGGCGGAGCAAGAAAGACGTAAAAAGTAGACTAGCAGCGGCAAAGAGGGCATTCCTCGCCAAGAGAAGTCTCTTGGTATGAAGTATACGTTCTGATATGAAGAAGAAATTTCTAAGAGTGTACATTTGGAGCACAACATTATGTAGTAGTGAAACATGGACTGTGGGAAACCAGAAAAGAAGAGAATCGAAGCATTTGAGATATGGTGTTACAGAAAAATGTTGAAAATTTGGTGGACTAATAAGGTACGGAATGAGGAGGTTCTGTGGAGAATCGTCGAGGAAAGGGATATATGAAAAACATTGACAAGAAGAAGGGACAGAATGTTAGTTCATCTGTTAAAACATCACTGTATAACTTTGATGGTACTAGGTTCAAAAATGGTTCAAATGGCTCTGAGCACTATGGGACTTAACTTCTGAGGTCATCAGTCCCCTAGAACTTAGAACTACTTAAACCTAACTGACTTAAGGACATCACACACATCCATGCCCGAGGCAGGATTCGAACCTGCGACCGTAGCGGTCGCGCGGTTCCAGACTGTAGCACCTAGAAACGCTCGGCTAGATGGTACTAGGAGGAGCTGTAGAGGGTAAAAACTGTTGACGAAAACTGGGATTGGAATACACGCAGAAAAGTACTCTCAGATGAAGATGTTGGCACGGGAGAGGAATTCGTGGCGGGCTGTACTAAGCCTGTCAGAAGACTGATGACTCAAAAAAGCATTGTATAAGCATTGCTCCTCCTCGACTGCGTTTATTAAGACATACATTTATTCCAGTGATTTGTGTAGTTCTCTTTGTAGCATAAACTGCACTGATCTGCGAAGGAACCAGCCAGTAACGTAGACATAGACCAAATCGAACAGCAATGGATAACATCGAGTATTGCGCAGCACACAGCTATTAAGCTGATAATAATTTCCAGAATCTTTTAGAAGACAATGAAAAAATATGGAAGTCGCCAGACATGAACCTGCCATTCGTACCTTTGTAACTTACAACTCTATCAATCATGATGTCGTTCCTGCACGACCGTGTTGTCCACGTTAAAGTGTAGGAATGTGTGAAGACTGTACCCACAGATGTCATATTTGATATTGAACTGTAATAAATGATAGGGACTTTACATTGTCAGTGCGCCATAGCCCTGAAACAGTGTACTTTCACAGGACATAGTACAAAAAGCATAAAACACGAGTTACTTTTAACTAGTGATAGTGAGTTTCCCGTCGTTTTACTAATCGCACCGGAAATGACGCGGTTTTGATAGCCCCTCAATGTGCAGGTAATTGGTGTGTGTGTGGTTTGGGAACGTATGGGCGCCCAACGGCGAGGTTATCAGCGACCTGACATCGATGTAAATAAACGAATGTGGATAAGAACGAAAACTGTCGTACCCGCATGTACACGAAATGACCACACAATTACTCTATCGCACAGGCACTAAAACCAATGAGAAGGCAAGAATAGCTAGTCAAGAAATTAAAAAAGAAGGAAAACAAAACACAGAAGAGCTAAAAGAACAGCACAGGGAAATGAGACTGGCTGACCACTTACGAAAAAATTTGGGTGAACCAGCCATATCCCGTTAACATAAATGGCTCTGAGCACTATGCGACTTAACTTCTGAGGTCATCAGTCGCCTAGAACTTAGAACTAATTAAACCTAACTAACCTAAGGACATCACACACATCCATGCCCGAGGCAGGATTCGAACCTGCGACCGGAGCGGTCGCTCGGCTCCAGACTGTAGCGCCTAGAACCGCACGGCCACTCTGGCCGGCGCCCCGTTAACACATTAAAAATATCTCTCTAAAATCTTGTTAAAAATGTGGGACAATTCACAGAACTTTAAAACCCGAACCACATTCATTTTAGCATTGCATAAAATAGACTGTATATCCGCCGGCAAATCCGCTGCCGTCCGCTGGTCAGCAAATAAAATGCAGTCAAATAAAAGGTGGTGCACCGTGATCTGCACGCCACAAGCACCACACATTGGAAGGTCCTCTCGCCGGACTAAAAATCCATGCGTCATGTGGCCGATGCGAAGACAAGTAAGGATGACCGCGCCCCGTCGACGTGGCTGGAAGGAAGTACGCCACAGCCGAGATGTGGGCTTGATCACACGGAGCTTGTTGTCGGTCACTTCTAGCCACTCATGTTCCCAGCGACACAGGACTTTATACCTCAACAGCGAGGGCATGCAGTGGGATAGCACACTGAAAGACCTGGATACGCCTCCTTGGCTGCTCGATCATCCCTTTGATTCCCCAGAATTCCCGCGGGCCCTGGTACCTAGCAGAAAGACACTTGCTTCCCCAATCGCTGTAGTTGGAGGAGGGCGTCGTGGATAGTCTGGGTTCCTTTATCTGCTGGGTACAAACGCTGGAGAGATCTGAACAGATGAGAAATTTGAAACTGGGAGAAAGTTTCATCTGCTCCAGTGCCCGCAAGATGGCATATAATTCTGCGTCAAAGATGGTAAATTCAGGAGGCAGTCTGACCTTGAGGACACGATCCGGGAAGACGACAGAGCAACCAACGGAGTCACCCTGCTTAGACCCATCCGTAAAAACAGCTACATGGTCGTGGTGCTCAGATAAAACGGCAGGAAAGACCCGATTAAAAACGGAAGCAGGAGTGCTATCTTTCCTGTACCGCACCAAATCTAGTCACCCTGGGCCTCTCCAGTAACCTGAGTGACAGGCGGTTAAAACCCTGGATTTGTGGTCGTACAGACTCCACACCGAGGGACTCTAGCAGACGTTGCACACGGATCCCCAACGGCAACGTAGCCCGGGGACGGTGGCAAAAAAGGCAGTACAGAGGCGGATGAGCAACAATATGGTGAGCAGGCGAGGTTGGAGCTGCAAGAAATTTACAAACCTGACGCATCAGTAGGAGCTGCCGCCGGATGGTAAGTGGCGGTTCCCCGGCCTCAGCATACAGGCTAGGTATGGGGTTGGTTCGATAAGCACCCATGGCCAGTCGAATCCCTGCATGGTGGACAGAGTCAAGGATCCGCAAATAAGACTGCCTCGCTGACCCATACACTGTGCACCTGTAGTCCAGCCGTGAATGCACAAAAGCCCGATAAAACTGGAGGAGACGCTCCCTGCCCGCTCCCCAAGACCTGTGTCCGAGCCGCTTGAGGATGTTCTGTGCCTTTAGGTTTCTGGCTTTTAAGTCTCGAAGGTGTGGGAGCCATGACAGCCTGGAGTCAAAAATTAGGCCCAGAAACCGCACTGTGACTCTAAAATGTAGGACAGTATCCCTTATATGGAAGGCAGGCAAAATAAAAGGTCGACGAGAACGATTAAAATGAACACAAACACACTTATCGGCAGAAAACTGAAAACCCGTCTTTGTAGCCCACTTCTCTAACCGCCACACTGTTAGTCGCAGCTGATGGCTCACTGTTGCAACACTGGAGGAATAGAAAACAGCAATGTCGTCCACACATAAGGAGCACTGTACTGGACTCCTTACTGTAGACGTTATACTGTTTATGGCTGTGGCAAAGAGGGTAACACTTAAAACACTGCCCTGGGGGACACAATTCTCCCACTCAAATCGATCAGACAGTGTGTTACCAATTCGGGTCCGAAAAAGCCGCGGAGACAGGAAAGACCGAATGAAAATGGGGAGGTGCCCACGAAAGCCCCATTCATGCAGTTGTGCAAGAATACAGTGTCTCCAAGTGGTATCATATGCCTTACTGATATCAAAGAATATGCCGATACAGTGGTGCCGACGGAGGAAAGCCTGCTGAATAGCCGCCTCTAGGAGGGTCAGGTTGTCGACCGTGGACCGATATTTGTGGAATCCACACTGAGAGCGCCTAAGAAGTTGCCTGGTCTCCAATAGCCAGGCCAGACGACGGTTAACCATCCGTTCCAGGGTCTTCCCTATACAGCTCGTTAGGGCGATGCTCCGATAACTACTTGGAGACGTGGGGTACTTTCCTGGTTTGAGCAGAGGGAGCAGAATTGACCCTTCCACGAGTTTGGGAAGTTACCTGTCTGCCGTATTAGATTAAAACAGTCGAGGAGGATTTCCTGGGACGCTAGTGGCAAATGACGAAGCATGCAATACCGGATGTGGTCCTGACCGGGTGCAGTGTCAGCAGTCTCAGCCAGTGGCGATTCGAGCTCCCACATCGATATAGGGGAGTTGTAGTCGTCAGAACCATTGGACCTGAAGTCCAACTTTTCCCTTTCTACAGTTGCACGGTAGCGACAAAACGCGGGATCCTGCCTTGCACTGGCAGTAGTGTGCGCCAAATGCTCGGCAAGCGTCTGAGCAATGTCTCTGGGCGCCGTTTTGTGGCAGCCCTGTTTCAGTACTGCTGCAATCGGTAAACGGCTGCGTGTATCGGAAATCCTCCGGATGGCTTCCCATACTTTCGTGGAACAAGTGTAACGGTTGATGGAATCCAGAAACTCCTGTCATGACCTTTTTTTGCTCTCTTTAATGGCACGGCGTGCCCTGGCTCTCTCGATTCGAAAGGCGGTGAGATTGACCATTGTTGGGCGGTATTTAAATCGTCGAAGAGCCACACGCCTGTCCCGGATGGCTGAATGGCACTCTTCTGTCCACCAAGGTACAGGTCGCCGCTTAAGAGGGCCAAAAGACTTAGGTATGAACAGGTCAGCAGCATGATGGATCACAAGTGTGATGTGATTCACCCATTCCTGGATGCTGTTACGGCGTTCAAAGACAGCCAAGCGACTGAACAGCGGCCAGTTAGGCCTGCCAATCATTCATGTTGGCGGCTTGTGTTCCAGCAATACACCATCCAGGAGATGAATGCGGATGGGTAAGTGATTGCTGGAATGAGGGTCGTCAATGACCTCCCAGTGAACAGAGTCGGTGAGGGTCAGAGAGCAGAAAGATAGGTCAATGGCTGAGAATGACCCAGTAGCAGCAGAGAAATGAGTCGGAGTGCCAGTCATGAGGATGCACAACACTTGAGATGTGAGGAGGCTCTCCAAAACTCGACCACGAGCGCAAACAGAAGTTGAGCCCCACAGGACATGATGGGCACTGAAGTCGCCCAGGACGAGAAATGACCGGGGGAATTGTTCGATAAGATCTGTGAGAGGCTGTAAGTCCACTGCATCGAGACTAGGTAATTAAAGGGAGCAAACGGTAAGCCTCCGACGTGAATGAATTTCAACTGCAGCAGTTTGCAGGTCAGTTGAGAGGCACCCACATGCCTTCCTCATAGTGTGGCATCAAGCAGTCAGGCCTGCAAGATGAGTGGTCTGCCAAGCGAGTGGATTCATTCTTATTTATCGAGTAACATGAACTCTCGTACTCACAATTAAGTTACAAATTATTCTCCTGTATGAATACCGAGCGAGGTGGCGCAGTGGTTAGCACACTGGACTCGCATTCGGGAGGACGACGGTTCAATCCCGTCTCCGGCCATCCTGATTTAGGTTTTCCGTGATTTCCCTAAATCGCTTCAGGCAACTGCCGGGATGGTTCCTTTGAAAGGGCACGGCCGATTTCCTTCCCCATCCTTCCCTCACCCGAGCTTGCGCTCCGTCTCTAATGACCTCGTTGTCGACGGGACGTTAAACACTAATCTCCTCCTCCTCCTCCTCCTCCTGTATGAATAATACGCAACGGAAACGCACATCTGACTATCAGTAATTTACAGAACTCTGACTGTTCACTATGCACTGGCAATACCACATTTTCTTTCTTTCTTTTTTTTTTATTTAACGGCTTTTATCAACACGTGGCCATCCCACTGAATATGATCGGCGCACACATTATAAATTCTGGAAATCATGACAACATACAATTTGAAGGAAAAGGCCACCAATCTTTTTCTTTTCACTATCTTATTTATTCCGATAAATTCTATAACCTAAACACACAAATTCTATAACCTACAACAATAACACGTGAGAAATTCCGCCCAGTGGGCATGGCTTTACATTGGTGAACTTCTATCTTATGGTCTCGTAATTATTTAACGCTACAGTGCACTTTCTGGATAGGATGGTGGATCTTTTATTATTTCTCACACTTCGACTCTCACAATCATCATCACGAAACTTTCCTCCAGACCGAGCGGTACAGAAGGAACAAGCATAACCCACTAATCTTTTGAAACTACCTTGCTACTCTCCCATGCAAACCACACATACTTAAATTACATGACATACACCACATTGCAACATGAAATACAAGACAGGGAATAGTCACAACATTATCACTTTCAGCTTTCCCACTTCAATTAATATTTATCCCAGTTTAACACGATACTGCCCCACTTTGTAATTCTACTTTCCTACTATGAACTCTGGAGATATATGCACATCTTCCTGTGCAATGCAAGCCAAGTGGCGTTGCTGGATAGACGGCTGACTCACCTTGTTTCTCTCTCAGAGTGTTATAGCTTGAATCAAGCGTCACACGGAAACATATCTCGCAAAGTAATATTAAGAACATATTCATCACACACACAAGTCCTCAACTGATACCATGGACAAGTACTTCTCTTTATCCTTTGTCTCATACACAGATTGAGACTCACACAGTACTCACCACGTGGAAGTACTCGCCTCTAATTTCAAGTCCTGCACACGCTATTTCTTAAATATTTCACCTTATAGTACACACGCTAGTAATTCAGCTTAACTTAAGCACACGGAAGTATTTCAACTTATTGCTACACATGGTTTCATTGTGACCGTTGGTCACTTCCGAAGATTACTACGATCCCATTAATATTACCTGCCTGACATTTAATTCTCCCCACAAAAGTTCCTGAAATAGAGAAATTATTATTTCAAACTACTCTTAAATATTCCACATGCATACCATGTCTCCACTCTTTTGTCTTTACGGAGCACAACTAAGACAGGTCTTAACAGCACAAGATCCAGCGGCAGAGTGCTGAAACATGGCTGTTCTTCAGGTTCTCTCGCACCTCAGCCAAAGTGGGGGAGCACCTTGCTACCGTATTGGTCAGCCACATTTCAGGCGCTCAAAGCTCAGGTAAATTTCATCTCTTTGGTCCCACCAAAGGAGGCCAAAGGATCGTCTCAAAGATGATCATATATTCACATTCACTATCTGCGGTTAACAGACGACCATACATTCATTCATTTCACAGATCTCACCAAACTGGATGTAGGGATTTATTTTGTGGGAGTGCACATGTGATCAATTAAATAAATTGTCATTCTTTCCCACACTGGTATCCGGCTTCGCTGTATTAGTTGAAATTGAGTTATTATTAGAAAAAATGTGTTGTTCTGACAAAAATAATGAAGTATGTTGTACCTATTTTCAGTGTCGGGCGGTACTGTACCCTTTCACAGTATCCAGGGGGAGAGTAGAGGAGTGCTGGCCATTATTGACAAACACGGCGACTCCGCCTTTGGCCCTTTCCCCAGTCAGGTCATCCTTACGATATAACGTATAACCCCTTAGTACCGGCGCATCAGATGTTTTTAATTGTGTTTCCTGTAAACACAAGCACAGGGGGCGTTGCTGTGCTAGGAGTTGCAGTTCCTCCACATGTATCCAGAATCCATTCATGTTCCACTGTATAATGGGAGCCATCTACCAGGGTGGGAGTACCTTCATCCTGACTTTCTGTCGGGGAGGAGAGCCCACAACAGGTGGAGGCTCAGTTTTGGGGCGAGATGATTGCCCCAGTCTGACATCAACCTCCATTGCCTCTGAAGAGGAGTCGAGAGGGACGTCAGAGAGAATGACATCAACATCAGAAGACTGTATACCTTCAGTCTCCTTCAGCGGGTGAGTCTTAGCCTTTGGCTTTGATTTGGATGTAGGTAATTTGGAGCAGTTTATATATTCATAATACGTACACTATAACATAGAAATCACCAAATTCGGATTTCATTTCAATATTTCGTCTTCTGAGTTCTGCTTGTGATGTAAAACCGATGTCGCAACTTATTAGCCATGTTCCTCTCCATGAGGCACAACTCTGACAAAGCACGTTCTTCATTTCACGCTTTGCAATGACATAGAACTTGGAATTCTACGTCGTGAAATCACCATCTACTCATTCACGAATGTTTTCACTTTCCTTGAGAGGACAGATTTACCTGACTCATGCTTCTCCTCCGTCTCTAACAACCTATCCGTTGACGGGACTTTTTCCTGATCGAAGTGGACTTATAAATCCCGTCCGATTTGTAAAGTCATAAAGCAGCATGGAGTTGAATTCATGCACTGGCGTCTTGTCGCGACGTCTTGTCTACCCTGTTGAACCACAGGAAACTCCTTGGCTGTTATAGTTCAATATCCCTACCCAAAGAGGACAGAAATTAATGAAAGAAGTAACGCTGTGAGTTTACGAGCCCTGCTGACGTGAAAGGACGTTACTCTGAATGTTTTGATATTTATAATCCGGTTTCCTTTTGTTGTAGTTAACGTAAACAAGAAGTAAATAACCAGATCAGATACGCCGAATATATCCTGTCTGGACTCATTAGGCCCACTTGTGTTTTGTACATAAATTAAAAAAAATAAGTGTATTACAATGCAGTACTCTGTTTTAGGTGTCTTGGTAATGTTCTCCCCTAATATTAACGACTTTGGTACAGTTTCTTACAGGTTGGGAAGGAAAGGATTAGAACCTACACTTCATTCTTTCATCTGGTGACATTCAGATTCATAGAAAGATAATGCAGCGCACCTGGAAGAACTGCTAAGAATGCCCTCCATCCCACCCGCAGAAATCTATCTATCCGCAATTTTTTTCACGCTTGCAGTAGTTTTATTGTCTCGTAACTATAACGAATGAAAATTAAGTATTATTGATAAATATTACTTAGACGCAATACATTTATGAAAACGTTGAAAGTAAAACAAGATTCATATCTTATTGTTTACGGCAGTGTTTGTACATGGTTTCAGCACATTGTACAACAAAGAAGGGATTTTATTTGCTCCTCGTAGGTTACTGACAGCGGCTAAACTATTCACCAGAAATAAAAGGATGTGGTCGTACAAGTAACAGTTAAGAAAATCATTTTCCAGGAATTTTATTTTTATTATAATTTTGCTCTGCATTTCCTTGATTAAAATGAAACAGGTCCTTCAATTATATTATTTGAGACCAATGTAGCAACTATCTCGTATTATGTCGATAATATACCTAAATTTAAGTCTGATTCACACATATTCGATGTTACGAAATTATTTTATCGTCTATGATGTGCTGAAAATGCGTACACCACAAGATGCCGTAAACCCTGAAATTGTCGTGAGTATCCTCAACGCTATTTGGATGTTTCGATAGGCGTCTTGATCTTTCAACTGGAAACTGAAGGCAGCTACTTCGTTAATTAGCGTCACTGTGTCAATATCTGCCCTATATTTGGGGCCAAAATTAGGTGGACGTTATTCTAATGGCGCCGTACTCCTTGATGTCGGGAAGGCGTTTGACACCGTTCAGCATTGCCAGTTATTGAAGAAAAAAAAAAAAAAGGAAAAGACATGAACTAAATGAGTATCGAACCAGAGTTGTGACTAGATTCAGGACTTCCTCGCAGGGAGAACTAAACACATCGCCCTTAGCGAAGCCAAACAGACAAATGTATAGGTAATTGCCGGAGTACCGCAGTGTGATGTGATAGGACCGTTATTGTTGAAACTATATGTAAATGATCTAGTAGAAAGTATCGGAGGCAAGACTGTTCGAAGATGTCTATAAGAAAGTAGCAAAGACATAAAATACTATAGATTTGCAGAATGACCGACAGAGGATTGAGGAATGGTGCACCCTGAACGTAAATAAATGCAACATATTGCGCATGCACAGGAAAAGAAATCCCTTACTGTGCAAGTACACTCTTGATGTCTAGTTGCTGGAAACAGTAAACACTGTAAAATACCTCGGAGTAACTATCAAGAGCGACATTAAATGGAATGAGCACATAAAACAAATAGTAGGAGAAGCAGATGACAGAAGATTCCTAGGAAGATTCTTAAGGAAATGTAACTCATCCACGAAAGAAGTTGCTTACAAGGTCCTTGTTCTACCGATTCTTGAGTACTGTTCGTCAATGTGTGATCCTTACCGTGTAGGACTGATAGAATAGACAGAGAAGTTCCAATTAAGAGAAGCGCGTTTCATTCGGCGCGAGAGGGTTACAGAAATACTCAAGAAACTCCAGTAGCAGAAGCTACGGTACAGGCTTCGTGCATCACGGAGAGTTTTAACACTGAAATTTCGGGAGAGCACTTTCCAGGAAGAGTCGTGCAATATATTATTTCCTCTCACATATTGCGAAATGGCCGACGAGAAAATGCGAGAAATTAGAGTCAATACATAAGATTACCGTTAGTACTTCTTCCTACGAACCATTCGCGAATGGAAGAGGATAGGCGGGATCAGTTCATGGTACCTGAAGTACGACCTACGACACATTGTCAGGTGGCTCGCGGAGTATTGATGTCCTAGGAGGTAGTCTGTCAAATACCAAGAAGCACTGTAGCTCAGACAGACTTGCTCTGTTCCTCGGTCGGTAGAAATGGCCAAAAAAGCGGAAGAATCTGACCAAATAGCACGTTTACTTTAGCACCTGCTCGCTGACCATTGAGAACGTAAAATACCGTAGCGAAGTAACAGCAAGAACTCGCTTGTTGAACGCGAGCTAGCTGTGTAGGTGGGAGTTGTATGGACCACGCTCACTGTTGCCAAATGAAGCACGTTAGCGATAGGTATCTGTCGTGTAGCAGTCATTTCTATATGATACTACTTGACTAAAAGACACTTCAGAAATAACGCTGTGAGAGCAACGTGGGTTTACCCCCACAGACAGAGGGAGGCTTCTACCTGTCGGCAGATGATAGGAGCTCAAGACATTGGGGAACTCATGTACTCAGCCAGTTAATTCTCGCTCCGTCTCCCTGCCTTGATTTTTATTTCCTGTTTAGTTTTTGCACCCCGTGTATGGCTGTGCCTTTTGCGGAAGCCTATCTCGTCAATTCCTCGGTACGGCACTCGTGATATTGTCAGTCTCTCAGCGGCGGCCAACTTTGGACGGAAAGGTAAGTGTCTTGAAAAGAGGTCATAGTACTAATAACAAAGAACAAAAGAAAGAAGAAACGAACGTAATCGAATTTAGTCGCATTTCATCACGTGGCGGGTGACGGAATTAGGTAATGAAACACAAAACGCAGTGGACAAGTTTTAATATTTTGGCAGCAAAATAGTTGAAGTCTGCGAAAGCAAAGACGTGTAAAATGCAGAGTGGCCGTAGCAGGAAAACGTTTCCTGAAAAAGAAAAAAAAAAAAAGAAAAAGAAAGAAAAACTGTGCAGACGTCGAAAATCAAGTAGACTATGAGAAAGTCTACTCTGAATCTATTCGTATAGAGTCAGACATTATACACTGCCTGACAAAAAGACTGAGGCACCTAGAACCTGAGGAGGAAACGAAATGAAACTCCGCCGTTTGCCAGAATGACTGATGTTACTGCAACAATTATAAAATAGAGTCAAATTTACAAAAACTTAGTAGCATGAACCCGCTCGTCAGTATGCCGTGATGTTGCACACCTCTCTGGCCTGGACGCATGCACTGATTCTGTTGGGAAGTATTTCATGAAGCCGTTGTGTCCCCTCCTGAGGAAAGCCGGCCCGCATCTGCTCTAACTGGCCGTTGATATGCTGAATACTGGCACACTGGCCACACACATGTTTTATCAAGGAAATATTGCAGGCCTCGGTAGTACTTCAACATCACGCAGACAGTTGACAGCCACACATGCCGTGAGTGGCCTAGCATTGTGATGATGTAAAATGACGCTACGATGCCGTCACGTGACGGGTAGGATAGGAGTACAAAGGATGTCCGTGATGTAACTTGTGCCATCACAGATCCCTCAATCACTAGCAGCCGTGACCTGAATTCGTATCCGGTGGCTCTTCAGGCTATGACGCCAGGAGTAAAACCACTGTGTCTCCCCACAATATCAGAAGAAAGGCACCTCTACCCACGTCATCGCTCCCCCCCTCCCCCACTCATGTCTCCCTCCCATGCCTCCCCCCCCCCCCTTTCTCACGACAATGGTCACCTGTCACCTGCGGTCCATCCTTCCCGATCACGGGGAACCACTTGAAACGCAGACGTTTACATTGTGGTATTAACGGCAGCCTACGCATGCCACGGTAATTCCCTATTTCGGCTGCTGCTTGTCTCCCACAAATGGCGAGAAATTATACAGAACGTTGCAGGAAATCCATTACTTGTTCCCGGGTGGCTGTTGCAGATGTGAAGTGGTTATGATATGCTTCGTCGACAACACGGCGATCCGCCCTTATGGTGTTCAGGACTGTTGATATTTTTAAAAGTACCGGAAATCCGATATATCGATATTTCAACCGTTTTGTTATCGATCCTCGACATAGGGATAAAAGTATCGATATATCGTTACATCAACGGGCAAAATATCTAGGTAGCAGCCTACAAAAATATCGGCTGCCCAATTGTAAATATACTGCTGGTTTTAGAGCGGTATATTTACGTATTGATTCATTATTAGATACTTTGTACATCAACAAGCTAGTAGCTTGCTTAGCACCAGTAAGACGGAAATTGAAGAGAAAGCGATGCACGCTCATGCTTGGCGATAACCACTTTGCCAAAAAATGGTAACTGCATGTAAGTGGCACAATAAAAAGTGTCCGATGGCCCCATCGTTCTGTTGCGTCATATTTCGTATTTGTCCAGAATACTTCATGTCGACTTCCCTGGAAATTTGAGGTAAGTTTCTATCGGACCAAACTGCTAAGGTCATCGGTCCCTAGCCTTACACACTACTTAATCTAAATTAAACTACCTTACGCTAAGGACAACACACACACGCATGCTCTAGGGAGGACTCGAACCTGCGACAGGGGTAGCAGGGTAACCGTGGCAAGGCGCCTTAGACCGTACGGGACTCTCCTGATTTTTAGTTTCTGCAATGCCAGCGACCTCGCGGATGTAGTGTCAAAATTGCGCGGTGAAGATAAACGTTGCACTTTCAGTTGGTAGCGCCGAGCGTCGATTACGTCAGCATTTCCCCTCGCACGTCTCCGCCCCCGCAATTAGATTTTTGTTCATTTTTAGTAACAGGTTTTAAAGAACGCCGATATGAAGAAATAGCACGCTAGTTGCGTTAAAAAAGTTTTTTTAACGCAATTGGTGTGCTATTTCTTCACGTTGGAAACCTTGTTATTCCATTCACACCACCACCACCCAGTGCAATCGGACCTGTTCTATCTACCCCCTATACTTGATTCACACAGTCAAAGAGGGAGACTGGACGTGATGAAAACTTAAAAACTAGTAAGATTCCATCAGATAGTGAAAGTAAAATTATGTTCTACTACAATTACAAAAGAAGAATTTAAAATATTTTCCGAAAATTGCAAAAAAAATTATAAAATAAAGATATTGGCACTCAATACTGTCATTCTGGTATCTATATTTTGAAGGAAAATATAGCCGATATATATCGGTACATAGTTGGAAGGAAATATAGATATTTCAATATTTTATGAACAGTCCTATTTCAGATGGGGTCGGCTGGAACGGGCCACTGTTTCACTATAGAAACCGGGAGATAGCGCGATTCAACCGTACCCACAGTGAAGTCTACTTCCAACTCTGTTTGTGGCTGATGACGCTGACTCTCACGAGGACGCAGCACCTTCATGTTCTTTTCCCAGGGATCATACAACATCTGACGCTGTGTCACGCCCCTTACATTCCCTACCTGGACTGGTAACAACGCTAATTCACTCTAGCGACCGTTCGATGAGGGGAAGTCAAATAAAAACCGAACACTCGCCACAACAGGGCTGTGGGACGGTTTCAATCAAAAGTAACCACCACAAGCGTTAAGACATTTCTCCCACTGGGAGACGAGACGGTAAATTCCTGTCTCGCAGAACGAGGCCGGCCTCTGACGGATCCATAGTAACACCCACTCTTGCGCTTCCTCGTTCGGCTGAATTCGACGTCGAAGCATGTCTTTCTTTAGGTTACCAAAGATGCAAAAAATCACACGGTGAACAATTCTCGCTCTACGGAGGATGCAGCAGCGTTTCCAGACAAAATAACTGAAGGGTATGCTTCGTACGATTGTCAATGGTGGGGGCAGGTCTTGTCGTTCAACAGGATGATTCCGTCCCAAAGCAGTCCGACAGCCCGAGGGCGAACGGAAAAGCCAAAAATGGAATCATCCAACATTTCCCCCACCAAGAAAGTCCCAAGCTGTTCAGACACGCTCCGGTAAGGTGATAATGACTGTATGAAACCACAGTTAAGGCACACATCTATGAAGACACTTTGCAGAAACAGCGACGCTCCTTAAAGTCAAAACGCCCATGAATGCTATCGGACTGAGTCATTATGTTGCATGATAACGCACGCCCGCCCCTGCACTGCCAGTCACATGACGAGTACACTTCCTCGATATGGTTGGGAAACAGTGCAGCTTCGTCCGTATAGTCCGGGTACTTCACTATGCGATTTTCACAACTTTGGCGACCTCAAGAAAGTCTTACGTAGACATCGGTTTCAGTCGAATGAGGATGTGCGTAAGTGAGAGGTAGTCTTTGATTGCTAATCAAAATGTCCTCGATCCCGGGTCCGAAATCCACCACTGTTTAAATTTTGATTAATAATCAGCATTGTCGCTCAATGACTTCCGGCATTAGAAGTCACCATGATTCTGCCAACAGCCTTGTCAAAGGGGCCAGACGAGCGGACACATGACATGGCTATCTTGAGTGAAAGTGAAGAAGAATTACATGACCTGATGGATGGAATGGTCTAATGAGTACAGAATGTGGATTGAGAATAAATCGAATAGTGACGAAAGTAATGAGAAGTAGCAGAAATGAGAACAGCCAGAATATTAACATCTGGATTGATGTAGATGAAGCTAAGCAATTCTGCTATCTAGGCAGCATAATAAAACTCGATGGACGAAGAAAGGAGGACAACAAAACCAAAAAGGTCATTCTTGGCCAAGAGAAGCCTACTAGTATCAATCATAGGCCTTAATTTGAGGAAGAAATATCTGAGAATGTACGTTTGGAGTACAGCACTTATGGTAGAGAAACATGGACTGCGAGAACACCGGAGCAGAAGAGAATCGATGCATCTGAGATGTGGTGGTACAGACAAATGTCGAAAATTTTGTGGACTGATAATGGAAGGAATGAGGAGGTTCTGTGCAGAATCGGAAAAGGAGAACACTGACAAGAAAAGAGCCTGGATGATACGGCATCTGTTAAGACATCACGGAATAACTCCCATGGCAGTAGATAGATCTGTAGAGGGTAAAAACTGTATAGCAAAACAGAGATTGGAATACATCCAGCAAGTAATTGAGGATGTGGGCTGTAACAGCTACACTGAGATGAAGAGATTGGCACCGCAGACGAATTCGTGACGGGCTGCAGTAAAAAAAAGTTGTGGAGCCGTCAGCGGCCGACCGTGTTTTACGGATCAAGATTTTACTGTGTCGTCTCCCAGTAAGATAAACGTCTTAACATGTATGGTAATACTTTTTAATGGAATCATTCCATGGTTCCGCTGTGGCAGGTGATCGGTTTTAATTTGACTGCCCCTTATACCTGTCATAGAGGGTTGTATTTCTAATGATTTGTTTACCGGTCGATGTTATGAATATGTACGACATCCGACCATGTCTTCTGGATGCTTTACATTTCTTGTCAGGAAATGTATGATACTGAAAAATCGACGATAAAAGGTTCAGGCATGAAGAGAATCGAAACTTTGAAAATGTGGCGCATAAGAATAATTCCGATTGTTCGATGTGTAGATAATGAGGAAGAACTGAGTCGAAGAGGGAGAGAGGAATGAAAAAGTTGTGCCACAATTTACCAAATGTAAGGGATACATTTATGCAATACATCCAGAAGCATTAAGGATGTGTAGTACTAGACTGCAGCTAGCAGGTTCACGCGGACATACGCTGCAGTAGCTGGACAGAGAAATAGACATATGCGCAAGGTTGATTAGCAATAGAGAGCTGCGATAGATAATGTGGTACAGCTTCGCTCTTCGCTGACATCACAGAAATATTGCTCAAGTTTTTTTACAACTCAGCCACGCCCTTTACGAGTTGCTTACTGTGGCAGTTGTCGCTAAGTGAGCCACACAGACGGCGCCACAGTATTCAGCTATAGCAGTTGAAAACTTTTTGCACGCTCAGAGTGCAGAACCGCTCCCCCCCCCCCCCCTCGTTCATTTCGACCCACTTTTTCCGTCGTACGTCGCAGCCATCTACACACTAACGAGCCGTCCCCATAATTTCCATTCCGCCGTCGGTTCCGCGTCTGGCGACCCCGCGAAACACATTTGAGTCCTCGCAGGCCCGCGCGCTAACAGCCCTTTAATAACCCTTCCCGGTATTTTTATCTGTCAGTCTTAGCGTTCCCTTTTTGCGCGCTGCGCCTCCGCCAACTCTCCATTTTGTCGCAGGAAATTGCGTTCGTCATCCCCAATTAGCGGACGTCATGAAGTTGGTAGCACTGCCAGTTCCACGGAGATGACGGTACCACGGCACTGGTCGGTGTAAGGGCGCGTCCAAGTTTCGCTATATACGGTTCTAGAGGGCAAAACTTCCACCACCCTCGAAAGCCTACTTTATATGCTAAAGATGATGTCTCTTTTCTGACTACTTTGAACTTACACGTCCTTGAATATTTAACAGTACCTATACCTACATTCAAATGTGTCTAGATCGTTACAGTCATTACAAGGTGACGAGTTTCCACTTCATCTTCAGGGTATACAACAGTTCCAGTTGTTTAATTAACAGTTGCAGTACAGCAAGTGGTAATAAGGTATCTGGGACGAGTCACTCCGGTAACAATTGCATCCTGGACGGTTGCATACGACTATTTTGCAGGACGAGGAAGACATTCGATCAACAAACGAGGTGTGGGATATGCCTAAGATTACCTTGAAATAGAAATATTTCAACAAATAGTGAAGTGCATTCCAACTCTTACCATGTTAGAATAATTGTTATCATATATCCCACACATAAACAGTTGCAAGGAAGCTAAACTTTACCCTGAGATCTCGTCAAGATAATGTAACAAGTTCTAGGTCGCATCACAGCTGCAAAGAGTACTGCCACACATGGACGGGCCCTACAATGTCCATAGCGCTGTATGTGCTTTCATGGAGCAGTCGGCATAAGCTTGGAGATGCTATAAATTTCCTTTGAAAATGTCTCTTACGACGACAGAACTTGCAGCCACTTTAGATGCTGTTACGTTTGTGGAAAAGTGAACTGGGGGTAAAATTACACTCCTGGAAATTGAAATAAGAACACCGTGAATTCATTGTCCCAGGAAGGGGAAACTTTATTGACACATTCCTGGGGTCAGATACATCACATGATCACACTGACAGAACCACAGGCACATAGACACAGGCAACAGAGCATGCACAATGTCGGCACTAGTACAGTGTATATCCACCTTTCGCAGCAATGCAGGCTGCTATTCTCCCATGGAGACGATCGTAGAGATGCTGGATGTAGTCCTGTGGAACGGCTTGCCATGCCATTTCCACCTGGCGCCTCAGTTGGACCAGCGTTCGTGCTGGACGTGCAGACCGCGTGAGACGACGCTTCATCCAGTCCCAAGCATGCTCAATGGGGGACAGATCCGGAGATCTTGCTGGCCAGGGTAGTTGACTTACACCTTCTAGAGCACGTTGGGTGGCACGGGATACATGCGGACGTGCATTGTCCTGTTGGAAAAGCAAGTTCCCTTGCCGGTCTAGGAATGGTAGAACGATGGGTTCGATGACGGTTTGGATGTACCGTGCACTATTCAGTGTCCCCTCGACAATCACCAGTGGTGTACGGCCAGTGTAGGAGATCGCTCCCCACACCATGATGCCGGGTGTTGGCCCTGTGTGCCTCGGTCGTATGCAGTCCTGATTGAGGCGCTCACCTGCACGGCGCCAAACACGCATACGACCATCATTGGCACCAAGGCAGAAGCGACTCTCATCGCTGAAGACGACACGTCTCCATTCGTCCCTCCATTCACGCCTGTCGCGACACCACTGGAGGCGGGCTGCACGATGTTGGGGAGTGAGCGGAAGACGGCCTAACGGTGTGCGGGACCGTAGCCCAGCTTCATGGAGACGGTTGCGAATGGTCCTCGCCGATACCCCAGGAGCAACAGTGTCCCTAATTTGCTGGGAAGTGGCGGTGCGGTCCCCTGCGGCACTGCGTAGGATCCTACGGTCTTGGCGTGCATCCGTGCGTCGCTGCGGTCCGGTCCCAGGTCGACGGGCACGTGCACCTTCCGCCGACCACTGGCGACAACATCGATGTACTGTGGAGACCTCACGCCCCACGTGTTGAGCAATTCGGCGGTACGTCCACCCGGCCTCCCGCATGCCCACTATACGCCCTCGCTCAAAGTCCGTCAACTGCACATACGGTTCACGTCCACGCTGTCGCGGCATGCTACCAGTGTTAAAGACTGCGATGGAGCTCCGTATGCCACGGCAAACTGGCTGACACCGACGGCGGCGGTGCACAAATGCTGCGCAGCTAGCGCCATTCGACGGCCAACACCGCGGTTCCTGGTGTGTCCGCTGTGCCGTGCGTGTGATCATTGCTTGTACAGCCCTCTCGCAGTGTCCGGAGCAAGTATGGTGGGTCTGACACACCGGTGTCATTGTGTTCTTTTTTCCATTTCCAGGAGTGTATTATGCAAACCGAGTCCCAGGTTGCAGACGTGATTCAGAATCTGATTTTTTCATATCGACACAGCTTTTTTTTCTATGAAATTATACAAGTCAGTAGTCAGCAAAATCCAAACAAAGGAGTTACATTAATCTGGGTCACAGAGGCGGCAGTGGCATCCGACGCTACTATCAGGCTGGCCAACTGGCTGAACAAGTTGCAATTTAAGGTACACCATGTCATCAGATGGTACTGTACACGGATTTCCTATAATGACTTAAAATGAGTACACCAGTGGGGTGGGACAAGGAGTGGAGAAGCAGAACTGATAATAAAGGGGAACATTATTAAGGAATACACCCTGTGATCTCGACAACTCATTGTTTCACCAAGAAAACAGAGTCTAGAGATTTTTTTACCATCATAGTACATGTGGACATTATCATGTTCATTTGAAAAAATAAAAATATAATAAATAAATAAATAAATCTAAATCGACTGCAACTGACGCCCGTGGAGACGAAGATATCTTCTTCGTCATCTTATTAGGCACGATAGATTGAGAACTGAAGCAGCAGTTAATAGGCTTTTGGGTAAAAAGAATACGTGAGGTGGTGATCTGAGAAGAGCATGGTTGAGAAAAAAAGGTTTTACTTTATGGTTTTAATAATTTGGTTATCCTGAAGTTTAGCTCCGAAGTTTGAGCAACATTTGAGGTTTAGTATGGGTACTGCGGAAGTTATATGATTGAAAGACGAAATTTTAGGAAAATGGAAATGAATAATAGATTTTGGAAGTGAGTTCTGCGAGACTTAAGGACTTGAAGGATGGAAATAATTTGAGGAATTTTTGTAGAAGAAATGGTGAATTAGGTACCTGATGCATGCATTGGGATGTTTGTGATTTTTCGGCGAACACAACTCGTTGACACATGACTCTATGAAAGCTCCCTTCTTCCTTCTCTAAAGTCGTGATCATCAATATTAGGCAGATATCTGAAATTTTAAAGTAATGATACTTTTCGTACCAAAGAATATATGTTTCTAGTGATAGGTCATATTCTTTTTGTGGGCCGTGCTGCGGCTCACGTTGGTGCTGTTTGTAGGTTACCGTCCTCTGTTGGAGGCCAGACGGTATCGTTTAGTTGGCATGGTTGCGGTTGTTTGTCTTCTCGTGTTGGCTGGCGCCAGTCGGTTTCGCAAGCATTGCCTGTCCGCTAGTGGCAGCAGCGGTGGTTATCGATATATAGTAACTGTTGCCCTATCTTTTGGGCGACGTCGTTGTTTTTCCGGGTCGTGTGAGTGGGCCAGTTTGGTTGTGGACTGAGGGGGAGCCAGGTCCGGGCAGTGCCAGAACACGCCGGGACCACTGGAGGCACGCATGGACTGCTGGATGTAAGGGCCGTGGTCACGAGGGTGTACGATCTCGTCGTAAACCGGATCCCTCAAGTTTTAAGATGAGTACATTTCAATCCAAGTAGACAAACCTCCACCATTGTGATATCTCGCGATTCTCCAGTGACTTGGGTTCGTGTTGCTGCTCGTAGTGTCGCCGAGGCGAAGAGCAGCGAGTGGAGTGCTTGGGAAAGGCGGATATGATTAGCTTTCCTCGACGTCTTATTACTATTTACTGCGTTCAACTTGTTACAACTTGTTAAGTTCAACGAGCGGTAAATTTTCTTGCCTGGTGGCCGCTAAAGCCCAAGTTACCTGCCCTGGGGGTCGGTTGGCGATTCTTCTACTCTGGTGGTAGTGATTCCTTTCTCGTTCCGGGCACTCTAAGCGCAGTATTCTGGGGACGTAGAGCAGACCGCAGATTCCGGCTTTGGCGTATTGTTCCATCGTTGCATTTGGTTTGTCGGACGTCATGTAGCTTCGGCATGTTATCATTAGTCATTCGTTGGACTGCCACTGGACTGTGTTACCATCTTGTGAAGTGAATACAAATCTTGGCTGCCTATCTCATCGCTCGCGAACCTGTTTGTTGCCGGACCTTCTCTGTGTTTCATATTATGTAGAGTTCTTATTTGTACTTTATGTGACTTCTTTGCTTGTCCACTATGTCATATCGTTTGCTTTATTATGAACAGTTTATTCCAGCCCGCATCTCGTGGTCGTGCGGTAGCGTTCTCGCTTCCCACGCCCGGGTTCCCGGGTTCGATTCCCGGCGGGGTCAGGGATTTTCTCTGCCTCGTGATGGCTGGGTGTTGTGTGATGTCCTTAGGTTAGTTAGGTTTAAGTAGTTCTAAGTTCTAGGGGACTGATGACCATAGATGTTAAGTCCCATAGTGCTCAGAGCCATTTGAACCATTTGAACAGTTTATTCCGAATGTTCGAAGTTTCATAATTGTCTACGTATTTATAAGTATATATGCCATTTTATGTAATTTCTTATATATGTTCATGTAATTCTTTTTTTTATATATATAATCCTGTATTATGGTGCCATGGATATTTTTTGAGATTATGGGTAACTTTCTGTTTGGTTAGTGAATGAAGAACTGTGTCGTTATCTGCTCTGTGATTTTCTGTGCATCACTTATTTGTTCCTCCAATATGTGACATTAGAATGCAAGAGACAGTTTATTTGTAAGCCAAAAGCCTCAGTCGTTATTGCAAGAGAGACTTTTCAACGAATGTAGTAATTTATTTGGACAAAATGTTAATTTGTTGCGGAATACATTGTGTTGGTCAGAGAAGGACTTCTTGTAACATTCCTGATCTTGAAACTTCCCCACTCCTAACAACGGGGGTAGTGGTTGCAGAAAACAATCTTCTATGCTGGTCGCTTGATCAGACTTCAGCTACTGCTTAATGTTCCACTGCAAGAGGAGTTTCTGTTGGTCATTTGCCCAGACTCCGAAGACGATTTGACGATGCACCTCAAGGCGAGTTTTTGCTGGTGGTTCGGATGAACGCAAGTCCTCATTAGTCATTCTACTGCAATATCAGTGATGTTACTTCACGAGTGTACTTCGAGAGACTGAAATGTCAGCTTCACACTCAAATATAGTGATGCATAGCGACTGAGGTAAATCATGGACTTAAAATATTAGTTGTGATAGGAATTTATATGGACTGCAAAGAGTTCCATTCTGCAATGATATTTTCGTGTGACGATTAAGTGTTTCATTTGTGTGCCTAATAATAACTTGACAATACTCTGTGCACTGACTTTGAACGAAAAACCACAAGTACAAATTCTTTATGTACATGTTTTCAATTTGTGAGATTCTGTATATTTGTGTTTCTTGTCAAATTTTCGTAGTTTTCACTTTGTAAGAGAACATAAAAACGTACGAAAATTGTAGCAAATGGAGCAGACGATTATGAGAGGTGGACTTGTATAGGTGGACTGGACATTTATTTACGGATAGCTTCAGTTTGAGTAGAAATTGCATGTTGCGAGAGTGAACCAGTCACATGCGACATCTGTGAAATAATTGACTTAGGGCAGTGACAATAGTATCTCTGAACTAGTGTATCTGTGGCCCAGTTATAAAGAGGAGAGTAGTCGAGAGTTGGACATCAGGCAAGCTGGCAGATCTTTTAGCGTAATGCATACTGGAGGAGGATGTTGCTGAAGAAAATTGTTATACATTATTAATCTACGTCTACATGATTATTCTGCAATTCACATTTAAGTTCTTGGTAGAGGGTTCATCGAACCACAATCATACTATCTTTCCACCATTCCACTCCCGAACAGTGCGCGGGAAAAACGAACACCTAAACCTTTCTGTTCGAGCTCTGATTTCTCTTATTTTATTTTGATGATCATTCCTACCTATGTAGGTTGGGCTCAACAAAATATTTTCACATTCGGAAGAGAAAGTTGGTGACTGAAATTTCGTAAATAGATCTCGCCGCGACGAAAGACGTCTTTGCTTTAATGACTTCCATCCCAACTCGCGTATCATATCTGCCACACTCTCTCCCCTATTACGTGATAATACAAAACGAGCTGCCCTTTTTTGCACCCTTTCGATGGAAGGAGTTACAGATGTAGAATTTATGGAACGGAGAGAATGGATTCGCATTAAGGATACGTTTTTACGGTAATAATGCTTTTTGCAGGCGCGTACTGATAATGTTAGTGATTCTTGCAGCGAACAGTACACCTCTCCACCTCAGTTTAGGTCTTTTCAGTTTAATTTATTTCAATGTGTTTGAGTTGTATGTTCTTCTGAAATAAGAGTTTAAAATACAGCATTGTCATTATAATGAACGGATTAATACTTTCATTTCAAGTAAGAAGTTTCTTTTATTTATTTACTTATTTTTGTTAGTATGAGATATTGATCCCGAACTTTCTGCCTTCAGTTTTACTTTTGTATATTTTACCTGGCGAAGATTCGACATGCTGTGCTGTTACTGCTAATTATGCTGTAATATTTCAGCTGCGATTCTTTTCATATTTTGCTGGTTCTTTCGTTTCTCACCTCACGTTTCCATTGCGCAAATTCTAAGCATTTTCTTTGTAGTTCAAATTCTTAATGGCCCAGTGAACAGCGTGTGTTTCATAGTATTGCTACGTAATTCCAGTGTTTCAGTTTGTTTGGGCAGTGCACAGTTTGATTTTGGTAGTGGTTTTTGAGTAACAGTTTTGATTTAATTTCCTGCACGTTCATCTCCAGTTAATTTTGTCTTTATGTAAATGTGTGCAGTGAGACACGCTGTTCGCAATATTAATTACAGTTCAACCTTTTCTTCTTTTTGTAACAGAGGACAGTACATTCATGTCTGAGCAACAAGCAGGCAAACATTTTTATGCTCATGAATGAATGAACGATCCAGTCAGAGCAAATAACCTTTTATTTATAGTTTGTAATTATATCAAACGAAAAAGTATTTTTTGTGATTTGTTATCCAACTGTCTGTCCGTCTGTGAAGAACTCATTTCTCAGGAAAGGGTGGACTTATGAAATTGAAATTTATGTGACATGCTAACGTCTATGGTACCGTGGTGATGAACAAAATTGAAGCTCCTGCGTCACTGCAGTCAAGAGATACGACCATTTACGTCACATATTTTGATATTTTGTCATTTAATATCGATAACTGGCAAAAATCGTTGAAATTCTAAATCCAAGGTTGGATGAGCTGTCTGTGTCAGTAACTAAGTTTGTAGGGAATTAAGGGTTAACGAGCACTGGGCTCTCATTTAAATATATGGCCGAAAGAGTCAGCCATCAAGAATTGTGAAGCAAACACTGTCGTCCAGGACCGTGTGCCACAAAGGGCGCAGATTCACCACGAGATAGGGTAACTCACAGACGTCTACTGTCTGTTGAAGCCTAAATGCTGTAGTGTGCGAGTGAGACAGATGAGAACCTACGTCTTAGGGAAACCCAGTAGGAGGCATTTGTGGTCAGGGAGAGGTAGCAGTGTTAAATATGGCGGACCTAAGACCGGCCATAAAGGGAAACATTTATGGCAACTAATTAATTCTGTACTAATTCGGGGAATGAAGCCACAGTAATTTTATTCTGCCATTCTCCATAGATTTTCACGGTGATACCAATAAAACTTTAATATTGATCATATCAATAATAGTTTAGGATTTACTGTCAAAGTGAAATTAACAAGTTTTGTAACAAAGACCTGAATGCTAAAATATGAAGGCTTTGGTCGATCTTAACGATCGATATTTCATATAGAAGCGCATTATTAAAATGACATGAACCATGGACCTTGCCGTTGGTGGGGAGGCTTGCGTGCCTCAGCGATACAGATAGCCGTACCGTAGGTACAACCACAACGGAGGGGTATCTGTTGAGAGGCCAGACAAACGTGTGGTTCCTGAAGAGGGGCAGCAGCCTTTTCAGTAGTTGCAAGGGCAACAGTCTGGATGATTGACTGATCTGGCCTTGTAACAATAACCAAAACGGCCTTGCTGTGCTGGTACTGCGAACGGTTGAAAGCAAGGGGAAACTACGGCCGTAATTTTTCCCGAGGGCATGCAGCTTTACTGTATGATTAAATGATGATGGCGTCCTCTTGGGTAAAATATTCCGGAGGTAAAATAGTCCCCCATTCGGATCTCCGGGCGGGGACTACTCAAGAGGATGTCGTTATCAGGAGAAAGAAAACTGGCGTTCTACGGATCGGAGCGTGGAATGTCAGGTCCCTTAATCTGGCAGGTAGGTTAGAAAATTTGAAAAGGGAAATGTATAGGTTGAAGTTAGATATAGTGGGAATTAGTGAAGTTCGGTGGCAGGAGGAACAAGACTTCTGGTCAGGTGACTACAGGGTTATAAACACAAAGTCAAATAGGGGTAATGCAGGAGTAGGTTTAATAATGAATAGGAAAATAGGAACGCGGGTAAGCTACTACAAACAGCTTAGTGAACGCATTATTGTGGCCAAGATAGATACGAAGCCCACACCTACTACAGTAGTACAAGTTTATATGCCAACTAGCTCTGCAGATGACGAAGAAATTGAAGAAATGTATGATGAAATAAAAGAAATTATTCAGATAGTGAAGGGAGACGAAAATTTAATAGTCATGGGTGACTGGAATTCGAGTGTAGGAAAAGGGAGAGAAGGAAACGTAGTAGGTGAATATGGATTGGGGCTAAGAAATGAAAGAGGAAGCCGCCTGGTAGAATTTTGCACAGAGCACAACTTAATCATAGCTAACACTTGGTTTAAGAATCATGATAGAAGGTTGTATACATGGAAGAACCCTGGAGATACTAAAAGGTATCAGATAGATTATATAATGGTAAGACAGAGATTTAGGAACTAGGTTTTAAATTGTAAGACATTTCCAGGGGCAGATGTGGACTCTGACCACAATCTATTGGTTATGACCTGTAGATTAAAACTGAAGAAACTGCAAAAAGGTGGGAATTTAAGGAGATGGGACCTAGATAAACTGACTAAATCAGAGGTTGTACAGAGTTTCAGGAAGAGCATAAGGGAACAATTGACAGGAATGGGGGAAAGAAATACAGTAGAAGAAGAATGGGTAGCTTTGAGGGATGAAGTAGTGAAGGTAGCAGAGGATCAAGTAGGTAAAAAGACGAGGGCTAGTAGAAATCCTTGGGTAACAGAAGAAATATTGAATTTAATTGATGAAAGGAGAAAATATAAAAATGCAGTAAATGAAGCAGGCAAAAAGGAATACAAACGTCTCAAAAATGAGATCGACAGGAAGTGCAAAATGGCTAAGCAGGGATGGCTAGAGGACAAATGTAAGGATGTAGAGGCTTATCTCACTAGGGGTAAGATAGATACTGCCTACAGGAAAATTAAAGAGACCTTTGGAGATAAGAGAACCACTTGCATGAACATCATGAGCCCAGATGGAAACCCAGTTCTAAGCAAAGAAGGGACAGCAGAAAGGTGGAAGGAGTATATAGAGGGTCTATACAAGGGCGATGTACTTGAGGACAATATTATGGAAATGGAAGAGGATGTAGATGAAGATGAAATGGGAGATACGATACTGCGTGAATAGTTTGACAGAGCACTGAAAGACCTGAGTCGAAACAAGGCCCCCGGAGTAGACAACATTCCATTGGAACTACTGACGGCCTTGGGAGAGCCAGTCCTGACAAAACTCTACCATCTGGTGAGCAAGATGTATGAAACAGGCGAAATACCCTCAGACTTCAAGAAGAATATAATAATTCCAATCCCAAAGAAAGCAGGTGTTGACAGATGTGAGAATTACAGAACAATCAGTTTAATAAGCCACAGCTGCAAAATACTAACACGAATTCTTTACAGATGAATGGAAAAACTAGTAGAAGCCGACCTCGGGGAAGATCAGTTTGGATTCCGTAGAAATGTTGGAACACGTGAGGCAATACTGACCTTACGACTTATCTTAGAAGAAAGATTAAGGAAAGGCAAACCTACGTTTCTAGCATTTGTAGACTTAGAGAAAGCTTTTGACAATGTTGACTGGAATATTCTCTTTCAAATTCTAAAGGTGGCAGGGGTAAAATACAGGGAGCGAAAGGCTATTTACAATTTGTACAGAAACCAGATGGCAGTTATAAGAGTCGAGGGACATGAAAGGCAAGCAGTGGTTGGGAAGGGAGTAAGACAGGGTTGTAGCCTCTCCCCGATGTTATTCAATCTGTATATTGAGCAAGCAGTAAAGGAAACAAAAGAAAAATTCGGAGTAGGTATTAAAATCCATGGAGAAGAAATAAAAACTTTGAGGTTCGCCGATGACATTGTAATTCTGTCAGAGACAGCAGAGGACTTGGAAGAGCAGTTGAACGGAATGGATGGTGTCTTGAAGGGAGGATATAAGATGAACATCAACAAAAGCAAAACGAGGATAATGGAATGTAGTCGAATTAAGTCGGGTGATGTCGAGGGTATTAGATTAGGAAATGAGACACTTAAATTAGTAAAGGAGTTTTGCTATTTGGGGAGCAAAATAACTGATGATGGTCGAAGTAGAGAGGATATAAAATGTAGACTGGCAATGGCAAGGAAAGTGTTTCTGAAGAAGAGACATTCGTTAACATCGAGTATAGATTTAAGTGTCAGGAAGTCTTTTCTGAAAGTATTTGTATGGAGTGTAGCCATGTATGGAAGTGAAACATGGACGATAAATAGTTTGGACAAGAAGAGAATAGAAGCTTTCGAAATGTGGTGCTACAGAAGAATGCTGAAGATTAGATGGGTAGATCACATAACTAATGAGGAGGTACTGAATAGGATTGGGGAGAAGAGGAGTTTGTGGCACAACTTGACCAGAAGAAGGGATCGGTTGGTAGGACATGTTCTGAGGCATCAAGGGATCACCAATTTAGTATTGGAGGGCAGCGAGGAGGGTAAAAATCGTAGGGGGAGACCAAGAGATGCATACACTAAGCAGATTCAGAAGGATGTAGGTTGCAGTAGGTACTGGGAGATGAAGAAGCTTGCACAGGATAGAGTAGCATGGAGAGCTGCATCAAACCAGTCTCAGGACTGAAGACCACAACAACAACAACATGGTGTAAATATAAGCTCTGTAACTTTATTTATTTAAAAGGCATAGTAAATTTAAATTATCAGAATTTTCAGTTAAGCATCAGATCATTATTTCCTCCACACAAAACACATTGAACAATGACAGCATGATACTTTGTTGGATCATTAGGTATTGAAATATTTGTCGTAAAGTTTAGAGGTTAATAGTTACTTTTGTTCTTTATTTATTTATCAGAAAGCACATTGGGGCAAGGCTACTGGCAGTGACATTCAAAGCTAAGAAGAAAAGTGTATTGGTTTTATGTAAAAGAATTTAAAGTTTATTATGTAATGGATATTAATGTTACTTTATTTAGAACTCTAAAGTGGTCAAGCTCTGATTGTTTAAAGATGGTAAATTGTAAAATAATATAGAATAGGCTGTAGACAATCAGAAGGACGGCTTCAGGAAAGGGAACTGCCCTAGTCAGTTAAGTAAAGATGTTCGGCGAGCGGGAAAAGCGGCCATGGACGGGCAGTGGGTCAGGGCTGGAGCAGACGCGAAAGCGGACAGTTCGGCTGGAGACACCAAAGAATAGAGTGCTGATTGAGACGCGAAAGCGGACGGTCGGTCTCTAGGCAGCTAGAAGTGAAACGACTTAGAAAATTTCGCGTTGTGTGGTATCGCAGGACTTAGGTAACTTGTGTTACGCAATGAGATTGTGAATGATCGAACTGTGTCAAATGAATATGCACTCGAGTGTAACAGTAACTCTAAATACAATGAAACGAATACCCTTAGCTGCATACAGGCGTTGACGTAAGCTAGCGGGAACAGTTGAAAATGTTTGCCCCGACCGGGACTCGAACCCGGGATTTCCTGCTAACATGGAAGACGCTCCATCCATCTGCGCCACCGAGGACACACACGATAGTGCGACTGCAGGGACTTATCTTTGGCATGACCCCCGTGAGACCCACATTCCGAACTTATTGTCCCACACTATGTTCGTAGTGCCCCTGCCCATTACACTCATTACTCGTGGCTTTACCAATTCCCATATGAGTTCGGGCAATGTTTGTGCGTCCGCACAGCGATGGTCAAATGGCTGGTGAGCCTTAACTGTAGGGTAAGGTGGGGTAAATCCGACTGGGTGGGTAAACCCGACCGCCCTCTATTTGTGAGAAACGGCAAAGCGAAGCGATTTTCATTAGTGTTACCTAATAGAGCACTCGATAGTAACGAAAATGTCACCTTGACAGCTTTGCCGCATTTGACGTTTAGACACCCAAAAGATAACAGGTGTGTTTTCGATTGTTTGAATTTAATTTCTTTGCAAATTGTATCGCTAGATTTACCTTATTAAATAAAACGATAGCATTTACTGACTTATTCAGTGTATGTATCGTTTTTGTTGGTGTTTAATGAAACACGGCATGGTGGGGTAAATCCGACCGCTAAATGGTGGGGTAAAGCCAACCGCATATTTTTTATCGTTTGTGTGTATGTAATTATTTATTTATGTAAACAAAGTGAATATTTGTTTCTTTTTACGAAAATGGTACGAAATTACAAACGAAAAACGATAAAACGCAATCAAAACGATAATTGCCGAGCAGTTGCTGCAATGCAGATGGGAATGTCTTTACGAATTGTCGCTCGTGATTTTAACATTCCGAGATCGACATTGCTGTTGCACAGCCGTGCAATGAAATCATCTTTTTTCAACTGAAATTTACACTAATTTAAATTTCAGTATATTTAGTACTCTAAACAATGTTATTTTTGAATAGTTTTTGTTCATTTATGTAAAAAACATAATTTCATATAATTACTTCCCAAAAAACCGTTCATTTAGAACTATTTCTGTGAAAAATCAGCCACACAAAAAGGGGGTTTTGCTACTGTCAAATATGGACGTTTCTTAAAATACGGATATCTCAAAAACTATTGATGGTATAACAAAAATATTTTGCAAACAGTTGCTTCCTTCTATTGCATATAATTTAACGTATATAATGTTAAGATCCGACCTCGGATAAGCGTTTTACAGCCACAAGAAATTACTGGGTCGTATTTACGCTAGATATAAAGATGGTATCTGTTCTCGCGGACATGTCCGAAAGAACAGATACCATATTTATATATAGGGTAAGGTGGGGTAAATCCGACCCAGTAATTTATTGTGGCTATGAAACGCTTATCCGAGTTCGGATCTTAACGTTATATACGTTAAATTATGTGTAATATAAAGGAGCAACTGTTTGCAAAATATTTTTCTTATACCATCAATAGTTTTTCAGATATCCGTATTTTAAGAAACCATAGCAAAAATGGTGGGGTAAATCCGACGCCCTGTTTGTTTCGAACATGTCCGAAAGAACAGATACCATCTTCATATACAAAAGGTAAGGGGCCACAAACACAGCAGAAGATATCAGACGCCAGGAATGGCAGTAAATTAGGTTTTGAGGCTTACTGCTAAAACACCAATACAAATAAGAATTTTAAGGCAGATAACCACAATCACGGCTGAAGGCCTTACACGCCAGGAACAATAATACTTAAAAAATTTTTAACCTTCTGTAAAACAGCAAATACAATCGAGAAAATTAATTTAAAAAACAAGCAACAAATTCAGATGGTGCTCCAGGAATCGACCTCTGAGAAGGTCCGGTAACAAACACTTTCACGAGAAATGAGATAGGCAGCCAAGAGTTGTATTCACTTCACAAGATGGTAACTCAGATCAGTGGCAGTCCAACGAATGACTAATGATAACATGCCGAAGCTACATGACGTCCGACAAACCAAATGCAACGATGAAGCCGGCCGCTGGTGGCCGAGCGGTTCTAGGCGCTTCAGTCTGGAACCGCGCGACCGCTACGGTCGCAGGTTCGAATACTACCTCGGGTATGGATGTGTGTGATGTCCTTAGGTTAGTTAGGTTTAAGTAGTTCTAAGTTCTAGGAGACTGATGACCTGAGATGTTAAGTCCCATAGTGCTCAGAGCCATTTTGCAACGAAGGAACAGTACGCCAAAGCCGGAACCGGCGGTCTGCACTGCATCCCCATAATACGGTGTTTAGAGCGCCCGGAGCGAGAAAGGTATCACTACCAGCACAGTAGAAAAAAATCACCAACCGGTCTACAATCAAGAAAGCTGTCAAAACTACACGCCTTGCCGGGCAGCAGCGGCAAGGCGAGGAAAAGTACACTGGCGCTACATACACCAACCCCCAGGGCAGGTAACTGGGTCGTCAGCGGCCACCAGGCAGGAGAAAACACCGCTGGCTGAACTTAACAAATTGTAACAAGCTGAAAGCAGTAAATAGTAATAAGACGTCGAGGAAAGCTAATCAGATCCGCCTTCCCCAAGCACTCGACTCGCTGCTCTTCGCCTCGGTGGCGCTAAGAGCAGCAACAGCACCCAAGTCACTGGAAAATCGCGAGATATCACAATGGTGGAGGATCCTCTGCTCAAATTCAAGTGCACTCATCGTAAAGCTTGCAGGGTCCGGTTTACTACGAGGTCGTGCGCCCTCGTGACCACAGCCCTCCCATTTGGCAGTCCATACGTGCCGCCAGCGGTCCCGGCGTGTCCTTGCACTGCGTGGACCTGGCTCCTCCTGAGTCCCCAACCGAACTACCGACTCACACGACCCGGAAGAGCCACGACGTCGCCCTGAAGATAGGGCAACAGTTACTACATATCGATAACCGCCGCTGCTGCCTCTCGCGGAGAGGCAACGCTTGCGAAACGGAGTGGTGCCAGTCGACACGAGAAGAAGAGAAACAACGGCAACCATGCCAACTAAACGATACGGTCTTGCCTCCAGCAGAGGGCGGAAACCTACAAAGCACTAACGCGAGCCGCAGCACGGCTCAGTATTCACATGCTGGAACGTAGCGTGAGGATAACCGTGCTAGTGTTAAGGTCAAGTGAGTTTGACATGTTGGACAAGCGTGTCTCGCCGGCAAGAACGCAGTACTCACAGGTAGGTCAGTACTGTCATAGCGTGACGCAACTCGTAAACTGCTGCCTACCGTGAGCTATGGCCAACAGTACACTGTCCAGCAGAGTCTGTCATTTCTTATTCTCTCAGAGTCGGTTGATTCGTAAACTGCCGCCTACTGTGAGTTATGTCCACATTGTTAAGTAGGGTTTGTCATTTCATATTCTCTCAGAGTCTGCCGAAATAACTTTGGTGTAGTGACTGTAGGAGGTTTGGTGCCCAGTTGGACTCAGCACAACAGTGTGGCAACAAGACTACGCACGAGTCATTCCGGAAGGGTTACACTACGAGAAGATGAAGGCGTTCAACCTATGTCACAAGCAGTCTCTAAAGTACTCACACCACTTTCATTCGTGCACTTCCTGTGAGCAAAACAACGTCATACATTTACGTCAGATCGAATACGCTGTACCAAAAATGCGGTTCTGGCCGACAAAAATATCCCTTGCTAAAGATTTCCCAGTCCAGAAACGCGTAATACGAATTGTTTGTGCTTTCAAGAATATCCTGCAGAGGTCTATACAAGAAACAGGGAATAGTAGCGACGGCTTCCCAACATATTTATTCCTTAGTGCAATTAGTCATAAATAATATATCATTTTCCAAACTAACAGCTCAGTTCAAGAAAACTATAGTGGAAACTAGATTAATGTTCGCAAAGATTTAAAGTCACTTACTTTGGTTCAGAAAGGCGTCGCTTATTCAGGAACACTCATTTTCAAAAACTTGCCATCGGACTAAAAAGTTCAACTACTAATAAAGTTCAATTTAAGAGGAGTGTAAAGGGTTTATCTGTGAATTTTGTAGTAGAACAAACGATATTATTAATAATATGAAATGATGTGAGTGTTACGTAGAATCCGACTTCTTCGTATCTTCGGCACAATAATGTGATCATTGCGAAGATGTGTCGTAAACTGATTTTATCTTTGACGGTGCGTTGATAGAAAATCCTAACAATTGTCGTATGTACCTCAGCGTATAGTACATTTACGGATTTTGGGACAAGTTCATTATTAAGTTGCAATGAAAATACATTTAAGACTTCTTGACTTACTCCACACTCATGAGGACCATTCAACTTAGGATCTATGGAAGATACTTTAGCACATCCCTTGCTCTTTGCAAATACGTATTGTGCATTCTTGTTTTACGACATTTTCTTCATCTTTCACTATCTGCTCACCACCGATGTCTGTAACAAACAGTAGATCTAACATAGTCTAACACCTAATCCAATCTGTTAATGGCGGTCCAGTCGATGACAGCGCCCTAACAGACAACTTGCTGAAAGGCCACAGGAAGTTTGAATTCTCGACATCCTTATGTCTGCAGATCCTGGAATATGATGTGTGTATTGGTGGGTGGGGGGGGGGGGTGACGAGGGGGGAGGAGTCTACTGCATATATGAACAGTATTGTTTCGGTAATTATTCAAAGAAGGTGAATGCTCTCCAGTAAGTGGCATTAATGATACATTTCATTAGTGTTTACTTCATATCCAGAGTACAAAATGGAATATTCCAGATTGAAATCTAATATCCGACACTAAAATTCACTCTACCAACGCCTTACGAAAAGTGTGGCTCCTTCACTGGTCTGTAACGTGCCCTGATTGGTGACACTCAGAGTAGTCTGGAATGCGATGGAAAGTCGTATATTTTAATTCCAGCGTCTTGCCAGTAACCTTCATGAACTGACGCAGCATGCTTTTTGGTTGTGGAGAAAAAGTACCAAAGACGACATTCGGAGACCGTTTACTTCAATGCCACAGAGAATACAGGGGTGGGGTCCTACCCGTGTTTGTCACACTACATACTGATGTTGATGACGTACAACTCCGAACAGAGTGAAAGTTTTTAATTTAATATGATATCCATTGCGTGATTATACCTCCATATAGTTTGTAAAACATCGGAGTAGAGCTTCAGGGGGTAAGTCTCCCCATTTCTGTCAGTGCACATCGGAACAATGTTAATTCCCATATACATAGTATGCTGTCGAGGTATGGCGTGCTGATTTAGTAACTTTTTGGAAAAGTTTAACTAGAATGGTAAATACACTATTAAATTTTGGTTCTAGAACCAATAAGATAAAAGATATCATATCTGTACAGTCTGGGCTCCTTATTAACTTGGTATTACATAATACTAGGAAAGATATAATATCGTGCATAAGAAAGAAGGAAACCATTAGGTCTGAGGGAGGCCAACTCGCGGAGTTCCGTTTTGGGGAACACCCTTCGTGTGGAAAAATGTTTACAGCAGGCAGAGTGAGCAGTGTGGAGTACCCAGTCAGCAGAGAGAGCGAGAGATGGTGTTTTCGTGAGCTCTGCAAGACATTAATATTTTGTGCTAATATAGCCTCATGTTGTTGGAAAACTACAATTATTAATGCTCCTGTATTAAGAAATCGTCTCTGGTAATTACTGCCCGTGGTTGAAAGAGATACTAGGCTAAAATATGGTTTTGCAACGTTTGCACATGTTGCTTCCAGGAAGCTTAATAAGGGCAGGCATCATGGCACCACTCTCGTATCATATTTTTTACCGGAGCCGTGAAGAACTTGTATGAGTGTTTTTGGCACCATATCCTGAAGTGCATGGCTACAATCTGTTTATTTATTATACGTGAAAGAGAAAAGCCAGACCTATTTCAGGACACACTATGAAAAAGTGTGTCTTGGGTATAAATACATTCATTTCCAAAACTTGACTCTTATTTCAAGTATCCAAGCAACAGCAGTACTTCCTATGCTACAGTCAGTTCATTCAGACAGAATATTATACATCTTTGATGGGTCGCTTTGTTTCAATAGCTGAGTGCTATTCTCTCGCATAAATCATTTTCTTAAGGTTTTAAGAGCTTATTAACTTTATTTAAATGACTAATACAACTTTATATGGATTTTGAAAAGAATTAAAGTAATGAAAGAAAGTCGATAAATGTTTTGTCAATTTCATTATGGTTCTCAAAACATAAATTAAACAACTGTTCCAGGTTGAGCGAATTGATTTGATTTTCAAAACTGACGACCGTAAATGCCAAACAGTGGAGTTGAACTAATGAAGAAGTTGCCAAAGGTGAGTTCAGTAACGGTTCCTGTTCCAGTGGTGAATGTGGTAACTGTGTTTAGAGAAAAACATAAATTATCGAAATGATAATTCAAGGTAAGCAGTGAAGTGCGACGAATAATTTGTTGCTAGGTTGGAGACCCAATACTTTGTCTACTAAACGCTCCAGAAGTAGTTCAATATCCAAATTAAAACTGAGGTAAATACACGGCGAAGATGGAGAGGTCCAGATGCTTCACAGACGCGACCAGACTAGAAAAACCAGACGTAAAGAGCACACTAAGTTCTAGAATAGGAAAGAGGGTGAGCGGGTCGTTATAAGTGAATCTGAACGTGTCCCGTTACAGTCGTCCGTAGTCACCTAGAAAACTTCCGTTTGGTAAAAATTTCCTTATGAAATCTGTAAGCGTCTCCGTTGTCAGCAAACACCATCCGGAAGCTACAGAAGTTGTCATGCGGGGCATTTACATACACTTTACAAAATGGGTCCCACATTTTTATAAGATGTGATCAACATACACTGTGCAGTGGGGCGATCGGTATGGTTGAAAACGTCTTATGCTGCCATCCTCTGATCTTATGGAACTTGCTCTAAAACTGTCAGGTTACTCTATATGAAGTCAAACATAAAAGGCACTGTACACCCGTACAGACGACACACACATGGCCATCACAGGACGCAATTACACATTTAATAACAAATATTTTCGAGTAACTGTTCGCAGAACATTTTATGCAGTTTTTCAAAAGTATCTCCTATCAAAATTAAAATGAACACGCTTCGTACACCTCGATCGCAGTGAAGACAGTTTTATTGTTCCAAGATGAGCAGTTTCAAAAGTCTTATGCTGCCATGATCTAATCTTATGAAACTTTATACACAATTGCCACGTTACGTTTCATGAAGTCAAAGCGTAAAAGGCACTCCCCACGTATCCTTTTGAAACACACAACGTCTCGTATGCTCCAGAAGCATATATATATTTTAACAGGTCTCCGTATCCAGCGATGTCGAAGACTTCACGGAAATAAAAACACTCGGCATCAAGTTAAAAAAAAAAAAAAAAAAAAAAAAAGGGGGTTCAAATGGCTCTGAGCACTATGGGACTTAGCTGATGCGGTCATCAGTCCCCTAGAACTTAGAACTACTTAAACCTAACTAACCTAAGGACATCACACACATCCATGCCCGAGGCAAGATTCGAACCTGCGACCGTAGCGGTCGCGCGGTTCCAGACTGTAGCGCGTAGAACCGCTCGGCCACATCAAGTTCAGCTCCGCTGTCTGCTGCCCCCGGAAGTCTCTCGAATCAACAGAGCGACGAGAGTTAAGACAGACGATACTTGGGTATCGTTAATTATTGCTGAACTAATGTACAGTGTTGAATGTATCGACCTTTTAACAATTAGTGTCGCTTGCGGCAGATGCGAAGTACCCTTGTTCGCTTCCAGGCGAGTGAGTTGGGTTTTTCCTTGGTCTATAAAAGTATCCGAAGTGCCTTGACAGGCTAAATAGAGGCTGCTGTAGTTAATAAGTAATGGTAATGATACCTATACTTTCGAAGTTTTGAGAAGTCAAAAGGTTTGATTCTAATTCGAAGGTAGAAAGCATGCATTTAACAATGTCTTGAAGCTTCATTCAACCAAGGTCAACGTTTCTGCGTGAAATATGTAGGAAGAAAATCCAAGATATAGAATTAGACTGAATTCAGTATTATTGTACCTATCAGTAGTAGTAGTAGTAGTAGTAGTAGTAGTAGTAGCAGCTTTATTCATCCGCAGATCTCTTTTTACTAGGATATAGGGCATGTCAAAGTATTTACAAATTTAGATCAATTTAAAATAAGATCAATCGTATACAGATATATTTATATCATGGATTGTGTGGCTGGTCCCGGCGGAGGTTCGAGTCCTCCCTCGGGCATGGGTGTGAGTGTTTGTCCTTAGGATAATTTAGGTTAAGTAGTGTATAAGCTTAGGGACTGATGACCTTAGCAGTTAAGTACCATAAGATTTCACACACACATATATTTACAGACTTATAGTTACAGACAGTCATTAGATTTACTCCTCGTATACAATACTTCCTTTACGAATGACTTATTAAATAATGTTATGCCACACTGTTCACTCATATCTTACTATGTGTCACTGCACACACGATACACACATTGTTTCATAACACTTCACTCACTACACACACACACACACACACACACACACACACACACACACACACACACACACACACACGAGTGATCTCTGGGCCATTTTCTGTACCGCATCATTTGATATCCAGAAAAACTGAGTCAGCATCCTTCCATAATGAGTGAGATGTTGAGCTCAGAAAGAGGAAGAGGTTTTAGTATTGTGCTATGCACAGCTTGGGGGTAAGTATTTCTAGAAAGGAGAAAAACATAAACAATCCGTGGTGATACAGGTCTGCGTCCCACTGGCAGTGTGGATACATGTCATGCTGCAAAGAAGTCCATTCCCTGACTTACGGTAGGTGAAGCGGCTGTTTTATCTTGCACGGCCGAGAAAATAACAGTTTTAATATGTATATCCTTGAGGCTGATCGTCCACGGAACTTCGGCCGTTCACTTACGTAAAAATGGGATTTCTGGATTAAAAATCCACTGAGTAATATTTCTTAATAGACAGACATTAGATGGATTACTCCTACCGAGGATGTGCGGTGGCATTCAAAAGCTAATCATTTGCAATTCATGACGCTTGTTGTATGTCGGCTTCATCGTGTTGAAATTTTTGTGACCAGCACTGTATGTGTCGACCTGATGATGACTCTAAGGACCGAAACTAGTCGATTATATCAAATATTGTTAATATAAAAACTTCTGGCTGTTGTCAGACATTTTTAGGCGTCGATGATTGTTCAGCAGGTTAAAGTGTGACGTCACATGCTTCTGCCGGAGACTTTCCCCTCTGCCATCCCTGTAGGGTAGACGTAAAGCTCAACGTGGATTCCGAATTTTGCTGCATAATGACTTTTCTCACTTTAACGCATCATTGGTGGATGTGAAAGAAACCATAAGTGACAGAGAAAATACGAGCTCTGAGCGAGGATTCTTGATTATACACCGAAGTAACAGAAGTCATGGGATACCTCCTCATATCGCGTCGGACCTACTTTTGCCCGGCGTAGTGCAGAAGCTAGAAATGGCATGGACTCAACAAGTCGCTGGGAAGTCCCCTGCAGAAATAGTGAGCCATGATACTTTTGTAAACGTCAATAATCACAAGAATATTACCGGTGCAGGATTTCGTGCACCAACTCTCGATAACATCCCATAAATGTTCGATAAGATTCATGCCGTGCGATGTGGGTGGCCAAACCGTTCGCTTCAATTGTTTTGAATGTTCTTCAGAACCATCACGAATAACTGTGGCCTGGTATACAGTGCATCGTCATCTATAAAAATTCCATCGTTGTTTGAAAACGTGAAGTCCACGAATTGCTGCAAGTGGTCTACAACTAGCCGAACACAAACATTTCCAGTCAATCATAGGTTCAGTTTCAGCTGAGGACCCACTCAGTTCCATGTAAACACAGCCCAATCCGCTATGGAGCCACCACTAGTTTGTACAGGGGATTGGCGACAACTTGGGTCCATGTATCAGTGGATTTGCCCACTTATAAGAGTGTACGCGATACTGCCGCCATCTGTATATGTGCATTTCGCTATCCCATGACTTTTGGCAACTCAGTGCATATACAGACTATAGACTGATTACTACAACCAATGAATTACTACAACCAATGATACACTGCTGCGTTGCAATGCCAATCATTGGCACTTCATGCCAGTTTGACAGGTGTTGTTCGCAGTCTTCATGATGTTGAAATTGTAATGGACACTAGCGTATGTATCGACCTGATGATGGTTTAGGACCGAAACTAGCCGAAAATACTAAATATTGTTGATATAACAAGTAATCTCTGTTGTAAGATACTTTTTGTGGGTCGATATCAAGTTGATGGTCGGGCATGGTGGTCCAGCAGGCTAGCGGGTGACGTCGGGTACTGCTAACGGAGCCTTTGCCTCTCAGCAACCTTGTAGGGAGGGATGAAGCTTAACGTGAATTCCGAATCTTGTTGCATCTGGACATTTGCCACATTAAACAGTCATTGTTGTATGTGGAAGAAGAGATATGGAACACAAGAAAAGGCTCTCCCCGACCGTGTAGGAGAACTAGAAACTATTCTGCCATGAAAACAATTTCAGAAGTACAATATTATCTTTCTTAGAAAAACAGTTTTGTCTTTCTTGGAAAATAAAACACTGTATATTCTTCTCAGTTATATGCAGGTAATATACATTAATTCTTGTTAATGATACTGTACATGCCCCATGAAATTTCGTGCGAACTGCCGGAAATCTGCGATTTGCTGCAGCGATATTTCGGCTTAGACTCTTCTGGCCATCTTCATGAGAGTACTGACCAAAATCTGTGAGTTCTCGTATTGAAGAACCCGCCGGGATTTGCGCTGTATACCCAGTTGACACTGAGCATGCGCTGCTTCAGTCCATATGCTTCTGCCCCGAGTCTGTGAGCTGCGCTATGCGCGCGCCCTCCGTGGTAAAAGCTCGCCTCATCGATATCAGATCGATTGTCTTCCCTCGGTAAAATCGCAGAACGACGCTGGCTACCAAGAGCACTAAGTTTTTCTACGATAGCATTCCGTCCAGAATTTAACTGTAGTCCACCGTCTCGGTTTGTGTGGGACTCAGATTGTCGCATTTCCATTGGTTCAGTGATGATGGGGCTGTAAAAGTATGACGTATGGGCCACAACTTTTGATTCATTGTTTTTCATCAAATGAGAAATGGACATACAGGGTTCGGTGATAACGGAACTATTGAGGCGATGGAGGTGAGTATGTCGCTGATGTTGCACAACGCGATCCTTGCCTTACGTTTGCCCTATAAAAGATTTCACGTATTCGCAAATAACCCTGTAAAAGCCTACCTAACACAACGTTAAAGCATCTTTCGCAGATTCGGCCCTTCCCGACGGAGGTTCGAGTCGTGCCTCGGGCACGGGTGTGTGTTTTGTTTTCAGCATAAGTTAGTTTAAGTTAGTAAGTCCAGGGACCGAGAACTCGGTACTTTGATCTCTTAGGAAATCACACACATTTCAACAGATTTCGAGCAGATTCGCAAAGCGCCGATATTTGGGAAGGAGGACAAAAGATTACTTTAACCATATGACTCCTTCGTATTCTCTCTATTTTCGCAGAAACATTTGCAGTATTTGGTAGTACCCCCCCCCAGGGGATCCACAACTCTTTTGTGGATACGTGCGTAGCGAGCACGGGACCCCGAGCTGATGTGGCCTTCCTTCCTTTCCGGGCTGCATACCTTCCCTTTCCGCATCCTTCCCCATCCCCCATCTTCGCCCCCCCCCCTCACCTCTGGCTCCTTCCTTCCTTTTCTCCCCCTCTGGGGGAATGGTTTGTGCCTACGTCCGGAGACGGACGCTTGTAAATGTACCACATTCTTCGCCTTCCTTACTTGTAAGTCTTCGTCCTTCCTTTGTCCTTCTCTTTTCCTTACCTCTTCTCTCTACCCTTTTCTCCGCTGCGGCGTTTGAGACCTCTTCTTTCCTTTCCCTTTCCCTTTCTTTCTTCCTCCCTGTGCGTGTCTGAAGGCCGACCCACGCACTTCCATGCGTAGCCGGTGACGGGGTAACGCGTAATTCCCCGCCCCGGGTAGACAGGTAGGACACGTACGTACCCCCTGGTAACGGCCAGGCCCAGGGAGGGGTGATTACCCGAGCTGATACCTTCCGAAAGTGCCGATTGGTCCCTCCGTCCGTTTGTCGGGAGGTGTGACCTGAGGTGTGAACAATCACCTAAGGCGGGAGTGCCCTCAGAGAGGGCCCCCACAAGGGAGGAGCGCGCCATCGGAGACGCCGGTAATCATGGGGGATTCTTCCGCAATGGTTTCCTCATCTTCCACTATGTCTGCTCACAAACGTAAGTTCACCGAGTCTCAACCACAGTCAGTTCTTCCATCGTTGCCACAGTTCCTTGTTGTTTCTCGGTCTGACGAAGGTCACAACTTCTCCACAGTCAACCCCTTCATTATTCAGAAAGGTGTCGACGCAATTGCAGGTCCTGTAAAGTCTTGTTCCAGATTACGGAATGGCACCCTGTTGTTAGAAACACACAGTGCCCTCCAGGCACAAAAATTGCTGCGTACCTCACTACTACACACTTTCCCTGTCCGGGTGGAACCGCACCGTACCTTAAATTCCTCGCGTGGAGTCGTTTATACACGCTCCCTCGATGGACTGTCTGACGAAGAAATTCAGCACTACCTGTCAGACCAGGGCGTAACGGCTGTTCATAGGGTTATGAAAAGGGTTGACACGAAGATCATTCCAACCCGCACTGTCTTTTTGACATTTGACAAAGTGCAACTCCCATCGAAAATCAAAGCAGGCTATGAGATAATTTCCGTTCGTCCTTACGTCCCAAACCCTACGCGTTGCTATCGGTGCCAGCGCTTCAATCACACCAGCCAGTCCTGTTCTAATCCGGCCAAATGTGTTACGTGTGGCAGGGATGCCCATGAGGGTGCTTGTCCACCTCCATCCCCTCGCTGCATCAACTGTATGGGTGACCACGCTGCTTCCTCTCGAGATTGCCCCGTTTTTAAGGACGAAAAGCTCATCCAGGAAATAAGAGTGAAGGAAAAGGTGTCGACCTTTGCTGCTCGGAAATTATTCGCCAGTCGACAACCCACCGTGCCTCAGACAGGCAAATACAGCACTGTCCTTGCTTCTCCTCGGCCAACAAAGGAGGCGGCCACGCAGACTTGCGACCTCACCTTTAGTGCCACGGTCGTCCGATCGGCCAGCGCAAAGATCGCCCGTTCAACTTCACCACTTTCGCCTGCCCACTCTTTGGCTCACCCTTCGTCGGGTTCTGCTAAATCTCGAGCCCACAAGTCAGACACCAAGTCTTCGAAGAAAGAGCATACTCGTGAAGAGTTTTTACGTACGGCAACTTCACCACCATCGGTTCCTCCTTCCTCTAAACCTCATACTTCCAAGAAGGCTACAAAGAAACCCAGTTCCTCTCCTTCTCCGCCAAGGCGTGTCCCATCCACAGCGCCACCTGGCGGAAATCGCCCTCGGCCGTCTTCTGTGTCGCCGAGGCGCACTGCTGGTGGCCGGTCAACCGGCCGATCGCTGGTGGCAGGAGCTGCTCCTTACCAACCTATGGATCAGGATCTTCCGCCTTCGGCTGAATGCCATTCCATGCTGTCGGTCGCAAGCTCTGAGCAGTCGTTGAGTTGACAGCACCCTTTGTCACATTCCTCCATTTTCTGTTCACCCTATGTCCATTATCCACTGGAATATCCGCGGCATTCGAGCCAATCGGGATGAATTGTCGATCCTCTTACGATCCTACTCGCCGGTCATCTTCTGTCTTCAGGAAACAAAGCTGCGTCCTAATGACCGCTTTGTTCTCCCTCAATTTCAGTCCGTCCGATATGACCTCCCCTCTGTGGAAGGCACTCCAGCCCATGGGGGACTCATGATACTTCTCCATGATACTCTCCATTATCATCCAATCCCCATAGACAGTTCCTTCCAAGCTGTCGCCGTCCGTCTTTCCCTTTCTGGATACACATTCTCTCTTTGTACTGTCTACATTCCATCGTCCACACCAATGGCGCGAGCTGATCTCCTTCATCTTCTTGGTCAGCTTCCACCCCCCTATTTGCTGGTTGGGGACTTCAATGCCCACCACCCGCTTTGGGGATCTCCACATCCTTGTCCACGTGGCTCCCTATTGCTAGACGTCTTCCACCAAGCGGATCTAGTTTGCCTCAACACTGGGGTCCCCACGTTTTTGTCTGCCTCCACGACAAATTTATCTCATTTGGACCTTGCGATCGGTACTGTTCCGCTAGCTCGGCGCTTCGAATGGTTCGCCCTTGATGATACACACTCGAGTGACCACTTTCCATGTGTCCTTAGGCTGCAGCCTCAACTGCCATATATGCGCCCGCGACGCTGGAAGTTTGCCCAAGCCGATTGGACACTTTTTTCGTCTCTAGCGACATTCGATGACCGTCGCTTTCCCAGCGTCGACGATGAGGTCACACATATTACCGACGTTATTCTTACAGCTGCGGAACGTTCAATACCACGCACCTCCGAATTGCCCCGGCGCCCCCCAGTTCCTTGGTGGAACGAGGCATGCCGTGACGCAATACGTGAGCGGCGACGTGCTCTTCGCATTTTCCGTCACCGTCCTACTTTGGCAAACTGTATCCGCTATAAGCAGCTCCGTGCGCGATGCCGTCGCGTCATCCGCGATAGCAAGAAGGCAAGCTGGCAATTCTTTATTAGCTCCTTTAACACCTTCACTCCCTCCTCGGAAGTTTGGAGTCGGCTTCGACGGTTCTCAGGCGCGCCTAGTTTCTCCCCGGTCTCTGGGCTCACTGTCGCGCATGATACCTTAGTGGACCCCGTCGCAATTTCTAACTCATTGGGTCAGCACTTTGCTGAGGTCTCGAGCTCTTCAAATTACCCGCCAGCGTTTCTCCCGAAGAAACGTGCAGCGGAAGTGCGACATCTTGCTTTCTCCTCTCAAAATCACGAAAGCTACAATGCTGTTTTCTCCATGCGGGAACTCCAACATGCCCTTTCTTCTTCTCGCTCCTCCGCCCCAGGATCGGATGGTATCCATGTCCACATGTTGATGCATTTATCAACCCATAGTCTGCGTTACCTCCTTCGCCTTTATAATCGAATTTGGACCGACAGTACTTTTCCCAGACGATGGCGGGAAGCTATCGTCGTTCCCATTCCGAAACCTGGAAAGGACAAACATCTCCCCTCTAGCTATCGCCCCATTTCTCTTACGAGTAGTGTCTGTAAGATTTTGGAGCGTATGGTGAATTACCGTTTAGCTTGGTGGCTGGAATCACGCGATCTTTTAACACCTGCCCAATGCGGATTCCGAAAGCATCGCTCTGCAGTTGACCATCTTGTTGCTCTCTCCACTTATATCATGAACAATTTTCTCCGGAAACGCCAAACGGTAGCAATATTTTTTGATCTGGAGAGAGCATACGATACCTGTTGGAGGACAGGCATCCTCCGCACACTGTTCTCTTGGGGCTTTCGAGGCCGGCTGCCCCTTTTTCTTCGCGAATTTATGGCAGAGCGAACATTTAGGGTGCGGGTGAACACTACTCTCTCCCGTACTTTCTCTCAAGAAAACGGGGTACCCCAGGGCTCCGTGCTGAGTGTTGTCCTGTTTGCCATCGCTATAAATCCAATTATGGATTGTCTCCTTCCTGACGTCTCGGGCTCCCTCTTTGTGGACGATTTTGCGATCTACTACAGCTCTCAACGGACCAGCCTTCTTGAACGACGTCTTCAAGGATGTCTCGATCGCCTCCACTCTTGGAGCCTAGAAACCGGCTTCCGTTTTTCTCCCAGTAAGACCGTTTGTATTAATTTTTGGCGACGTAAGGAGTTTCTTCCGCCCTCCTTACATCTAGGTCCTGTCAACCTTCCGTTTTCAGACGTCACTAAATTCTTGGGTCTTATGTTTGACAGAAAACTGTGCTGGTCCTCCCACGTTTCCTATCTTTCGGCTCGCTGTCTGCGAACGCTCAACACCCTCCGTGTCCTGAATGGTACCTCCTGGGGAGCGGACCGAGTGGTCCTTCTCCGCCTCTATCGCGCCTTAGTGCGCTCGAAATTGGACTATGGAAGCATAGTCTACTCCTCTGCTCGGCCGTCTATTCTTCGGCGTCTCGACTCTATCCACCACCGTGGATTACGTTTAGCGTCTGGAGCTTTTTACACTAGCCCTGTGGAAAGCCTTTATGCCGAGACTGCTGAACCTCCGCTGTCCAATCGGCGAGCGGTCCTTCTGAGCCGTTATGCTAGCCATCTGTCTTCCATGCCTGCTAATCCAGCCCACGACCCTTTTTTCGACGCCTCCTTTGATGTAGGGTATGCAGGCCGCTCCTCCTCCCTACTACCCCCGGGAGTCCGCTTCCGTCAACTGCTCCATTCTCTTTCCTTCCGCTTTCCTAAAACCTTCTTGACAACTTGGGGTACAGCACCGCCTTGGCTTCGTCCCCGGATCTGTCTGCTCCGTGATCTTTGTCAATTTCCCAAGGATGGTACACCTTCACTTGTTTATCGTCGGGCATTTGCTGCTCTATGTGCACAAATGACGGACGCCACCTTTATTTACACCGACGGCTCGAAAACATCGTTGGGTGTAGGGAGTGCCTATATTGTTGACGACGCCCCAAATCACTTTCGGCTTCCCGACCAGTGTTCTGTTTATACTGCGGAGCTTTTCGCTGTTCTCCAGGCTGTCCACTACATCCGCCGCCATCAGCGGATACAGTACGTAATCTGCTCAGATTCTCTCAGCTCTCTCCTCAGTCTCCAAGCTCTTTACCCTGTGCACCCTCTGGTCCACCGGATTCAGGACTGTCTGCGCTTGCTCCACCTGGGGGGCGTCTCGGTGGCGTTCCTCTGGCTCCCGGGACACGCTGGTATCTGTGGGAATGAGGCGGCTGATATAGCAGCCAAGGCTGCAGTTTCTCTTCCTCGGCCAGCTATTCAGTCGCTTCCCTTCACCGATCTACGGAGCGGTTTATGTCGGAAAGTTGCTCATTTATGGCATGCGCATTGGTCAACACTTCCCCGCAATAAATTGCGGGAAGTGAAAGCCCTTCCTTGCGCTTGGACCTCTTCCTCCCGAACGAGTCGTCGGGAGGAGGTAATTTTAGCTAGACTCCGGATAGGGCACTGTCGTTTTAGCCATCGGCATCTTTTAAGCGGCGATCCTCCCCCACTCTGTCCCCACTGCTCTCAGCTGTGGACGGTCAGACACCTTTTAATTGAATGCACCTATTTTAATCCGTTACGCTCCCGTCTACAGCTATCGCCTGATCTATCGTTGATTTTAGCAGATGACACGCGCTCAGCCGACCGCGTTCTCCAGTTTATTAGTGACAGTGAAATGACGTCAGTCATTTGAAGTTTTATCGGGGGACCATCAAGCCCTCTCTGTAGTGGACTTTTAAGCCTTGTTTCTGCTTTTAGTGTCTCCAATTCTTTGAGTTTCGTTCCCATTTTTGCTGTTTTCCATTTTCGGTTTTTATTATTTCCTCAGTCACGGACCGGGCGCTAATGACCATAGCAGTTTTGCGCCCTAAAACCACAAACAAAAAAAAAAAAAAAAAAAAAAGTATTTGGTAGATAATTAGTCGCTATGAAAGGCATCATCCTTGTAATTGTTCTGTTGTCTTTACGTCGTCTGTTACGCTCTCTGTACTTGTTGAGACGGATATGCATTGTTCAGGAACACCCAGAGTGGGGTGGCGCAGTGCTTAGCACACTGGACTCATAGTCGGGAGGACGAGGGTTGAAACCCACATCCGGCAATCCTGATTTAGGTTTTCCGTGATTTCCCTAAATCGCATCTGGCATACCCCGGGATGGTTCCTTTGAAAGGGCATGGCCGGCTTCCTACCAGATTCTTCTGTAATTCGGTAGGACCGATTATCTCACTGTTTGATCCCCTCCCCTACATCAACCAACTAATCGGGAACACAGTTTGTAGTTGTTCCAGTTCCGTTAGTAGGTTATCAGAATCTGAGATGGTATGGGCTCAGTGGATTAATGTCTGCTGAATGCCCATCGTTTGTACCGGATGGTGGCAGCTAGTAGCCTGTCAATACAGATCTATGTGAGTGGACTTTCGATACACCCAATGTGCAAGAGTGCAATCACACTTACGTCGCACCAATCCGTCTAAGAACGGCTAATAGCCTTCTTCATCCATCTCCATAGTAAACTTTATGTTTCCATGTTGGAGTTCATACGTGGAAGGAGCTTGTGGAGACTGTTCAAATGATAAGGCGGAACTATAAAAGTGTCGTCAAAGTATCGCCAAAATCCTGTTAGTTTTCAAATAGTTCCTCAAAACCTTTCATTTAAAATTTGCCACGATGGCGACACTGTCAGACTGAAAAAAATAAATCGTCACATAAAAAGCACGTCGAAGTAAAAGTATGCTCGAACAACGCTGTAACGTCCACCCCAGACCTATTGGCGATGACATGTGGTGATTACACTAGAGGTACACATGTTAAAAACGATACAACGTCAAAACCGATTAACAAGTCGTTGTTTTACAACTTAGTCGTACCTGTAGGCCGATCTTCTTAGGAAGATACACCCCGTGTTGTTCTCTTGAACAACCTCAGGAGCCAAAATCAGAGAAGATAGTGATGTTGGACTTTGGGAACTATAGCAGAGCCGACATTCGAACTCACCCCAAAGAGAACACAGTTGTACAGTCCTGCTGATCCGCTAGAACTGACACTGGCTAAATGTGGACCAGCCCCTGGGTTGACGTACGTACTACTTGTTTCCTGACTTTCAGCAGTTGGTCTTAACAGGATGAATCAGCAATGCGCCTGTGAGCAGATTTGGAGTGTGGCCGAGGCCTGGACTGAATGCAGCTCATTTTTTATTCCAGCGGCTCCGACAGAGGCCGCCCCTGGAACCAGAGTGCTCGCTTAACTGACGTGTTTGGTGGCCCCATGGTGCGGCAGACTCGTCAGAGTGGAGGCCCGGCCTGGTAATGGGACGTGAATTATGGAGCGCGACGGCTCCCCGGCCGACGGCGGAGGCGGCGAAACCCTGAATGCCAGCTAGTCACAGCGGCCACGTGCCGTCCCGAGCTACCCATCGGCTAACCGTGACCCCAAGAGTGCAAAACGACTTCAGCTGAACTGTCGAGATTTATTTCTGGCGTTTCACTTGTGTTTCTGACGACCGAGAGATAATCATAAAGCTATACTTATCACCTTGAAAAAAAACCAAGCTTCATCCGTGAAAGTTGGTGCCATTCCTAGACCTTCTCTATACACTATCTTATCAAAAGTATCTGGACACCTATCAGTGGATATTAATATGGGGTGTCTCCACCCTTCGACTTCGTAAGGGCTTCAGCTCTGCTTCGGATACTTTCAGTGGGGTGTCTGAATGTTTGTGTAGACATAGCAGTCTATTCATCCTCAAGAGCCAAAATCAGAGAAGATAGTGATGTTGGACTTTGGGGACTATAGCAGAGTCGACATTCGAACTCACCCCAAAGATCCTCCATTGTGTTCACCTCGGGATTCACTGCACAGTCCATTTCAGGCATGTAAGTATCCACTAACCATTGCCTCGCATGTGCTGCTTTATGACATGGTGCATTGTGATGCTGATACGAGCTATCATCGTCTCTGATGTGATCCTCTACTGTACGTAGGACACAGTGCAATAGAATGTGTTCATATCATTCAATACAATAAAGGGTACACACCCTAAACATGAAGTCACCCCTCTGCTGTGACATCACCTCCTCCTTGCATCACTGTTCGCACTACACATTTTGGCAGCTAATGCTCACCAGCCCAAAACATCCCATCCCATTGTCATGAGACATAGCATGATTCATCACTCCAATTACTCGTCTCCAGTAATCCACCGTCCACTCCTTATATCACGTCAAGCATCCATGGACTACAGGAACGTGTAGGATATCAGGAGACCATTCACCATTGATCCTATTCTTCTTAATTCTGTACACACTAGCATTGTGTTAGCTGGCCTGCTGGTAGCAGTTCAAAACTCTTTTCTGATTCCTTCCGCTGACTTCACGCAACCTTTTACCAAAACTCACAACAATGCTCGACGATCTCTGTCCGCTAGTACGCGCGGTCTGCCTGTTCTTTGTTTAGATGTGATTGTTTCTTATCGTTTCCACTTGACAATCAACAGTCGACATGGACAGCTTTGAAAGTGCTATACCGAGGCATAATGCCTCCAGTGTCAGAAGTCAACATCACATCCGTGCTTCGACGACACCTAATACACACCGAACAAATTTCCAAAACACAGGTGGCCATCCACAAGGAGGCTACCTAAGGGACACTAGAGGCCATGGGCAGCACAGACCTATTATGTTCTGCAAGACACGTGATCGAAAGTAGACCCGATTGTATCCTAGTGCTGAGTGTTATTTAGGGCAGCCCTCGGATGAGATTAGACCAGTTTACTCCAAATAAGAGTCCTGGGCCAGGCGCCGATTCTGAAAGGATTTCTAAACTCAGGATCCTCACTCGAGAGGCGCCTCCACAACACTGCTGCTGTTCACATCTGACTTCGTGACTTAGAGCATTTGTGACCTCCGTGCCAAAGAATGATTAGAATCTGTCATCGTGGCATACTTTTGAACGTGTAAATTTTTTACTGTTTAACTTTCAAATGGCTATACGTCGAACATAGACAATTTTGCTCCCTACTGGACTTAAACTTCGTTCATTCAGTTCTTATTTTACTCTGAACGTCTTCCGCGAACTTGATTTTTATAAAGTGTGTAATTAATGAACAACGACTCACTGACAATCTAAACGAGCTACAGCCACCAGGAGCACTATTGTTCCGTTTCATGAAGTAACTTATTTCATGTTTTGTTTCAATCCACTTTGGAGCTGAATTGCTATTAACTTTTGACAAAGAAACTTGTAGATGCCGTGTTTCTCGACTTCCACAAGGCGTTTGATACAGTTCCCCACAGTCGTTTAATGAACAAAGTAAGAGCAGATGGACTATCAGACCAATTGTGTGATTGTATTGAAGAGTTTGTAACACCATAGCTCTAATGCTCTACTGATTTATTTTGTCCTTGTTTCATTTAATGTTACGTCATTGAGCTTCTGTAAATGTGTTTGTTTGAATCGATAACATAAAATTGTATACTCCTTTCTTTGTACAAGCTTTGATATCATGATTTGATTGTATGCTGTGTAGCATATTTCTCGTTTAAATGCTTTGACCCATTTGGAGGGAACAAAACTTACTGTATATAATTGTAAATTTGTGTGAATAATTTTTTGTAGACATGTTAATATGTGCAAATGTTCTGTGTTATTCAATGCGTTTGTTTGCTGTTATGTAAACTGCTGATCCTCACTTAGGAATCTTAGTAATTTTGTGTATAAGAGGTGTAGTGGTTCCCCTCGGGAACGGAACTGTGTAGCGCGCGCAAATTGTGGTTGGCCTACGTAGAAAAGGTGGAACTGAGAGTCAGTCGGGGACGAGATACCAGTCGGAGATGAGCTACGAGTCCGTGCACTGCCATGTAAAAGATGCATATGGTGCTGGTTCCGAGAGAGGTTTTTTCTGCTACTTTCCAAGCCCTCGGATGGATGGATAAATAGCTGGAACTATTCTGGAACTTGTATCTATCATCGCCACCAAGAAATGACAGAGTCCAGCAATTCTGCCTGCAATTCCACCTACCAACATGCAGTTGCCACCACATTGCGCAATCACTGTAACGTAACACTATAATGATGTACAGTGAAGGATCAGCTTAATGGATGTGTTATTGTGCTGAAATATAAGGTAATTTATGTCTGAATTTATGCACCTACCTTGACTTTTCTCCTCATCATAACACCTCTCAGGGTCCTCTCCATTTGAACTAAAGTGATTACCGAGTGTCCTTACTGAAAGTACATTAAAACTCAGTTTTCTAATTAATGCCCTCTTGAACATAGTAAAGAGAAAGTTAAAGTTAATGTGTCTAGAGAGTGAGTTAAAGTTAATGATGCTTGCTGAAAATAATTTTCCTAGTAAAACTGCTCATTAATGTGTTGTTGCCAACTTCAAATTAAAAGTTCTTAAGACTGAGCTTTATAAAGTTTTGCTTAGTAAATGATCACATTACTGCCTGTTGTTAATCTCAGAAAGTGGGTCAGTATCTTACATTAATGTTAATTTTATGTCTCACGGTAGTAAAAGTAGAAAACTGCATAGTAGGAAATTATATGTTCATGATTACTAAGTGTTTGTCTCTCTTGTGTGCATATTAACAGTATAAAGACCACTCAGTTTGTGTAAGCCCTGAAAGTGATAGTGTTTTTTCTGTACGTGTTATAATTTTGCAAATAGTTTTTGTGCTGCTCCAGTTGTTAGCCTCAATCTTAAAACATATGTGTGTCAGAGTTCATTGCACTCGCGTGTGGCCAAGTCTAGGTTGTGTTTGTCCGTTATAGTTACTTATACCTACTTTCTTAAACGAGAATGTTAATCATTCTCTTGCCTAGTTAGGCTGGCGACCGTTTTCTTTATTAATTAAACAGTGCAGATAGGCAAAATTTTGTTTATTACTGTTCAAACATTTACGTAATCCTGACTTTCACTTCCGATAAGCCACCCCCATTAGGAATAACACGGTCAACACAACAAAAATTCCTCTCAGAGGGTAACACTACTATGTTGCTTTATACCATAATTACTATAACAAAATAATTCTGTTTTGCAAACTGACTCCTACTTTAGGGTTATGGTGTAGCAGTAGCAGACAGGGAGTGTTATAAGTTCCTAGATAACAGAACGCAGCATGTCATTCTCGATGGACAGAAGACTTCCGCAGTAAGAGTGACTTCAGGTGTGCCGCAGGGGAGTGTCGTAGGACCGTTGCTATTCACAATATGTAAATGACCTTATGGATAACATCGGAAGTTCACTGAGGCTTTTTGCGGATGATGCTGTAGTATATCGAGAGGTTGTAACAATGGAAAATTGTACTGAAATGCAGGAGGATCTGCAACGAATTGACGCGTGGTGCAGGGAATGGCAATTGAATCTCAATATAGACAAGTGTAATGTGCTGCGAATACAAAGAAATTAAGATCCTTTATCATTTAGCTACAATATAGCAGGTCATTCGATAAATTATCTGGGAGTAGGCATTAGGAGTGATTTAAAGTGGAATTACCATATAAAATTAATCGCCGGTAAAGCAGATGCCAGACTGAGATTCATTGGAAGAATCGTAAGGAAATGCAATCCGAAAACAAAGGAAGTAGGTTACAGTACACTTGTTCGCCCACTGCTTGAATACTGCTCACCGCTGTGGGATCCGTACCAGATAGGGTTGATAGAAGAGCTAGAGAAGATCCAACGGAGAGCAGTGCACTTCATTACAGGATCATTTAGTAATCGCCAAAGCGTTACGGATATGATAGACAAACTCCAGTGGAAGACTCTGCAAGAGAGACGCTCAGTAGCTCGGTACGGGCTTTTGTTGAAGTTTCGAGAACATACCTTCACCGAGGAGTCAAGCAGTATATTGCTCCCTTCTACGTATATCTTGCGAAGAGACCATGAGGATAAAATCAGAGAGATTAGAGCCCACGCAGAGGCATACCGACAATCTTTCTTTCCACGAACAATACGAGACTGGAACAGGAGGGAGAACCGATAGAGGTATCCAAACTACCCTCCGCCACACACCGTCAGGTGGCTTGCGGAGTATAGTTGTAGGTGTAGACTACCTTTTTTTCCGCTGTCCGCCGAAGTATCAAGAAGGTCTAACAAGTGACTGTTGGATTTGTTACCCAGATGACATGTGTTCTGGCGTAACCACAAGCACCGGAAGAAGTGAACATAAACGCCGCTCCTGCTAGCCCCGGCGCTCAGTTCGGCACCGGATCGCGGACGTCAGTTATCAGTGACGTGTGGCAACTTGCCTGAACAGTTTACTTATCAAGGACTCTAAATTATATTGCAAGTCGCTCCTCGTTTGCGATTACTATTTGCGAATGTCCAAAGTTAAGTATTGTCAATTACTTTCTAGAAATAAAACTACTAACGTTATTTGTTTGCACTGTTGTATAGCATTCCGAGAACTCTGCATCCCGTAGGCACCCTATTAGCGACGAGTGGGCAAGACCACACAACATCCATTGACGAGTCCGCCTCCAGAGTCACTGCGCTCTCCTGATGGACGCATTCTGCTGTTCCTGCTTCCATACTGACAGTAAAACACTCCTAGCATCCTTTTATACTGGAGTGGTCCGTCTCTTGTGACACCTAGAGATCAGTTTTGCTGTACATAGAGGGGTTGGGATACCATTGATCAGACAGTGTATATTCATCCTTTAATGGGTACATTCTTCCCAATGATGGATGACTTGTCAAAGATCTTTGTAGTAGTAGTATGCATTTTTCCTATTTAAGAAATGTTCCAGCTCGAAAATTTCAGTGTTACCCGTGATGCAGTAAAATTCGAACACAAAAACCTTTATTCTCTTGCGATTCTTGTTTCTTCATGGAGATACGTTTTGGCACTTCGTTCTCCGTCCTACCTAACCACTTTGCCATATGAGAGTGTACTTTTGTCATACATCTCCAGCAACTCACTCTCCATCGATTTTTGAATGGCTATCCCCCTCACATGCAGAAAACGAATTATCGCACGTTACTCCACTTTATTAATGGGCTGGGCTATTCTCTCTTGGCTGCTATAGCGACGTGCTACTGTACTGTGGCGTTGATATCTGTGATTAACAAGTTTGCAGACATATATCTGCAAACGAATGTATTTGACAGACTTGAGATGGCTTGGTGCTGCGGGATGTTGTTGCCAGTCAATATCACAAACAAATCTGGCCTTCGTGCTGTGTGTTGGCTGAAACTTCGGTTAGCAGACAGTCATATCGTCGTAGCCTCGTGTCAGATTAACTGAAGTTAGGCAGCCACAGTGTACAGCGCAACTCTTGATCTACTCCACGACCATAACCTGCAAGCACCGTAGTGTTATTATTAACTGCACGTACGATTTTAATGTAATGTGAACAGTATAGAAGTAAGTGACCTATTCTGGGGAAGCTCACTCCCATAAGATGTTGCGAACAGAAAATGATTGATTACGGAGGAAAGCCACGCACACCAGGACAACCTGTGAAATAATACTCCTACCGGAGCACAGAAAAGGCTAATATGCTCCTGTTTTAAAAGACTGACTGAAAAGTGGGGTACTAGCTGCCTCATCCTGCCTTCCTTGGCATCTTCAAAAAATTTCCCAAAAATTTTGGCGTGCGAAAATATTCATTCACTTTTTAACATGAAACCCACGTCTCACTCCCACAAACACTCCTAACCAACGCTGAAAGTCGCTCGTACCCATCCACTCCAACTTTCCCACTCTCACTCACTCAACTAGCCCAACTTATTGTCATTATCTCCTTGTATGTCTCTGTCACTACCCCCTACCTTACAGTCACAGTTCCCTATCTTCTGTCCTACTACAGCCGTCTTCTCTGAGTGTCACTGTCTCCTCTCTTACTGTTGCTATTTCACTCATTCCTTCCCACTGCTGCTGTCTCTTCTCACTGTCGCTGTCCCTCTCTTTCCCTTTGTGATTGTCACAGATTCTGTCTCTCATTATCACTGACTCTCGCCCACTCCCACTTCTTCCTCCTCTTTATTCCTCTCCCACTGGCGCTGTCCCCTTCACTCTTTTCATAGAATTGTTCTGTCACTGTCAACTGTGTTCCACTGGCACTGTGTCACTCACTATTCTCACTTTGCTATTCTCTCCTTCGATCTTTCTATACCACGACCAATGTCTAATACTAGTATTCATTACTTTTCTATTTCCCGCTGTCACTGTTTCCTTGTCTATAAGGGTAAATGAACGCGGATGTATTCAGTGCGCACGCCGGACACCTATAACTAATACTTTCACATCACCTACATATCGAATCAATCTTCGTAATATGCAGCTTACGCAGAATAAGTATAATATCATTACTTGCTACCCATTCTTCTGATGCAGTTTTGAAGTAGAAGTGTGTAAAGTGTTTGCAGGTAATTTGGATGGAAGAGTTTCATAATATACTTAAGTGTGCAGATAACTTGTAAGAGATTATTTAAACATCCCCTTCTTTATAGCGCAGTTAAATTAGAGGTGCTGTGCGGAAGCGACATGCTGTACGCCTAAACGGTACTCAGTAGTCCCTAGGAAGTTATAATCAGTGAAAGGAGATGAACTGCTGGGAGTCACTGATCAGAGATATCGTGTTTGGCCTTCTGAAGCTCAGGATGTGGACAGAAAGGGCGGCAGCGTGGCAGTTCTTACCACATCAGCTTAGGTGAGCGCGTGATACCGACAACGCGCACTGCAAGCTGCATACCAGCGTTATAAATGTAAATGAATTGTACACTAGTGTACCGTCACGATGCAACCTGACTGTCACTGCTCTGTATTTATAACAGAATGATTCCAAGGCGATGAAAGCGTTCTTAATTTAGCTGTTTTGTGGATTTTAAAAATATTCCGCACCCACGATCCGATGATCCTGTACCTAGGCAACACATCGTTACGTCCAAATAACTGATGAAACTTGATATTAAAGTATGCATATGCCATTTAAGTTTACCGACTTGCCAGCTCACTGTGGAATAGGCTCGTGATTACTATCATTACAATTAAGTGTAAGGGAGAGTGTTGTACCTCGGAACACTTTCAGACTTTCACCACTAACGAGCGCTGTAATAGAAGTTTAAAACGTTACCTTTTTCCGTTTTTAAATGATGGGATTCTATATTTGTGAGCTGCAATGTTGTCCCGAAATTACAAAAAATTCCACCGTGAAAGTCAGGGTTTTCCAAATGTGCAAAAATGTTCCAGAATTGTCTTGTACTGGGGAACAAATACTCCAGGACCGGCCATGCGAGATATTCGCACTTTTTTTAACACTGAACGTTCTAACTCCGTTTAACCAATCTCTCTTTGCAGCTAAGCTTTTATGTTTAGCACCTGCCTCCCACCGATTGTGTCTACGTATGACTCTCTCCCATTACCTCCTGTTCCTCTCATCTATTTAACATATATCCCACTCTGACTGACTGCTCTCTCACTTACACTGTCTCCTGTTTCTTTCCTACTATCTCCCCCATAACTCACTAGCTTAAAAATTCTGAGGAGTTCATTTTACATTTCCCTACACCCACTTGTTTAAAATTTCTGTCCAAACTGCGCCCTCCCCTACATTTACGTGTTAAAATTCGCCGGTCTGGGAGGGTCGATATCTCCTCTCCCACCTCTCAAGCTTATGTATGGTCCCCAATTATCTGCAGTTTTCATTTCCACCGTCTCCTCTCTCTTCTGCTCCCACTGCTTTAACCTCCATCCATGTCTCTCGTTTGTTGCTACTGTCTCTCACTTACCATCAGTATCTCCCCGCTCTTTGGCTCCCACTGCTGCTGCCTTCATCTACCTCTCCTTCTGTTTCACTGCCACAGTCCCTGTCCTATCATCATTGTCTCCTCTGTCTCTCTCTCTCTCTCACTCACCCTGTCTCCTCTCTCTTCAACCGTCACTGTCTCTCTACTACTGTCTTTCAGCACAAAAAGACGCGATTATTTCGCAAATGAGGGTTGAGACAGCTGGTTCCCCACTTTTCTGTCAGTCTTTTAAAGAGCAACATTTTCACCTTTTTTTATGACCCGAGAGGACCATTTTTCCGTGCTACGACTTACGTAAAACAAATCCTATGGATCAGCAGAATTTTTACAATTTTTTGTATACACCGAAAAATTAACATAATATGACAGTTATAAATAACAAATAATTACGCATAATACAATGGTTAACACAAAATCTTTTGCTCTACATTTCTTCTGGATACATTGCTCATCTATCGCAAGGCTTGTAATTTTTATCTGAAAATAAAAGAATTTTAACAGAATTATATCACTGAATTTGTAGTCTTTCCATTTTTACATGAATTTTGGAAAGCATTTTAAGTTCTTTTGAGGCATATGAAACTCGTTTTTACCGTATTTTTTATCACTGGAGTACAGCATTCGGCATATTTACATAGGCGTGAAGTGTCCACTATACAAAGATAGAGCGTCATGAACTTTTATTGGTGAAAACATGCTGACTAGAGACATAAATTGATGACTTTAGAATCCCTAGAAGCCTATCACCCTTGCCATGTGTTCACTGCGTTAGTTAAAACTACATTTACGCCTCAGATTGGATATTAAGTGCATATTTTATGCGCATAAACACGATACGTTTGAACCTCTGGATCTCGGTAGCGATTAATGATATGGAAAGACGTTTCAATGTTCCCCGAGAATACAATCTTAAGAACATATACTAAAAATTTCGCCGGCCGCGGTGGCCGTGCGGTTCTAGGCGCTTCAGTCCGGAACCGCGGGACTGCTACGGTCACAGGTTCGAATCCTGCCTCAGGCATGAATGTGTGTGATGTCCTTAGCTTAGTTAAGTAGTTGTAAGTTCTAGGGGACTGATGACCTAAGATGTTAAGTCCCATAGTGCTCAGAGCCATTTGAACCATTTTGAACTAAAAATTTCGACGAAATGCCAAGAACAGGAATTATTGAAATGGCGATCCCCTCAATTTGTACTTTTCGTACAAAAATATCACAGCTTTTAGAAGTTTTCTCATGGCATGAAAAAATGTTACACTACTGGCCATCAAAATTGCTACACCACGAAGATGACGTGCTACAGACGCGAAATTTAACCGACAGGAAGAAGATGCTGTGATATGCAAATGATTAGCTTTTAAGAGCATTCACACAAGGTTGGCGCCGGTGGCGACACCTACAATGTGCTGACATGAGGAAAATTTCCAACCGATTTCTCATACACAAACAGCAGTTGATCGGCGTTGCCTAGTGACGCGTTGTTGTGATGCCACGTGTAAGGAGGAGAAATGCGTACCATCAGGTTTCCGACTTTGATAAAGGTCGGATTATAGCCTATCGCGATTGCGGTTGCGGTTTACCGTATCATCTGCACGAACAGTTCGACGACATTTGCAGCAGCATGGACTATGAGCTCGGAGACCACGGCTGCGGTTACCCTTGACGCTGCTTCACAGACAGGAGCGCCTGCGATGGTGTACTCAATGACGAACCTGGGTGCACGAATGGCAAAACGTCAATTTTTCGAATGAATGCAGGTTCTGTTTACAGCATCATGATGGTCGCATCCGTGTTTGGCGACATCGCGGTGAACGCACATTGGAAGCGTGTATTCGTCATCGCCATACTGGCGTATCACCGGCGTGGTGGTATTGGGTGCCATTGGTTACACGTCTCGGTCACCTCTTGTTTGCATTGACGGCACTTTGAACAGTGGACGTTACATTTTAGATGTCTTACGACCCGTGGCTCTACCCTTCATTCGATCCCTGCGAAACCCTACATTTCAGCAGGATAATGGACGACCGCATGTTGCAGGTCCCTTACGGGCCTTTCTGGGTTCAGAAAATGTCGGAATCCTGCCCTGGCCAGCACATTCTGCAGATCTCGTACCAATTGAAAACGCTTGGTAAATGGTGACCGAGCAACTGGGTCGTCACAATACGCGAGTCACTACTCTTGATGAACTGTGGTATCGTGTTGAAGCTGCATGGGCATCTGTACCTGTACACGTCATCCAAGCTCTGTTTGACTCAATGCCCAGGCGTATCATGGCCGTTATTACGGCCAGATGTGGTTGTTATGGGTACTGATTTCTGAGGATCTATGCACCCAAATTGCGTGAAAATGTAATCACATGTCAGTTCTAGTATAATATATTTGTCCAATGAATACCCGTTTATCACCTGCTTTTCTTCTTGGTGTAGCAATTTTAATGGCCATTAGTGTACATTTATAGGCCGCCTAACGTCCACCCTACATCATACGTAATGCAAAAGAATCAACCGATTTGCTCCATCTTCCTGGCGTGGAAGAAGTGTATAATGTTTAAATTTCGCCCAGTACTCTAGAGCTATAGTGTGCCCGATATGTACACAAATGGTCGCTAGGCCAAGTGCCATCCAAAACACAAGACCCCTTACCTCTGTGATCAATAGAACACGAGATATGATCCCGTGAAGTTTCGCATGTTCGCGCATGTCTTTTTGGAATTCATTGGTACCGCACATTGTCGTGCTCGGATCGATAGGATTATAAGCGGGTAATGTAGCTGGCCAGTCGACAGGAGATAGGCTGACTGAATTCTCGTCCAACTAAGAACATATTCGTGCAGCCCGGCGAACGATGCCTGTTGCTATCTTGGAATAAGGCAGTGTCCACAGCGTACTCATCATGAAGATATACCAGGAAAAGGCGACATTTGGTCATCCAGAAATTTGAAAAAATACATCCTTTATCTTCACGGTGATCAGAATAAGTGTACCCAAGCTATGGTAAGAGAAACACGCTGCAGGTTGAACGTCTCATTTCGCCTTCGGTCGACACCTTGCGTCGCTTAACAATTGACCGAACTGCGAGTCGACGGACCACAGTACACGCATCCAGTCATCTAGAGTCCAATTTCTGTGCTGTTCGACCGACTGAAGATTCGCAGCTTTATTTCCCGCTGTGAGCACTTTTGCGAGTTACCCAACACGTCTCCCGTTGCATGTTGTTTTCTTTGTAATGTTTTCTCGGAAACTGATCGATATTCACCTGTATTCACCGCCAGGAGCAATTCCCTTTAGGATTTGAAACCGACTGGCATTACCAGCAGGTGAAATTCCTCTCGTATCCGCATCAGTTAGACTTTTTCCAACACTTCTGATCTTACAGAGCGTCAGACGGCTGCAGGGGGTGCATGGTTCCTTGTACATATGTTGGACAGTTTATGGAAGATTTTGGCACTGAAGACAGCGTTCTTGAAACTAATTTGTTTTTGAAGATACGTCGATAATACGTTTATGATATGGTTACATGAAAGAGATGCTCTAGATCGTTTCCTAGATCATTTTAATTATGTGCATCCCAATATTGAGATCGCGATGGAAGTTTAAAAGAATGGAAAACTTCCGTTTTTGATGTATTGGTGTACAGAAGGGATGATGGGACCTTAGGACACAGTGTTTATCGTAAACCCACGAATACGGATCGATTTCTTGTTGCATCGATTTGTCATCCATCGTACCAATGCAAAGGCGTCCTGAGTACGGTGGTAAAAAAGAGCTTATGCCATCTCAGATGCAGACAGTTTGACACAAGAACTCGATCATTTAAAAGTACTGTTCATCAAGCAGAATGTTTATACCGGCAATCAGATCCGTCGTGCTCTGCAGTCTGGAGCTCCACGGGAACTAACAGAAGGTCAAGCAAATCGGAGGCGTTCCTACCTTTTGCGGGTAGAAGAATTTAATGAGATTTTATGTTAGAAGTACATTCCGTCCGCCAGCTAAGACTAGAGCGCTGCTTGGCTCTGTGAAGGACGATTGGGGTTTGCGAAAGCCTGCCACAGAGGGAAAGTCTACGAGGTGCGACAGTAAAGTAATGAGACTGATGTAAAAAAAATATGTAGCTTACCGTTTTAGTCAAGTTTAGTGCTGTCTCCTTCAAAGTAGTTCCCTTCTGATTGCACATACTTTTTCCAGCGCTTCTGCCATTGTTGGTAACATTTCTGGAGCTCATCTTCTGTAATATCCTCCAAGACCCTCGTCACAGCATTTTGGACAGCTTGTGTTATTTGAAAATGGTGTCCCTTGACCGCCTTTTTTAAGAAATAGAAAAAAGTCGCATGGAGCGATATTTGGTGACTAACGTGGCTGTGGTAGGACTGAAATTTGTTTTGAGCTTAAAAATTGCTGTACTGACAGGTTAGTATGAGATGGCGCATTATAGTGATGCAGATCTAACTATCAGCAATGTTGGCAAGGACACGAAGAACTCTTTTATGAAGTCTTTCTAAAATGTCTTTGTAGTAACATTGGTTGACTTTTTCTCCAGGAGGCACCCAGTCTTTATGAACAATTCCCTTGTAATCAAAGAAGCACACCAGCATGCATGGTCGTCCACTGCAGTCTTCATGTTCAACATTCGTTCTGCTTCACTAAACATTTCATGCCAACGAAAAATTGAGCTCGTGACATAACCTCCTCTCCAAAAGCCTTCTGAAGTTAACTGTAAGTTGTCGTCGCGTTTTCACCCAATTTAACGCAAAAAGAAATGGCATACCGTTGCGCAATATTATGCGGTTCCATTTCCGTGACGAGAGACACAAACACGTGTTGACTTTTTACAGCACAAGTCACGTATTGAGCAGTTGCATCGATGTGCCGCTTGGATTAGAAGCAGCTTATAGACCAAGGTCAAAGATATTGTGCCTACGCAGGCCTGCAGGGTTGCCACATCTTGCAAAGAAAATCGGTCTCAGTACTTTATTGTCGCATCTCGTATATTGGACAATTGATTCGTACGGTCCAGGATCGATGCGCGTAGTTTCATCGTCAGTCGCGTTTATTTCAGCCAGAAAAATCTGCGGTTGCGGACCACTGTGTTACTGAATGACATAAAATGTTGTATGATGAGACACAAGTGGCTGCCCTGGCGTCACGTGATGGGGACTGTGTAGTGGAAGAAGCTATTTAAATCCGGATGTCTGACAAAATTATAAGGAAAGGTAAGGGGTATCCTTTAAGCAAGAAGCCTCGCGGGATTAGCCGAGCGGTCTTAGGCGCAGCAGTCATGGACTGTGCGGCTGGTCCTGGCGGAGGTTCGAGTCCTCCCTCGGGCATGGGTGTTTGTGTTTGTACTTAGGATAATTTAGGTTAAGTAGTGTATAAGCTTAGGGACTGATGACCTTAGCAGTTAAGTCCCATAAGATTTCACACACATTTGATCATTTTTTTTTTAAGCAAGAGTTGGAACGCTGTTTTGTTTGACATTAAAAAACAACGGTCTTTGTTTCGGTTATCTAAAGGTGTTAACACTGTGTGATATCGATTGATCGTTTCCGCGAATTTTCTCCACAGGTGCGCTGTGGTGCCTTGCGCAAGAGGGCAGTTACGTTCGCGCACCCGCGGTGGACCTACAGGTGGTGTATAAAGGAGCCGCCGCTGCGATTTGATTTCAGTTTCGGAGAGTTAAGGCGGCGGCTTACTCGCCTCAAGATGGCGGCCAGGTGGACCACGAAAATACTGTGTGAAGATGCCATTATGTTCCTGCTGGAGACCTGACATGAATATCAAAGTGGAATACTGCTTCCCTTATATCTTTTAAAGTTGTCCCGATAATCCCACTGAATTTCTTATCCGTACGCCGCTGCTCCTAGCATTCGTCCAAGCACGTGCAGTGCAACATCTTACGGGTAATACAGCGCAAGTTGCAAGGGCGGTCTGCTTGATCCAAAATGATTTGACTTCGGGTCGTGTTGCTTCAGTTGCGAATGTCATCCATAGTTTGTGAACACGCTGCAGAGGGACGGGTCATGCATAAGGCGTGCTGGACAAGGTCGCCGACGCATTACAATAGCACGTGAAGACCGATCTCTGGCCATCTCTGCGTTGCAGAGTCGTACGGATACCGCCAGAGCACTGCAGGACGATCTCAGAAGGGCCTATGGAGGAGCTGTGACTGTAATGAACAGGTTACGAGGAAGGACCTTAGGAGCCAGGCGTCCTATTCGAGTACCGCACTCGCCTTCATTTCTGCCGTTCCCATGTTAAGGGGACCACACCCTGCCTATCTAACACATGTTAATTTAGGCCAGTATTTGACCCATTTCTCAAAAAACTTGTTGATGCAGGAACTTAATATTTTTACTGTAGGTTATATGACGCGAATAGAGTCAACTGCACTAAAATATACTTTATCAGTTTTATAGTTTTTAAGAAATACTTTTTTAAATTTATTAACAAAAATATTAAGTTCTTTCTGCAGAAAATATTTGTTTGTGAACTTCCTAATGGGGGAATATTAATGAATGTCATACCAGAGATGGCTTTTTATGTTATGCAGAGTCTCTGAAAATTTCATTCATTTATCTATGATAGTTTATGATATAATGGGGCATATGTACTGAAAAATTTAGTTTGCGGGAGATTGACTTTAAAAAAAAACTTTTGTTACTTACAATTAGCCGGCCTGAGTGGCCGTGCGGTTCTAGGCGCTATAGTCTGGAGCCGAGCGACCACTACGGTTTCAGGTTCGAATCCGGCCTCGGACATGGATGTGTGTGATGTCATTAGGTTAGTTAGGTTTAATTAGTTCTAAGTTCTAGGCGACTGATGACCTCAGAAGTTTAGTCGTATAGTTACATAAAAAAAACTTACAGTTAATTAAAACTGTCGTGCTGCATATGATGGCCCTTCTTTAGCCTGTAGCAGGTCTTCCAGCTTCTTTTTCACCTTATTGGATGTTTTTCTTGCTTTCTTGGCCATATTAGATGCAGACCTTGTAACGCCGGAAATGTCTGCATCGGCTATTCTCATTTCATCGCAATGTTGCAGCCCAGTGATCATATTTTCATCAGAATTAATTCCCAGATTTTTCAGTACCCAATACTTTCCAATATTACCACAATTGAATGTAATAACAGCATCATGAACTCTCAGTTTCATTGTATGCATGCCTACAAATACAGTTTTGGGAAGGCGGTTCCAAATTATGCTGTTGAAACACTCATTTGGATTCTGTGTTTGCCCATGCAGACATTTCCTTGGAAGTTCAGGATGAGCCAAGTCTCTGGAAATAGGTTTAATTGCTGTAATAACAGCAGCCAGGAAGATAAATGGTGAGAGCTTCTTTGATGATGCACTTGTTGCAGAATTACAATTAGAAACATCGTTGCCAGGCGACATAACCTCTTGTACAGAAAGCTTTCCAAACCTGTTTCCTCTAAATTGTCGTTTCTTGAAAATGCCTTTACGTTTCATCTTCAATAAACACAACAAAACACACGTAAACAAACACTGCAAACGTAAGTATAACAATTACTCTCAATCACACTTGAACAAAACTAACCGCGTGTTTGAAAGCGTGTTGTTTACAAACAACAGAAACAAAAGAATACCGACCGTTGCATTCCAAGGATAGCAAAACACTCGCGAGTAAAAAAAAAGTCCCTAACGTGCAATGTAGGGGATATAAAGATGTAAAATATATGCAGAAAAGTGGGTGACAGAAAAGTGGGCGTGGCACATAAACACACGTGGTAGGAAAATGCTCTTTAAATGCTCGAAATTTTTTTTCAGAAAAATCCTTTTCAGAGTACTTAAATAAAACCTCAATCTATCGAAATATGATGAAAACCGAAAATCGATTTTTTTCGATCTGAACCACGATGTGGTCCCCTTAACTGGCAACTTAAGTCATTGGCGTAACGTGTTATTCACAGACGAGTCTAGATATCCTATGTCGCAAGGTGATGGCCATGTTCGTGTGCCAAGACCCGTGTTGAGCGGTATCTGCCAAATGTCCAGGAAATCGATACGTGTCCAAGATTCCGTGATGTCGTGGACAGCTTGAGAGGTGGCATGAGCCCCCTCTCATATTCCTATCTTACGATTCTCCTCTCTAGTTGCATGCGGTGGAGGTTCCGTTGTTCCTTCACACGCGGACTTCCCATGTAGCGTCTCTCGCCACCCGGGTGGTCCAGTGACAGGCGGGCTCTTCTCACTTTGAAAGGGTAGGCTGACAGGTGTGGGGGCCGAGTGAATACTCTCCGGACGCCGACATTGTCAGGAGACGCGGCCGCGAAAGCCGGAAGTGGCGGCTGGGCTGGTGGTTCCGTTGCTTCGCAGAAGCTTAGCGAAAACACTTTCTGGCGGGCTACCAGCGAGGCGTGGGAATGACTTATGTACCCAGGCAGCTGGGGCGGGAAAATTACCGCGCTTTCTGCAAAATAGGAACTGTGATTGGCTTGCTAAGGGCATAGCTCCGTGACGGGGCAAAATCAGCACAGAAATTGGCGCCAAGAATCTCCATTGGTGGAATGGTAGTGCTCCGGCAATGGAGTGGAATTTCCGCCGGTTTTCGTGTTGCTGATTGGAACGTAACCACGGCCACTGTCGTGGGGGTGGGAATGTTGTGTGTTCGGCCTGTACGGGTGCTCTGAGTAGTCGGCAGTCGCCTTTCGGTCGAGGACGTTGAAGCAGCCAGCCCTCGCCTGCGGTACGCCAGATCGTGTTCTGGGAGATAAGAAGACTGTTGGTAATGTACATCCGCAGCACCGGCAGATAGGGATTTTCCTAGGTGATAATCAGAGCTCAGCAGAGCGCGCCTGTTCATCCTTTTCTAACTTTGTTCAGTTTCGAGTAACAGCAATTACCATTGGGTTAGCTGTGTGTCTCTCTTGAGATTTGAGTGGAAAGGAATTGGCTCCACATACCACTTCGTCTTAAACCTCACGATCTAAGTTAGGGACAACTTCACCTTTATAGTGTTTGTATGAATCTCCAATTTTAGCCAATTTGATGTTTTATAAATTTGCTGTGTTTCTTTTACTATTCTGTGTTTAATCTTAATAAATCATATTGTTAGTTTGAACAGAACTTTCATTCTGTTAATCAATAGAGCAACCCTATCATTCCTCACTATGCTAATGAAACCTTTGTTTATTTAACTTATGTATCAAATTAAATTACTGCAGGTGCCAAACTCTCTTCTACTCCACTAGCAGGGTTGATTAGAGTCAGTTCGCGTATTTTTTTTTATCCTTGTGCAACAGCAAAAGTCGGAGTTAGAATAGGGGGGGCTTAGAGCATGATTTACACATGTGGATTCTAGTAGAATTTAGTGATAAATACACTACTAGCCCCGGCACCTCGCATAATATGGCGACCCTTGGCCTCGGATCTTTCCTGTGAATCTCTGATAAACAAACAGGATTCTTAGTAGGAACATTCAATTTTTTTTCTCTCTATTTTTTAATGATTAATACCCAAGTTTTTTTTGGTAGTTCCGCGTTTAGTTTTAAGTAGCGGCGCATGACTACAGTTTTTGTTTTCAGTGTATATATTTTTTGTTCATTGTTTTTTTTGTGTTTCGCTGATGTGGTGTCTGTACCGCATCGCACTTTGTCGGATTTGTGTGCGGTTTCTGTACCACATCAAATTGTGTTTGTGATTACAGCGTTGGAACGGCGTTGTTGAAATTTTATGTCTATGTGAAAAAATATTGGGAGTAGATGATTTTATTGTGAATTTTAGATAAATTTGTTTTTTTTATGAATGATCACGAGAAGTAAGGCACGACTATCAGCGAGCGAAACTAAAACAAAAGAGAATAGCATAATGGATAAGTGGCAGTTTACTGACGGGAATAGGTTCGGAGATGAGATGGGCACATTTTTAGCAGGACAGGACGCCAGGGTCATTGATGAGGAAGGTGATTTGGACGCGATCTTAGAGCAGCGTTGCGGCCGTGATTATGATAGTGAGGTAGAGGATGAAACAAAGACAGTCACACAGGTCGAGACGGTAGCAGAAGTTTATAATCAAACGAACGAGAGCAGACAGGGGCCAGCTCGGCCACGTCAGAGCTCTAGCGCCCAGGTGTCCAGAGTTACATCACCCATGTGTGACGAGGATCAAATTGATGACATTAACCCAATACTGAGCTTCCTACGATCAATGAAAGAAGAAGCTGACGAACAGCGTAAGAAGGACACGGAGGCAATAATTTCGCATATAGGAGAAATTCGTGGGGAATTATTAACAATAAAGAAAGAATGTGGAGAAGCAAAACAAATATCAATGGTAGCACAAAAAGCAGCAGGCCTAGCCAAAACTGCAGCAACAGGGGCAATGAAAATCGCAAGAGTAACTCTTAAACTCGCAGGGCGCTTGCGACGTGCGACACAAGTCCACTCGAAATCCCTAGCGGCCTTAAAGACTCAAGGTAATATTGCGGTTACGAACATCACGAAACGAATGAAAGAAGTAGAGAGTCGGATAGCAAAACTAGAGCGAAATGGGCACACGAGCACTGCGCGTTCGGATACCAATGATGGAGCACACAGGATTGTGTCTCCGAGGGAAAGCCCGCCGTGCTCTAGCCCAGTGACAGCGTGCGGAACAAACAATGCACACGCAGAAACAGCGAGTAATAGCTCCAATAATTGCAGCCCACTTAGAAGAGTGGATGCTGAATGCCACTTCCACTGTGATACAGACGTAGCACATCACAGTTATCAGCAAGATAGATCAGGACACTCCGCAGACGTGCAAGTATCGGAAACGTCTGACAACACCAGTGCGAGGATCGGACAGAATTTTGATCACAATCACTTCCTGTCGATACTCAAATTCCAGAAGTTCAAAGATAATGGAGGGTCGATGCATCCGAAGAGCTGGGTGATGCAATTTACTAATTCATTACCGTCGTCATGGCCAACCCAGGCCAAATTAGAATTCATGTGTGGACACATCGAAGGCCAAGCCGCGGAAAAGATGCGGGGCGTGGCAGCGACGTGTCGGACTTATCAGGAATTTGTTGGTGCATTCCTGCGGACCTACTGGTCAAAGGAAACGCAAGACAGGATTAAAGAGGAAATAATATTTTGTCCTGAACTGGAAGTGTCCGGGCATAAGAGCGCAACCAAATTTTTTGATGATTTACTCAAGAAGAATCAGTTTTTAGATAGTCCATACAGCAACGGAGAAATTATTAAATTTTGCTTTTCGAAATTGCCAGTTAGGTATCAACAGACACTTGTCGGGAAGTGTGGATCTGACATAGATGCATTCAAGAGTCTACTGCGCGAACTCGAAGTAGTCTTCGATAAACAAGACGCAAAGGACAGGAAGAAGGCGCAAAATAACAAATACCACGGGCCAGCAAGGGAAGACGACAACAGATCGCATAATCGCACTGGTCAGTTAGGAAACCAGGGTTACCGAGATCAAGGTTACGCTATTCAAGGTTATGGAAACCAGAGACACGGAAACCAGAACGTCAGGGAACAGGGTCAATCCAGACAAGCAATCTGGGACAGGAGGAATGACGAACGGCAAAGCGACCGTAATTGGAGGGAGCGAAATCAAGGACAACAGGAGAACCAGGAGATTGAAATTAGACCTCCAAATCCTAATGCACGTCAGAGGAGGGGGAGTCTAAGAAGGGATTGACGCTAGTCCATAGGACTCCACCACTTCTCTCACATAAAGGAGTTCGTAGAATAGTAGTAGTGTAAGAAATGTACATAGTAGAATAGGCAAATATATGAACCTTTGTTCGGGGAACAATAATCGTTACATTAATAGATTAAGATTGCTAAAGTATTAACACGCTGCGTTGTCTTGCATAAGAATTTACTGCTGCTATCCTCTTTTTGTTTATGTTTGCGATCTCCAATGTCGATGGAGTAGGAGACACTACCTTTTTATGAGCAATGTTTTTGTCCTTTCCTATCTGGTGTCCATGTTAAGGGATAAGGATGAGTGATGAGACGTCGCACAAACGGGCGCATACAAGAACGTGCTCTTAGAAGCGTTCTGAGAGGTCGTGATACGCTCCATAGCGGCCACAACCAGTTCGTGAGACGTTCATACCAATGCTTGCAGGCACGCGTCAGTGCACTGCACGATTGTGGTATATTGCGCGATTTCGAGGGTGAATATGGGCAGTATAGTTTTTGCAGAGCTGCGCCGGTATCGTTGTCTTGCAAGTCGGGGTGAACCTGTGAGCATTTGACTCTAATGGTGCCCTAGACGAGAGAAATGAGGGCATAAAAGCCTACCATGCTAATGTGCTGGTTGGGGATTTAGCGTGCTGCTCGTTTTTGTCACAGATGAATCACCAAGGAATTGTACTTGGATATTCGTGACATACTGTGTAGCTGGCGTGTGTTGGGTGTCTGAATCCTCAACAGGAACCAGTCCTGGCTTGGTCATATTACATTGCTTCTGGAAAGGTGTACTTCGATCGCGAAAACCGCTTCACATAGAGAAGGAAGTTGCAACTATAAATTTATTGTCGTGTATAGCCATGGCTAACCCAGTCTCTGGAGTTTCAGTGAGGCGTAATGAAAACTCGGAGGTCATGTCGTACGGCGCGCACATCACTGTCGTCAATAGCGGCGAGCAGCAAGACATCTCAGCGTAACAGGAACTATGTAAGGGTATTGTATAAGGTAAATAAAAAAAAATAAATAAATAAATAAATAAAAGGGAAAGTACGATACTAGGATAAGTTAAACTGTAGGATTTAACAATAACTAGATTAATATTGTGGGGGTTTTCTACCACAAGTGTGGCGCGCGCCTGTTGAGTTGCTATTTTTCAGGTCACCAAACCACAGACCCGAGATGGAGGGACGACGGGCGAGCGAAAGTAGCGTAGTTGCATGTTCTTTATAGCACAGTAAAACTTAGACCTGCATAACAACATAATTTAAGTAAAAGACGTCGAATGTAGATCGTTGGGATATGGTAGTTAATTCTTGAAGCATGTCTACTGTCGATCTATATAATTAATAGTAATATTAGTGCGGGCCCGCACATTTAGTTGTTCATCCATTATAAAGCATCAGTTATCACACACCATGTACATACTGAGATCAGTCTCTACACATATATCAAAATAAATTATTTCCATGTCTAGATTAGATGTTATAATGATTGCCATAGATTAATAACTATAAAAGTAAAATAAGAGTGTCTGAAATGACAGACCATCAATGTTTCATTATGTAAATTTATTATAACATAGAAGGTCATGGGAAAAAGTTAGGCATAAGACTTTTGTAAGAATTGTACAGATGACGAGGAACGTGGCAATGCAGAGGCCAGCCAGCGCAAAAACAAGAGGTCTTCGGCTACCTGCTAGAGGGCGAGCGTCCCGTCCTACACGCTGACAGTCACCCGGCTGCCTACCTGAGGGATTACACGGGACCCTCGCCCCGCCACAAGCGAAAGTGGGGCTGGCCGTTGACCCTGACACGCGACAGCCTGCTAGCTCTCCGGACGCGGCAGCCGCTTGGAGGGATTCCCTGCGGCAGACCACGTTGTCGTGAGTACACGAAGAACATCACATATCGTGTCAGAACCTGCGCATCATGTGCCTCAGGACAGAAAGGGACGCTCTATACTCACCTGTTTGGGTTTTTACAACTCACTAGCATTGGCCGATCTGCATACACAAAGCAGTATCGTGCCACACTAACAAATGTATGGTCTCATGTCTTACTTCTCCTCTCTATTAGAGAGCAGTTTTTAACAATAGTCGCTCCTAGTTCGATCCTGTATGGATGACCTCACACACTTGTGGAGTCACTCCACGTGCCATCATCCCTCGTCGAACTGCAATATTGGGAAACGTAAAGTTCTGTCCAGCGAGAGAAGAGACCTAGACTAGCGATGTATCCCAACAAGGAGATCTCAGAGACAATTAATCGACGTGAGGAGAACCTATCACTGTGTCTTCCTACCGTACTGCCGTGATCATATGCGTGGGTCTGACTACAATCTCAACAGCGTACTGCAGACACTCCAGAACTCCCTATTGCTGTTGCCACAACGTAGCAACTACACCCGACGTTTAGCCTTATGTGATGTCAGTACGGTGGAATTTGTGAAGTGCCACGGATATTTCTAACAATGTGATTTAGTGCCTCATTCTCAGCACAGTCGTGAACTTTGTGCAATGTGCACGCACAATTTGATGCCCCATGAACCTTGTTTTTTTTGTTTTTCTTAAATTTCTTTCTCTTATGTTGTTTCTGTAATGTATGTTATACCTTGTATGCGTTTGTGTTTTACACTGTAATTCTTATTACAGATTACTGTATTGTTCTCCACATCATGTTTTTTTTGTATTTTGTGTTTATTGTTGTGTGTATGCTAACAGTGTGCCTGAAGTCCCCATAAACTGAAGCAGATACCACCACTGTCATTGTGAATGGACCATCAGTTCAGGGAACATTTTGTAAAGGTTATTCTTGCTGCAGGGAGACAGAATGAATCGGAGGTTGTAACTAGATTCGGAAAACTCACAAAGAGATTGTTAACTTAAATATTACCATGTGTGAGTGAGGTCAGGTTAGTTTAATGATTAAAAGTGTTGTAACATCTTGGGCATTTAATTGCGGAGCACTCCAACTCTGATTGTAAAGAATAAACTGCTCCATATTTGGCTCAGATGCCCGGGCCATGTTTAGAGCGTGAATGTCTGCGTGAATCGGTGTTTGGAAGGGGCTCCCTGGGTATGGATGTGTGATGTGAGTGTTAGTGTTCCATATTAAGAAGGTGAAGTTGGCTACATCATAAATAATCCTCCCTCTATGAGCTGCATTTTTCAGTTGCAGTGATTTTCTTTATAGAGTGCGGCATGTGGAGTCACTTTGTAAGATTGTTCTTGGGCGATTGACTCACTACCTTGCTCCTAAGTGAGCCAACCGCTCACCAATTACAATCTAAAATGGCGTAGGGGCAATGAGAGGTGGCATGAGCCCCCTCTCATATTCCTATCTTACGATTCTCCTCTCTAGTTGCATGCGGTGGAGGTTCCGTTGTTCCTTCACACGCGGACTTCCCATGTAGCGTCTCTCGCCACCCGGGTGGTCCAGTGACAGGCGGGCTCTTCTCACTTTGAAAGGGTAGGCTGACAGGTGTGGGGGCCGAGTGAATACTCTCCGGACGCCGACATTGTCAGGAGACGCGGCCGCGAAAGCCGGAAGTGGCGGCTGGGCTGGTGGTTCCGTTGCTTCGCAGAAGCTTAGCGAAAACACTTTCTGGCGGGCTACCAGCGAGGCGTGGGAATGACTTATGTACCCAGGCAGCTGGGGCGGGAAAATTACCGCGCTTTCTGCAAAATAGGAACTGTGATTGGCTTGCTAAGGGCATAGCTCCGTGACGGGGCAAAATCAGCACAGAAATTGGCGCCAAGAATCTCCATTGGTGGAATGGTAGTGCTCCGGCAATGGAGTGGAATTTCCGCCGGTTTTCGTGTTGCTGATTGGAACGTAACCACGGCCACTGTCGTGGGGGTGGGAATGTTGTGTGTTCGGCCTGTACGGGTGCTCTGAGTAGTCGGCAGTCGCCTTTCGGTCGAGGACGTTGAAGCAGCCAGCCCTCGCCTGCGGTACGCCAGATCGTGTTCTGGGAGATAAGAAGACTGTTGGTAATGTACATCCGCAGCACCGGCAGATAGGGATTTTCCTAGGTGATAATCAGAGCTCAGCAGAGCGCGCCTGTTCATCCTTTTCTAACTTTGTTCAGTTTCGAGTAACAGCAATTACCATTGGGTTAGCTGTGTGTCTCTCTTGAGATTTGAGTGGAAAGGAATTGGCTCCACATACCACTTCGTCTTAAACCTCACGATCTAAGTTAGGGACAACTTCACCTTTATAGTGTTTGTATGAATCTCCAATTTTAGCCAATTTGATGTTTTATAAATTTGCTGTGTTTCTTTTACTATTCTGTGTTTAATCTTAATAAATCATATTGTTAGTTTGAACAGAACTTTCATTCTGTTAATCAATAGAGCAACCCTATCATTCCTCACTATGCTAATGAAACCTTTGTTTATTTAACTTATGTATCAAATTAAATTACTGCAGGTGCCAAACTCTCTTCTACTCCACTAGCAGGGTTGATTAGAGTCAGTTCGCGTTTTTTTTTTATCCTTGTGCAACAGCAAAAGTCGGAGTTAGAATAGGGGGGGCTTAGAGCATGATTTACACATGTGGATTCTAGTAGAATTTAGTGATAAATACACTACTAGCCCTGGCACCTCGCAAGCTTTCAGCTTGACAGCCATAGCGATCTTTTCGTTGTCCACGGTCGCCTTCTCGCCAGGCAGTACATCAAACAGATCATGTTGCACCATGTGACGGTTGTTGCAAATGGCGGGGGCCATGAATTCCTTCTAATGCCAGGGACCATGTGGCGGGCGTCAGCAGGGATGTATTCCGAAGCACGGACATCCAACTAATGGCATGGCCGGTGCTGAGTCCCGGCCTAAGCCCCACTGTGCATTTGTGGGACATGCTTGACAGACGTGTTCGTGGTCATCCTGTTCCTCCACAGACACTCCTAGAACTCTCATGGGCTCTCATTGAAGAATGGAAAAGGATGCTACGGAGTGACCTCCATAGACGTATACAGAGCATGCCACGTATGTGTCAGGCAGTGATGTCCACGGAAGGCATATACGTTACTGAATCTCTCAAAGTTCAATGAAAAACTCCCAGGATGACAGGAGGACTAATTGTTTCCACTTTGTTCTCGACACTTGTCGAACATTTCTGTTCATTTTATATAAGCCATGGAGGATGTAATGATATTTCGTTATGCACTTAGTAACGATATAATTTGGTAACATACTCAGTACCCAATTGTTGTTCAGTGGAGAATGACAGATGCCTCAAGTCAAGTTCCCCTAATTCTTTTGAGCAGTGTGTTAATCGCACCTAAATGGGGAAACAGTCCTATAAGAAAGCGAGTCGGAACTAATTCATCACATGGCCAATTTGATTATAACACTTTGAGAAAGATAATTTTTACAAAATAACGCACAGCACGTATATCATGTTTTCTTAGTTCAAACCACCGTTTCATTAGTCAAAATTAAGCTTTTAATCATTTTGTTAAGTAAAATGAAGCCAGTCGCGATTAATACATGTTCGCTTCAAAGACGTCGTGGCGACATTGCTTTAGACAGTGCCTTACATTTAGGTGCCTGCTTGCACAAGGTGCACTTTCGTGGCAGCTCGGCAGCGTCCGCCGAAGTTCGTCACATTAAATAAATTATTTTATTAACTTCAGTGTTTTAGTTCTTAATAACTGAATTTTTAATTATATGGACATCAGTATGAGTGACGTCCTCTTCATCATCAGGCAGGTTTCTTAATAAATTCAATTAAATATTATACCGGACGTTATGCATCTTGCGGCCAAACCTGATACTGGATTTCCTACAATCTGTCATCGCTCAAGGACAATTTAGCCTATTCTCATCGCTTTCCCACACTTCAGATACATAGGGTATGGCGTCTGTCACTTGTGGAGTTGATAAACTGTCTATTTTACCAGCTTGCATCACTACAACAGCGTATGATGTTTTAAGTGTTCTAACCCAGGATGTGGCATAAACACCATAGGATGAGGAATATTTTCTCCAATGAGCTTATGAGAGTCTTAGATTTAGTGTCAACATATTTTCGTGGGTCAAACCCAGGAAATTTTTTTTCCCGTCCAGGACATATTTTTGATATTGCTTAACAGTCTTAACAGTTCCCACTCAAAAATTACACTTACTTTATTGATTTGCATAGTTCACTAGGCATCACTTTTTTCAGAAATAGTTTATTTACAATGTGGGCTGAGCAACCTGTTTCTAAAATAGGTCTGCCTGAATCAGTCTGATCTTCTCTGAACACATTTTCATTCCACTTTCTCTTCACACCACCAAATTTAGTGTTAGTGCTATCATCAATACAACAAACCAACTTTTCTTGAAGTTGGTATTTTTTCTCACAAACTGCAAAGATTTAGTAGTCAGAATTTAAGCACTTTCTCCCGACACTTCAACGATATTTAAAAGTTAAACTTGAATTATGTCCTCTCGACTGTAATGACTTACAATAACAGGAAAAGTTTTACTTCATTTCTATTTTATCTAACCATTGTTACTGTTACATAATTAATATTTTCCAAAGAACGCAACACAAAATCAGATATGAAAGGGGAAATAACGTTAACAACGGTTGCCTCGGTTTTGGTTAAAAAAGATGAAAATTCTGGACCCTATTTTAACAGGTTTAGACGTGCAGTCTGATGTTTTGAAATTAAGTTCGTGTCCAAAGGAGTGGTATGAAACTGTGGTCTCTTTATCAACGTTCTTCTACTTGCAACACTACCTGCTACTACCAACATCCCAGTCCGCCGATAATGTTATTCCTATGAAAGGAATCTAAATGACTGTGACTCTGAGCTGATGAGAAAGGTATTGGACTATGACTCGTTACACAGAAGGTTATATTCAACACGGAGTCGTACATTAAGTAGCGGGAATCGAACGAGAGTTCTATCAGTTACAAAGTAAAATGTAATTACGTAAAAGGAAACGGTCGCCAGCCTAATTGGGCAAAGTGTTACCATGTATTTATACTCTTCATTAAGTAGATGAACTACTATGCATAACTTTGGTATTTACGTCTGTTTTTGCAGATAGGTCACTAAACAGCGCCACAGCGTAGCAAGTAATAGAATAGCAGTTTGCATTAGCAACGCACAGGTAAACAAAAAATGGTCTGGCAACAAACTGTTTCTCACTAACTCATACTTTCTATATTCAACACTACAAAGCTAATATGCAATACACATTGTCTCTACGTAAGATACAGGAGATTTTACTATCACTATATTGAGAAACGCAAGATTTATCTTACAATGGTTGCGTTAATTGGTCTGATTACTGTATGTTTTCTTAAGAAGCATTAGCTTCTTTGCATTAGATAGAGTATAAGCGAAACAAGGGATCCCTAAATGTGTAGTGGTTTGAACAGTTGTAGGCAGTTAATCTATAAATAATACAAAAGCTATTAAAATGATTACCGCTGTTCATAATTACTTTTACTGTAATAGTAACTTTAATACTGGCTTAATATTTAGAATTTGGACTCAAAGAATAGTCATTCATTTGACTGACGTCCGAACCAAACACTTCTAGTAAGATGACGAAGAAAAACTTTTAAGCAGAAATACGTGAATATGAACAATTTGCATATTTGTGAAGAAGGTATTCATTAAGTTGGCCTTTAAACTGCAATGGCCATTAACTGTTTATTATGACTTGTTATGATCACTGTTTTATTCAGTTACTTTTAATATTGATTTGATTTTAATAAGGACTACTTTTAACTAAAGTAGTTAGTTCCTTTCTTTAAATCTATACTTAAGGAACACTTTAACTATTTACTTGTGAAATTTTTCATGGAGTATTCCAGAAACAAAACTAACTGAACACTTAACGAATTACTAGTCCGCAAAAGTTAATGTGCACTTCTGAAGCAATGAATACTTTGCAGGAAAATAAATAGCACGTTCTGATTATTGTATCACAAGGAAAAAGACCATATCTTGGTAAATTGCTAAGGGTTGATTCAAGATTCTCATCGCCAAACTGAACTGAAAACAATTATTGTTTAAAGAAAGCAAATAACTGGTCCTTGTAAGTATATACATTTCTAAACTACTACTCAATATGCTGGTTCTGGAGGTGGTTATCTTCTGTAGGAAAGTAAAGGCGGTGATTGTGCTGTTGGCTTTTGATTTATAAAGGCTCTGAAAATTATCTTCTTTGTGCTGGCGTACGCCTTCACCAGCACTCCGTTAAGCACTAGGAAACATTTATAGCAGGCGCTGAACTAGGTGTGGCCATGACAAGAGAAGACCAAGACACGCCCCCTGACTACGCACCTGTAACGGCCACTGGACAGCGTGCATACAGGCCGCCGCCGCCGACCGAGCTGGCTCAATCTCAGTACTTCAGTACGTGGCATCGGGATTCAGTTCGCATTGCATCTCGGTAAGTCGCACTGTGCTTTCGTCTGCCACAGTGGTAGTCGTCGACTCGCACCTTAGCTGGCTGTGAGGGAACGTTAGTCGTTGTATATAATTGTGATATGTACACTGACAAGCCTCACAAACTAGTAAACGTTGCTTGATTGCTGTTAACGACAGAATTTCAGACTGGACATCACTGAAGTTAAGTACTCAATTGGTTCCTGTAATAACGTGTATTATAACCACGTGTGCATTTTGTGTTGCAGTTAGAGGAAATCGCTCATCCACCTATTATACCACATTTTCCTCATCCAGTCAGGAACCACAAAACATTACAAGTGGGCACAGTCACGACACACTTGGCGCCGGATTTTTGTAATTCGGAGCCAACCAATAAATACTGTGAACAATTATCCAGTACTCTTGGGCATCTGAGGCATTATTAATCATGCCTGCCGCTTTCCTTTCCTCCTCTAACGTACGAGATGTGAAAAGTTTGCATTCTACCACCGACTGAGTCTGTCACAAAGGCTTCTTGCGTCTCTGGCGCTAAATCCATCTTCTTTATTCCCGCCAAGTGTGTTTCATAACGAAGGGACTTCCCTCCAGGTTTCACATAATTACAAACGTACGTGCTATGTAGACGAACGAGTTCTACTGAATCTATTTTAACATAAGAGTATTTAAATAGAAGGCAGATTTGAAAATTACACGCACAGATTAGTTACAGTGAGATAAATTGACAAGAATTATGAATAAAGCTTTACATAGTACTTCACCAAAGAACATGGTGACATAGATGTCACATTAAGCATAAGAAGACAAAGCATTTACTTGGCACAGGTACAGTTGATACTGGAAAGAGGTGTTACAAGCTCACAACTCCCATCATTGGCTTTAAAAATATCTCTTACGTTTGTGGAGCGGTAGCAATAATAGAACTCCTTTTTTTTTAGCTATTTTCACGTGGTCTTCAATGTCACCCTTCCCTTTATGTACAACAGGACATTCTTCAGCACAGAGTGTGCAACAGACAGGTTCATTGTTATTGTCATTACACAATATCAAAAATTTGTCTCTCTCTTGCAGGTTAACATTAAACACATACGTTATCTTTCCATTTACAAAGGATGAAACAAAAAACGAACAGAGATAAAATGATCAAAAACGTGTAGACGAGTTACGTACTTCACTCACGAAAAGAACATAACAATTAAGAAAAATATTCGACTCAGAAACAGCTGCGAATATGAGTAATTTAGAAGTAGGTATGTATCCTAGGAACAGTGAGAAATTTTAATTAATTAATTAAAGCAAGTCTTCCGGTCCAGACTGTATATCAATTAGGTTCCTCCATACATAACAATCAAATACAACCGCTCGCTCGACGTGAGATCGCAAAGACTGGAAAGCTGCACAGATCACACCAATATTCAACAAAGGCAATAGCAGTAAACCACTAAATTAGAGGACTACTTCATTAACGTCGATATGCAGCAGGAGTTTGGAACATTTTCTGTGTTCGAACATTATGAATTACTAGAAGATAGCGGAATGAGAAAACATTATTCTTGTGAAACACAACTACCTCTTTACTCACACGAAGTTTCGAGTGCTATTGAAGAGGGATTTCTAATTGATTCCGTATTTCTAGATTTCCAGAAGGCTTTTGACACTGTACCATAGAGGCAGCTTGTAGCCAAACGCTTCTGGATTATCGTCTCAGTTAGGTGACTGGATTTGTGATTTCCTCTCAGGAAGGTCACAGTCCGTAGTAACTGACGGAAAGTAGTCGAGTAAAACAGAATTGATTTCTGGTCTTCCCCAAGGTAGTGTTATAGGAATTCTGTCGTTCCTCCCTAAATAATGAAAAGCGTCAGTTCACCCACATGAGTACTAACAGGGATCCGCTAAACTTCGGTTAGGCGATAGATCAATCAAATTTAAAGTCCGCACACCCAAATAAATACCTAAGAATGACAACTATGAACAACTTAAATTGGAAAGAACACATAGAAAATGTTGTGGGGAAGGCGAAGCAAAGACTGCAATTTATTGATAGAACATTCGGAGATTCAACAGATCTAGTAAAGAGACTGCTTACACTTACTTGTCCATCCTCTTTTGGAGTACTGCTGCGCGAATAGGACTGACGGAATACATCGAGAAAGTTCAAAGAAGGGCAGCACGTTTTTTATTATAAAGAAATAGGGGAGAAAGTATAACGGACAAGAAACAGGATTTGGGGTGGACGCCAATTAAACAGAGGCGTTGTGGCAGGACTTCCTCACGAAATTTCGGTCACTAACTTTCTCCTCCGAATGTGAAACTATTTTGTTGATGCTGGCCTGTATAGGGAGAAACGATCGTCGTAATTAAATAAAGGAAATCGGAGCTAGCAAGAGAAGATACGAGTGTTGGTTTCTTTCGTGTGCTCTTCGGCAGTGGAATAACCGAATTATTGTGAAGGTGGTTCTATGAACCCTCTGCGAGGCACTTAAGTGTCACCCGCAGAGTAGTCATATTAGCTGTAGACAGAGATGTAACACGTTGCCCTATTGTGTTGTAAATGACTAACAAGAAATGAAAAGTTGTAAAGGAATTCGATCCTTTCCGATCAACGTCAGTACTTGCTCCGACGTCGGCTGAGAGAGACAATGTTTAAAAACGCGACGTCGAACATACAATCTAAAATTAAAAAAAAAAAATCATAGCCAGTTATAAAAATTCAAAAACCACGGAAGTTTTTGCAACCCCGAACATTACCTTGGACAGGAGTTGAAAACCAGGTTTGTCCGGGCAAATCCTGGACTTATGTTAATCTAATTAGATTACGAAGTAACCCACGTAGTGTTACGGCGTAAAGTAAGCGCCGGCACGCCAGTTAGGAACGACAGAGAAGAGGTCAACCAATCGCACGCTGACCGACCGCCTTCCTGGACGACAACGCAACAGCAGCGGTCCGTAGGTGAAGACGACGTAAGCGCCGCGCCCGATTGGTGGCGGTATACTTAGTTAGCCACATCGTTAGCCGACGCATCGTAGCATCAATCAATAGTCATCTCTACGTAGCGCCGACTTGTGTTTGTCTAGTCTGAAGAAGGCTGATTATTTTGTATTTCGCCCTTTGCTTGCGACACATCTATTGACTTTTTGTAACAAAACTCATAAATACGAGTTGTTTGACTGTTCGTGTAGCGGACCGAGAATGCAGGAGACACTACACTTTGCAGCTCTATTATTCGTTTTCAACACATCAGGAGATATCCTCTGACTGAACGAAACCATTTATCTATAAGGAAGATGAGGGGCAGTAGACTGTAAAGAAAGGCATTTTAATTTGCGGCCACCGCTCGGTGCGGTGCCGGATCAGCCTGTCGTGACTGAAATCTCCCTCTACAGATCGTATTTCATTTACGCTTCGCGACAAGTATTGCATAGCTTCCGTGCCGTCGATTAGCGTGAGTCGTTAGGCGGAAATGAAGTCGCAACAGTGTCTGGTGGAGCGAGCAGAAAGGGAAATTGAATCGGCAGTGGAGCAGTTTTCATGGCCCTGGGCTGTAATCTGAGATTAGCCGTCTAATGAGGGGGTCGGGTGAGGGGGTTCGGGGGGGGGGGGGGAGGGGGGCAGGGGGCAGCCTTCCGGCACGAGTGATCGATGCACCCCGGAGAGGAGAGGAGAGAAGGAGGGCGTACCATTCTCTCAAGCGTAATTGGGTGGCGGCGAAAAATAAATGCCAAAGACAGCCCTGAAACTCAAATACACTGTGGGAAAAGAATTGCTACACCAAAAAAGTAGTGGAGTAATGAAATATCGGGAATACGTTTGTCTAGGTAAATAATTAAGTGATTAACATTGCAAGATCACAGGTTGATGTAAGCACGAGATAAGCCACTGCAAATGTGAACTGCTGGTACATTAATAGCCGGTGTAACCACCAGAATGTTGAATGAGAGCATGCGAAGGTAAGTGCACTGCATTGTACAAGGGCGGGATGTCACTTTGTGGGATGGAGTTCGATAGCTGTTGCACTTGGTCGGTCAGTACTGGGATGATGCTGGATTTGTCATCCGATGATGTCCCACTTATGATCGATGGGGGACGGATCTGGTGATCCATCAGGCCATGGCAACGAGTTGACGCTCTACAGAGCATGCTGGGTTACAACAGCGGTATCTGGGCGAGTGTTAGACCGTTGGAAAGCACCCCTTCGAACGCTGTTCATGAATGGCAATACAACAGACTGAATCACCAGTTCGACGTATAAGTTTCAGTCAGGGTGCTTGGGATAATCACGAGTGCATTCCAACTGTCATACGCAGTCGCATCCCAGACCATAACTTGAGGTTTAGGTCCAGTGTGTCTAACACGCAAAAAGGTTGGTTGCAGGCGCTCAGCTGACCTCCTCCTAACCAACACACGGTCATAAATGACACCGAGGCAGAACCAGCTTTCATCAGAAGATACAACAGACCACCATCCTGCCCTCCAATGACCTCTCTCTTTACACCACTGAAGTCGCAAATGGCGGTGGTTTGGCGTCAGTGGAATGCACATTACAGGGCTCTGTCCTTGAAGTAACCGACATGTAACAGTTCTTAGTTTCACTGTTGTGCCAACTGCTGCTCAGATTGCTGCTGCAGGTGCAGTACGATGCGCGAGAGCCATACGCCAAACATGATGGTCTTCCCTCTTGGCATTGCCACGTGGCCGTCTGAAGGTCGGTCTTCTTGTGACAGTACATTCTCCTGACCACCGCTGCCAGCAACCATGTAAAGTGGCTACACACCTACCGAGCGTTTCTGCAGTATCCTCGAAGGAACATGCAACTTCTCATAGCTCTACTGCATGACCTCGTTCAAACTCAGTGAAGTGCTGATAACGGCGTCTTCGTCGCTTTGAAGCCATTCTGGTTTAACATCAACTCACAACGTCCAGTCCCAATGGTAACTACCGATCGTGATCGTTGCAGCGCCTATTTGTAGTAAACCTGGTTTGTACCCTCGTAGTGGCACTACTTGCGCAACCCTCATACGACAGCCGGCCGTTGTGGCCTAGCGGTTCTTGTCGCTTCAGTCCCGAACCGCGCTGCTGCTACGGTCGCAATTTCGAATCCTGTCTCGTGCATGGATGTGTGTGATGTCCTTAGGTTAGTTAGGTTTAAGTAGTTCTAAGTTCTAGGGGACTGATGACCTCATATGTTAAGTCCCATAGTGCTCGGAGCCATTTGGACCCTATGCGACTGGCGTGCAAATTGAGTAGACATCATCTTTCGGATTTGCAGACACGCCTACCAACTGTCGTTTACTTTGCACGAATTCTTCTATGTGTTCCACGATTTTTCTCGTCAGTGTAGTTTCCCCGACTGCATTTTCTGATATGGCATGTGTCGGATATATTTTGGAACAACATGCGATTTGTTCCTGTGCTGCAGTCAGAGGAAACCGCCCATCCACCTATTACACTACATTTTTCCTCATCCATCAGGAACCACAAACCGTTACAAGATGGCACAGCCACGACATGATTGGGGCCGGATTTTTGTAATTCGGAGCCAACCAATAAATACTGTGAACAATTATCCAGTACCCTTGGGCATCTGAGGCATTATTAATCATACCTGCTGCTTTCCTTTCCGGATATATTCTGGAACAACATGCACTTTGTTCTCCATGATGCGTCGTCTCTCATTTAGGTGTACTTCAATATATTCCATTTACTTCTTTTCACTTCTTTGTATTTGGAGATTGATTTTATTCTGAACGACTTGTAGCAGGTGTAAAATACAGGGGGCGAAAGCTTAGCTCGTAAAAGCTGTACGAAAGCAGACTGCAGATAGAATTGTCAAAGGACATGAAGGGGCAGCAGTGGTAGAGTAGTGATTTAGAGTCACTTTTATACTTTTGCCCCACAGTTTTTTTTCAGTCTCTACATTGATAACGCCGTGAAGGAATGCTACGTGATATTAAAAATGTGAATTCTGCCAATCAAGTTCTAATTCTGTCAGATTGGTCAAAGAACTCGAAAGATCATTTGAGTGGGTTGGATAGTATCTTGTAAAGTAAGGAGGGTATAAGGAGGATATAATATACAGATTGGTTACAGCAAGGAAAGTGTTTATGAGTAACAGGAATTTGTGAATTCGAATATAAATTAAAGTTTCAGAAAGCCTTTTTCAGTGTATGCATCTGGAGTGTAGTGCTATGCGTAAGTGAAACGTGGACTACAAACAGTTCTGATAAGAAGAGACTAGAAGATTTTGTAATATGGAACTAAGAAAGAATGCTGATATGATCGGTAGATCGCATAATTAATGAAGAGCTACGGAATCGAAATGGGGGATAATGAAATGTATGGTTGAATATAATTAAAGGATGGGACCAGTTCATAGGCATCAGAGGGTCTCGAATATGGTATTGGAGTAAAGATTGTGTGTGTGTGTGTGTGTGTGTGTGTGTGTGTGTGTGTGTGTGTGTGTGTGTGTGTGTTTGTGTGCGCGCGCGTGCGCGTGTGTGCGTGTGAAGGGGTGGGGGTGGGGCGATTGAAAATATTAGACGGTTAGTGAAGTTGGATTGCAGTAAGTAGGTTAAATGATTGTGGGTTGCAGTAGCTATGACGATATGAACATGCTTGCAGGGAATAGACCAGCGTGGAGAGCAGCATGAAGCCAGTCGTCGAGCTGTGAATCACAACAGGAACAACAATAACAACAATACATGCATTGGGAGAGGTATTCGCACTTGTTCCTGGTAAGTGTAAGTTCTTGATATGAATACAAACTTAAACGTTCCTTTCAGTCACAAAGACGTGCCAGAGTCCTCAACAGGCGGAAGGAAGTCATTACGCCTCACTACAGCCAAGCAATAAGTCAAAAAGGTGGTCTTCCCAGGAGAAACTGTCTAGACCGCTCACAGCAACTACGAGTATAGCACACGCCATGTTGGATGACGACAGTTATCCTTTGCAGGTACGGAGGACGAAGGTTCACTGACTTCCATACTGCGAAGAACATCCGAATGCTATCGCAGATCTCAACCGTGTTAATACTAGGATGTTTCCGATAAGTGAATACATAGCCGTAGTTTCCTCAAGGACCTGATAAAAGCAAGATTACTCAACTAGCGAGCGTAATACAACTTTTCGCATAGCAGTCGTCGGTGGACTATTTCAGTATTGTCCATATATATGAAAGAAGCATATAGCCAGATATAACACAGACGCAGATGGTAGTTGATATTCAACAAATTCTTGCCCCTGTCAAGTGGAACCCAGCTTGAGAACTTACGACACAAGGACAGGATCGAACGACCAGAGATACGCTGAGGGTTTACCACCAACGTAGACTCTTGATGTCTTCGAGAGAGGAGCTATCCGACGGTGCAATGCACATAGCTGTATGAACAAGACTTCGAGTCGCGATGTGTAACTAGAACTGTCTAGAGCACCTACGATGAAGCAGCCCTGATTTTTATTGTGATACTCTTCATAGTGAAATATAACAACTTGACTTTTCTCGCTTTAACTTAAAAGCTGTATTATGAAGTTCATCAGTTTAATAGTCCTATGTTTATTATATGTGTTAACCCTGACTCTCTCCTTATATTCGCATTACATGTATACTAAAACATGCACTGAGTGAAATGCGCTCTTCTAATTGAAGTTTAGACCCATGCAATAATATGATTAGGCTATCTATCTACAACATTTTGAAACGGATAGAAGAAGAGGACAATAGGCACAGCTTAACTTGTCCAGTGTAATAATAATGGGCATAAATGAGCGCTTGACTGAACTATGTGACTGTAAGTATGTGACTGTACTACGTGGTAATAAGCATTTGGTTCAAATAGCTCTGAGCACTATGGGACTTAACAGCTGTGGTCATCAGTCCTCTAGAACTTAGAACTACTTAAAAGTAACTAACCTAAGGACACCACACACATCCATGCCCGAGGCAGGATTCGAACCTGCGGCCGTAGCAGTCGCGCGGTTCCAGACCATAGCGCCTAGAACTGCTCGGCCACTCGGGCCGGCAAGCATTTGGTCCAATGTCAGCACCCTTGTAGCCATGCTACGCCCTGTGACCATACTTGGCTCATTCCACTAGCCTCTCTTTTCTATTGACATCTGTGATGCAAAGCCTCAGTGCAATCAAGTTGTATACAGACTTATGAACTGCCACTTATTTCTCCACAACTCCAACAGCTGACATACCTGGAGACCAATAAAACATGTAAGTAAGAAGGCGAATAGTGCTGCAGACTGCAGGTTTTAGAAATATGTATTCTGATTGTAAGAACTGTTCCAGAAACTTGGTATACCAGCCGAAAGCAGAAGTCCGATTTGTATTATAAAATGCATGCTAAAGTGTAAAGAAATTAGAAATTTTAAAGTTGTGGAAAGGGATCACGACTAAACCTCAGAATCATTGATGGAGAAAATTAATTGCATTTACGGTGTAATTCTGGCTACAATGTCACAACGTCCGCAGCTCGTGGTCGTGCGGTAGCGTTCTCGCTTCCCGCGCCCGGGTTCCCGGGTTCGATTCCCTGCGGGGTCAGGGATTTTCTCTGCCTCGTGATGACTGGGTGTTGTGTGAGGTCCTTAGGTTAGTTAAAGTAGTTCTAAGTTCGAGGGTCTGATGACCATAGATGTTAAGTCCCATAGTGCTCAGAGCCATTTGAACCATTTTTATGCCACAACGCCCGTACGTGGAACTTATGGTACAATTAATCACGTCAAGTGAAAATTAAAAAAAAAAAAGATTCAATATGCCTTAAGAAGTATTGAAAAAGACTTGTTAAACGAGAATCTGATGAATTCAACCAACCTAGTATCGGATGGATTAATGTAAACCAGATTCTTTGCTGTGCTTTGAAAACTGCCCATCTCACCGAACAACAAACGTATCATTTTAACAAAGTCAAGTGCTCGTTAAAGACTTACAAATGCTCTAAATATCGCTATGTCAAGCCATGAAATGCGAACTAGAAAACAGACTTATATCTATTGAATAACATCTGAGAATGAAGAATAGAAACTGACTTTAATTTTACTCAATATAGTAAATAACCAAAGTAACACCTCTGCACACCTGCCTATGCGCACCGACTGCGTCGAACTAGTACTCCCTTTGTGCATTCAATCTAGAAGTTTCCAGTAGACCACCCGTAGCATCCGTTCCACGTTATCGGAAGTAGGCGCCTGGCCAAAGGCATATTGGGTCAGTTTCAGACCTTGTTTAGAGCACCCGGTAAAGCGCATCAGAACATAATGCGTACTTCCATGGATATCAACATATTGTGCTGCTTTTTCGAGCAAACAACATATCTGATTGTAACGAATTTTTTAACGTTTCAGCACTATTTTTCATTAATGACCTTATCTTTGAGAAGTACACCAATAATTTCCCTGTCTGACTGTCTTCTCATCTCATTTCACGTAACCTTCTGCTAGAAACCTTTTTTATTTTTTCTTCCATTGCGCTCATTGACAGTTTCTTTCCTCCAGCTCTTCTATCAGTTTCCTCTTGCGTCATGACTGTTATAACACACTTGTAAACTTTTATCAGCAGCACGTTCACAAACACGGATTCCTTAAGATGTAGTACGGTGGGTACGAAGGGAATAGAGAGGGAATCGCTTCTTTTCGAAATCTCGTCTTCTGACATGGGAGAGGCATGTTTTCTTCACGAAAATGATGGGAACACACAGCTGAAGCATTCGTAGGTGACTAATTCTCCCCGCGAACTGCTTTTACCCAGACATCCTCTAGATTTTTCCTTTTAGAAATCTGATATATCGTAATCATTGCGAGATAAGAAACAATTATAACATAAGCAACTGCAAAATGACTGTGTTATTGGTTAAGAACACATCATTAAGCTACATCTGTTAATACTAGATTTCGGTCTGGGAAGCTTGCACGGATAGCCGAAGTGGTGCACACGGGTTTCCCCCGTCACAGGGCACCTACCGCACGTGATGTGTACCGCCCGTTGATGACGAATCACCCTGTGAATGTGAATGAAAGACGCCATCTAGGTGTGGCGTAGCCTGTGGGTAGCTAGCGATTCACCAAACATATTTCGCGATGGAGATTCACGCTACCTGGTGACTCTTGGTTAATTAACAGTTCCGACAAGACGTTTAGTGCAAGACACTGCTCTGGCCGACATCCCATTTCCCCCCGCCACCGCCCCGTAAGTGGGCTGGGCTCAACCAAGTGAGAGAAGATGATCCTAGTGGACACTGATTTGCCTCTAGTAATGGACCATTGTACAACAATGTATTCTAGAAGGACGTACCTGAATCCCCATTGTGAGGATCTACGACTAGACATCATTTATATTCTGATCTTTCTAGTGGTTGTCGCTCTTATGGTGTACTACCGGAAGGGTGTCCTCAGTTTGGTTGTAAGATGTTATATACTGACTTCTAATAAAATACAACGTTATCGCGCTAATTTTATTTGCACTGTAATGTTATTATGTTCACTGTTGTTGGAACAATGCCAGTCCACTGTCTGTAAAAAAAGAGGAAAAAACATTCCATATGTCACTAATAGGTAGCACATCTATACCTGATACAGTTGGTATCAAAGAATTCGCAGTTAGCGAATAAAATTCGAATTATTTCGTACATCTGTGGATTTTTCAACAAAGTCTGTTCTTTCAGACATCCAAGTAAGTAAATACTAGATTTGTTAAAAACCATAAAATCTACATAAACTAGTTGAACACTGGGTGTACTTCAGCCAAGATAAACTCTAATTTAATTATTTTGGCTTACATACAGTACGAAAACAAATGAAAGTAAGATGTTTCACTTACACATGCATTGAGACATATTCTTTTCCTCCTATCTTCCGTCTACTTTACGAAAGATTTCAGCCAAACGTGACGCATCTATTGAGCATTGTATCAAAACTCTAAGGGTGACGTAGCTATATCAGTGTATGACTTTGTTTTCCTACTTTATTATTAGTCAACAAACAATTATTTACACGTTATTTCAAATCTTAATACGGCAAAGTAACAGCAGTAATACTGTTTACGGTATTGCCAGGTTGGTAATGTATGGCAGTAACTCCTACCATCAATTTCAAAGACAGTTATGCTGCCGGCCTGAGTGGCCGTGCGGTTCTGGACGCTACAGTCTGGAGCCGAGCGATCGCTACGGTCGCAGGTTCGAATCCTGCCTCGGGCATGGATGTGTGTGATGTCCTTATGTCAGTTAGGTTTAATTAGTTCTAAGTTCTAGGTGAGTGATGACCTCAGAAGTTAAGTCGCATAGTGCTCAGAGCCATTTGAACCATTTTGAACAGTTATGCTTTGAGAGATCGGCTGCTTGGTAAAGAAAACGATTTAACATATACGAAAGAAAAATCAGTACTGAAAGTTGCGTTTGTAGCAGACAAATACGAATTTAATAGACCTCTGTGTTTATTAAATGGTACTGATTATCTATACGTTTGTTTTCGTGGCCATCCTCCGCAGAAAGTACAGAAATATTTGTTTTGTAAATAAAACCGCCTTTTCTTGCTGCAACTTAATTTATCTTCGCCTAACGCGTTTCGCCTTTTTCTTACTCTATGACAGTTTCAGTGGGATAGTTTGTTGACATCTGCGTTTCCTCTCATCTGTTCTGGAGGTCGTGCTACCACTTCATTTCAGAAATACAAGCGCAATTTCATCTTTTCCTTCTCAAACAGGAAGAAACGTATAATGAAACAATATTTACGTCTTTAAAAGCACAGTTTTCGGACAAATAGCCATAACTAGTTGCAAAAGAATGACCGTGCGCCACAAAAAAGAAGGAGAAACGTAGTGAGTAGTGTGAAAGAAAAAGTTTAGAAGATAAAATTGTGCTTATGTTTCGGTAATTAAGTGGTAGTCCGACCTACAGACCAGATGACAGAAAACGCAGATGCCAACAAACTACCTACATCTACGGGATTACTCTGCTATTCACAAGAAAGTGCCTGGTAGAGGGTTCAATGAACCACCTTCAAGCTGTCGCAACGAAAAACGCCTTTGTTTTAATGATTGCCACTCCATTTCACGTATCATGTCTGAGGCACTATCTCCCCTATTTAGCGATAACACAAACCGAGCTGCCCTTATTTGTGCTTTTTCGATGTCATCAGTCGATCCCATCTGATGCGGATCCCACACCGCGCAGCAATACTCCAAAATAGGGCGGACAAGCGGGGTGTAAGCAGTCTCTTTAGTAGACCCGTTGCATCTTCTAAGTGTTCTGCCAATGAATCGCAGTCTTTGGTTTGCTCTACCTAGTTTTGTGTGAGTTATCGCGTAATCGAAATGTAGTGGATTTCCTTCAGCACTTTTCTTTATTCAGGGTCAATTGTCACTTTTCGCTCCGTACAGATATCTTATCTAAATCATTTTGATATTTGTTTTGGTCATCTGATGACTTTACGAGACGGTAAATGACAACATCATCTACAAACAATCTAAGCCGGCTACTGAGAGTTTCTCCTATGTCGTTAATATAGATCAGGAACAATAGGGGGCCTATAACACTTCCTTGGGGAACGCCGGATATTACTTCTGTTTTACTCGATGACTTTTTTCGTCTATTACTACGAACTGTGACCTTTCTGACAGAAAATGACGAATCCAGTCGTACAACTGAGGTGATATTCCACAGGCACGCAGTTTGGTTAGAAGATGCTTGTAAGGAACGGTGCCGAAAGCCTTCTGGAAATCTAAAAATATGGAATCAATTTGACATCCCCTGTCGATAGCACTCGTTACTTCATGAGTATAAAGTGCTAGTTATGTTTCGCAAGAACGATATTTTCTGAATCCGTCCTGACTATGTGTCAGTAAATCGTTTGCTTCGAGGTACTTCATAATGTTCGAATACAGTATATGTTCCGAAAACCTACCGGAAATAGACGTTAGTGATAAGGGCGTGTAGTTCAACGGATTACTCCTATTACCCTTTTTGGGTTTTTGTGTAACTTTAACAATTTTCCAGTCTTTAGGTACTGATATTTCTGTGAGCGAGCGGTTGTATATAATTCCTAAATAGGGAGCTATTGTATCAGCATACTCTGAGAGGAACCAGACTGGCATACAAGCTGGACCGGAAGCCTTGCCTTTATTAAGTGATTTAAGCTGTTTTGCGACACCGAGGGTATGTACGTCTGTGTTTCTCATCTTGGCAGTTGTTCGTGATTGATTTTCAGGAATATCCCCACTGAAGATAACTGAGAGCAATGAAAGGCGAAACGCGTCTGGGAAAAATTAAGGTGCGGCAAGAAAAGGCGGTTTCATCCAAGAAACAAATATCGCATATTAACAGTTTGTAAATATTCACTTTCCGTGGTTAACCTGCTAACACGAAAGGGCATTTAAAGAAATGAAAACATAAATTTTCGTCTCTAGGCATCACTTCATTATCTGAAATCACTCAGTTTGGTTCGCCCTGTGTAGAGCATATAAGATGGTGTCGGAAATCTGTGGTGCCGATTTCAGCTAGATCGCGCTCTGAATGGTGTACGAGGCAGCGCTGTAGCGTCCTGGAACGGTGAGGTTTCGGGAACATCGTCTCGATTCGCCTGAGGCAATAACAGCCGGCGGGGGCAGCTGCCACAACAACAGCTGTGCGACGCTGGCAGCGAGGGTGGCAGGGGCGGAGCGCCGAGGTTTGCCTGCGCAGTCGCGGCACGTGGAAAGGTCGCGCGAACCGCGCCGCCGCGCCCTCATGAATAATGCAGCAGCGGCGCCACACTGCACCCCGCCGGCCGGCCTGCGGTGCTCGCGGAACCATGCCGTCAACTCCGCAAATTCCAACCTCTGCTGCTGATACTCGTCCTCATCTTCTTCTCAGTAACTCGCCGGAACAGGCACTAGGGAGCCCTACTGCCCCCCCCCCCCCCCCAACATTGAAAGTTGGGGAGTATTATGTAGTGTAAAATCCACTTTCTCTCAGAAAATTCAACACTTTGGCAGTGGCTGTCTTGTCATCCACAAGTATCTGGGGTAGTGAGGTAGGCAAGCTCAAGAGCATCCCACAGATCAGTCAGCGGGGCGCACTCAACAAGAATATGCACTGTCGTCAGTGGACTACCGCAGCTGCAGTTAGGAGGATCCTCCCGAAGCAGAAGGAACTTGTGTGTGAATCTCACAAGGCCAATGCATAATTGGCACCAATACAATGGCATCTTTCTGAAAGACTCAGAAAGATATATGCCGTATCTCAGTTGACCTCTTGATTACCCTTAATTTGCAGGGTGTGGTACAAAAGTTTCAAGACTTAACTTCGAACTAGAAATTTGTTGGACATTTAAGTACAGTGGACTAAAATTCTTCAAAATATGATCCTTCAGCATCAACACAGCGCTGCCAGCGCATCTTCCACTGTTCGTAGCCCTTCTGGAAGGCCTCAGGTATCATGCTGTCCACGGAGCTCGTCGAAGCCTGCTGGATGGTGTCGGCGGAGTTGAATCGCTTTCCTTTTAGGCCTGTCTTGATTCAGGGGAAGAGGAAAAAGTCACTTGGAGCCAAGTCGGGACTGTAGGGCGGCTGCAGCAGTGTCGTCATGTTGAACTTGACCAAAACTTTGGCGGCAGTGCGCGACATGTGAGCGGGCGCGTTGCCGTGGTGGAGAATCCAATCGCTCTCGATCGCCATGCGGACGCGGCTAACTCGGTCCCTCAGGCGGCGAAGCCCTCCAGCGTAAAAGTCACCTGTGACAGTCTGTCCACAAGCAACAAACTCCTTGTTAATCACTCCTTTACCATAAAAAAAGAAGAAAAAAAGAACCAAGCAGCATGCACTTCACACACGACTTGCTCGTGCGAGCTTTCTTGGGCTTCGGCGAGGAAGCAGTGTGCCATTGCGAGCTTTGACTCTTCAACTCGGGATTGTACTTGTAGACCCAGGTCTCATCACCAGTAACCACTTTCTCCAGAAGATTTGGATCAACATTCAACCGTTAGAGCATTTCCTAGCAAACAGTCATGTGCCATTTCTTCTGATCCATCGAACAAAACTACCACACTCTGACTGAGTCCCAGTTCATTGACAATTAATCTAGTACTAAGACGACAGTCATTTTTTAAAAGTTCCCGCACTCTCTCCACATTTTGATTCGTTCGGCTTGATGATGGTCTCCCAGAGTGGTCGTCGTCTTCAACATTCCTGCGGCGATCCTTGAAACATTTGTGCCACGTGAAAACCATTGCACGGGACATGTCTTTTCCTTAAAGGCCTCTTGAATCATATCGAGAGTCTCCGTGGCGGTTTTGTTCAGTCACACACAAAACTTAATGGCATAACGCTGCTCCATTTTCGCCTCTACCAGTTTTCGACCAAGGTCAATGACACGTACTCACGCTGCAAGCGATACGCACTCTCCAGGGTTCCGGAGGCAACTGCCGCAGCGTCAGTTCGTTCCCCGAGACCCCCCACTACTTCCCCCACCCGGTGGAACCGGTCTGCGTGCGCTCCACTACTCGGAAATGAATCACGCTTGAAACTTCTGAATCACACCTTGTATTTTGGGTCATAGTAGTCTGCCATTCCATTTCGCAAAGCGTCAAAACATTGTGTCGGACTTGTAATTTTGGGCACGGTATTCCAATGTCAAGTTGATCTCTTGTAGTTGTGTCTTTAGCTAGACGGTCAACAAGTTCATTTCCTGGAATGCCTATGTGGCTCAGTGTTCATATGTAGGTCGCCGTCTTTCCAGAGCTGCAGAGGTCAAACAGTAGGTCCTGGACGTTGACGACAAAAAGGTTTTTAGGGTAGCACAGGGATATGTCTTTTAAGCAACTCAGAGATTCGCTAAAGATCAGAACGTTCGCCGTAGCAAGGGATTTGATGTACCACAGTCTGACACATGACAACCAACTCTGCAGTGTATACATTGCACGGCACTCGGCAGAGTGTCCCCTCGCACGTGCGAAAGTGTAACAGACCCTGTCGGTGACCTTCAATCTGTCTGTGTAGCTGCATACTGGATTAGAATAATTGTAGAGGATCAAATGAAACAGGTATTTGAGAAGGATAGGAAAAGTATTCTTCTTGGATCCTCAAAAGAGATCCATTTGTACCACAAGACAGGGTAGAGACCACAGGTGGTGTCGAGAGGGAGCCCCTGGAATACAGACTAACAATGGCTGTTGGAGGTCCTTCAGCAGAGAATTGAGTCAGATCCCAGCTGGTCTACCCAGTTTTGGGCGGTGCACAGTCCGAACTGTTGATTGTGGAACAGAGGTGAGTGACGTGTGAGTAGGCATCTGCCCAATTGTGACTGTGTAATTAGCCAGAAGCTGCTGTTGTCTAACCTGCACCGGTGGGGCACGCTTCTGTCAGGGAAACTGTCAAAAGGCTCGTATGGAAGGCCTCTGTTGCCAACTGCACACCACTGTGCTGAACAGGGTCCAGCAAGCTCAGTATGGACAGTGTTGCTGACACACAGGCAATACATTCATAGTCCAAGCGAGATAGAAACAGTGTTCTGTAAAAGCTCAGAAGAACTGTGCAGTCCCACGCCACGAGGAGTTACTGAGAAAACGGAGATCATTCAGCTTCTTCAGTCAAGTTGCCTCGAGCTGGTGGCCACGTGGCAGTCAAGTTAGCTTGTTGTCATCACATACTATTCAAGTATCCATTCACTAGCCTCTCAAATCCCGAACTCCTTTGTTTACAGGTATCTGTAATTTATCCCTGTCAACGGGGTTGGCGTAATTGTCTCCATCTACATCTACATCGATACTCCGCCAGCCATCGTATGTTGCGTGGCTTAGGGTACCTTACACCATTCCTAGTCATTGTGTGTAGAATATATGAGTCTGGCGATATACCATCTGACTTTCGGAAAAGCATCATCCATACAATTCCGAAGACGGCAAGAGCCGACAAGTGCGAGAATTATCGCACAATCAGCTTAACAGCTCATGCATCGAAGGTGCTTACAAGAATAATATACAGAAGAATGGAAAAGAAAATTGAGAATGCGCTAGGTGACGATCAGTTTGGCTTTAGGTAAAGTAAAGGGACGAGAGAGGCAATTCTTACTTTACGGCTAATATTGGAAGCAAGGCTAAAGAAAAATGAAGACACTTTCATAGGATTTGTCGACCTGGAAAAAGCGTTCGACAATATAAAATGGTGCAAGCTGTTCGAGATTCTGAACAAAGTAGGGGTAGGCTGTAGGGAGAGACGGGTCATATACAATATGTACAACAACCAAGAGGGAATAATAAGAGTGGACGATCAAGAACGAAGTGCTCGTATTAAGAAGGGTGTAAGACAAGGCTGTAGCCTTTCGCCCCTACTCTTCAATCTGTACATCGAGGAAGCAATGATGGAAATAAAAGAAAGGTTCAGGAGTGGAATTAAAATACAAGGTGAAAGGATATCAATGATACGATTCGCTGATGACATTGCTATCCTGAGTGAAATTGAAGAAGAATTAAATGATCTGCTGAACGGAATGAACAGTCTAATGAGTACACAGTATGGTTTGAGAGTAAATCGGAGAAAGACGAAAGTAATGAGAAGTAGTAGAAATGAGAACAGCGAGAAACTTAACATCAGGATTGATGGTCACGAAGACAGTGAAGTTAAGGAATTCTGCTACCTAGGCAGTAAAATAACCAATGACGGACGGAGCAAGGAGGACATCAAAAGCAGACTCGCTATGGCAAAAAAGGCATTTCTGGCCAAGAGAAGTCTACTAATATCAAATACCGACCTTAATTTGAGAAAGAAATTTCTGAGGATGTACGTCTGGAGTACAGCATTGTATGGTAGTGAAACATGGACTGTGGGAAAACCGGAACAGAAGAGAATCGAAGCATTTGAGATGTGGTGCTATAGACGAATGTTGAAAATTAGGTGGACTGATAAGGTAAGGAATGAGGAGGTTCTACGCAGAATCGGAGAGGAAAGGAATATGTGGAAAACACTGATAAGGAGAAGGGACAGGATGATAGGACATCTGCTAAGACATGAGGGAATGACTTCCATGGTACTAGAGGGAGCTGTAGAGGGCAAAAACTGTAGAAGAAGACAGAGATTGGAATACGTCAAGCAAATAATTGAGGACGTAGGTTGCAAGTGGTACTCTGAGATGAAGAGGTTAGCACAGGAAAGGAATTCGTGGCGGGCCGCATCAAACCAGTCAGTAGACTGATGACCAAAAAAAAAAAAAAAAAAAAAAGTAATTTCCTTTCCTATTCCACAGGCAAACAGAGCGAGCGAAAAACGACTGTCTATATGCCTCCGTATGGGCCTTAATTTCTCATATCGTATCTTCGTGGTGCGTAAGCGCAATGTATGTTGGTGGCAGTAGAATCGTTTGGCAATCAGCTTCAAATGTCCGTTCTCTAAACTTTCTCAGTATTTCTCGAAAAAACGTCGCCTTCCCTCAAAGGATTCCCATTTGAGTTCCTGGAGCATTTCCACAACATTTACGCGTTGTTTGGACCTACTGGTAACAAATCTAGCAGGTCGCTCGTAAACTGCTTCGTTGTCTTCATTCAATCCGATATGGTACGGATCCCAAACACTCGAGAAGTACTCATGAACAGGTCGCATCAGCGTCCTATATTCGGTCTCTTTTACAGCTGAGCCACTCTTTCCTAAAATTCTCCAAATAAACCGAAGTCGATCGTTTTCCTTCTCTACCACAGTTCTCACATTCTCGTTTCATTTCATATCGCTTTGCAACGTTACGCCCAGATATTTGAACGACTTGACTGTGTCAAGCAGGACAATAGTAACACTTTATCCGAACATCACAGCTTTGTTCTTAAATACTCATCCCCATTAATATACATTTTTCCGAATTTAGAGCTAGCTGCCATTCATCACACCAACCACAAATTGTATCTAAGTCGTCTTGTATCTTCCTCCAGTCACTCCGACATCTTGCCGTACCAACAGCCTCAGATTGCTGCCCACACTGTCCGCCAAATAATTTATGTTTACAGAGAACAGCATCAGTCCCATCACACTTCCTTGAGGCACTCCTAACGATACCCTTGTCGCTGATGAAAATTCGTAGTCGAGGACAACAGACTGTGCTCTGTTTCATAAGAAGTCTCCGAGCCACTCACATATATGTGAACGTTTTCAATCTTTCCGTGCGATTTGTAATTTATCTTATTTTAACTTTAACTGTTCATCTATCTTTGTTATTGTTTCCAGTTTTTCCAGTACTCTCTCATCTACTCCTCATGCTATTTTTACCTTCCTTCTGTCTATATTGTTCTCGATGTCTTATTCTTTCTACGTTGAAGGCATTCTAAATTTACTCTTGTGGTTTTCAAAAGATTTCTTTCGATTATTGCTACGTCTTTGGTGCTGTTCCTTTTCAGCTTTTTTCCTATTTCTGTAATCCAAGCTGTTGCCGATTTCTTCTACATACACTGAAAATTAGATTCAAATTTACTAACTCGCACTATTTCAACTATTTATGTTTCTGTGTTTTTGATGCATTTAAAAAAAATATTTGTCACGAATTTACTTTCTTCAGCGGAATTTTTGTGACCAGTTGCAACAGTTACTCTTTTTCGGAAGATTTATTTTAGTAACTCCTCGTCTCAGTTTCGTGAAAGTACTGCAAAATCGTCTGAAAAATCCTGGCTGTTTATTCTAATGCCATTGGTTTTTCCTCCCAGCATCATTTGTCATTTAGTGTTTCTTTAGCTCGAAATTCCAGTTTTTTAACATTTTTAAATATTCAGTTAAACAACAAAATTGATTTTCGAACCACCATCCTAACGCCAGTTTTTATTCCAAATACCGTATTTGTTAGATATTCCACATTACGTTCGCAAATTTTCCTATGACACGAAATTCTCTAATGATTTTCTCTGTTGTTCCTCTCTCTACCCAGTCAACTGGTTTCTCGAAATTAATAAATGATACTATTATAGTCTGCTTCTTATGTCCTTCTAGCGTACATCATTAGTTATCTCGCTGCCAACGCAGTAGAACTCCTTTGTCTACTATCTTGTTACTTTCACCTTTCTCCGGTTTTCTCTGAGTCCATAGCATGTGCTGTTTAGAATCTTCACTCGTTCCAACAGGTCTTGCAACTTTTGCACACTTTCATTGATGATAGCGATGTCATCAGTGAATCTTGTCATTGATAGCTTTTCATCCTGAATGTGGTCCTAAAGCAGCTGAACATAACCATTTCCAGAGCCAATGATAGATTAAGATGGACCAGAGGACCCAGAGTACCCCATGTTAAGACCACCCCTCGCAAACACAGCCGACACTGTTACTGAGCCAACACCAGCTTAGCTAATGTACTGTTGCCGACTTGGGTCCACGACTTCGTAGCCACGCTCAGACACCACCGTCAGCTCTTACCAGACGAAATCTGGAATCATCCGACCAGGCCACGGTTTTCGAGCCGTCTGGGGTCCAACCGATAAGGTCACGAGCCCAGCAACGGTACTCGTGTTGTTCGTCTGCAGCCATAGCCCATTAACACCACATTTCACCGTTCTGTGCAAACGGATACGTTCGTCGTACTTTCCACATTGATTTCTGCTGATATTTGACACAGTGTTTGTTGTTTGCTAGCACCGACAACTCCACGCAAACGCTGGTACTCTCGGTCTTTAAGTGAAGGCCGTCGTTGTACTGAATAACTCGAAAACCACACCTTCCAGCGACACCTAACCTATAAAAAAAATTCCAGTTCATTTTTTTGTCTAGGAGTAGTAATCTGCGCGAGGAGAGTACGAGAGTAGTGAAAACATCGCGCGACGTGCATGCACAGTAGCTTACGTAGTTTTGCAGGCCAATATGAAGCAGTTTCCCGACTTGATAGAACACACGTATCCCGTATCAAATTACTCGTCTCACCTTCCTCTACAGTACTGTGGTACGCTGTAAACAATGACAATGTTTGAATAACACAGAAAATTAATAACAAAGTACACTACTGGCCATTAAAATTGCTACACGAAGAAGAAATGCAGATGATAAACTGGTATTCATTGGACAAATATATTATACTAGAACTGACATGTGATTACATTTTCACGCAATTTGGGTGCATAGATCCTCAGAAATCAGTACTCAGGACACCCACCTCTGGCCGTAATAGCGGCCTTGAAACGCCTGGGCATTGAGTCAAACAGAGCTTGGATGGCGTGTACAGATACAGTTGCCCATGCAGCTTCAACACGATACCACAGTTCATCAAGAGTAGTGACTGGCGTATTGTGACGAGCCAGTTGCTCGGCCGCCATTGACCAGACGTTTCCAATTGGTGAGAGATCTGGAGAATGTGCTGGCCAGGGCAGCAGTCGAACATTTTCTGTATCCAGAAAGGCCCGTACAGGACCTGCAACATGCGGTCGTGCACTATCCTGCTGAAATGCAGGGTTTGGCAGGGATCGTATGAAGAGTAGTCACGGGTCGTAACACATTTGACATGTAACGTCCACTGTTCAAAGCGCCGTCAATGCGAACAAGAGCTGACCGAGACGTGTAACCAATGGCACTCCATACCATCACGCCGGGTCATACGCCAGTATGGTTATGACAAATGCACGCTTCCAATGTGCGTTCACCGCGATGTCACCAAACACGGATGCGACCATCATGATGCTGTGAACAGAACCTGGATTCATCCGAAAAAAAAATGACGTTTTCTCAGTCGTGCACCCAGGTTCGTTGTTGAGTATACCATAGCAGGCGCTCCTGTCTGTGATGCAGCGTCAAGGGTGACCGCAGCCATGGTCACCGAGCTGATAGTACATGCTGCTGCAAACGTCGTCGAACTGTTCGTGCAGATCGTTGTTGTCTTGCAAACGTCCTCATCTGTTGACTCAGAGGTCGAGATGTGGCTGCACGATCCGTTACAGCCATGCGGATAAGATAACTGTCATCTCGACTGCTAGTGATACGAGGCCGTTGGGATCCAGCACGGCGTTCCGTACTACCCTCCTGAACCCACCGATTCCATATTCTGCTAACAGTCATTTGATCTCGACCAACGCGAGGAGCAATGTCGCAATACGACAACCGCAATCGCGATAGGCTACATTCCGACCTTTATCAAAGTCGGAACCGTGATCGTAAGCATTTCTCCTCCTTACACGAGGCATCACAACAACGTTTCACCAGGCAACGCCGGTCAACTGCTGTTTGTGTATGAGAAAACGGTTGGAACTTTCCTCATGTCAGCACGTTGTAGGTGTCGCCACCGGCGCCAACGTTGTGTGAATGGTCTGAAAAGCTAATTATTTGCATATCAAAGCATCTTCTTCCTGTCGGTTAAATTTCGCGTCTGTAGCACGTCATCTTCGTGGTGTATCACTTTTAATGGCCAGTGGTGTATATAAAAAAGGATCCATCTCAAAAAGCATTCGGAACGGGGCATATGTCAATGTGACGATTTTTGTTCAAAATAACTAATACTCTCACGCCTCAAAACTTCAACTTTTCCTCCTGACTCGCCCTGTATTACAGTGATTAGCGGCCGTGGCCTGTATCATCTAAGTGTTGTGTATAGCGGGCTGGTGCTTCGTTTGTGGCACTAATGAACCTAGAAAAGCTGTAATTACGAGGCAGAGATGATCGTGCATGAAATGGGTGCCACTCTGCTTTTCAAAGCCAAGCAGCTCTGGTGGATTATTTTCATTCTGCACTTGGCTGCACCCATCACATTATTACCTGTAAATCTACATATATACAGTGGCAAAAAAAGTGAAGCACCCTGGAGGAGATGAGGCAACGTAACGTAACTCAAATGGTTGAGAGGCTATATGATGTTATTTCAGTAATTACAATGATGAGTCAAATTTACAAGCAACTTCGCAATGTAAGCTCACTTCATAGCATGACACTGCAGCAACTACGACCAGCATGCACGCGCTGATTTGATTGAGAAGTGTGTCTCCTGAGGTACACGGGCCGTCAACTACTGTAACTGGTCTTTGATACCCAGGACACTGGCACGTAGATGGAGTTGGCGCCCCAGTTGTTGGCACACATGTTCTACTGGGGACAGTTCTGGGGACCTTCGTGGCCACAGGAGTACCTCAGCATCATACTGACGGTTCATAGACACACGGGACACATGTGGAAGAGCATTGTCCTCTTCAAAAATGGCACCACAATGCTGCCGCAGAAGAGGTAGCACATGAGATTGCGGGAAGACTATGACTTACAACTGTGTCTGCAGAGTTCCCTCAGTCACTACCGGCCGTGACCTGAAGTCATAACTTGACGCTGGGTTTAACACCGCTATGCCTCTCCAAAACATCGCACAATTGGGACCACGTCCCAGGTCCCCGCTATACACTCAAACGATGTTCATTCGCGGTAATGCCGAACCGCGATTCGTCGCTGAACACAATGCGAAGCTGTTCATCAGGAATGTATGCTTCCCGGTCACGTCACCATTCCAGACGCAGCCGTTCGCGTTGTGGTGTTAACGGCAGTCTACGCATTGGACAGTAGTTTCCTAGTCAGAATGCTGCTGATCTCAGACCAATGGTGCGGGGATGCCAGGCAAAGTTTCTGTGAGTCCATTAGTTGTTCTCGGATGGGAGGCGCAGATGTGAAGAGTATATGACGTGCTTTGTGCATAATGTAATCAACAAAATTGTGAATGAGTATGAAGAAAATGCAGTTAAAAAATATGTAAGCGTGAGTATAACCTACAGAATGTGAATCATGGGAACGTATTTGTCATGGATACCATGAGGCATTTTACATGGTCCAGACAACAATGCTCCCCCTACACCACTATCAGACGACGAGCCTGCAGTGACTCGGAAACTAGTTAACGGTGCAAAAAATAAATCGTATCAAATTGCGTATTATACCCATGTAAAACGCCAGTCTTAAATTCCTGTTGCAGTGCGCCATCCGCAAATGATAGAAGGTTCAAATGGCTCTGAGCACTATGGGACTTAACATCTGAGGTCATCAGTCCCCTAGAACTTAGAACTACTTAAACCTAACTAACCTAAGGACATCACACACAACAATGCCCGAGACAGGATTCGAACCTGCGACCGTAGCGGTCGCGCGGTTCCAGACTGAAGCGCCTAGAACCGCTCGGCCACACCGGCCGGAAATGATAGAAGGAAGAACGATCACTGTTTAATGCCTCATGGATGACAATATCGTTAGAGATTGAGTATAAGGTCATATTAAGGAAGGATATGCAACGCAATCGGCCATGCTCTTTGAATGGAAACCTTCCGGCATTTGGCCTGAGCGATTTAGAAAAATTGTGGAAAACTTGAATCTCGATGGACAGGCGGGGGTTTGAACCGTCGTCCTCCCAAATTTGACTCTAGTCAGCTGCACTTAGACGCATCGCCCTCGTTACCAAAATGGATTCACTGAAGTCCAGGTGAAAAGAGTTTTTAAGATCTTTAACTAACTCAGCCATATAAATTGATCACCAATTTCTCCTTCTCAAATTAATGAAATTATGCATTCCTTCTAAAATAAAAGCTCATGTGGTTTTTATGGTGTTTCGAATAGAGCGCTAAAGATTAGATCCTATGTAATAAACCGTCTCTTATCTGAAATCTGTAATGCATCACTAAATTAAGGAATTTCTGCGGAGAGATGGAAATCTGCCGCTGACAGTCCCCTGTTTAAGAAAGATGAGAGGAGAGATGCCAATAGCAACCGACCTCTTTCACTGCTGACATCGTATGCCAAAATGTTTTAGAGGGTGAAGTATTCTAGAACAGTGTCTGACCCGACCAACAATAGCATCCTCGGCAAATCACAATTTGGATTTTGGAAGGGTTGCTCAACTGAGAACGACATTTAAATGTTCACTCACCAGATTTTATAGGCATTAAATAATAAAATAGCGCCGGTTGGCTTTTTTTCTGCCATCTAAGGCAAATGAGTGTGTGAACCACATTATTCTCCTAAATAAATTGAAGTTTCATGGGATCGATGGTATTGCCAACGTATGGATAATGTCATATACAATCAAAAGAATGCAGTAAGTTGCACTTACTTATTCAACAAATGTAGCCTGGGGACATTATTCTGACTGGGAAGAAATCATGTATCTGGTTCCCCAAGGCTCAATTTTAAGTCCCGTAGTCTTCCTTATAAACACTTAAAAGGAAAAGGAAGCACCACGAAGGAGTTATGCAAACTGGTCACAAACTGAAATTCCTACAGATATCGAAAGGGACTGTAAAACTGTACATTGTGGTGGCCTATGGAAGGGTGTATGGCGATCCAGCGAAATTTCACCTCACAGTTGGCAAGGACAACACACAGAGAAACGTCAAGACCAGAGCAGCAACTCTTTGCGAATTTATTTCCGTGTACTCTGTTCGACACTAACTATGCTGAGCCGTGTAACGAGGTCCCCAGTAAATTGCTTTTTGTAATGCTTTAGAACATAATGTAAATGAACCTTGCTCTAGACTAGCACTGTTTTAGTAAGAAAAGATTTAATGCCTGAAAATAGTAAACGGCTTGTTATAATACTTTTGAAACTTACTGCAAAATTTTGATTCTCATTGAGGGGTAATCTTTTCTAATGTTCCATTATTTTAATAGGGAAAGAAAAAAAATAACTCCTTTAGTTAGCAAACATTATAACTCAACAGAGAGGAAGCTACGAAAATTTGTAATGTACTGGTTTGCTGTATTGTAGTAATACATTTGTGAACATATTATTTTAAAGAAATAAACGATGTTCAAGCTGTTACCCAGCCCTTCCATTAGGAACCATTTGATTGTGTCCTCTCATTAATTAACATTCTTGTTAAGACCGTATCATACGCATCTGTACAGGTGCGTGAACTATATACGTGGATGTCAGCCTTTGAGAGAGGACGTGCAGCTTGGATAGTAGCCGGTTGTTTTAATTGCCGAAACGCTCGACACTGCAATATGAGTGATGCCATTATTCGACGATGTTGACAGAAATGGCTGAACCATGGCCGAACGCAGCACCAAGAAGGAGGCTGTCGACCTAGAGAGACGACAGAATGTAAGGGCCGAGCGATTCTTGTAGAGGCAGTCAGAACACTGGATTGTTCACCGTCATCGATCCGACGTACAACTAGTGTTTCAGTGTCCACGAGGACTATTAATATGCGGCTCGTAGGAAGGGGAATGAGCTCACGGCACTCCTTGCGCTGACTACCACTGGCCTCACATGAAGATGGTATCTGTTCTTTCGGACATGTATTCATATAGTATTCATATAGTTAAGGCTAACAGGCCATTGACCTGCTTCTTCTGTGCTAGATGCACACGCATTGCCTGAACTCTTACGGGACTCGGTAAGATTGTCTGCAGCGAGTAATGAGTGCAATGGGTAGGGGCACTACGAATGTAGTGTGTGGATATTAAGTTGGGAATGTGGGTCTCAAGGAGAGCGTGCAAGGGATAAATCCCCGCAGTCGCACTATGCTCTTTGCCAGCGGTGGCTCGGATGGATAGAGCGTCTACCGGGTAAGCAGGAGATCCCGGATTCGAGACCCGGTCGGGGCATACATTTTTAACAGTCCCCATTGATGTATATCAATGCCTGTCGACAGCTTAGAATCTTGATTTAATAGTCATTTCACCACTGAACTCTGTTCACCAACGAGCATGTTTGCAGTGATGTCGGACACATTCGGTCTCGAATTTTATTTACTCTAGCAGAAGTTCCTACGATAATGAGTCCTGATTCTTAACGAGCCCCGACGACAAGCGAGGATGAGTCTAGAGACTTCCCAAACAATCTGGGGTGCCAACATGACTGTCACCCACTATTTGGCCCGATATCAGGAGTACTGGTCTGGGGTGCTGCATCATGTCGTTGCAGGACCCCTCTAGGGACCATCCTCGGCACCCTCACAGCACAGCGATGCATTGACGATATTCTACGCCCTGTTTTGTTACTCTGCATGACAAGCCATCCTTGGCTTATACCCGTATTTCAGTAAGGTAATGCCGCCCTCATACGGCGAGAGCTTTTACTGCTTGTCTTCGAGCTTGCCAAACCGCACTTTGGCCAGGAAGTTCGCTGGATCTCTTCCCAACTGAAATGGTTAATTGTGAGGAGCATTATTGACAAGACTCTCGAACCAGCTCGGCATTCTGACGATCTACCGCGCTAGTTGGTCGGAATTTGGCGCGATATCCTTAAGGAGGAAGTCCAACAACTCTATCAATCATTTCCAAGCAGAATAACTGCCTGCATAAGAGGCAGAAGTGGCTCAGTTTGTGAAGCTCTTCCTCTTCATTAAATCATCCAGATTTCCTGAAAACGTAATCATTGCTTTCTCTGTACATGTACATCACATCTACTGATTTCCGTCCGATTCGGATGGCTCCTTCGTGATTCGCCTTTTTTTTGTCTCAGAGCATATATAAACGATCTTCCGTCTAATATACAACAAGCAGAATTAGTGCCTTCCGCAGATGACACGAATACTGTAATCATTGCAGGCGTACATACAGAAAGAGAAGTGATAACAAATGTTTTTAAGAGTATCACTGACTGCTTTTCTGCGAATGGTCTCACCCCAATGTTAAGAAGACACAAAATATTCAGTTCTGCACATCTCGCGGTACTATACCAATGATAAGTTGACACACGGCTAGGAAATAATAAATAGGGTGAAACTTTAAAACTCTTTTGTGTTTCTGAAAAAGAGAAATTTGCTAACGTCGAGTAGAGATTTAAGTGTCAGAAAGTCTTGTCTTAAAATATTTGTATGGAGTGTAGCCATGTATGGCAGTAAAATATGGACGATAAATAGTTTAGACATGAAAAGAATAGAAGTTTTCGAAATGTCGTGCTCCAGAAGAATGCTGAAGATTATATGGGTATATCACGTAACTAATGGGGAGGTACTGAATAGAATTGAGGAGAAGAGGAATTTGTGGCACAACTTGACTAGAAGAAGGGATCGATTGGTAGGATACGTTCTGAGGCATCAAGGGATCACCAGTTTAGTATTGGAAGGAAGCGCGGAGGGTAAAAATCGTAGAGAGAGAGACCAAGGGATGAATACCCAAAGCAGATTCAGAAGGATGTAGGTTGCAGTAGTTACCCGGAAATGAAGAAGCATGGAGAGCTGCATAAAACTAGCCTAGACTGAAGACTTCAACAACATGCTTCATATTAATCAGAATATAAACTAGAAGAAGCATATTTTGGAACTCGAAAAGAAGCTTAGTTCAGCCGCATTTACACTTATAATCATTGAAAATCTTTAGGAGAAACATATACGTAAGTTAACATATTTTATATATTTTCATTCAGTAATGTCATATCCAAAAATATTCGTGGGTAACTCAACCTTAAGGAAGGAAGCCTTCATTGGTCAAAAAGTAACTATAAGAATAACACACACATCAAAAAAGTTATGTATCACCCTGGTTCCCGAAACTCGGAGGATGTGGATTTTGTATGTGGATTTTGTATGTGGATTTTGTATCACATACACAGTCCCTTTCACTGTTCAGAGATGTCACTAAACCCGCACAAAGATGAAAACAACCATGGATGAGCGGCGCCTATTACATGGAGGGGTCCGCCAGCAGTAAGTTCCAGTCATTGCACCAGGAAGGAAGAAAGGAGGTACACGGCTCGTGTTGTCTGTAGCTCAACCATGCCTAGACGGTCAATACAGCGATTCGCTAGCGTCCACATTCTTACTTTGCTCCAGGGAGGCTCGGAGTGAACCAAAGCGATGTTGTTCGGACATGGAGGAGATACAGAGAGACAGGAACTGTCGATGACATGCCTCGCTCCGGCCGCCCAAGGGCTACTACTGCAGTGGATGAGCACTATCTACGGATTATGGCTCGCAGGAACCCTGACAGCAATGCCACCATGTTGAATAATGCTTTTCGTGCAGCCACAAGACGTCGTGTTACGACTCAGACTGTGCGAAATTGGCTGCATGATGCGCAATTTCACTCCTGACGTCCATGACGAGGTCCATCTTTGCAACTACGACACCATGCAGCGCGGTACACGTGGGCCCAGTAACATACCGAACGGACCGCTCAGGATTGGCATCACGTTCTGTTCGCCGATGAGAGTCGCATATGCCTTCAACCAGGCAATCGTCGGAGACTTGTTTGGAGGCAACCCGGTCAGGTTGAACGCCTTAGACACACTGTCTAGCGAAAGCAGCAACGTGGAGATTTCCAGCTGTTTTGGGGTGGCATTATGTGGGGCCGATGTAAGCCGTTGGTGGTCATGGAAGGCGCCGAACGGATGTACGATATATGAATGCCATCCTCCGACCGATAGTGCAACCATATCGGCATCATATTGGCGAGGCATTCGTCTTGGAAATTTGGAAATTTGTGGTAAGTTCCTATGGGACCAAACTGCTAAGGTCATCGGTCCCTAGGCTTACGTACTACTTTATCCAACTTAAACTAACTTACGCTAAGGACAACACTCACATCCATGCCCGAGGCAGGACTCAAACGTCCGACGGGGTAAACGCACGAACCGTGGCAAGGCCCCTCAGACCGCACGGCTACCCCGCGCGGCCGCATTCTTTTTCATGGACGACAGATCGCGCCCCCATCGCGCACATCTTGTGAATGACTTTCTTCAGGATAAGGATATCGCTCGACTAGAGTGGCCAATATGTTCTCCAGACACGAACCCTGTCGGTCATGCCTGGGATGGATTGAAAAGCGCTGTTTATGGACGACGCGACCCACCAACCACTGTGAGGGATCCACGCCGAATCTCCGTTGAGGAGTGGAACAATTTGGACGATCAGTGCCTTGATGAACTTGCGGATAGTGTGCCACGACGAATACAGGCATGCATCAATGCAAGAGGACGTCCTACTGGGTATTAGAGGTACCGGTGTGTACAGCAATCTGGACCACCACCTCTGAAGGTGTCGCTGTATGGTGGTACAACATGAGCAATAAGAAGGGCGGAAATGATGTTTATGTTGATCTCTATCCCAATTTTCTGTACAGGTTCCGGAAATTTCGGAACCGAGGTGATGCAAAACTTTTTTATGTGCTCACCCTCGATCATTTGTAGACATCTGTTTAAGGAGTTGGACATTCTGACTGCTGCTTCACAGCATATTTAATCGCTCATGAAGTGAGTTGTAAATAACCCATTACAATTCAAAAGGAATAATGATGTATGTAATCACAATACCACAATATCAGAAGAAAAAATGATATTCGTTACTCCACATCAAGGTTGTCCTTAGCACAAAAAGGAATATAAAGAATATAGATCGCTGCAAAATTTTTGATAAGTAATTCAGTGATATAAAATATTTGACAAACGGCAAAGTAAAATTTGAAAACAAACTGAAAAAGTTTGTCTTTGACAACTCCATCTCTTCCGTATAAGAATTCCTATTACTGTAATGTGTAAAAGCAGGTGCACAGGAATTACTAACTCATAGGGGTGTATTAAAATATTTATAAATGTTCAGCATGTAACCATATTTACAGAGTAGTTTGCGATGTGAATGTAAACTGGCTCGTTCCACATCAGTACGATTTATTGTGCAAATGATCCACGGAACATGGAACTAACTGACTGACTTTGAGGTGAAAAAGTTACACATTTCATCCCAAATGTAATGTAATAACTGATGTTGTTGTCGCCTCACCGAAACATGTTCACTATTTGCTACAACGACATATTTTTACCTGTTGAACCTCCTGTTGTGTACAGAATGTTATTGGTGTAAAGCAAAAGGGGCAGATAACAAGAGCGCAGGAAATAGGATCAGAGGCCTGTCACGGTTTCAGAGAACCGCAGCAATTTCTAATCCGCAGAATTAGCGAACCCCCCACATATCCACGCAGACAAATTGCGTTATTAGCGGTTCTCCGATCCCAGCAATTAATCGCAGCAGGTAAGACGTTTCAGACAAAGTAATCCCAACCGTAGTCCGAAGGCACGCTGTGGCTTAGGAGGAAATGGGGAATTACAGCGGAATTATAGAAAACAGTAACGAAAAATTACATGCGGCTATAAAGCATGTTAATAGAAAGAAGATGTAGTAGAAGTAAATATAAAATAATGAAGCTTGTGAAATGATTTGAGTCAGTTCTGAAAATATAATGGTAACTCTTTTGCTGTAACAGACCGAACGTTGCAAGGTTCGTAACTGAAACACTTGACTGAGCCACGATATAGTACAGTCATTATAAAACGTGGAAATTTTAATCGCTCACAAGCAACACCTACATTGTAAGTTAACGTCCGCTTTAAAAAAGGATAGATACGTGTTTCGTCTTTGGAAAAAATATTAATAACGCAACTTAATAATAATCTGAAACCACTAAAATAAAGATATATGATTATGGTTATTTTCATAAATAATAAGTCTGACGTAGCATTAAAAAGTTTTCCATATTTTACCTTATTTATTACTGTACAGATGTTACCACTTACGGAGTGATTATAATTAAAGTTCAGGTGCTCTTGCAAGTCCACTGTGGTCCGTAATTATCATATGGCACCGACACTTGGAAAATATGCTAATGCTTCAGTGTGGAATCTGTTTAAGCTGGAAAAAAATTTGCTCAAATTCTGGCCATAAGGTGCAAATCTGGCGCTGCACAGTATCTCATTGGCGATTCCAGTGTTCATATTGAAAAAATTGTGCAAGCGGTGGTTCATAATAATATCAACACCATGACTTTCTCAATTGTTTGACTTTTCTGCCCACGTCGCGTTCCTAATCCATTACTTATGGAAAATTTCTACAAGTCTCTCTTGCATTCACAGCGCCAGATTTGCACCTGTTTGCAAAAACTGGCATTACGTTTTCCAGCGTAAATCTTTTTCTCATTAACGCATTGGAATACTTACCAAGTTTCGCTGACATACGATAATCACAGCCCACACTGGACCTCTGTGAGTAACTGCACTTTAATTATAATCACCCAGTGCACGTACTTTGTAGTACTCAACCACTGACGTAAGCGCTCAAATCTTTTGCGGCTCTCTGATAAGGAGTTCACGACAGGAGACAGAGAGAGAGAGAGAGAGAGAGAGAGAGATAAGGGAATTGAATTAGCTGTTTCGAACAATCAGTGATATCTAGGTGTCATCACACGTACAGTAGCTCACCTACTTACCCCTTCTCTAACTATTCCTAATCCAAAGATGTACATTATATAAATATAAAATTTTAATTTTCATATCACGTGAACTAACATGGATGCTACGAAGGCTATACTGTGTGATGCGTCTTTGAGTGAAGACATGTTTCACATCCAGTGGAGTTCCTCAGCATAGCATTTAGGACTCTTACTGTTCTTGAAACACTTTTCAGGCCGTATTGGGAATGATGAGAAATGTACTTTTCCAATGAGAGCAATACTGTAATGACAGATAAAATTGTACAAAATGGTTCAAATGGCTCTGAGCACTATGCGACCTAACTTCTGAGGTCATCAGTCTCCTAGAACTTAGAACTACTTAAACCTAACTAACCTAAGGACACCACATACATCCATACCCGAGGCAGAATTCGAACCTGCGACCGTAGCGGTTCCGCGGTTCCAGACTGCAGCGCCTAGAACCGCTCGGCCACCCTGGCCGGCTAAAACTCTACAATCCCTAGTGGAGAAAGCTAATGGAACCCTCAAAGGCAAGTAAGCTTATAGTCGGCAATAAGCAATAAACTAATTCATAATGTAAACAAAACAGACAACCTGAATTTCTACTTGAAGAGGGATACTAATACTGACATACTGCTTGTTGCCTCTCGTCTCTGGATCTCTGGCCGACGTTTAACGATTATCCTGACGATTTTATAACAAGTGTTACTGGCATTGTCTTGGCTTCCGCGCCACCTGTGGCACGAACTGTAGGGCCAATGAACTATGAGAACTATGTGAACATTACTGTAGCCCATCTGCTTACCTTCATACTTCATGCCTCCTGCGACGGCGTCGACCTGTCAGTGTACCAATGTTGAAATCGTACTGCAGTAGTTTGAGAAACAACATAGTGAAATCATATTGACGTCTGGCCACGAAAAATCCCTAATCTGAACCAGATCTGGGACGCTATCGGGTGACAGTTCAACAACCTACGAACCATCGGCTCGTAATCTACGGGAACTGCTTGAACTGTACATAGACATATGCTGGCACATAACTTTGGGAACCTACCAATGACTTGCTGAATTCATTACACAATGAATCGCTGCTGTGTTGCTTTCCAAATTTGGGCTAATTCGTGCTTAATCAGGCGGCATTAGTATTTTGGTTCATCACGATAGCAGTCCTGAAGGTTCATGTGTGTAAACTGCAGATTACCAAACACGGTGGGACCAGACTTTCAACCTGCCAAGTTTTCCGTCGCTAAAATATGGGACATACATGGAGTTTCCGTAAAAGCATGCAAAAATGTAAGACATAGAGAGTGCTCCACTGAACAATTTGAGGTAAGGAACCTGGGGTCGGAGAAGCCAGCTTTGTCTAGCATTACAGTGTTTTCAGCTTATTTACAAGTAACATGTGTACAAGTTTACACGGACTGTGCTGTTTATTTACATCTACAATCCTTGTTTCCTGCAAGGAAACAAGGAGGATGAGCCTGATTAGTAGAAAGTCATGTTGTTTACTTTACTTCTCTGTAAGGTGGCTCTGTTGTATAATATTTACATCGTTCCATGACAGAACGTGCTATGAATCAATGACATACCCATTCATTACTCAGTGTTATTCAGAGACGTACAGTACAATGAAGTGGATCAGTACCGTCACAGTTGCGCAGAACTCAATGACACGCACCTTGTGTATGGAGAAGTACATTGCAATGCTCTCGCATCTCTCAATCGATGAATGTGGGAGGTTGGTTCGTTGGAAAGAAGAAACGAGGGACCTGGCAACATGAGGACGACTCACGCACCCGATGATGGAACGTGTAGCAGCGGACTTCAGTACAGGTACTCGTCGTACCGCACGTGAAATGGGCGCTGCACACACTAGCATGTGTTGATTCCTCCACGAACAACAATTACATCCATATCACCTACAACGAGTCCATGCAATGCTTGTGACTGTGTTTCCACCAAGAGTCGCATTGTGTCAGTGGTTGCTACGACAGTGAATTGATCGACCAGATTTCTTCCAAATCGTGTTATTTACTGACAAGACCTAATTAGATCTTGATTGTTTTCCGAACAGTAGGAATAGCCATATTTGGGATGAGGAAAACCCTCACTCTAGTAGAGTAATACCGTCAAGTGGGTTTTGCTGTAAATATCTGGGCCGCAATTGTAGGTGACAATCTCATTGGGCGGTATGTTCTATCTGGCAGGACAAGAACTTTTGCCTGTGTTGTTGGGGAACGTACCTTTGGCTGTTCGTGAGAGGATGTGGATACCACGTGACGGTGCACCGCCTCACTGCGTTGTGGATATCTGCATCCATCTCAGTGCTGTATTTCCTGGTCACTGGATTGGAAGGGGAGGTCATATTCCATGGCCTACGAGGTCATCTGACTTGAATCCCCTTAATTATTTCCAATGGGGATATCTAAAGTCACTCATGTATGGGACCCCAGTGGATACGAAGATGGAATTAGTTGCCAGAATTGTAGCTGCCTGTGATGTGATTCGAAACAAAAATGGCTCTAAGAACTATGAGACTTAACATCTGGGTTCATCAGTTCCCTAGACTTAGAACTACTTAAACCAAACTAACCTAAGGACATCACACACATCCATTTCCGAGGCAGGATTCGAACCTGCGACCGTAGAAGCAGCGCGGTTCCGGATGAAGCGCCTAGAACCGCTCGGCCACTCCAAGGATATTTGTGAGGGTGCGTCAGAAACTTTTTCGCCGATGTCATACTTGCATTGAGCATTGAGGTTGATGGCCGTCAATTTCAGCATATTTTGTGAGATACGATACAAATGATACGTTAAATGTGTCAATCATTGTATTTGCAGTTAACTGTAACTAATATAAATAAAAAACTACGCAACAATATGTCTTTATTTCTATTATCTCTTCAATCTGGCGTCTCAACTTCCCTGCCTCAAATTGTTCAGTAGAGCATCCTCTACAGCCTGTAAAATTTTTGCACGGTCTTACGGAAAGACCCTTCATAAATTCTAACGAGGACCTATACTAACTATGTGGTGGTTTTTGGCGGACGGGATCTTCCGTTAAAATGCGAACCACAGGCAAAGCCTCAGGAAACGCACCTGAATGGGCTACAATATTTTTCATTTTTCAAGCGCGGTCCCATGCTACTACTTCAAAATGCGTATTCGCTCCACAGCGCGAGGTCTGCGCTGTAAATAAGCCACATGGTATGCGCAGAAATTCAGTTGCGGGCAGGTTTAATTCACGCTCTAATTGCCATTGCGGTTTCTTACAGCGGAACTCGTTTTGGAGTGAATGAAGCCGCGTGCAGAAGTTGGCATGCGCAAAAAAGCTCCTCTTGCTAGCCTGCTAACAACTCGCAGGCATGCGAACAACGTGGAGCTGCACTTCAGTAAGAACAATAGACACTCCGACAGCTTACTTTCATGTACAGCAGCGGCCACAGATGCGCTGTACATCTGTCAGTCGCAGAGAATTTTGGGAAGAACAAGAAAATGGTTGTGCCCATTAGTATGGAATCTTCAATCGTAGCATAGTGAACAAGTGTTATTACTCTGGGTCATAAGTTCACGAGGTTTCTGTTTCGCTTGTTGGTATTCCTGTTGCTATTGGTTTATTTATAGCTTCTCAATTTTTATTTGTATTTTAATTTTTTTATTTGGAGGTAGCAAACAACACTGTGGCTGTAGAAATTTTATTAAAACCACGACCAGCTGCACGCCAGATTAGGCGCATCATCAGGTGATTTAAACAGTGATTATAAAGGAAGAATTTTACAATTTTCCTTTCTACACAAGCTCAGTGAATACTGTTACATGGACTAGAATAATCTTGCACATTAGGTAATTATGTAATTGTGTGTACAACATTATTTAACGCTTTTATTGAAATCTCTAGCCGTCCGTCACGTCACTGACAAAATTAAAACTCACTATAAGCGTTTGTCAAATAGCTTAAAATGGGTGTACCTAAAACAAGACAAAACGAGTATTTGGTGCGAAGAGAGTAAAATAAGCCCTTAAAAGCGTACAAAATCATATGTAAGCGCCAATAAAGTAGTTCAATGCTTCTCCCTGATTTTACAAGTGATCATTTTGTCATCTGGAGCTAGGGAGTGCCACGTGAAGAATCGGAACATTTCCGACATATTCTTCTGTTAGAAGTCAATAGCAGTGGAGGCAGCCAGAACCATTTACTCCATGTATGGGGATAATGCTACTGGACAGAGCATGGCAATAAAATGTTTCTTTCGTTTTAAGGAGGGTCGCTTCGAGTTTAGTGACTTTCAGGAACACTTTCGAGGTTTCATGACGATCGTTTGAACACATTAACCCAAATGATCCATGTTAATGTACTCGAGAACTTACAACTATGATGAAATGGGATCGCCGGCCGCGGTGGTCTCGTGGTTCTAGGCGCGCAGTCCGGAACCGTGCGACTGCTACGGTCGCAGGTTCGAATCCTGCCTCGGGCATGGATGTGTGTGTTGTCCTTAGGTTAGTTAGGTTTAAGTAGTTCTAAGTTCTAGGGGACTGATGACCACAGCAGTTGAGTCCCATAGTGCTCAGAGCCATTTGAACCATTTTTTTTGAAATGGGATCATTACACCATCGTGCATTATCCGCATGCAACTGGAAGATTATAAAATCGGGTGTACGAGTACCGCATGCTCCAAGCCAAATAAATCACAAAAATCAGCGGGTGGCCGTATGTGCATCTTTGCTTGTTCGTCATCAATAGAGTCGAATCATTACTGCTGACAAGAAAGGGTGTCTCTACGCTAACATAAGGAAAAAATAATGGTTGAGCCCAAAGGAGCAAAGCCTCGTACAGAGACCTCCGCACTTCCACATATCTTTTGCATCCGGTGGAACACTGACAGTGTGGTATACTACGAATTGTTTCCCGACGTGTAACCACCATTGCAATCATTTGTTGTCAACAACTGAGATGTCTTGTAGACACAATCCAAGAACAACGACCAAGAAGACTGCGTGAAGTGATGCTACCGCCCACATTCTGCTAAACTTACAAAAAGCACTAAACTGGGGTTGAGTTGGGAAGTCTTTCACCTCATCTTGCGCCCTCAGACTTTCACCTTTCCCACTCTCTTCGAACAACCTTGAAGAAATTTCCTTTCCGGATGAAAATGCGCTCCAAATGTGGCTCGACGAGTTATTCGCATCAAAACGATGTGATTTGTACAGTCGTAGAATATAAAAGTTACCCCAGCGTTGGCAGACTGTTGTAAATAGTGAAGGAATATATATTCTCGACGGATAAAGTCTCTTATGTGCACCTGTTGTGTTAATTAAACAAATGGAAGAACGCTGCAAACTCATGCACCAACCGAATACAATTGACAAGACGGATCTAAGTGATAGCATCGACTATACTACTTTATCTGTTTTTTTTTTTTTTAATTTCAAACTTTCCTTTACTGACTCAAATGATTTCCCGCTCAGTATAAGACCTCCGATCTACCACTCACATCTGGCGAAACAACATTTAACGAGGTTGACAGTCACCTTTATGCAAAAAAAATCAATCCAACAAATCATAGCAAGTACTCCATTTAAATTACAATGAAAAGAGGAGAAAGCTTATAACAGTGTTGACTGTAGTATACCCCTTGAAAGTCTGGAAGTAGCAGGGATGACATACAAGGAGCGAAAGATTATCTACAACCTGCACAGAGAACAGACTCCAGTGGTGAGAGCTGAAGGAAATGAAAGGAAATCAGTAGATGAGAGTGAAATGAGACAAGTTATATCGTATTTCTGATGTTAGTCAATTTTAAAATAGAGTAAGTGGTAAAAGAAACTAATTAAAAATTTGAAAAGCGTATTTAGGGAGAAGGAATAAAAGCTTTAAAGCTTGTCGATGACATTGTAATTCTCTCAAGAGACGGCAAAGGGTTAAGGAGAGGAGTTGAGTGGTAGTGTTATGAAAAGAGCTTATAACTCGGACATTAACAAAAGTAAACGCAGAGCAATGGAATATGGTCGAATTAAAGCAGGCGATGCTGAGGGAATTGGAAAAGGAAATAGGACACAAAGTACTCGACGCATTTTGCTATTTGAGCAGCAATATTATTGTTCATGGCCAAAGTAGAGAGGATATAAAGACGGAGTGTAAATAAGAACGAAAAAATTCCTATAAAGAGCAGCATGGAGGATATAAAATGCAGGATGGCAATGAGAAGACATTTATTTTTGCAGAAAAGAAACTTATTGACACTGAATGAAAATTTTAGTCTTATTTGCTCTTACACTCCTGAGCCCACAAACCGCAGTCGGTTTTTGGCCTCGCTAAGCAACCTTGTTCACTGGTTTCTGTCTTGGCATCTTCTTCCCTTCCTCCAAGTAACTGAAGATCCTTGGCTATCTAGCCTCCATATCCTATTTTCGTTCAGCCTGAAGGTCTTCGCCCTTCGCGTTTCTTCTCCAACATTTCTCTCAACCTTTACCTCTCTGCTCTTCTACAGACGTGACCGGCCCATCTCAGCATCCTCATCTTGGCTTCCGCAACAATATATGGTTCAATATTTGTTTCTACTGCGCCATTCTCCTCCCTCATAAAGTGGTCCATATATCTTCCGCGGGTTTTTATTTTCGAAAACCTTTATCTTTCTCTCTGTATACTTACCTATTCGCCATCTTTCTGCTCCATATAGCCATACTAGTATGACTGCGATTTTACATGACCTTACTTTGATTGTCTTGACAAAATTTTCGATGATAGTAGTTTTCTGAGTGAATATGATGTTCTGGCCGCCACTCTCATCATTTCTGTTGTTCACTGTGACCCCCAGACATTTAATCTCTTGTGCTTCTTCAAACGGTTGGTCATCAGTCGCCTGTATTTGTCACACTTACAGCACGGATGATTTGAAACTGGTGACCACCAAGAAATAAAAAACAGATACTTCTCAGTGCAACTTATGACGAAGCTAAAACCGTTTATTTCAAACATTCATTTTTATTCTTACGTTTATTCCCCCCTCCGCTTTACCTGTTGCTTCCATGCTTCTTGTATTGTTACAATCAACAAGAGTGGTGGTATTCCTTCTCATTGCCTAGCTCCTGTTTTTATGCCGAAAGCCATGGAATAATCTCCATTCATTTTCTCTATCCCTTATCATCCTTGAAGAGTAACTTACAATATTTGTAATCTTCTTTGGTATTCCAAACTTCTGCATTTTCTCCCACTACTTTTCTATATTTATGCTATTGCAGTCTTCCCTAAAATCAACAAACAATGCTGCCACTCATTTGTTGTTGTGTGCTCGGTGTTTACATATGGCTTCTTTTAGTACAGTCCACCTCCGTAGCTGTTTTGTCAGGGTGAATGACTGCCATGTGGAGGATACGGGTTCGACTACCGATACTGCCAGAGATTTTTCCTTGGTGAGAAGACTGGTACGGAGTGCACTCCGTGATGCAAGCTGAGCAGCTGCTTGAATCAGCAGTAGTGGCTCCATGGTCTGGAAAGTCTGCAAAACAACCGGGAAAGAGGTGTGCCGAGCAGATGCCCCTCCATACCGCATGCGTAGGAGGCTGCAAGGCGTAGGATGACACGGCAGCCGGTGGACATCCCTTGGGCCTTCTCGGCCTTGCCAGGAGCTCTTACTATTCACTACAATTATATGATCTCTCTCCACTCAGGCGGAATTCTTTCTTCATTCCAGACGTGGGTCGCGAGTCTGTGCATTAGTTTCGCAATTGTATTTCTTCCCTTTCGTGTAGTTTACAGTCTCTTTTAATGCCAACGATGGAACTAAGTACTGTTAGGTAAGTTTTACAAAATATGTTCTGAAGGTATTTGTTAGGTGTGTCGTCTTAAACGTGAGTGAAGCGTGAGCGATACGCGGTTCAGAAAAGAGGAGTATGTAAGGTTTCGAAATATGGTGTTACAGAAAAATCCTCAAGATTAAATGGATTGGTCGAATAAATAGTGAGGAGGTCTAAAGGATGAAGTCTTTTGATAGGGAACATGCAGAACTTTGATGACAGATGCGAATGCCTCCTTCTTCTATCCTCCTTTATCTCTCTGCGACGTCCACCAATCGTTGAAGCTGGCGAATATTGACACGCCCGTTGCTTGCAATCAATGACCAGATGCGTTGAGTGGGCGAGAGTCAGAGAAAATGTTGCTCAAGACAACAGTAGAACACTTTCTGTATAGAGATAGCTCAGCGTAACATGAGTAACACGCCGCCTTATGTTATCTTCAAAGTCTCCTCTTATTGAGATTTTAAAACACTTTAAAAGAATGCTTATTAACAAAACTGGGTGAGTATCCACACAACATCGTACAACAGAAATGTCTCTGTTAAGACGTTGTATATGATGTGCCTACGCGGCGAACCCCAGAGTCATGGTAGGCGACGTACTGAAGAGCTGGAACGCCACTGGGCCTTTGCTGCCAGAGTAGGATGGGACAGATCTGCCGGTGTGGAGTGCCGAGACTGAAGTACCGGTATTGCCAAGTGTAGCGCTGGAACTGAACTGCTAATGCGGCTTGACGAACTGCTGGTAATATCGACTTAAGGCATAGGTCGCAACTGACTCCGCAAGATCCGGCGGTGGCCTATAGTGGGGATCGGATGGATATACGCGTAGCGCTGTAAGAAAACGTTATCCGGCGTAGGAAAACAATGCCCTGCCGACAGTGCTCTCTGCTGCGTAAGGTACGCTGCCTGTCGGCGAGGTTGGTACCACCAGACTCTGGAGAGGCGAGGTGTATCCCTGTGGTTAACAGCCCAGCCAATAACAAGAAAATATCTCGATGTTTATGAGAGCCGTTTACGCACGTCCTCCTGATACCGCGGCTCCCCACTCGGCCTGCCAGGTGTGCTGAGGAACCGACTAGCAGGCAGATACGACAGTCTTGTCGGAAGACAACGTTACGAAGAGCTCGGAAGTAGTGCGCAGCCACTGCTCTTAACAAGTCAGAAATACATCGGCTGCTATGTGAATCACCGGCACTACGAAACAGAGGAGACCATGTTGTGCAGGCAGTGGCGTCTCCTAACACCATTCCAGTTGCTGGGCACGCAAGGCCGAAACGAATACTGACAACATTAGGTGTCCTCTGAATCTACATTCGCCAGTATTTTTATCGTGATGCTGTACGCAGAAACGACACTGGAAAAACGTCATGTTGCCAACGAGCGCGCAGTTGTCGGTGAGTCTGTATCTGCTACTGCACCAAGGAAGCCTCAACAATGGTTGCTATGCTGACAGTTGGTGATGCTCCAGACGTAAGCGCTCTGTCCGTGGTGGTACTTTTCTTGCTATAAACAAACCAGCTCATTGACAAAGCCTGACCTTACGATCCTGCACTACCGAGCTAATGTAGGTGTTCCCACTCTGACGCTAGTCAGGTGGGACATTTGAGACTCAGCGTGACGTTGAGAGCGGGTATCCTGACCCATCAGGTCCTTATTTGGATGACATTCGTGGAATACAGACAGTACCAGCCACAGTATAGAAAAATGATGAACCACAACCGCTATGGACTTCGATCCTGCAACTGTTGAGTTCAGAAATAAGATGGTAGACATTTCTACTTCTCATATCAGGCATAACAGGATCCCGTCACATATAACTAACAATCCAATCGGTAAGCATGCGACAGCGTGCGCTACCTAACATGTTCCAAAACGCTGCGTATAAAGACGAATTTTGGCGATGCTTATACCTTGGGTTCTATTAGTGATAGTAAGGTAGAGTCAAGTGTTTTGCATAGCCCTTGGGCTAGGAACCATTTGTATATCCAACAGAAGAATAGTCTTACTGTAACTATTCTACAGTGTAGGGTCAAAGTTTGAACGTTACGCACTTCCTGCAGCTTAGGCAAATGGAGCAAATCGGTTGGTTGTTTTAACTCTGTATATGATGCGGCTTAACAGAGACAGTAAGAGATGGTAGGGGGGAGACAGTGACAATGGGAGGAGACAGTAGTAGTAAAGCAGAACGAAGGAGACTGTGGCTGAGAGCCGGCTCGAGAGGCCGAGCGGTTCTAAGCGCTACAGTCTGGAACCGTGCGACCGCTACGGTCGCAGGTTCGAATCTTGCCTCGGGCATGGATGTGTGTGATGTTCTTAGGTTAGTTAGGTTTAAGTAGTTCTAAGTTCTAGGCGACTGACGACCTCAGAAGTTAATTCCCATAGTGCTCAGAGCCATAATCACAATGAGTTTGGCTGAATGAGTGAGTGAGCATGGCCAATCGGGAGTGGACGGGATGAGAGATTTACCGCGACGGAGTGGTGGGTGTGAGCGTGTTACAGTTAGGTGAGCTTGTGGGAACGAGTTGTGAGTTTCATGTTGAGAAGAGCGCGAATGTATTCGCTTGTCAATTTTTTTCGGAAAATGATTAAAGGCGATGAGGAAAGGAGAATGAGGCAGTTGGTACCCATTCTTCAGTCACAGTCTTTTAAACACGAGCATACGATATTCTGTTATGCGATGAGAGTATTTTTCTGCTGGTTCTCTTCTTTTCTCTACTGCAGCAAGACATGTCACTCATATGACGAGAACTTTATGGGTCATTAAATTTTGATAGTTTACTTAAGCAAATCTGAACTATTGTAAAACTAATTTTACATCTCAGACCGAATTTTACATGCACGAAAAATTTTGCATATACTTCAGTACTACAAAAAGGCGTTGCCTGAACTCTTCTGGTGATTACAGAGAGACTTAACAGCATATTTATCCGTCCTATGTCACCTTATAAACTACGTTTCCGCCTCACACCACATAAAAAATGGTTCAAATGGCTCTGAGCACTATGGGACTTAACATCTATGGTCATCAGTCCCCTAGAACTTAGAACTACTTAAACATAACTAACCTAAGGACAGCACACAACACCCAGTCATCACGAGGCAGAGAAAATCCCTGACCCCGCCGGGAATCGAACCTGGGAACCCGGGCGTGGGAAGCGAGAACGCTACCGCACGACCACGAGCTGCGGACCACACCACATATATCGTGCGTATTTTACATGTACACTGTAACGTTACTCCACTGGCTAAAATATTTCCCATTACGAGAGATATATCGTAGTATGAGAGTGATGTAGTTTTTGCAGTGAATACCTAGCTTTGAACCATCGATTCTCCTTCACCAATAAAGCCCATTAGGGGTTGTATATTGCAGATTTGGCTAGATTTCGGACGTGATGAAAACTTGATTTGCTAAAATAATATTATCCGACACACTGATGAATCCTTTTAACACCAAATGTATTTTTTGGAAACATTTACAAAGATGTTCATACAGCAACTGTTACAGACATTGCATCATTCCACTGGCGAAACCTCGACTGACTGAAATGCTTTGCACCACTCAATAAATACGCTATCTTAACAATGGATGTTCTTTGGCTTACTGTCAAAATCAGTTACTTTTACTGATTAATAATGAAAAGTTAATGATTTATTATAGACTGTTAGCCCAGTTTTAAAGACAATAAATACATTCGTAAATACTGTTCTTTTGATTTTTGTGTGGAAATTTGGTTATGAAGTAGCAAGAACAATACCTATCTTAAAATCATTAATTACATCTTGATTTCACGTTGGTTTTATTCCTGGCATTAATCAAGGTACAATATAAAATGTCAAAACGTAATTTCAATTTAGAGTTCTGTACGACAATTTCATAATATCAAAATGACTGAATATCAATAGTGTTTATATTAGAATTTCGAGAATCAACAATGAAAAAATTGAAAACTGATCTAATTGGTTTCTCCCAATTAACATAATACATAAAGTGCACATGTCATGTTAAATACATCAGATGACTAATAAATGTTCAAAAATCCTGTTTTTAACTAAGCTGAAATTTACGAATTTAGCTAGTTATTTATCAGTTTAATTACACCATAGATATTTCTCTTAACATTTCTATCACGAGGATGAAATTATAAATTTTGACGAAATTTACGACTGTATGTTAATTCACAACATCAGGCTTTTTTAACTGATTATCACTTTCTGTTAATTATTTAAATCATCTGAAAAAATGTAAGTGATGTTGATTTTTGCATATAAGTGAACCATATAGTTTAATTTGCTGATAGAAGTTAAGAAAAACCGTACTTTCTAACTTTTGTCCATTACACGTTGTGAATCGGGTAATATATAATGTGCTAACCTTTTTATGCTATCGAACCTTTCATTAACTACACTATAACTAGTTCTATTACAACAGCTAGGTCGACTATAAACCTAGAAACGGGTAAAGACTTTAAGGAAAGTTCAAGGTTGATCGAGAATAAGATTTACGAATATATCGTGAAAATTGCAGCCATTTTCTGTGCGTGGGTCGGTTTTGGTACCCAAAAACCATGTTTTTCTGATTTTCTCGAGAACCACCCGTGCAGTAAATTTTTCATCAGATCCAGGCAAATCTGCAATATGCATCCCCTAAGAGACTTTATTGATTTAGGAGAATCGATGGTTGAAAGCTAAGTATTCCACTGCAAAAAATACCTCACTCACATACTACGATATACCTCCGGTAATGAGAACTATTTTAGCCAGTGGAGTAACGTTAGAGTGTACATGTCAAATACGCATGATATATGTGGTGTGAGGTAAAAACGTAGTTTATAAGGTGATATAGGATGGATAAATATGCTGTTAAGTCTCTCCATAATTACCAGAAGAGTTCAGGCAACGCCTTGTTGAAGCATTTTTGTGCACGTAAAATTCGGTCTGAAGTGTAAAATTAGTTCTCCGTTATTTCAGTTTTACGTAAGTAAACTATCAAAATTTTACTGTTCCCAAAAGTTCTTGTCATATGGGTGACATGTCCTGCTGCAACACAGAAAAGAAGAGAACCAGCAGAAAAATGCTCTTATCGCAGGACAAAATAGTCGAATGCTCGTGTTTAAAAGACCGTGACTGAAGAATGGGTACCAACCGCCTCGTTCTACTTTCCACACAGCCTTTAATCATTTACACAAAAAATTTGGCATGCGAATATATTCGCGCTCTTCTTAACATGAACCTCACAACTCGTTCCCACAAGCTCACCTAACTGTAACAGGCTCACACCCACCACTCCATCGCGGTAAATCGCTCATCCCATCCACTCCTAATTGGCCACTCTACTCATTCATTAGGCTAATTAATTGTAATTATCTCTTTGTGTCTCTGTAACTGTCGCTGTCTCCTATCTCTCAGCCACAGTCTCCTTCGTCCCGCTCTACTACTACTGTCTCCTCCCATTGTCACTGTCTCCTCCCTGCTCTCACTTACTGTCTTACTATCTCATTCCTTCCTTACAGCTGCTGCTGTCAATTCTCATTGACACTATCTGTCTCTCTTAATTTTTGCCGATGTCATAGACTATGTCTCTCATTATCGGCGGCCCTCACCCACTTCCACTTTCTCTTATTCCTCTACCACAGACGCTGTTGTGTTAAAGTTAACTGTGTTCCACTGTCATTGTGTCCCTTACCACGACTACTATTGACTATCTTCCTGTATCTGTTCACTTCCGTCTCCTACCCACTGTCACCATCTCCTACTGTGACAGCACAGAAAGCTCGCATATGGTCACATGCCAGAACTTTTGGGAAGAGTTTTGAAGATGCTGATGAAAGTAGAACGAGGCAACGGGTGCCTGCTTTTCAGATTATATTAGCTTAATTATTCTATTGTCTTAGAGTATAGATTAAGTAAAGGCAAACCTACGTATCTAGCATTTGTAGACTTAGAGAAAGCTTTTGACAATGTTGACTGGAATACTCTCTTTCAAATTCTAAAGGTGGCAGGGGTAAAATACAGGGAGCGAAAGGCTATTTACAATTTGTACAGAAACCAGATGGCAGTTATAAGAGTCGAGGGACATGAAAGGGAAGCAGTGGTTGGGAAGGGAGTAAGACAGGGTTGTAGCCTCTCCCCGATATTATTCAATCTGTATATTGAGCAAGCAGTAAAGGAAACAAAAGAAAAATTCGGAGTAGGTATTAAAATCCATGGAGAAGAAATAAAAACTTTGAGATTCGCCGATGACATCGTAATTCTGTCAGAGACAGCAAAGGACTTGGAAGAGCAGTTGAACAGAATGGATAGTGTCTTGAAAGGAGGATATAAGATGAACATCAACAAAAGCAAAACGAGGATAATGGAATGTAGTCGAATTAAATCGTGTGATGCTGCGGGAAATAGATTAGGAAATGAGACGCTTAAAGTAGTAAATGAGTTTTGCTAGTTGGGGAGGTATTAAATAGAATTACGGAGAAGAGAAATTTGTGACACACCTTGACTAGAAGAAGGGATCGGTTGGTAGGACATGTTCTGAGCCATCAAGGGATCACCAATTTAGTATTGGAGGGCAGCGTGGAGGGTAAAAATCGCAGAGGGAGACCAAGAGATGAATACACTAAACAGATTCAGAAGGGTGTAGGTTGTAGTAGGTACTGGGAGATGAAGAAGCTTGCACAGGATAGAGTAGCATGGAGAGCTGCATCAAACCAGTCTCTGGACTGAAGACCCCAACAACAACAATGGCTCCGTAGGATCATTACTCCTCTCATACAATTTATGAATATGTATGTAGCTTAATTTTTCCGTACACAGCGGCTGTAGATGCTTTACTCTACCTATTTTGTGCTGTTGTGAAGATACAGCAATCACTTGCATATTGAGGCATGTCCTATACTTGATGTCAATTTGGCGCTTGTTACATACCCCCTTTTTGGTGTTGCACTTGTGAAGGCCAACAATGTAATTAAAGAACGAGACGACCTTCCAGGGTCCGCCAGAGTGAGCGCTAAGGGTGCTTGCCATCTGCAGGGTGCAGAGTACAGCGCAAAGCGCCTCTGTTACAGACCGGGTGCGGATCCGCACTGCGGCAGAGTTCGGCCCCGCCCTCACGCGTAACTCACGGCTCCTAACCTCCAGGGGCCCCATAACAGCGCCGGGCCGTGTTTAATGTCGCCGCGGCTGCCGCAGCAGTTAGCGCATCGGCCGGCCGTACTTGGTGCACCCTCCAAAGCGTGGATGTGAGCACGAGTGGGAGGTTGGTTAGGGGTGGGAAGAGAGGTGTATGGATGAAGGAGGGAGGCTGAACCAGTTGCAGCACGAACGTACGTTACCAATGACACAGATGCTCGTGGATTCATCGCCGCCGATTTGATGCAGCTGACCAGCTCCACAGCCAATCGTCATTGCTCGTAAAGAACGTGTGGTTATCGTGTACAGAGTCAGCTGGGAAGAGTATTTGTCCAGAATCAACGAAACGCTTATGTTAACCTTGCTGGGGCTGCTGATGTTAGTAGTTACATTGCGGGATCAATACCACTAATAATGCTGATGTTGGAAGAAAAACTGGGGACTGATTCCGTACTCGGCGCAGGTCCGCTATTGTAACTGCGTTAGCTGTCATTATTCCGCAAATAGTAAGGTCTATCGACTCATCGGGCACCACTCATAGTGCAAAAACGAGCGAAGACAGGCGAGGAATACACGTCCAACATGCAGAAACCCTACAGATATCCATTCAGTAACAACGGTTTCGCTTGTGCTGGGATTCGTGTTCATGCTGTTAGTGGATCAGTGGTCTTCATCCAGGAGTAGAGATCTCTAGATTGGTCTAAAATCTGCAGAGAAAAACATCACGGTAATGCTAGGTCTCGTGGTCCATGCAGTAGCCGATAGTACTGGGCTTGGTAATGCCGCAACAACTGCTCATGCTGACGTTAAAATGGTAGTATTTTTGTAATAAATCTGCAAAACGCACCAGCAGCGTTTGGTCTCGTTACTTTCCTGATCTATGAAGGCTTGGCTGTACCAGACCTAACAATGGTTACTTATTTTCGAATTGGCCAGAGAAGGTAAGAAATACTGTCAACTTTAAATTCAACAGTCTTGGCGATGTTGTTCAGTGCAGGCACTTTACTCTACGCCCTATCCAAACTCATGGCGAAGTCTAAAGCGGCGGAAGGAGATCCAGTAGAAGAGCATAGAGGTCTTAAGACAATGTAGCTCTCCTCGCACTCTTCATCACTCTTAGAAATCAGCATTAATTACAATGGAAAATTTTCTACAAGTCATTTCCTACGGCTTGCCAGCAGCACGTGAAGCACAGTGTGCGTGTGGTGTGTTTACTTGACGTTATCAGACGCCGCCTTGGTAGTTGGTGCTACATTGAATGTTTTCATAGCCACGACAAAGTCAATTAGACTATGTAATAGCGGTGTATCTGTTGAGGTTTTTCTTCGGAGGTGTGGAGGTATGTAAAGGAGTCTACTTAGCCTCGCGAAGCCAGATGAGAAGCTGCTTGCATAAATGAGTAGTGGTGCATCAGGATTCTTCCACAGGCAATAACGACTGGAGTGACTGGTGACATGTTGATTATATGTCACACAATCTTTGATCGCTCCTCGTACTGCCTTGTCAGCAGCAGTCGGCCAGACTACACAGACCAAAAGACTAATCAGTGAGTGGTGTTTACGTTTACGTTACGTAGCTGGTGAGCTTGTCAGTACTTGAATAAAGACATGGTCACCAGATTAAGTCGTTAACGTAAGAAACAAATTGATATTGTAGAGTATTGTACCAAAGAAGGAAGAAAGAGGATGTTGTTACGGGTGGCCGGTATCCTCTTTCTATAACACAAATGCACACGTCGATTAACATGGTTGTTTATTTACAAGAACAGGAAGCTACTCATCTTCAATAGAGTCCTTGTGTTGTGGTACAAGCTCACTAGTAATAGTCCTCTTGCAGACAAAATCGGTAATTTTGCTACGGTCACACAATTCTGCAAGCTATGTACTGTCATAGCCTGCGATAATCTATACCCGCTCTGCGAGTGCTGACAGACGCCAAACTGGAGTGTGAGTTAGTGACAGTGACTTAGTGACTGAGACCTTCTGGTCAACGGCGGCGGTCTAAATACTTGCTGTCGAGAGAGCGTTGGCGGCGTGTCGCTTGTCGGTGTGTCTTTGGCCTCTCTCCTGATAGGTGTCCTTGATCCAGAGCCTACTATCGATCTTTGCGCTACATCTTTGCCGACAGGTGTGCTGGCGACAGCTTACGCCAGCACAGCTACGGTGCCCAGGGGCACCATCCGCAACCCGCACGACAACTACGCTCGACAGGCAGGAACGGCGCCGCTCATGCACGCAGCCGCGACATCTCTGGACGCCTAAGTTACTGGCAAGTCACCAGGAGGCGTACCGGGAGCGAGGGGCCTCACCAGTCATAGCCAAAGACCACTGAAGTACCGCCTAGCCACGCCCCTGTCAGGCACGAGTGCAGAGAGGGCAGCACATCTCTTCCGGAAGAATGGATATTTAAGCAGATGTAGCAACCACGCTGGCCCACGCAGATCCTGATTCCTTTCCCCCACCTGCTCCTTTTCCTCTAACATACCCGCATCATCTACACTCCCGCCGACTTGATCCCCTTCATCTCCTGGTTGCTCCCCTCCTCTCCAACCCCCGCCCTCTGCTGCACCTTCACCGTTGTGACCCCCCTACCCTCCACCTCTACACCCTTCATCTCCTTTCCCAAGGTGGCTTCCATCGACTCCCCCTCCCAGATGATGCCCTCTCTCCCTCCATTTATCTCTCCTATCAACTCTGATCCTCACCTCCCCCTTCCTTCCTCTGTCCTTTTCCCAGGCTCCCTCTGTCCCCTTCCCATCCCGTTTTTTTCCGTCTCCCCCACCTACACTTCCTGACTCCCGTCTCTCCCCAGAGTCCTTTTGCATTCCTTTCCCCACTCCCTCTCGTGTCTGCCCTGCCCCCATCCCCCCCTCTTACGAGTACTCTCCCTCTGTCGGCTCCTCCCCCCACTTCGTTTTTTGTCTCCTCCCCCATTTTTTCCCCCTCATCTGTCCAGGTCCCCCTCCCCCCATCTGCCCTTGGCTGTGTTTCAAATGAGTGTTAATTGTTGTGCGTCTATTCCAAAGTGTTGCGAATAGAAATCATACTGTCGCTGGCTGTGATTTTTTTATATCTCTTGCGAACAGAAACCAGACTGTCGCCGTGTTTTTTTAATTGTCTGTCTACTATTTTACCTGTCTGCTTCCCATGTATTGTATCAGCATTGCCAACCCTTTGTTTTATGTTTTAAGTTCCACAATTTTCCCCATTTTACAATTTAAGTCACCGTTTTTATCGCCTGCTTTTATTGTTTATTATCTTCTTCTTCTGTTTTAAAAATTCTGTAGGCTGAAGAGCGGCGTACTAAGCTGCTGCCAACCCGTACCCTCCGGTTGGAATCGAAACTCAATAAAGAAAAGAAAAAGAACCACATTGGCGAAAGCTGACAACCTCATGATCCACCTGCACTGCAATAGCTCTCGTCGGCATGCCAGAGAAGTAGAGACCATCTGAAGTGAAGCTTCGTTTATGGTGCTGTGAAGATTGTTTATTTTCCGCCCGATTCTTGGGCACTAGCCACAGTCCAGATGGTTAGTGTATGTGTCGTCCCGTGGGAGTTATGGAAGGTAGTTGCTGTGTAATTTTTGTTCATGGTATACCTTTCTGAAAGGAATAAAGAACTATTGTGGATCTCTACCAGGATTAGTCATTAAGACCCAATCAAAGAACATTTTACAAATTACTGTCAGCTTCGCCGGCCGCGGTGGTCTAGCGGTTCTAGGCGCTCAGTCCGGAACCGCGCGACTACTACGGTCGCAGGTTCGAATCCTGCCTCGGGCATGGATGTGTGTGATGTCCTTAGGTTAGTTAGGTTTAAGTAGTTCTAAGTTCTAGCGGACTAATGACCTCAGAAGTTGAGTCCCATAGTGCTCAGAGCCATTTGAGCCACTGTCAGCTTCGATAGCGCAAATCACTATAAGGCCTACAAAAATCAGTATGTATATATAGCTTTCTCAATATTACGAATCAACAAGAAAATGTAATCAGAAAATTCCTGTTTCTATAGTATCCAGTGACGATGCTATGTGTTTTTTCAATAGATTTTAAGAGTACCTCGTGTTCCTATTTCTTTCAATTCCAAATCAGCCAGGTGCTAGCAGGTATGAAAACTGCTAAACCATAAGTTTACTGTAACATGTTCACAAAATGCTGACACGAATTATTTACAGGAGAATCAGAAGTTCAAATGGTTCAAATGGCTCAGAGCACTATGGGACTTAACATTTGAGGTCATCAGTCCCCTAGAACTTAGAACTACTTAAACCTAACTAACCTAAGGGCATCACACACATCCATGCCCGAGGCGTAGCGGTCGCGCGGTTCCAGACTGAAGCGCTTAGAACCGCTCGGCCACACTGGCTGGCGAATCGGAAGTCTGGTAGAAACCGACGGGAGGAGAAGGTCAGTTTGGGTTCTGCAAAGATGAGACAAACACGGGAAGCGATACTGACACAACGACTTATCGTAGAAGATAAGTTAAAAAAAAATCCAAATCTACCTTTAGAGTATTTGTAGAGTTGGAGAAAGCTTTAAACAATGTTGACTGGACTATTTGAAATTACTATAGAAGGAGAAGTAAAATATGGCGTGTGAAGGGTTATATAAGAAGGGCCTTCAGTAAATATTGCAACGCATTCTTTTAATCGGGCAGTTTGAGTTGCAAAACAAAAAAAAAACAAAAAACAAAAAAAGCAGAATTTGTTGAGACACATCGTGCAATATTTCCGCTTCAGCCGCTGTAGTTTCATCAGGTTCCTACAGGTGCCGACACTTTACGCAGCCGTCTCAACGGCGTCTGTAGTAGAGGTGCGTTCGAAGTAAAGCACTGTCACTGAATTTCTTTCGGCAGAGCATCACAGACATTTACAGGTGCTTCCAGAATCTCTACGGAGATCTGGCAGTGAACAAACGCACGGTGAATCGTTGGAGAGGCGCCTCTCATCATCGTGGCAGGGTCGCGGAAACCTGTCCGATATCCGGCGTACCAGCTGGCCGCACACAGCGTCCCTCCTGCCATGTTGGAACGTGCAGACACGCCCATTCTAACAGAAAGATCAAAGCCGCTCCCTCACTTTATAAAGTCATGACGATGGTCTTCTTGCGACTCTGAAGCAGTAATTCTGTTTGGCGCCCTCTCTCATGGTTCAGCGGTCAACTCTGAAGTCTACTGTGCTATCCTCAGGAAATTGACAGAAACCACTTCAGTGTGTTAGTCTCAACAAAAGTACAAACGAATTTCTCCTTCTTCATGGTAACTAAAGCCATGACACAAGTTTGCGCAACTGAGAGCAACTCACGAAACTTCATTGGTCTGTTCTTACTCGTCCACCATAGAGCCCGGATCTCGCACCTTCCGACTTTCATCTGTTTGGTCCAATGAAAGATGCACGGCGCGGGAAGCAGTACGTGGATGTTGGGAGGTTATCGATGCAGTAAGGTCTTGGCTCCGAAGTCAATCAGTAGATTTGTACCATGCGGGCGTACTGGCCCACCAAGTGAGGTAGAGTAAGGCCGTCGCACTGAACGCAGATTGTGTTGGAAAGTAGAGTGTTGTAGCCAAAAGAGTGGAGAATAGTATACTGTATGAATAAAATCAACCTGTTTTCAGAAAAAAAAATGTGTTGGCTTACATACTGAATGACTCTCGTACAACTTCCATAAAAATAAAACTTTTGTTTTATGTATCGAAGGACATGAAAGGGAAGCAGTAGTTAATAAAGGAGGGAGATAGTAGTGGCCAATCCAAGATGGTATTCAACCTGTACACTGAGAATGATGTAAAGGAAACCAAGAAGAAGATTGGAAAGAGAATACAGTTCAGGGAGAAGCAATAAAACTTGACGTTTTGACGATGGAATTGTAATTGTGTCAGAGACGGCATAGGACTCGGGAAACAGATAATCTTTGGAGAAAAGGTTGTAAGATGAACAACAACAACACTAAAACAAAGTCAATGGAATGTTGTCGTATTCATGCAATGCTGAGAGATTTCGATTGGAAAGTGAGGCAGTGAAAGAAGTAGATTCCGTTTGCTACATGGAGAGCTAAATAACTGACGATGGCCCAAGTATACTGAATATAAAATGGAGACCGGGAATAACAGAAATTTTGACTTCTGCGAATTAAAATTCTGTCTATAATTCACTGTTATTATTTATCATAAATGGAAAGCACGTAGGGTAGGACATATACCACAATTCTGTGCGAAAGGTGTTTGCTAAAATAACCCAAGCACCTAGACAACGAAGCCCTCTGTCACATACTGTCTTCAGTTTACATGCAGAAAATATCACAAATAAATAGCAAAAAATATTACTAATCAATTTTAAATCACTGACGCTGTTCTAGACACAAAGCTCTTTGCAGACGACCAAGTTAGTTTAGGTGGAAGAGAAGATGATATGCAACATCTGCCTTCTGTGCCTGTTTGTAGTAAAGAAGTATGATATAAGTACTTCCATACCAGACACAAAAGTGGGTTTGAACCAGTTAGGACGAAAATAGATATTAATAATGAACACTAGAACTAAGTAACAAATTTCTCCCTTTCAAATCAAATGACGCAATGAATATAAAGCTACCGATATAACACTACCGATGTGATACAATCTAACGGAATTTTAATGTAAGGGAAGGAATACACTACTAAAACTTTGCGAAGTGATGGAAATGCCATCGTCGATATGTGAGCGTGAATTTTGCACACTTATTAAACGGCAGATAAAACGGATAGAACGTACAAAGATGAAATTTCCGACAGCAGTAGGTTGGTTGGTTGGTTGGTTTTGGGGAAGGAGACCAGACAGCGTGGTCATCGGTCTCATCGGATTAGGGAAGGATGGGGAAGGAAGTCGGCCGTGCTCTTTCAGAGGAACCATCCCGGCATTTGCCTGGAGTGATTTAGGGAAATCACGGAAAACCTAAATCAGGATGGCCGGACGCGGGATTGAACCGTCGTCCTCCCGAATGCGAGTCCAGTGTCTAACCACTGCGCCACCTCGCTCGGTCCCGACAGCATTAGCTGGCTACACATTACTTGATAGAAAGAGGAATGCAGATGCCTGGAAAGAATTAAACTTGTTTAATCGGAATGATGTAATAGAGAAGCGTGAAAACAAATGCAAAGATGAAGAAGCCAGAACAGAAAGACACTCCTAAAGTATAACCTGAAGTTGGGAAAAAGGAATATTGGTCGGCAAATAAAATGATGGACAGAGCAAAGTACCTGAAGGCAGGACATAGCATTCGAGCCGACTTCAAAAATTAAGTTACACATTATTATGGCAGGCCAGATAACTTCCAAAGATCTAGCGCTACACTCCAAAATTGAACAGATACGAGTACATGGTACTATATTTGGGCATAGACACAAAATCTCTGCAAACAACAAAACATTCTACCATTACTTCAGATCCTCGATGATAAAAATCAGCTACTTGGTCACATAGCCATTCGAGAACAGCTGTGTGAACATCCTCATCCTCTTAAACTCTGCAATTGCTGCGAATCAGTTCTGTGACTGCCTGGACACTGTCAACCGTGACCGATGCCAATACCTTTTTTCCCGATCGGCATCAACAGCGTCTGCACGGCCTTTCTCAAATTTTTGGCATCGTTTCACTATGGTCAGGACGCAGCTGATGTTCCCTGAGACGCGCTTCAGTCAGTCGTGAAATACTTTCGTACATAATTCGATTCTTAGGAAACACGGAAAACGTAAATCTGGGTAACTGGAAGGGGATGTGAATCGTGGGCCTCTCAAATACAAATGCAGGATGCTAACCATTGTATTACCAGACATGAGACTTGGTTCTTAGAATTCCTTTTGACCAGCTTAATTCAGTGCTCCGCATCTAACTGGTAACGTACACCTCGCGGTTCCAAGTATGCGAGATATTAACGAAGCCACGGTTATCGTATCAAATTCCCTCATTTGTGCATCAATTTCGTTAGGAGCAACGTTCATTAGACTTGGGCTCAGAATTAAAGAAAAATAATAAATCAACGTGGTAATACGAATAATTTTAGAACCGAAATAGAATACCCTTCAGAGAATTACTCATGTATTAATTATCACTGCAGGTTCCACAACAGATGTCTGCAAAATTGCCGCGAATGAGACTACCTTTTATGGTGGTTTAGCATTTGAGCGCTTGACGTATTGAGGGTCAGCGCCTGTAAATATTTTTCTTTGAACCCTGATTGGGTAATGCATATTACGAGGTATGTAATTAATGTTTTTGTAAGTTGATGTTACAAAGTTAAACGGCATTTGCTTGGTCTCACCATATACATTAGGCTCTTTTTCCGATTAACAGTATGTTTTGCAACTGTACTTTGATGTTCTTATGCAATCGCAAACCGAAAACAAAGAGCTTTAAGCCTTTCTTACATTCTGTTGATTGATCTCTAAGTATAATTTTTACGTAGACTTGTACGAGAGTGTCAGAGGAGGTATGGCCAACAATCATGAACATTGATTGGCGACTCCATGGCGTGTTGTGTGCACCACTACCGAATAGTGGATAAAATTGGAAGGAAAATCAGCATTGGCCGTATTTTCTTGTTTTATTGTCAGCAAAATCGATTTTCGGTCACTTAGTGACCATCCTCGTTGCTAGAAGTTAAAAATTTTCACATAACGATCAGAGAGTATAAAACCGAAAATCACAACTACATCTGCGTATGAACATAACAGTTGGTAGGAACATACCCGTAATGTACAATTAAAATTGGTAGGTACTGGTATCAAGTTATAACCACAAGCTTAGAGCAATCACATAAACTGAGGCCGTTGTTTACATTCACCTGTACAGCAGACCTTGGTGTGACAGGGCTTGGAACGCCCTCTATGTGGCATGTGTCACGTGAAGACTTAATATTACTGTTTTGCAAGATATTAACACAAAATACCTCTTGTGCATTTGTGACTCATGAAGTAATACAAATTTAAAATGTACGTAAAAAACATAGTAGACGAAGGGGGAAGGAAACATCTAAAATACCCTAGCGTATTGTTTTCTTTTTTTAAAAAAAACTTGCAAAACATAAGACAGATCGATAATAAGTTGTCAGAGTGCAGGACAAGTAAAAGAGAAAAAGAAAAGGAAAAAGAATAATATACGAATAACATGAAATGAGGTATAACACAGTTTTGTTAAAAAACATAGTACCCGTCATCTGGCGTGGGAAGTTAGAAGTACAACGTTCGTTTTTTACGTAAACTGTTACGCTAAAACTAACGAGTCAAATATATAAAACATAGTAATACTACGAAAATACCATTATGTAATAATTAAAAGACCGTGAAACACAAAATTCATTATAAAAAAGTTTTGAAGGTGTAGACAAACTATTTTGCTATCGTATTTAACGACGCGTTGATGTACATATCATTCGTCCCATTTGGACAAGCTAACATTTTTTATAACACTGGTTGTACGCTTCCACATCAGCACTGGGTCAGAACCCATACATACATTCACAAGTTGATAAAACAGTAATAAAATTTCCAAGCAACAGGTATTGAATACTAATAAAATAATTTGATTTTACATAATTTATAGGAGGAGTAGGACAAATATGAAATAAAGGCAGATTTAAAAATACCTATAATTCTAATTGTGTTTTTTTCTTTATTGTTATTTCATTCCCCTGCCACATATTGGCAGGGGAGGGCTGTCAGCGGCACAATCCGCCGCTCTTCAGCCGAATGACATTACAACTTAAAATAAGAATAAAATGTTACATACATAAGGCGAGAAAGGGGAACTTAAAACAGAATAATGGGAGAAAATGGAGGTAAAAAAGAGACTAACATGGAGACGTTCATGGAGGACAGTTAAAAGTCACCAGAAAGTTAAAAAACACAGTTGGCTAGTCTTCAAAACTCAGAAGACCCTAAATGGACATGCACACGTTAAAAGTCGCCCACAGATGTAAAAACTCTCCGGAACAACACACTTAAAATCCACTTGGAGGACACACGAGGAAGAATAAAACTGCCAGGCATGACCTGCCGAGGGAAAGGGCAGATAGGATGGAAAAGGAGGGGAGAGCATGGGGAAGCAGGGGAAGCGGCGGGATGAAGAGAGGAGGGTCATCAGTGGGTACACGAAGAGGCAGGGGACACATGGGGGCGGGAAATGAAGAGGGAAGACAGGACTGGAGGGAGTGCAGGGACACTGAAAGGAGGCACAAGAGATGGAGTGGGAGTAGGAGGGGGAAGCCGCTCAGGAGGAGGGAGGGGGAGGAGAGGAGGAGGCAGGAAGATGGGGTTAGAGTTGGTCGGAAGGGTAGATGTCAGGGCAAAGCTCATCACCCGGGAAGGGTAGACAGTGGAAGTTGCGTTGGGAAAGGAGATGGTGGGTGTGGAGATGGAGAGAGGGTGGGACACAACGGTAAAGGTGCAGCAACTGGTTGGGGGTGGAGAGGAAGGGAGACACCAGGGGGTGAGTGGGATCAAGGCGGCGGCAATATACAGTGTGCCGATGTGTTCAAGGAAACTGAGAAGGTGGGGGTAGGGGACAAGGTCGCAGAGGATGCGTGTGGGGGACGGAAGTTGAATGCGGAAGGCGAGGTAGAGCGCATGGCGTTCAAGGATTTGGAGGGCTTTATAGAACTTGGGAGGGGCGGAAATCCAAGCTACGCTGGCATAACAGAGGATGGGACGGATCAAGGATTTGTAGGTGTGAAGGATGGTGGAAGGATGCAGACCCCACGTCAGGCCAGACAGGAGTTTCAGGAGGGGGAGGCGGTTGTGAGCTTTGTTTTGGATGGTAAGGAGATGGGGAGTCCAGGTGAGGTGGCGGTCGAGTATGAGGCCAAGGTATTTGAGGATAGGAGTGAGGTAGATATGACAGCCATAAATGGTGAGGTAGAAATCATGGAGGCGGAAGGAGTGGGTGGTGTGGCCTACGATGATTACCTGGGTCTTGGAGGGATTAACACGGAAGAACCACTGGTTGCACCAAGCGGTGAATTGGTCAAGGTGGGTTTGGAGGGTACGTTGAAGGGTAGGGTAGGATAAAGGGCTAGGAAGGCGGTGTCATCAGCGAACTGGAGAAGATGAACAGGAGGGGGAGGTTTGGGCATATCAGCAGTGTACAGGAGATAGAGGAGAGGGGAAAGGACAGAACCTTGGGGCACGCCGACGGAGGGATAGAAAGTATGGGAGTTGGAATTGTGGATAGTCACATAGGAGGGACGATGGGAGAGGAAGGAAGCAACGAGACGGACGAACTTGATGGGGAGAGCATACGTATGGAGTTTGAAGAGGAACCCGGGATGCCAGACACGGTCATAGGCATTCTGGAGATCAAGGGAAACAAAGATAGCAGAGTGATGGGAGTTAAGTTGGAGGGAAAGAAGATTGATAAGTTTAAGGAGCTGGTCGTCGGTGGAGAAGGAAGGCCCAAAGCCACATTGGGTAAGAGGAAGGAGGCAGTGGTGGTTAAGGTGGCGGTGAATACAGCGAGAAAGGATGGCCTCGAAGACCTTACTGAACATGGAGGTGAGGCAGATTGGACGATAGGAAGAGGTATCAGAGGGGGGTTTGTTAGGTTTAGGGAACAGCAGGACACGGGAAGTCTTCCACAGGTCGGGGTAAAATCCAGTGGAGAGGAGGACATTGTACAGGGTAGCAAGGACAGACAGGAAGGATGGAGGGGATTCCTTGAGGTGACGGTAGGTGACGCCATCATGATAAGGAGCAGTGTTGCGTTTGGAGCGGAGGATAAGTGTGATGTCTTGTGTGGTGATGGGAGTGTTGATGTCTGAGGGGGGTAACCGATTGAAGTACTGGAAGCTAGGGGTGAGCGTGGGGACAGAGGTGTCAGTGCAGTCAAGGACGGTGGGGAAGAGGGAGTAATCAAAATGGGGATCGTCAGGAATGGAGAAGACCTCGGATAGGTGGGAAGCAAAATGGTTAGCCTCACTGAAGTTGTCAGGAAAGGGTCGATCGTCATGGAGGATGGGGTAATGCGGGGCGGGATGGCTACCAGAAAGGCGGTGGAAGGCTGACCAGTACCTGGAGGAGTTGACAGGGAGGGTGGAGTTTAAGCATGTGCATGTCTGGCGCCAGTCCAAGCGTTTCTTTGCTCTAAGGAGGTTCCGGATATGTTGCTGTAATTGCCGGTGGTGGGTGAGAGTATTTCGGTCATGAGTGCAGAGGAAGGAGCGGTAGAGTCTGCGGGATTCACTCAGAAGAAGGATGCCCTGTGGAGGAAGCATAGGGCGGTGAGGGTGGATGAGTTTGGTAGGGACATGAGCCTCCACAGCGTCAGTGATGGTCTTCTGAAGGAAGGAACAGGCATGGGTGATGTCATCAGGGTGGTGAAAGGTGAGGGGGTGGCTTTCGACCTGTAAGGCAATGGATTCCCGGTAGGCATCCCAATTGGCACAGTGGTAGTCATGGACAGACTTTGGAGAGGCAGCTGGGCGAGTGGCTGCAGTGGTGGGACAGGTAGAGGAGATGGTGAGAAGGACAGGGAGATGGTCACTACCAACAGCATCGAGGACATCAATGGCGATGCGACCAAGGAGGTTGGGGGAAGCGAGGATAACATCAGGGGTGGAGTTACTTTCAGGATGGGTGTGCTGTGGGAGAGGAACAAGGTCACCATGGAGGGTGGCAAGGAACTGATGCCACCGCCGAAGGGTGGCAGGGTCACAGCTGTGGATGTTGAGGTCAGTGGCGATCACATAGGTGGAGAAGGTACGGTCAACATGAAAATGAAGTCAAAGGGGAGAGGAGATGCGGGGCGGATATAGATAGTGGCACAGGTGATGGTGAGGGAGGGAAAAAATAGGCTGAGAAGAAGGTGTTCGGTGGGGTCATTGAGGAAGGGTTGTGGCCGGACAGGTATATGCCTGAGGTGGCCTATAGCGACCCTGCCTTGGACTAGGGGAAGGGGATTGTCAGTGCAGTGAAGGAGATAAGGGGAGGTGCGGACAACGTGGTGGGGTTGGAGGAAGGTTTCATTAAGGATGAAGGAGTCAACCTGGTGCTGGGAGAGGGTATGCATGAAGAGGTATTTGTTTGCAGGGAGGAAGCGAATGTTGAGGTAGAGGAGACGATACTGTTGACACGCCAGGAGGTTGGAGGTGGGAAGGGTGTGGGCAGGGGAGAGAGGGGCTTAAACGAGGGTGCCGAGGCGGGTGAAGGTAAAGTGGGCCTCATTGTGGGAGTAGGTGGTGTAGGTGTTTAAGTTGAAAACAGAGCGGGTGGCAAGGAAAATCTGCTGGAGCGTGTGGGGGCGCTGGAAGGGGTGGATGTTCTGCAGGACGATGGTGAGGAACCGGATGATGTCTTCTGCTGTAGGGGGAGGGCGGAGGGAATTATTAGGGTGGATAGGTGGGTCGATGGGGCTAACAGGGACAGTGAGTTCAGGGTTGGAGGGAGGGGGCTTGGCTTTGCACTTGGAGGAATAGGTGGGGTGAAGTTCATTGCAGGTGTTGCCGGACAGGGGGGAGGCGAGGTTGGGACACTGTTTAAGGAGGTGGGAGGCTTTACAATGGGGGCAGGTGGGTGGGATCTTGCAGTTTAGGGTGAGATGGTCGTTGTACAGAAGACAGCGCTGGCAGCGGTAGGATTAAGGAGGGGAACGGGACGGGTCAACAGGGTGGCAGTGGTTGAAAATCTGGGCTCCCTGCGTGGGGAGATGGTCGATGGAGGAGGCACACTCTGTAAATATATGCATGAGGAAAGTAGGGCCAGAGGAGTTGTAAATACGGCGGACAGAGCGGACTTCCAGGGCAGGGTGGGCGTTCAGTTCTGCCAACACCTCAGCCTCCGTGACCACAGGGCTGAGTTTTGTGATGACGGAGGTGAGGGTCGGCAGACGACGAGGCGGTTGGGGCTGACAAGGAGGGGAGGATGGAAGGAATGGGGTGAGGGATGCATGGGCCCAAAGGTGATGCGGGGAAGGCGCCGAAAGAGATCAGTATGCGAGGATGGAGAGGGAGACTTGATGAGAACAGAGTCTCTGCGAGGTACAAGTTGGGTGATGGGTGCACTGGGGATGTACTTCCAGATTTCAAGGGTGAAGGTGTGGGCATTCAGGAATTTAGGATCAGGGTTGGCTAGGACAAGGGTACACAGGGAGGGGGCTGGGAGGAGGGAGGTGGGGTGGTATCCATAGAGGGGTCAGTGGGAGGTGGGGCGGGCAGTGGCTTTTTGGATGAGGGAGTAGAGGAGATGTGGCCACTGGGCCGTTTGGAATATTTTTTGGCGGGTGTTGCCTGGTAGGAGGGATGAGGGACTGGATGGATGGTTAGGTGGTGGGAGGCAGGGCCCTCCTGTGAGGCAGTAGCACTGGATGAGAGGGTAGGGCGCTCTGTGGCGGCGACTGTGGCGTGGCGGGCGGTGACTCGGGCAGGGGGAAGCAGTGGTAGTTGCAGGGGGAGAGGGGGAAAGTCGTCTCGGCGGGTGACAGAAGCGGGAGGGGGGTGGGAGCAGGGGCAGAGGCAGGAGCAGGAGCAGCAGCAGATGCAGTAGCAGGGGTAGGAGCAGGAGTGACATACAGGTGGGGATACAGTGATGGGGAGGAGATAGATGGGGAGGAGACTGTGAGTAGGGGAGGTGGATGAGACGGGTTAATCCCAGAGGAAGCACTCCATGATGTTACAGTGGGTGCAGGTGAATGGGAGGTGTAGATGATGGTGGTAGTTGGGGTGTCAATGATCGCTGGCAGTCCCCACGGGTGACAGGAAACGCCGAAGTACAAAGGGGAGGAAAACAGGGGGTGGCGACGAGCACTGGGCAGCGGTGAGCACAGGGCTTCGGCGGCGGCGGCGGCGGCGGCGGCGGCGGCAGCACTAGCAGCGAACACCGAGAGACGGCGGCGGCGGCGATGGCAGGAGTAGCAGCGAGCACCGAGAGACGGCGACCAGGCGGCGGCGGCAGGCACGGAGAGGTGGCGGCGGCGGCGGGCAGCAGTGACGGTGTACAGACGAGCAACAACACGACAGGCACGGTTGAGGCTCTTCCACGTCGAAGATATACCCTGGGAGTAGCCCAGGCAGTGCGAGACCCCGATGAGGAGGTGAGGGAATCCAAACCTCGAATGCCTCTAATTGTGTTATTGAAATAAATTTAAAATACAAGGTGTGAAGAAGTAGTACGTATCACACATCGAGAAATCATCAATAGGAAGGACAGGTAATAGTGCCACTTATTCCAGAAATGTACATCATACTGTAGAGAAATTACAAACAGGTTATGCATGAATCCATCACTTATTCAAACAGTAAAGGAATTGTTAACATACAAGAAAAATAATTGCGTAGAATTGAAAACAGGTTCAAATCACTTTGTGTCAACACCTAAGAAATGTCGACTGTAGTAAAATTATGTTCAATAGGCGTCCAGAAGTTCTGAAAATTGTGGAACAAAAGGGAGCATACTCTTTAAACACCAAAATTTTTTATCGTTATTAGAACAAACCGAAAACATGTATGGCTATGTGTTGAGATAGTAGGAATAGCGGCCATTGTAAGTGTTCTGAGGCGTTGTATATAAGGGATAACAAGCAACTGACTACGAGCATCGCCGGCGGTACCTCGCTACGAGTACCGCTAGTCGATTTGTGATTTCGTGAACTAATCGAAGTGTTAGGGTTGCATGTGCCAGCCAGCCAGCCAGCCAGCCAGCAAGCAGCAGCAGCAGCAGCAGGAGCGGTCCAGCCAGCAGCGGAGGCGGCGGCCCCGGTCGCGGCAGCAGCAGCTGCGTCGTTCCTGCCACCAGTCGCCAGCGCCAGCAGCGTGCGACTTCGGCGTCCATCTTCGTCTGTCCCCGGTTTTCCTCTCTCGTTTCCGTCCTGCACTGTCTTAGTTTCTACCTGTCGGCATGTCAGCCCCCACCACCACTGCCACTACTACCACCAATGCCATAGTTTATACTTCGCCCTCCGCCACCGCCACCACCACCATTACATGGTGTGCCCAGTCACCCCCCTCTCTTTCCATCCCTCCTCTTCTAACTCTCCCTTCGTCCACGCTCTTCGTCACCCCATCCCCAGCTTCTTCCTCTCGCTCCTCTACCTCTGATCCCTTCCCCCCACTCCCCCAGCCTGTCACTGCAGCACCAGCTCGGGAGGTGGCCCAACTGGCCACTGCCCATGCCCTCAGCTCTTCCCATCGCCTTCTCCATCGCCATTGCCGTCGCCTTCACCCTCACCATCACCATCTCTGGCACCGACTACTGCGTCCACGCCAGAACCTGCCACTTCCCGCCACCTCCCTATAGCTCCCGTCCCTTATGTCACCACTCCCCTTCCGCTGCCCTTACACGCCCTAGTCGCACCACCACCTCCTCCGCTGCCAAAAACGCCCCACCCCGTCCTCCTTCCCCCCCAGGATGCCATCAATGTTTCCCAGCCTGGCCCTGCTCCCTCCGCCTCCGCTTCCGCCTCCGCCTCCGCCTCCTCCCCTTCATCTTCCTACAAATACCTCCTCTCTCGTCCCAATCCTTCCCTTCTCGAGGCCCAGAACCTCTCCCTCCTTCTCTGCCAACATTTTCCTGGTGCCCCCATCTCCCTCCTCACTCCCAGAAGAGACTCAGTTCTCATCTCCTCCCCCAGCCCCACCCTCCATACTGACATCCTCTCCCGCATCCCCATCACCTGGTTTGGCCCCAATGCCTCCCTCACCCCTGCTCCTTCCCTGTCTCCTACCTGCCAACCCCAACCACCGCATCGCCCGCCAACCCTCACCGCCATGATCACTCAGCTTAGTCCGATGATCATGGAGGAGGAGGTGTTGGCGGAGCTCAAGGCGCATCCCTCGCTGGAGGTGCCGGCAGTCAGCCGCATTTTTAATTCTGCTGGCCCCACCCGCCTTATGCAGGTTTTCTCAGAAGACACCCCCTCCATTGACCACCTCCTGAAGAAGGGTGCCCTCCTCTTCAACCAGTGATACAAGGTCGACCCCTCCCACTCCCATCCTCAATCCCTCCGCTGCCAGAGGTGTCTGCACTACAACGCACATACAACAGCTGAGTGCCGCGAGGCCCCCACCTGCCCGCATTGTAAGCAAGTGCACTTCCTCCGGCAGTGCCCTAACCTTCAGTCCCCTCCCTCCTGTAGTACCTGCAATCTGCCACATCCCACCTACTCCCATAAATGTAAAGCCCGACCCCCTCCGACTACTCCTGAACTCACTGTCCCTGTCTGCCCTCTGGACGCCCCCACCCCTTCTGTCAATTCCCTTCGTCCCCCCCCCCCCCCACCGCAGAGTACATCATCAGGTTATTCACCATTGTTCTGCAAAACGTCCACCCTTTCCAGCATCCTCACACCCTCCAACAGATCTCCCTCTCCACCCATTCCGTCTTCCACCTACAAATGTATGCCACCTACAAATGTACGCCACCTACTCCCACAACCAGGGTCATTTCACCTTCTCCTGTCCCGACACCCTCGTCTAAATCCCTGTCATGGCGCGACAGCACCGTATCTTGTTCAACATCTATTCCCTTCCCGCCAACAAAAACTTATTCATGCACACCCTCGCCACCCACCGTGTGGATGGCTTCCTCCTTAATGAAACCTTTCTTCAGCCCCACGACACCATTCACACCTCGCCCTATCTCTTTCACCACTCCGATAATCCTCTCCCAATAGCGCATGGCGGAGTTGCCATTGGTCACCACCGCCAGATCCCTGTTCGGCTCCAACCTCTCCTTCCTGACCCCACCGAACACCTGATCCTTAGTCACTTCTTCCCTGGCCTTACCATCACCTGTGCAACCATCTACATCTGCGCCAACGCCCCACTTCCTTTTGACTTCCTCTCCCACATTGACCGTACGTTCTCCTCCTACGTGATCGCCGCCGACCTTAACATCCATAGTCGTTCTGCCGCCCAGTTACGGCGGTTGCATCAGTTCCTCTCCTTCCTACAAGGCGACCTCATCCCCATTCCCCAGCACACCCGCCCTGAATCCAACTCCACTCCCGATGTCATCCTCTCCTCCCCTAACCTCCTTGGCCGCATAGCGGTGGATGTCCTGGTCCCCATTGGTAGTGACCATCTCCCTGGCATCCTCACCATTTCAGACGGTCGTCGCCCCCATTGCCCCGTCCTGACCCTCGTACTGACCCTCCCCCATGATTATTCCCATGCCGACTGGAATGCCTACTGGGATACCCTCTATACCCAGGGCGATAGCCACCCCTCACCTACCACCACCCTGATGATATTACCCATGCCGCCTCCTTTCTCCAGCAGACCTTGTCTGTGGCTGTGGAGGCTCATGTCCCTTCTGTAGCCATCCACCCCCACCATCCTACTTTATCACCACAGGCCGTCCTCCTTCTCTGTGAATCCCGCCGTCTCTACTGTGCCTTCCTTCACACGCATGACCCGGACACACTACAACACCACCGGCAACTACGACGACACATCAGAAACTTGCTCGCAGCTAAGAAACGCTGGGACTGGCGACAGACATGCACCCGTCTTAATGCTACACTTCCTATCAACTCATCCAAGTACTGGTCAGCCTTCCGCCGCCTTACCGGATCTAAGCCCCCTCCCTACTACCCTCTCCTTCATGATGATCAACCCTTCCCTGACAAACTTAGTAAGGCCAATCACGTTGCCTCCTAGCTTTCCAATGCCTTTACCGTCCCCGACGATCCCCAATTCGATTACTCCCTCATCCTGGATGTCCGCAATCGAACTGACACCGCTGTCCCTCCCCTCACCCCTGGTTTCCAGTACTTGGACAACATTGCACACACCGAACTCAATGCCCCATCACTACTCAGGATCTCATCGCTACACTCCACACGAAACGCAACACCGCTACTGGTCACGATCGTGTCACCTATCGCCACCTTTGTGAAGCTCCTGCCTCCTTCCTCTCCAGTCTGGCCAGGCTCTATAATGTGGTCCTGTCCACCGGCTACTACCCCGACCTGTAGAAAACCTCCTGCATCCTGATGTTCGTTAAACCCGACAAACCGCCGTCCGCTGTCTCCTCCTACCGTCCCATCAGCATCAGTCTTCAGCAAGGTCCTGGAAACCATCCTTACCCGACGCATCCACCAGCATCTCCGCCAGCACCGCCTCCTTCCCGTTACCCATTGTGGCTTTCGGCCGTCCTCCTCTAGCAATGACCTTCTCCTTCACATCACTCATCTCCTCTCTGAACAGCTTAATTCCTGTTGCTCCACTCTCTTCCTCTACCTCGACCTCGAACGCGCCTGTGACCGTATGTGACATTCCGGTCTCCTCTTCAAGCTCCGAACCTTCGCCCTTCCTATTAAGTACATCCGCCTGATCGGGTCCTTTCTTTCCCAACGTCCTTCCTATGTCACCATCCATAACACGGATTCCTACACCTTCTTCCCCTCTGCCGGTGTGCCCCAAGGTTCCATCCTCTCCCCTCTTCTGTACCTTTTGTATATGGCTGACATGCCGCCGCCTTCACCCCCCAACCACTTTCTCCAGTGTGCCGATGACACTGCCTTCCTTGCTCTCGCTCCCACCCTGCAGCATTCTCAACACCTTCTCCATTCCCATCTTGACAGATTCACCACTTGATGCAAGCAGTGGTTGCTTAAGGTCAATCCTTCCAAAACCCAGGCGATCATTGTTGGCAAAACCACCCATTCCTCCCGCTTCCTCGACTTCTGTGTCACCGTCTATGGCCGTCCTATCGCCCTCACCCCCACCCTTAAGTACCTTGGCGTCACCCTTGACCATCGCCTCTCCTGGACCTCCCACCTACAGACAATGCAAGCCAAGGCACACTCCCGACTCTGTCTCCTCAAGCTCCATTCTGGCGGTACATGGGGTCTGGACCCCTCCACCATCCTCCACACCTATAAATTCCTCATCCGCCCTATCCTCTGGTATGCTCACCCTGCCTGGATCTCCGCTCCTCCTAACTTTTACAAATCCCTTGAGATCCTTGAATGCCATGCTCTTCACCTCGCCTATTGCATCCATCTCCCCTCCCCCACGCCGATCCTGTGTGACCTTATTCTGTTCCCCCACCACCTCCTTTTCCGCGAACTGATATGGATCCTCTACACCTCCCGTAAACTCGATCCTCCTCATCCACTTGTCTCTCACATTGTCTCCCACCCCCGCCAGCTGCTGCGTTTGTATTTCCACGTCCCACCTGCTCTCCATCTCTCCACTCTCCTTACCCTCTCCCAAGGTGGCTTCCACCAGCTCCGCCTCCCTGATGATGCCCTCCTCCCCTCCATCTACCCCTCCTACCAACTTTGATACTCCCCGCCCTCTTCCTGTGTTTGTTCATATGGGCACCCTCTTCCCTTCTCTCCCCCTTCCCTCCCTCCTCCCTTTCTCCCCACTCCTCCCCTGGGATTCCCCTACCCCCATACCTTCCTTCCTCCCATCATCTCCTCTGCCATTGGCATCTTTGCTCTCCCATCTCTCTTCCCCACCACCTTCTTCCCCTCTTGGCAGGTCTCCGGACTCGCACACATTAAGTGGACATTCGCGCACCCAAGATCATTGCCATCAGTTTCTTGTGTGTGTTTTTGATTTAGTGTTTTTCGCCACAATGCTCCTTCGTTCACTTGTACCGTCTAAGTCATCAGTGTTTGTTAGCAGTGCCGACAGTATTTCGTGTTTTTTTCTTGAGTGTGAACAGCATCATGTTTTTAATTTTTGTATCTACTGTTTTTTTACCCACCAATCTGTTACCTTTCTGTCTTCATTCTCTCTTATTTGTAATGCCTGTGGCTGAAGAACGGAGTAGATTTATCTGCTGCCAGCCCACCTTTGTATGACGTGAAAAATAACAATAAAGAAAAAAAAACCTGACTACAATTACCTCACGTGGATCTCTCATCTCCGCTCCATCCAATCCAAAGCCCACAACTGCCTCCAACCCCTCGAACTCCTGTCTGGCTGGACATGGGGGCTGCACCCCTCTACCATCCTCCACACCTAGAAATCCTTAATCCGTCCCATCCTCTGTTATGCCAGTCCCGCCTGGATATCTGCCTCCCCCCCCCCCCAATTTCTATAAGTCCCTCCAGATCCTTGAGCCTCATGCACTCTGCCTCACCTTCCATATACACCTCACGTGCCCCATGCGGATCCTCTATGACCTCATTCATTTCCCCCATCTGCTCCTATTCCTCGAACATATCTGCATAGTCTACACCTCCCGCCGCCTTGATCCCCCTCTCCCCCTCACCCCCTGGTTGCTCCTCTCCTCTCCCATCCCCGCCCCCTGCTATGCCTTTACTTTTGTGTCCCCCCTACCCTCCACCTCTACACCCTCGTCTCCTTTCCCGAGGAGGCTTCCATCAACTCCCCCTCCCGGATGATGCCCTCTCTCCCTCAATCTATCCCTACTATCAACTCTGATCCTCACCCCCCTCCTTTCCTCTTTCCTTTTCCTGGGATCCCTCTTCCCGCCCCCCTTCCATCCTGTTTTCTCCCCGCCAAACCTCTCCCTACCTCCCCTCCCCCCCTAAGTCCTTTTGTATTCCCCTCCTCTGCCTTCCCCACTCCCGGTCGCCTCTGCCCAGCACCCTGCACCCCTCTTATGGGTCCTCATCCTCCATCGGCTCCTTTCTTCCTTCTCCCCCTTTTTTATTTTCCCATCATCTGTCCAGTTTCCCCCCACCTGCTCTCGGCTGTGGTATGTCACATTTGCTAACTTTTTAGTGCAGTGTTCCAGTGATTGTTCAGTGTTGTTTGTCTTTCTAGTGTTGCGAACAGAAACCATGCTGTTGCTGGGTGTGAATTTTATGTCTTTTGCGAACAGAAACTGACTGTCGCCGTGTTTTTTAATTGTGTCTATTATTTTACCTGTCTGCCTCGTATGTGTTTTATTCGTATCATCATCCCTTTGTTCTATGTTTTAAGTTCCACGATTTTTTTTTCGCCATGTTCCTGTTTAAGTCTCCGATTTTATCGCCTGATTTTATTATTTATTCTCTTCATCTTTTTTACAAAGTCTGTAGGCTGAAGAGCGGTATACTACGCTGCTTCCAGCCCGTCCCGTTCGGGGACAATCGAAATTCAATTAAAAAAAAAAACTGACTACGAATTGCCAATTCTGATGATTCGCAATAAGTTTTTCATTGGAAATCGGAAAATCGGAGAACCATTCCCAAAATTGCGTTCTTCTCGATATCGTTTCCTCGTTAAGTAGGGCGATATCTGGAGATTTATGATGGCAAAAAATCTCCATCTCTTCCATAAGGTCTAGAAAGCGTCCTTTTTCACCCTTGTGCAACAACTTCAATTGCGATGCCAAATTTGGAGTTGTATGACCAGTAGCTATCAGATGGTCTGCGAAATTCGCTTTTACCGCAATATCTTTCCTCTCAAGTGCTACGTGTTCACGGAACCTCGTTTCTAATTTTCTTCCGGTTTGCCCTATGCATATATTTGACTCCTTTGTCTTAACGTATCAGTTGACGTAAATCACGAACGTTGTACTTCTAACTTCCCACGCCAGATGGTGGGTACTATGTTTTTTAAAAAACTGTGTCATACCTCATTTCATGTTATTCGTATATTATTCTTTTTGCTTTTCTTTTTCTCTTTTACTTGTCCTGCACTCTGACAACTTATTATCGATCTGTCTTACGTCTTGCAAGTTCTTTTTTTTTTTTTTTAAATACGCTGGTGTATTTTCGTGTATTTTAGGTGTTTCCTTCCCCCTTCGTCTACTATGTTTTTTACGTACATTTTAAATTTGTATTACTTCATGAGTCACAAATGCACAAGAGGTATTTTGTGTTAATATCTTGCAAAACAGTAATATTAAGTCTTCACGTGACACATGCCACATAGACTGCGTTCCAAGCCCTGTCACACCGAGGTCTGCTGTACAGGTGCATGTAAACAGCGGCCTCAGTTTATGTGATCGCTCTAAGCTTGTGGTTATAACTTGATACCAGTGCCTACCAATTTTAATTGTACATTACAGGTATGTTCCTACCAACTGTTATGTTCATACGCAGATGTAGTTGTGATTTTAGGTTTTATACTCTCTGATCGTTATGTGAAAATTTTTAACTTCTAGCACTGAGGATGGTCACTAAGTGACCGAAAATCGATTTGCTGACAATAAAACAAGAAAATACGGCCAATGCTGATTTTCCTCCCAATCATGAATATGACTGGAATGACATTCGAAGGAAAACAGTCTAGTAACAGTGAGCACACAGATGCATAGCTTAAGCGGTTGTAGCACTTCTTCAACTTCGATACCGTATAACAAATTTTTCTACTGGAAGCCTTTGCTTTACGAACTTATGAAGTGGCAGTATCGACAAAAATAAGAAAAAATGTGCATTAAACATGGGCCCCAGAAGCCATGCCTTGAGGGTTTGAAGGCTTGTTCATCTTCGCTTCAGTGGAGCTCATCTCTCATTAGACCCAGAAGAAGGCCGCTGCAATCGTGGCCGAAACGTTGGCTTTTCTATAGCAGCAGTAGTTTTTACATTATGACGCGGTACCACACCCAGAAAACTTTTATGTGGACTGTCATCTCTCCTACTGAACAAGTACTCATAGCTCTGAAGGTACGCCTTTTAGAGCCCATGTTTACTAAAAATTTCATTATGTTTTGGTGCATATTACTTCGTTCCAAAATATGGAAAGCAGCAGAGATTGTTTCACAATATCGAAGGTGAAGAAGTGCTCATAGCTCTTAGGGTATCAATTTTAGAGCCCATATTTACCAGAAATTTTTTGCTGTGAATCATCATTCACGTCCGAAATCGTGCCGTTTGAAGGATTCTCAACGAAAACATTGTATTCTCTTTCATTCCTCCTCAACAATTCGTTTCTCGTGATATCTAGTGGCCGAAGAGTAGCTGCCTTTCTCTATATTTTAGTTGAACATACAAAATAATAGAAGCATTGAGGCTCGAAACGGACGTCTGCTACTGTTACGTGAAACGTAATGAAGTCACTGTACTCACGTGTCTCGAAGCCGTTATGGAGTCAAAATGGCAGAGTGCTCGGCTTACCTGAAACAAGAAATGCACATAAGTGAGATTGAGTCCACTGCTTCGAAATAATTCTTATTGTCAACAGTAACCATGGCAAATTAAAATGTGACTCCGCAGTTAAGCAGTAAGTACTGCTGATGTAGTAAACAAGCTGTGAACTCACCGGCATCCAAAAGCAACAAGATCAACGAAACATTCCTACCGTCATTATTACACACACGCAGATATCAGCTAAAATACTTTTGAATACTGTAAAATTTATTCCCGTCATTGCTTCCATCGACCGGTGAGGCTATAGTGAAGATGGACTCACCGTCCGTCACCGTTCAAACACATTTGCTGACTTTAATGCATTTACAGCCAGCACACATACGAGACATTCCTGTGACATAAGTAAATTAGTATTTTTTACGAGTACAGAAACTAAAATGCAGTTCTTAACATCTTTGAGTTACCCACTCTATAAGGAGATCAATGTGACCATTGTATGACAAAATACATTCGTTGTTGTTGTTGTTGTTGTTGTTGTGGTCTTCAGTCCAGAGACTGACTTGATGCAGTTCTTCATGCTAATCTACCCTGTACAGGCCTCTTCATCTCCGAATAACAACTGCAACCTACTTCTTTCTGAATCTGCTTAGTGTATTCATCTCTTCGTCTCCCTCAAAGATTTCTACGCTCCACGCTTTACACCAGTTTTAAATTTGTGATCCCTTCATGCCTCAGAACGTGCCCTACCAACTGAGGCCTTCTTCTAGTCGAGTTGTGCTATAAATTCCTCTTCTCCCCAATTCTATTCAGTACCTCCTCATTAGTTACGTGATTTACCCATCTAATGTTCAGCATTTTCTGTAGCTCCATACTTCGAAAGCTTCTATTTTCTTCTTGTCTATGCTATTTATCCTCCACGTTTTACTTCTCTACATAGCTACACTTCATACAAATACTTTCAGAAAGGACTTGCTGGCACCTAAATATATACTCTACGTTAACAAATTTTTCTTCAGACACGCTTTTCTTGCTATTGCCAGTCTTAATTTTATATCCTTTTTACTTCGACCATTATCAGTTAGTTTGCTTCCCAAATAGCAAAACTCATCCACTGCTTTGTGTGTCTTACTTCTTAGAGTAATTCCCTTAGCATGACCTTATTTAATTCGGCTATATTCCATTATCCTCGTTTTGCTTTTGTTGATGTTCATCTTATATCTTCCTTTCACGGCACTGTCCGTTCAACTGCTCTTCCAGGCAAACCTCTAAGTTTTAATTTCTTCTCCATGGATTTGAATTCCTACTCCAAATTGTTCTTTTGTTTCCTTTACTGCTTGCTCAATATACATATTGAAGAACATCGGGGATAGGCTACAACCCTGTCTCACTCTCTTCTCAACCACTGCTTCCCTTTCATGCCTCTCGACTCTTATGACTGTCATCTGGTTTATGTAGAAATTGTAAATAGTCATTCGCTCCCTGTATTTAACCCTTGGCACTTTCAGAATTTGAAGGAGGGTATTCCAGTCAATATTCTAAGTCTACAAATGCTATAAACGTAGATGTGTCCTTCCTTAACCAATTTTCTAAGATAATTCGTAGGGTCAGTGTTGCCTCAGGTGTTCCAGCATTTCTACGGAATCCAAACTGATCTTCTCCGAGGTCAGCTTCTATCGGTTTTGCAATTCGTCTGCAAAGAATTCGTGTTTGTACTTTGCAGTCGTGACTTATTAAACTGATTGTTAGACAATTTTCACCCTCCCCCCCAAAAAAGAAAGCAGGTGTTGACGGGTGTGAAAAAGCACATTTAGTGAAGATGTGTTGTCGTTAAGGAGATGTGGAAAGCTCTACATAGCGGACACTAAGTTGGTGGTGTTTATCTTGACTTTGAGGGAGCCTTAGATACAGTTTCGCATCAGCGATTAGTGACCAAAAAACGCGCTTAGGGAAAATCTAAAAAAGTATCCTATTGGTTTGCTGCAAACAGAGCGCCAGCCATAATCAGGGGCTAAAGCAGCATCCGACGTATACCAAGGAAGCGTCCTTTGACCGTTGTTCGCGACAACGTTTCTGGATGTGTGGTGATTTTCCTAACCGGAGGATGCATTCAATGACAGAGAGAAGCTACATTATGAGTAAATCTAATGCTGTGCACGTAAATACTTTGCCTGGCAAAGAAAAGTAGTAGTGAAGGAGACGAAATACAATTTTACGGACTTAGAGGGTAATTGAAATTATTTGAGTGATTATGAAATAGTCAAATTTACAAAAAAGTTAATAGTTAATATGTATCTGCTTACTGTTTCAGCTCTTGGTCTCCCTCTACGACATTTTACCCCAATGCTTCCCTCCAGGACTAAACTGGTGTCCGTAGATGCCTCAGAATGTGTTCTACCAACCGATCCCTTCTTCTACTCAGGTTGTAAAACAAATTTCTTGCCTCCCAGTTCCGTTCAGTACCTCCTCACTAGTTACGTGGTCTACCCATTTAAAGTGGAGCATTCTCCTGTAGCACCACATCTCAAAAGTTTCAATTCTCGTCAAAGCTAAACTGTTGGTCTTCCATGATAGCGTAGTGGTATGACAGTATATTGGTATTCGGGACGTCAGCCGTTCAGATCCACACTTAGGTTTTCGGTGATTCCTCTAAATCACGTAAGGTAAATTCTAGGAAGGGTCCCTTGAAAGGGCTTGGCCGATTCCTTTTCCTTTCTTTCCCAAGCCTAACATGTGCTCCATCTCTAATGTACTCGTCGCCGGCAGGATACTAAACAGCCGCCATTCATATACACTGCCTGATAAGAAAATGAAACACCCAAAACACATGTTCGGATGTCAGTGTAACTTCGTACACGTACACAACAACGGTGGTCGTGCAAATGATGGAAGTTACTATTCTCTGCGACAGGTAGAAAGGTCACTAGAGTGCTATACTGTTATTCGTACCAGACCAGGTAGCGTATTTAAGGGGCGTGACCAGAGTCACGTGTTGAATGATTCACTGCCTAGGAAATGAATATGCACCGTACTGATGTGAGAGAGCGTTATCAGCACCCGACAAATTTCGAAAGGGGCCTCAGAGTTGTGAGTCTCCGTTCAGCTGGCTGGTCGAATCATGCAGTATGCAGAATTGTGGTGCATTTTCATGTGACAGTCCAATGTTTGCCTGCATGGGAACTTGAGGCCAGGTATATTCTTTATTAATGTTTCCTTGATCACATCTGACCACCACAAAGGAGGATCGCCAAATTTTGCAAGAAGCACACCGTAAGCCTCTCACCTCTGTGCCTGCCATCTGGGAACAAGTAATGGACTCCCTGCAACATTTATTGTCATCCAGCGCCACTGGTCCGAGACTAGCAGCAGCTCAACTAGGAAATTGTCGTTCCATGCGTAGGCTACCAGTAATACCGCAACACAGAAGTCTGCTCTTGCAGAGGTGCAGTGAACGTGAAGCATGGGCTGCTGATGAATGCTTTCATGTTGTGTTCAGGGGTGAATCTCGGTTCTGCACTATCTCTGATGAATATCGTCGGCGACCTCGGAAGAGGTTCCATGCTTCCCATGTTTTGGAGAGGGACAGCGGTGTTACGCCTCGTGTAATGGTGTAGGTAGCCACTGACTAGGACTTCAGGTCATAGCTAGTAGTGACTGATTGGACTGTGGTGGCTAGTTGCAGACGTCCTGAATCCTCATGCGCTAACTCTGATACGACACTATCATGGTGCCATTTTCAACAGCTCAGTGGTAGTCCATGAGCCTCTCTGAATTGCCGACATTATCCCAATTGAACTGTGGGATCAGATCGGACATTAGGTCCGTTCAAGTGCCAACATGCAGGATATCAAGGACCACAACAACACTTGTGGGCCAGTTTGCCTCTGGGGTGGATACAATGTTTTAATGGTGCTATTCCCTAACCGTATCAGTGCATGCAGGGATCAACTTCGTACTGATAAGCAGCTATACTATAAGAAGAGATGAATATAGTAAGCAGATACAGAAGGAGGTAGATTGAAGTAGTTACTCGGTGATGAAAAGGCTTGCGCAGGATGGAGTAGCATGGAGAGGTGCATCAAACCAGTCTTTGGACTGAAGACCACTGCAATAACATCACTACGCTATCTGACCCGGTCGCGAATTCATAAATGTCCAGGTATGGTTCGGCAACAGAATGGAACAATAGCTACTATAATTAATAAGTATAGGAGCATCTGCCGGTAATGACTAACGATAGAAAATAGCCTAAATCCCGCCAGGGTGAAGTAAGACTCCAGAATGAACCTTACTGGGAAAGACCTATGCACCAGACAATTTCGTCACAGTTCTGAGGGTGCACATGTCTTATTGCTTCCTTTTATTCTGAGAACAGATAATAATGGGTAGTAATAGACCACAAACAGTTTCTTGTGCAAGTAAGATAGGACTTTTTATCTATTATTTCTTTTAAATTTTTGTTTTATTAAATGTATAGTTCCAGCTTTACATTAGGAACTATGAGTATCAGATCAGATGTGTGATTGAATTCAAGACCTCATTGGAGACAGAAGTCAACACATCGATCTCAACGGGACAAAATCGACAAATGTAAAACTAATTTCAGCACTACCGCAAGGGAGTGTGACACGACAGTTACTGTTTACAGTGCCTGTAAATTATCTAGTGGATAACATCAGAAGCTGCGTGTCACTGTTTTCAGGTAATGCTGTTGTCTAGGAGTTGGTAGCAACACCATAAGGCTGAAGCAAACAGCGGAAGGACCTGCAGAGGATCTGTGATTGATGCAGGGACTGGCATTTGACCCAAAACATAAACGCACCCTCCAGTGGCATTAATGTGACCACCACCTGTGTTCCACGTCATCGTGCAATAACCACTCACAGACGGTAGATGGTAGCACTAGCAGTGGAGGGAACATAAAGCGTGTCGAGGGGTAGGGAGGTGCGAAGAACAGTGAAGTCGTTGTTCTGTGGAAACGAAGTGATATATCCGGCTATCAAAAGCTCATGATCATTGGCTTTCTGGCGAAGGATGGAAGCACTTCCTAAACGGCTAAGTTCGTAAACAGTTCACGTGCCGTCTTGGTTAAAGTATACGGTGCATGGTGAAATGGCGCAATCCGAAACTGGCGCCGAGACAACAGTGGTGTAATTACGGGCCGTAGATGACAGGGGTGAACAACTGTGGCAGAGATGTGTACGGACACATGTCCACGTAACACCTTTTCTTTCTTTGTGTGTGAGGAATGTTTCCTGAAAGTTTGGCCGTACCTTTTTGTAACACCCTATATATCTCGAGTACATTTTCAGCTGCTACTTTCATTTCGCTTCTCTCGTATAACAAAACGCAAAAAGCCGTCTCAGCTTTTATTAGATGTAATATTGGTCTCCGTTGTAGTATATGACTCCTCTCAGTTATGTAAATAATCTGCAATACACCCCTGGTCAGGTTGGCATCTGAATTTGTCCACTACAGTAAAAATTTAGCTAGCGTATGAGTGACTTACTCATAGCATGAGTTAAGAATATAATTCAAACATTAAGCATTAACTGTTCTTATGTTGGGCAATAAATATTACGAAAAAGAAAGTTTCGAACTCTGTACCTGTAAGGATCATATATCATACCACCTGTGTGTATTTGTTGTATTTTGAGGCATTTTGTGTGTATAAGACTATTGCCTAACATCACCGCAGTAGACGTGTTGTATTACTGTAGCCTCCGCTGGTTTAGTCGTGCCCAGCAGTTTAGAGTAATATTTCCCCGCCGACATTGCTTTCTAAAAGTGTGACTGTTACGTCATGCGTGGACTTTGACGTAATACACCAGTAGCGAGCGAGCAGTTGCTTCGATGAGTCGGCGCTCGTTAACGTATTCGGGCAATTATTCCCACCGCTGTCTGACTGTCTGCAGGTTTCATTGTGAAGTGATTAATGTCTTACAGTGGCATGCAGGACGTCACTAAAACTGAGTGCAGTTAAACTGGTTGAAATGAGTAATAAGCTCAGTAGTAAATCGTACAGTCTCTGATCCTTCATTACTCTTTGCAGCTGATCCTTTAATAACCCGCTTCCAAAAACTGCAATGCAAAGGAAGCACATAATTCGGTCCTTGAGGTGAAGAAGACTGAGCTGACATAATCCATAATAGCATGCCAGCCAGTTCTGTTATACACGCTATATTTTCGAGAATACTACAACTATTGCAACGATTACCGTATTGCCAAGGGGACCTGGACGTCATCTCCTGAGCTTTTACCAATAATATGAAATTTAATAACTCAAAGACTTTAATATATAATGGAGTGAAGCCATAAACAAATAATTAGTATATTGTGACCTCTGTGAGAAAATATTTAAAAACTGTGAAATACATAATGAAGTGAATATTGATTTTCCTCTTACGTGCTGAATTACGCGTAATCTTTATTTTAGGTACACTGTATTTCCATACTATGCAAAATAAAAACAAAAACAAATTTTATTCTCTTAATTATTAAATTATTGAAACAGCAAACAACGAACGTTAACCAATTTGTTGTTCTGTGAATTTTTGAAAACCGTTTTTTGAAAGTCGATTTTTTGTTCTAATAATTTAAGAACACATGACAAGGTAAGGTTTAAAATATTTAATACATTACTGAATAATGTGGTTCACTGGGCAGGCAAGTACTATATCATTATTCATGCAAAATTTTTGTTTTGTAGCTTTTATTATTGGATGAGATAATGACACCGAAGTAAGCAAAACCGTTCATTACGGGAATTTGAAGCTATAGATTCGCATGTCATTTTCTTCTCAATGATAACATGTAAAAACATTCCAGCTCCATAATTTGATTATGAGTGTCATTTTCATCTTCTTTAGTATTGTTTCTTTTCTTTGTTATTATGGCATCCCTTGTCTTCCTTTCAACAGCTTTTTCAGCTTTAGCAACACGTCGACTGTGTACTCGTAGCAGCCCACTTTTCATGTTGTCAGAAATGTCAGCCCATTACCTCCCAGGAGCCGAAACCAGAGCAGGTAATGATGTTGGACGCTGAGGTCTGGTGCGAAGTCGATGTTCTAACTCGTGCGAAAGATGTTCCGTTGTGTTCAGGTCGGGACTCCAGACAGGCCAGTCTATTTGAGGAATGTCATCGTGTACAGACCATTGCTTCGCAGATGACAAGGTGCTCTGCCATGCTGATTCTTTTCCTCAATTTACGCACCGTCTGAACATGCTTCGGAGGCCCAATGGTACCGACCTACCGCAGTGTCATCTTTAGCCTTTAGGCGTCATCGGATGCGGATATGGAGGGGCACGTTTTTATTTATTTATTTACTCGTCAAGTTCAGTAGGACCAAACTGAGGAGCAAATCTCCAAGGTCCTGGAACGTGTCAGTACGTTAAACTACAACATAAACATGTTGTTGTTGTGGTCTTCAGTCCTGAGACTGGTTTGATGCAGCTCTCCATGCTACTCTATCCTGTACAAGCTTCTTCGTCTCCCAGTACCTACTGCAACCTACATCCTTCTGAATCTGCTTAGTGTATTGATCTCTTGGTCTCCCTCTACGATTTTTACCCTCCACGCTGCCCTCCAATGCTAAATTTGTGATCCCTTGATGCCTCAAAACATGTCCTACCAACCGATCCCTTCTTCTAGTCAAGTTGTGCCACAACCTTCTCTTCTCCCCAATCCTATTCAATACCTCCTCATTAGTTACGTGATCTACCCACCTTATCTTCAGCATTCTTCTGTAGCACCACATTTCGAAAGCTTCTATTCTCTTCTTGTCCAAACTAGTTATCGTCCATGTCTCACTTCCATACATGGCTACACTCCATACAAATACTTTCAGAAACGACTTCCTGACACCTAAATCTATACTCGATGTTAACAAATTTCTCTTCTTCAGAAACGCTTTCCTTGCCATTGCCAGCCTACATTTTATGTCCTCTCTACTTCGACCATCATCGGTTATTTTACTCCCTAAATAGCAAAACTCCTTTACTACTTTAAGTATCTCATTTCCTAATCTAATTCCCTCAGCATCACCCGACTTAATTTGACTACATTCCATTATCCTCGTTTTGCTTTTGTTGATGTTCATCTTATATCCTCCTTTCAAGACACTGTCCATTCCGTTCAACTGCTCTTCCAAGTCCTTTGCTGTCTCTGACAGAATTACAATGTCATCGGCGAACCTCAAAGTTTTTACTTCTTCTCCATGAATTTTAATACCTACTCCGAATTTTTCTTTTGTTTCCTTTACTGCTTGCTCAATATACAGATTGAATAACATCGGGGAGAGGCTACAACCCTGTCTCACTCCTTTCCCAACCACTGCTTCCCTTTCATGCCCCTCGACTCTTATAACTGCCATCTGGTTTCTGTACAAATTGTAAATAGCCTTTCGCTCCCTGTATTTTACCCCTGCCACCTTCAGAATTTGAAAGAGAGTATTCCAGTCAACATTGTCAAAAGCTTTCTCTAAGTCTACAAATGCCAGAAACGTAGGTTTGCCTTTTCTTAATCTTTCTTCCAAGATAAGTCGTAAGGTCAGTATTGCCTCACGTGTTCCAACATTTCTACGGAATCCAAACTGATCTTCTCCGAGGTCGGCTTCTACCAGTTTTTCCATTCGTCTGTAAAGAATTCGCGTTAGTATTTTGCAGCTGTGACTTATTAAACTGATAGTTCGGTAATTTTCACATCTGTCAACACCTGCTTTCTTTGGGATTGGAATTATTATATTCTTCTTGAAGTCTGAGGGTATTTCGCCTGTCTCATACATCTTGCTCACCAGATGGTAGAGTTTTGTCATGACTGGCTCTCCCGAGGCCATCAGTAGTTCTAGTGGAATGTTGTCTACTCCCGGGGCCTTGTTTCGACTCAGGTCTTTCAGTGCTCTGTCAAACTCTTCACGCAGTATCTTATCTCCCATTTCGTTTTCATCTACATCCTCTTCCATTTCCATAATATTGTCCTCAAGTACATCTCCCTTGTATAAACCCTCTATATACTCCTTCCACCTTTCTGCCTTCCCTTCTTTGCTTAGAACTGGGTTTCCATCTGAGCTCTTGATATTCATACATGTGGTTCTCTTCTCTCCAAAGGTCTCTTTAATTTTCCTGTAGGCAGTATCTATCTTACCCCTAGTGAGACAAGCCTCTACATCCTTACATTTGTCCTCTAGCCATCCCTGCTTAGCCATTTTGCACTTCCTGTCGATTTCATTTTTGAGACGTTTGTATTCCTTTTTGCCTGCTTCATTTACTGCATTTTTATATTTTCTTCTTTCATCAATTAAATTCAATATTTCTTCTGTTACCCAAGGATTTCTATTAGCCCTCGTCTTTTTACCTACTTGATCGTCTGCTGCCTTCACTACTTCATCCCTCAGAGCTACCCATTCTTCTTCTACTGTATTTATTTCCCCCATTCCTGTCAATTGTTCCCTTATGCTCTCCCTGAAACTCTCTACAACCTCTGGTTCTTTCAGTTTATCCAGGTCCCATCTCCTTAAATTCCCACCTTTTTGCAGTTTCTTCAGTTTCAATCTGCAGTTCATAACCAATAGATTGTGGTCAGAATCTACATCTGCCCCAGGAAATGTCTTACAATTTAAAACCTGGTTCCTAAATCTCTGTCTTACCATTATATAATCTATCTGAAACCTGTCAGTATCTCCAGGCTTCTTCCATGTATACAGCCTCCTTTCATGATTCTTGAACCAAGTGTTAGCTATGATTAAGTTATGCTCTGTGCAAAATTCTACAAGGCGGCTTCCTCTTTCATTCCTTCCCCCCAATCCATATTCACCTACTATGTTTCCTTCTCTCCCTTTTCCTACTGATGAATTCCAGTCACCCATGACTATTAAATTTTCGTCTCCCTTCACTACCTGAATAATTTCTTTTATCTCATCATACATTTCATCTATTTCTTCATCATCTGCAGAGCTAGTTGGCATATAAACTTGTACTACTGTAGTAGGTATGGGCTTTGTGTCTATCTTGGCCACAATAATGCGTTCACTATGCTGTTTGTAGTAGCTAACCCGCACTCCTATTTTTTTACTCATTATTAAACCTACTCCTGCATTACCCCTATTTGATTTTGTATTTATAACCCTGTAATCACCTGACCAAAAATCTTGTTCCTCCTGCCACCGAACTTCACTAATTCCCACTATATCTAACTTTAACCTATCCATTTCCATTTTCAAATTTTCTAACCTACCTGCCCGATTAAGTGATCTGACATTCCACGCTCCGATCCGTAGAACGCCAGTTTTCTTTCTCCTGATAACGACGTCCTCTTGAGTAGTCCCCGCCCGGAGATCCTAATGGGGGACTATTTTACCTCCGGAATATTTTACCCAAGAGGACGCCATCATCATTTAATCATACAGTAGAGCTGCATGTCCTCGGGAAAAATTACGGCTGTAGTTTCCCCTTGCTTTCAGCCGTTCGCAGTACCAGCACAGCAAGGCCGTTTTGGTTAATGTTACAAGGCCAGATCAGTCAATCATCCAGACTGTTGCCCCTGCAACTACTGAAAAGGCTGCTGCCCCTCTTCAGGATCCACATGTTTGTCTGGCCTCTCAACAGATACCCCTCCGTTGTGGTTGCACCTACGGTACGGCCATCTGTATCGCTGAGGCACGCAAGCCTCCCCACCAACGGCAAGGTCCATGGTTCATGGGGGGAACATAAACATAATAACAGATAACAATAAATGTTCATAAACCTTTTAAAAAGTCAGTCCATAAGTTGTAAGCAAACGCTGTCAGAAATACAATAAAAATAAGCTTAATTTTTCAAGGAACTCCTCGACAGAATAGGAGTGACCCATGAGGAAACTCTTCAGTTTCGATTTGAAAGCACGTGGATTACTGCTAAGATTTTTGAATTCGAGTGGCAGCTTATTGAAAATGGATGCAGCAGTATACTGCACACCTTTTTGCACAAGAGTTAAGGAAGTCCAATCCAAATGCAAGTTTGAATACTGCCGAGTATTAACCGAGTGAAAGCTGCTTATTCTTGGGAATAACCTAATATTCGTAAAAGAAACGACAATAAGGAGTATACGTACTGAGAGGCCAATGTCAAAATACCCAGACTCGTGAACAGAGGTCGACAAGAGATTCGTGAACTAACACCACTTATTGCTCGAATCGTCCGTTTCTGAGCCAAAAATATCCTTTTAGAATGAGAAGAGTTACCCCAAAATGTAATACCTTACGACAATAGCGAATGAAAATAAGCAAAGTAGACTGATTTTCGTGTCGAACGATCACTCATTTCTGATACCGTTCGAATACTAAAAATTGCAGTGTTAAGTCTTTGAGCAAGATCCTGAACGTGGGCTTTCCACGACAGCTTACTATCTATCTGAACACCTAGAAATTTGAACTGTTCAGTTTCATTAATCATATGCCCATTCTGTGAAATTAAAAGTCAGGTTTTGTTGAATTGTGTGTTATAAACTGTAAAAACTGAGTCTTAGTGTGATTTAGCGTTACTTTATTTTATACAGGCCATGAACTGAGGTCATGTACTGCACTATTTGAAACCGAGCCAATGTTGCACACAACATCCTTTACTACCAAGCTAGTGTCATCAGCAAACAGAAATATTGTGGAGTTACCCGTAATACTAGAGGGCATATCATTTATATAAATAAGGAACAGGAGTGTCCCCAACACTGATCCCTGGGGCACCCCCCTCCCCTTGACAGTACCCCACTCAGACCCCACATCACAGCCGTTATCAACATTGTGAAAAATGACCTGTTGCTAAAGTAAAGAGGTGAACCAGTTGTGAGCTACTCCCCATATTCCGTAATGGTCCGTCCAACTTCTGGAGCAATATTTTGTGATGAACACAATCAAATGCCTTAGTTAAATCAAAAAATATGCCAAGCGTTCGAAACCTTTTGTTTAACCCATCCAGTACCTCACAGAGAAAAGAGAATATAGCATTTTCAGTTGTTAAACGACTTCTAAAGCCGAACTGTACATTTGATAGCAAATCGTGTGATATAAAATGATCAATTATCCTTACACACACACTGATGGCATAGAAATAGGTCTAAAATTATCAACATTATCCCTTTCTTCCTTTTTATAAAACGGCTTTACTACTGAGTACTTTAATCGCTGACAACCGTTGTCAGTTTTTGCGACCGGTGTCGCTGCTTCTCAAGTAGCTCCTCAACTGGCCTCGCAAGGGCTGAGTGCACCCTTCTTGCCAACAGCTCTTGCAGACCTGCACGGTGACACTTTTGCTAGCCAATCCTGACAGAGCTTAACTTCGGTGATCTGACGGGAACCGGTGTTACCACTCCAATAAGGCTGTTGACGTATGCACTACGCAACGCTGCAAAATGAGTTCATGTCCTACATTAGCCTTCTCTTCAGTGCAATAAATGGAGCGCCCACAAACCATGAGAAACAGTCCCACATACAAACACCTGCACCGTACTTCATTGTTGGCACTGCACAAGATGGTAAGTAAAGTGCTCTAGCCATACTTCACACCCAAACCCCTCCATCGCATTGGCACAGGGTGTAGCGTGATTGATGACTCCAAATCATTCGCTTCCTTCCATCCACTGGTGTCGCTCTTACGTGCAAATAACAACGAATATTTAAGAAAAACTCTTAACTTTGACGATTAAGGAACAGCTCGACCATTTTATACCGTTCTTTTAATCGCTACGCAGAGTAATTGTCTTACCAGTACTACTGATAGCACTTTGAAAGTCACGAATGGCTGCTTTCGCTGATACGATGCGAATTTTTTCCGTGCCCGGCATGGCATGAGGTCTGCTTTGTCTCTGTTTGACTGTAGTTCCTTCGCGTTTCCACTACACAGTCACTTCACCAACAGTCGACCTGAGCGGTTCAGAAGAGTTGAAATGTTACTCAGTTGATATCCAATGCCAAGTCTACATTCACAATCACGGACTCTCCTGACGGACCATTTCTGTTGTTATTCCTTCTCTACTGCCAACATAATACTTCCCACTTTTGCACCGGCGGGTTCACTTCTCTTGACGTCTAGTGGTCACATCCCACTTACATAGGTGTGTTCAAATATTTTCTATCATATAATGCGTGTCGAAAGTTAAAAGTGGTTTAATAAGATGATGATTCACGTGATTCCGCGCATAGTCACTGAGGAAAGTAATAAAAGGAGCGGAATGATCAAAATATTTGACAGACGGATACGACATGTTTTAAGATATGATGGTATAATTAGCACGCTGCTAGGGAGAGCGACAGAGTGTAAAAACTGTGAGGCGAGACAGAGATTGGATGTCATCCAACATATAACTGGGCACTTTGGTTCTAGATGCTAGAGGAACACAGGAACTCGGGGCGGAACAGGGTATAGGGGAACAAGAGAATTACGCCGTTTTCTAGACTGGGGCACTATTCTGTATCATTCATACCGATCGGTGCAGTAGTTTAACCTCGGTAATGACGTCATTTTGGGTTCTTTATCCGAAGTTCCTATTCAGTAAGCTTCTGGAACTTGTTACCGATCGGTCCTCCTGCCAGTTTTTCGACAATTGTACCGAGAGCTTTTGGATTTGAGTGTGGCCAGCTCGTTCGGTTCAGTGTAGTTTATTTACATCTATAATTTGTTATGTTAAACATATTGAGCGGATTTAGCTTCGGATTTTGTGATTGTGTTATTGAAGAATCACCAGGACATGTCCAGCTGGAAAGTGAGTTCGTAATAGACTATTTTCCTTGTTAGAAATATGTTTTGTATTGCTGTTACTGTGAACGATTATAACATAAAAAACTGTTTCGGTCAGTATTCTCACAAAATACCTATTATTTTTACGTAATTAAGAGTTTAGAAAGTCATTAAATTTCAAAAGGTTGGCTCTGCTTACGGATATCACATGAATATTAGTTGAAATTAATAGTGACTTCGCGTACTTTTTCCCCCAAATGGTTTACTTGGTTTACTTGTTAACTATCGAAATGCGTTTAAAACTTTTAAGTAAAAAATGCAAAGGAATTTTGTGAAGCCTGACATAGGAAACCTTCCAAAGTTACATGCATTTACGGATTACGCCCGCATCATTCGGCAACGAAGTCAGCCTGCGTCTCTCTCGACTGGAAGTACATGGAATAAAGCGCTACAGACAAGAGAGTTGTAGTGGCAGAGTAGCCGGCACGGTAGCTCAGCGTGTTCGGCCAGAGGGTTAGCTGCCCTCTGTAATAAAAAACTGAATTAACCGATCAACGACGAACTTCGACCAGTGTCACAGGAAGTAGGTTCACATGCCGCTAGATGCCTAAATATTTTTTCTTCTCTTCGTGTTTGTAACATAATCTGAGACTTCCTTAATCGTCAAAGTTAAGCGTTTTTCTTAAATATTCGTTGTGATTTACACGTAAGTGCACGCTTTCTCAGTAAAGCCTATCTTCGATTTCGTGACTTTAAGAAATAAAAGATGAATTTGCTGTGCATGAAACAACTGACAGCGATATTTATACTTTTTCCTGTCACAAGTAATTCACAATCTTTTCATGAGTACGTAGCGATTTACGAGTGTGTGGTCAGACAGGAATCTAAGAGCACAACTTAAATTACTGCGAATGTAACTGGCAGCACTCCTCTTTATACTGTAGCTTGCCACAAGTATTTATCTGCGATCGAGTCCTTAACAACAGTAGACAGAGATGAAAGATTCCCGCCGCAATATTTTTAGACTTACCACCATATATGGAACATTTTGATTCATCAGATGCATGTTATAAACTACAACGGACTTCTACAGCTGCACTTGCCACACACTAATGAAAAGACTTTTTCTTTCTTTTTTTCTTAAATAAATTGTTTTTATGAACCCAATCGTTAATGTATCATATAAGGAAGTAGGCCACTTCATCATTTGGATCTCTAGGAGCGAGGTACAACCACATTCTATGCATGTCCTCATTCTTTGACACTCTCTTTAGCAATTTTTCGGGTTCCTGGAGATGTGTTTCGTCCATGCAATTAACTGAAGGCAGTTTGTTTATTGCCATACGCATTTCGCTTCTTTTATTTGTGAAGCATCTTCACGAATAAAAGAAGCGAAGCGCGTATGCCAATAAAGGAACTGTCTTCAAATTAGTTGCATTAACGGAACGTACCTCCATGAATTTTGAAGCAACTAAGGAACAACGGAAAACAGAAAAAAATGACAAATTTTTCGAGTGTTTCTATACATGTATTTGTACAATGTGTTACTACACTCCATTCCTAACTCATATTCCGAAACGTAAAATCAAAAACAAGATCTCGACGTGAATGAGAATAAAATGACATAATATGACTTTTAGACAGTTTCCAGAACACATCAATATTCTGTCGTTATCATTTATTCATGGAAGCACGGGCTCAGCGAAATTTCAACAGTACCTCGTACTCTAACCACACTTTTCGGTACTGTGAAGAACAGCGTGCTTCTGTCAGCTGCTAGCCGCTTCGGGTTCGTGCCGCTGTTGCACTGCAGTGCGCATCTGCGGATCTGAGGCAGATTGCTTTTGATAGGTTGGCGCGAGGAGAACTGACAACAGCGATTCAGTTCCCTAGGACCTTTCGGCATCGCTTCCGGAATACTTACAGAATAATTGTGGAGCCCTCCTTCGAAAACAAGACCGTTCGGTGCGCTAGAGTACCGAACCGATCGCCAAAATGGCGGATAGGTACAGAATAGGGAACCTGGAGAGGGCTGTAACCTATTGTAATGACGTGTAACTACATCTTTGAATGGAATGAAAGGTCCGACAGCCGTTTTAACTTACTTTGGAATGCAACTTGTAAGTGACCGGTCGTCCTTTAGGTTTCCATTTGTATTTTTATAACTTCTGGTGAGCTTAACCGCATGATTAACTGTCACTTCTTAATTGTACATCAATAAATAAAATGTTATCTTAAAGCAAATGCCATCCATTATACATTGGATAAATAACACTTTTAAATCTGTCAGTTATTACGTTCCACAAAAGATGTTGACCTGATATGTTGTCTTGTGACGGAAAGGGGCTGGACAGAATGGGAAAGTGTCCTGTGCGGTCCCTTGCTTTTTTGGTGCAAGTCGGTTTCAAGCTAAGTAGTTCTTCTGTTTCTTTCCTTTACCTGATACTGTGACCTTACATCAGAAAGACTGAGAGAGATCATTGGCCTATCAGTTAACAGAAAGAAAAGCCTTGCCACACACGTTTGACAAAGAAACGTGTCTAGTTGGGCAGGACGGGGCTACAGGATTTATTACTGGGCATCCTATGTTGTCTGTTCGCAGCCCCATGGTGCACAAGCGATGGCTTTCAGCAACTAACACTGCAATAACATTAACTTTGTATTAAGCATTAAAAATAATTGTACATTTTTCTAAGTGGTATTGTAATGTTTATTTATTGCTAACGATTTTTTAAGATTCCATTTTTCTTAATTATATCGTTCATTAAACGACTTTATGTGTTAGATTTAAGATGATATTCCTAACAGTTTCAACGTTTATGCAATAATTTAATGAGACACTACCTTATCCCATTCTTCCACGTGGGTGCCGCAGAATGGGAAATATGCCAGCATTTCTCTGGAAAACGTCAAAAAATACACTTCCCAGAGTTTCAAGTGACTTTCAAGTAAGGTAAACTAGATTATACGAGGGCTGGAACTATTTATTTACAGCTCGTACAAAATAGATACGTGTTTCAAAGTTTTACTGATCTTCAAAGTAGTCACCAGTATTGTGTATAACCCGTTGCCCGCCAGTTGGAAGTCGTAGGATACTCTTGTGTTGACAGTTCGAGCGGGGTCTATTGCCCGACGAATCTGTAGAAATTCTAAAGCGAATGCCGTGAAGTGTTTCCTTCAGTTTATAAATCGAGATGAACTCACGATGGCTTAGGTCAGGGAAGAGCAGAAGGTGGTATAGCACTTAACAGCCCCATCAGTCAGACAAGTCAGTAACAGCTTGCACTGCAACTGCTTGAGCACTGTCCTGCAAAATGATGGTCAGGTCCTGCAGGAAGTGTCACCACTTCTGACTGGTCGTAGGTTGTGTTCCAAAAATGAACAGCATAGAGACAGAAGTAATGAAACTTTCTGCAGGACCTGACCATCATTTTGCAGGACAATGCTCAAGGATGAACAGTGCAAGCTGTTACTGATTTGTTTGACTGATGGGTCTGCTAAGTGCAATCCCACCTACTGTACTAAGCCCTCGTAGGTTCAACTCGATTTCTAAACTGAAGGAAACACTTCACGGCATTCGCTTCAGTACTGGTACAAATTCGTCGGGCAATAGACCGCGCCGCTCGAACTGTCAACACATCTGGCACTGCTAAGAGTATCCTACGACTTCCACAGCGCTGGCAACGGGTTATACACAATGCTGGTGACTACTTTTAAGGTTAGTAAAACTTTGAAACACGTATCTATTTTGTACGAGCTGTAAGTAAATAGTTGCCACTATTAAAGCTGACTTTTTATACCTTTAAGAAGTGTTTTCTTGTGTTCCTCTATTTTATAAAAATTGTTAAATATTAAGTCTGCCTTTCCAACCCGACTTCCTCTATTGTTAGACGAAATGGTCGTGTGTCTTTATCAAACCGAACGCGAAAAAATGTCGAAATCACGTGAGCCAGAAATAGTACCTTGTAGAGTTAGAAGGGATGGTAAAACAAGTGGAGGTTTAACCAGAGAGAGAGAGAGAGAGAGAGAGAGAGAGAGAGAGGTCGGGTGAAATGCATAAGCTTTTTATGCATCTTTTATCGCATACATCGCAGATTTAGATGGGTTTCACTCAAGCCTCGATGGGTCCCGGAATGTTGTTCTGCTTGTGTTTAGCGTCTTGCGGTGGGCGGATGCGGTGGTGTTTAATCCTCCTACCGGCGGTAACCGGATTATTCCGCACGCTACAGCGGAGATAGGGCGCCAGTATGGCTAACCACTGCCCGGCCTGCACCTGTCTGAAACATTTAGGAGGGCCACTGTATCTTATTTAGAGGATCCAGCTCTATACTCTCAGCTATGAAACGGCTCGGCGAAGTTCGAGCTGTGCAACCAGACGGTGCACTCTCGGCTAACAATAGACTCTCGTACAATCGGTGTAGAGTGCTAACAGTAAGATACACCTTGGCAGGGAGGGCCGGATGTAGTGGCGCCAGAGTATTCAACCCTGTCAAATCAATGAACGGCACCTCACGCCCCACGGTGAAGTATAGAATCACCAGTGATTATCGTTTCGACAAAAGAAAAGCATTTCTCGTATTATTAGTAAATGAAAAGATGGAATTTGAGCATGGACCACCTATATCCGAGAGTTGTACTGTATTAACGTCTTACTCACTTTTTACGCGGTAATGTACATAGGAATTTTTATTTTCTTCTCCAAATCAGAATCATTTACTGTACGACATTCCGGAAAAAATTCCGTTCTCTGCGGCAATGCGATCTTAAGATCCTGTTTTCTTTGATGTCCTGCCTGGCCAAATCGACTTGTACTTTCCTTACACCCTAATCTTCCTTCCTTCCAGTGGAATTAAATACACTGAAAACGAATGATATGAATGCTATCAGGTAAGAAGAGATCTATGAAATACCATGAAATATTAAGTGAAAAAGCAATGAAATAGTGTGAAGTAGGTGAAGCCCTTTTCAGTAATGATGAATCTCCAGTGTCGTCACGATTTAAAATTCGAAGTGGATCACAACTGTTGCTGCGGACTGTATAAAGTACGATACATCTACATACATACTCAGCAGGTCACAGTACGATCCATGGCGGAGGGTACCATGTACCACAACTAGTCATTTCCTTTCTGTTCCACTCGAAAACAGAACGAGGGTAAAAGCAATTGTCTGCAAACTCCGTACGAGCTCTAATTTCTCTCATCTTATCTCCGTCGTCCTTACCCGGCCTCACGCAGTAGAATCGATCTGTTATAGGCCTCAAATGCCGAGTCTCTAAATTTGCGCAGTAGTACCTCGCGAAAGAAGCATCGCCTTCGTTCCACGGAACCGATTTGAGCTCCAGAAACGTTTCTGTAGTATTTGTATATTTATCAAACCTCCCAGTAACAAACCTAACAGCTGCGTCTGAATTGCTTCGATGTCTTCGTTTAATCTTACCTGGCGGGGATCCCAGATACTCGATCAGTAATCGAGAATGGGTCGCAGTAGCGTTCTATACGCCGTCTCTTTCACAGGCGACCTGCACTTTCCCAAAATTATCCCGCTAAAGTGAAGTGAAGGAATCGCCTTCCCTACTAACAATCTGACGTGCTCATTCCATTTGATATCGCTTTCAGACGTCACTTCTAGATGTTTAATGGTTGTCACATTCTCAAGCAGTACCTACTAAACTCTATTGGAGCGTTGCAAGTTAGTTTTTCCTAAGCATTCGCTTTAAATTACATTTTGCTACATTTAGAGCACGTTGCTACCTATCACACCAACCGTAAATTCTGTCTAAGCCATCTCGCATCCTGCTACAGTCATTCAACCAGGACACATTCCCGTACACCACAACGTCATCAGCAAACAACCGTTAACTGCTGTTTGTCAGATTCTTCAGATCGTTTATGTATACGAAGAATAAGATTGATTCTATCACGCTTCCCAGGGGCATGGCTGACGATACCGTTGTCTCTGATGAACACTCGCCAACGTGTTGGAAAACGTGTTGGGTTCTATGATTTCAAAACTCTGCCAGCCAGTCGTATAACTCGTAAGTTAATTCGTATGGTCGGACCTTCGTCAACAATTTTCAGTGCGATATTGGTCAAACGCTTTCCAGAAATCTAGGAACACGGAATATGCCTGTTGTCTTCGAGTCATGGTTTGTAGGATATCGTGTGAGAAAAGGTCAAACACAGTTTCGAACGAGCGCTGATTTCTAAATCCAATACGATATGTGGACAGAAGCTGTTCTGTCTCAAGGAAATTAATTATATTCCAATTCAGAATTTGCTTAAGAATTCTGCAGCAGACTGAAATTAAGGATACTGGTCTGTTATTCTGAGGGTCCGTTCTTTTACCCCTCTCGTGTACAGTAGTTACGTGCGCTTTTTGCCTGTCCCTTGGTACATCCATATATATTGTCGCGGAAGATGCTGAGTAGCCCAGTTGCCGTAGTGTAGTGGATATGACACTAAACAGGTGGATGGAGGGTCTTGAGTTCAAAACTCACCTAAATTGTAAGATATTAATTTCTATAGTCGGTTCGAGTTCATTCTAGAAGTATCCACAAATGGCAAGAACCATTGGACTGGAATGATCTGTAGTTGTATATATACCGTATGTGTTCTGGCCGGAGGCAGTTCTCTCCGCGCTCTTGTATGTGCAAGTGCCAAATAAACCTTCATTTAGTGAAGTTAGTGTTCGTCATTCATCTACTTACACCTTTCTCTACGTGACAATATATATAATATCTAATTAAATTCAGATCAGCATATGAATACATACAAATCACAAAAACAAAACTTGACAGAAACAATAAACCAACCATCAACAATTATTTAATAAACAAGGAGGGATCAAGAAACAGTCATAAATAAATACTTTAACATAAATATAAACCAAAAGAACTTAAAAAGTCATTACCATGAGATCGAATCATTGAAACGAAAATAGAAATACCGAAAGCACCCTCACAAACTAAAAAACACACGAAAAAATAATCATAATCAAATTCAATAAGAAAAATAATAATTAACATAAATAAAGAAAGAACAATACACTCTAATCACAACAAGACCATCAATAAATGTTTACGTTTGCAGGAAAAACGTAAACACCAGCAAAATGGACCAATAAAGAAGTAAAAGCAGAGAATATAAACAATAGTGTGAATAGTTTAAGAAAACACCGGTATTGTAAATCGGAAATATGTCTAGCCCCCCACTTAGAACTTCAAGGGTGGAAAAGCTTCCCATAATCGATCCCCAAAACCGATATTTTAATAAACGAACCTTTGAAATGATTAAAATAATAATTATATCACTATCACATCTACAAAATATTAATTTTATTAAATTAAGAAACACGATTTCAATTATACTTTTTCATTCTACAAACTGGAAGTGCTAGCTAAGTAAGTGGCCAATGCCGCAAAGTGCTCTCTGGAGAATCTAATTGGAATTCTACCTGGACCTGGCGACTGCTTTGTTTTTAACTCTTGCAGCTGCTTCTCCAAGTCAGGGATGCCAATGTACTCCCTGCGAGAGTTTGTGCGACATTCAAACGACAGTATGTTTGTACGATTGTCCTGCGTGAATGATTTCTTGAGCGCGAAATTTAAAACTTCAGTTTTCCTCTTGCTGTTTTCGACTGCCACCCCAGACGGATTGACCGTTGACTGGATAGAAGCCTTCCACCTGCTTAGTGGTTTTGCGACTGTCCGGAATTTTTTCGATCTGTCGGCAGCATCTGGAAGTTTTATATATTCCGCGCATTTATCTTCTTACGGACGCACGAATTTCTATTGACTTATGCCTATCTACTTTTGCGCGTTCTTCACGGAATTATTAGCTTTAGTAACCATCGTCGCTACGATCACGTTATGATCACTAATTCCTGTTTGGAGCTACAGGGTCTGAAATGTTTCCATTGCATGTGGGTGGTCTGACTATTCGTTCAAGGCAGTTCTTGGAAAACGTGTTCAAAAGTACTTCAGAAGACTGTCTGTCCGTACCCTCTGCAGTGAATCCATAGACGTCCCACACCATATTCAGTAGATCAAAGTCGCCTCCATCTAATAATGGATGAACTGCATATTTTCGCGCTGCTGAGCGTAGAATTTCCTTGAAAGATTCTACATCGAACAGTTGCGACCTAAACAGGTGGCCAGTAAAAATATCCGATAAGTAACTTAATACAAACGTCCAGGAATTTGCGGTCATCACAGATTAATACTTTCAAAGTAGCTGCTTGACGGAATTCTCCTACTGCTTTTTTTCTCTCTTTTCCTGACATTTCTTCCCTCTTCACCTTGCCCCTTACCTCTCTCTCTCTCTCTCTCTCTCTCTCTCTCTCTAAAACACACACTCCTACTATTCCTCTTAAATTCTTTCCCCTCTCCGTCTATCACAACCACATTTCGCTGAAAAGCGCTGCAGACACTAAATACCGAACTGGCATGCACGGGTGAAACGTAATAATTATAACACAAACACTTGTAATTCTTATAATCCCTGCAATTTCCGCTCTGGAGGGAAAATAAAACCTGGGCGATTAACATATCCCATTAAACTTTTACACAGTAAACACTCTGTGGATTAGTCAGATAAAAGCACAGAATTTAATGAATACAGGGGAACAAAGAATATTTGAACAACCACACCAAACCAAACAACGATTGGGTAATTAAATTGCTAATTTACGGCTCACATGAATTAGAGCAAAAATTCTATCGAAAAACGTCAAATTAATCTTTCGGTCATCCAATGTGACATAATTAATAAATTTCTGACAGCTGCCGATTAATGTCGTACAACAAACATGGAAACATTTTGGACGATTCTACATTATTTATTTGCTCAGTGTCCCACGTGGCGATTCTCTTCTACATATCGAAGTACACATTTAAGTTAGTGGTTGTGTAGGAAAAAGAACTAATTTTTGATTCAAGAATCGAGGCAGTGATGTACTGTAAAGCGAATATTATAATGTTACCAACAACTGTTTCTCTACTAGCGCTATCTCCGTTTTGACAAGAACAGTATTATTAAATAAACGCTAAGGGATGACAGGAAGAAACTTGATGGTTACGTTTCGATAATAGACACGAAAAAGAGAAAATATCTACTTAACAACAACACTACAGAAAGAATTATGACAGTATTGTTGATAATTATCATTTTGTAGTATTAATCCGCAAACTCAAGAAACTTTTTCACAGTTTCCCAAACTTTTACAAGCAAAACATACAAGACGCGAGGCACGTAGGCAAACGAGATTTTGAAAACTAAATTTACTATCTATTTTAAGAGGAGGTCCTCGTAACATATCAGGGAGCTTTGCTTTAACATCAATTATAATTACATGGTTATTGCACGCGTGTTTGTCCTGAGCGTTGTGTAGCGCCTCACGTAACTCCACTGCTGGAGGCCGTCTTTCTGCAGTTCGCCATCCAGTAAATCTAACTTATTACCTGATTACACATACGCTCCCAGATAACCCGTCTCTCGGTTTGGCACAGTTACCTTACTTTAAAACGGCGAAATGATTATCAAAGAAAACCATAAGCTCAGAATACACCACCATGCGCATTCAGCATTAACTTACGGAACCCATTTGAAGTTCATCTTCGCAAAGATGTGGAATCAATCTTACTCATACCGGGAACACCCTTTAAAGTTACATTCCTTGTACATGGGTCTTGAAATAAAGTAATTGGAACACTACGCATGGTTCCCTGCACAACTGGACAGCATAAGAAGAATGTTATGCATTCACTGAACGAACAATATCGTGGCCATTGGTTCATCTGCGGCAAAACTATGGACACGGGGAAATGAAACGACACAAATGTACGTATCTGCTCAGGAGGAACAGGCAGTCTTCAAAGCGCATTTCACATTACTAATAGATTAGAAATACACTTTCAACAAAACTGAGCTCCTGAAATGGATCTGAAAGCGACCAGCTATTCGGTCTTTTACTTCCGCATTAGCAGGACACGCACACTAACAGCTACTGTGTATGAAACTTCGTGGCGGATTAAAAATATGCCATGGACAGGAACTCAAGCCTAAAAACTTTTCCTTTCATGGACCAATGGTCTACTGTTTGAGCTAACTACAAACGACTAACGACCCATCCGCACAGTTTTGCTTCTGCCAGTACCTCATCTCCTACCTTCAGATTTCACTGAAAGGGATGGGTCAATATTCCAAGGTCAGGTCAGTCTCAGTTTCAATATGCCAGGATGTTTCTAATGCAAATGGCTCTGAGCAATATGGGACTTAACGTCTGAGGTCATCAGTCCCCTAGAACTTAGAACTACTTAAACCTAACTAACCTAAGGATATCACACACATCCATGCCCGAGGCAGGATTCGAACCTGCGACCGTAGCGGTCGCGCGATTCGAGACTGTAGCGTCTAGAATCGCTCGGCCACTCCGGCCGGCAGGATGTTTCATAGGCAACAGTTTTTTAGCACGCGTATACTGCAAATGCGGAAGTAAAAGACTGAAGAGCGGTTAGCTTTCAGACTCAGGTGATTTGCTCAGTTTTCTTCTAGGAAATTTCAAATCAGCACACACTCCGTTGCGGGGTAAAACGTTACTCTGGTAACTCCTGCTTAATCTGTCCTCAGCCAACTCCTCAGACGCCCGTCTTTAGACATCGTCCACCGCCGAGAGTTTCATCAATTTGTCCCCATCATCTCCAAGTGACACTCGCACCTTCTACGTGCTACGTCCCTCCTACTTCCTCAGTATTGCGCTTTATACGACTTCGCATGTTTATAATATACACTGGTGTCTAAAATAAAAGCAACAAACCACTGTTTCCACGTCCTGTGTGTAACTCACGATATATTCATACCAGATGTCAATCATATGTCCGTACGATCGTGTTCTGTACTGAAGATGCTACTCTGGTCAACGGACAACCATGACAACAGCGACATCAGGGCACCTTTGAAACAAACTAGCGTTTGCCTGGTAGCCTCACATCCACGATCACTGTGTAAACATCACAGACCGTGTAGTGTGGCACAGGGAAGATACCTACCGGACGCTCTGCGGTGAAGGGCCATAGAAAGAAAGGAAGCAGGATAGTTGCAAAACTGATTTGACCCGATGGCTTAATATGAATCGTTCTTTTTTTTCTCTCAGTTTATAGAGACCGAAACTGTTTCCCGAAGACCACGGCAGGGCCGACCACGTGTGACTTCAGAAGAGGGGACCGTTATTTGGCTGTGAGGGCACGACAGTACCGCCTTAGTACTGCCTGGCTCGTAGCATCCACTGGACGCGTTGTATCGAGACAAATGTTGTGCAGAAGGCCTTGGCAGGGTGGCCTTTATTGTCGGATGCCTGTTGTACGCTTACCTCTGACGAGTCGTCATAAAACGGAACGTCTAGAGTGGAATGACCAACATTCCACCTGGACGGTCGAAGAGTGGGCTGATGTTGTTTTCACTGATGAGTTCCGATTTAGTCTGCAGAGCGATTATCGATGAATTCGCACCTGGAGAGAACGTGGAACATGATTTCGGGACACAAACATTCTGGAAAGAGACCGACAACGACGAGGATCGCTAATGGTGTAGGGAGGGAATGTGTTTACCAGTCGCAGCCTCTTCATGAAATTGCACGGGTGAATCGGTAAGGTTTAGCTGCTGTCATGTATCAGGCAAGATCTTGCGACGTCATTTGCGGTTGTTGAGAAGTGCTGTGAGGCCATACTTCGTATTGTTGAAAGATAATGGTCGAATTAATACAGCACGGGTGGCTGATATTTTCTTGGAAGCGGATGATATTGCACGCATGGCATGACCTGCTTGCTCTCCCGATTTGAATTCCATATAGTATGTCTGTGGTGCACTAGGGAGACGGCTCACATCACGTCAGCATCCATCAACCCCTCTCCAAGACTTTGAGCCGCTCTGCAGGAAGAATGGAAGTTACAGCCTCAAAACGAGATTGATGACATCATTCACGGCATGACTCGTCGTTGTCAGGCCTGCATTGCTGCTAGAGGTGGTCACACCACATACTGAAGACGTTGTCGGAATGAGTGTGCAAATCCGTTAAGTAGGAAAAAAGAAAGAACATTTTTGTCTAGCGTTATGCATGTTGCAGTTGTTTACGTTCTGTATTCCTTACCTTGTTCCTACTTTACTATCACCAGTTTATTGTGTTTTGTGGCAAAATAAACGCAACATTACAAAATTTCCGTTTGTTGCTTTAATTTTTGACACCAGTGTACTTATCAGACATCAGCCTATCATAAGAGATTATCACCGGTGTAATTCCCGTTCTAACGATTGGAAAAAGATTCTGATTTGCAAAATTTGAGGATGGAAATAACTTTCGTATCATACGTCAATGCCAAGTAACGTAGTTCGGTGAAACTCGGACCATTCGTGGGAAGATCTGCGAAGGAATAGTACAGGAGCAAAATGATGCAAATACACAGTGCGGCGAACAGAAACGACACTTGTTTTCGAAGACAATAATTACACTGAAGTCATCGCGACTTACGATTGTCCACTGAACACTACAAAAGGCGTGACATGGTTCATAATAAGGTATGTGGTCATCAGGAACAGGAATGCATTCTCCGCAACATGCTGCACTGCTGGCCAGGTGGCTGATAAGTGATTCCTGTGGGAGGGCGTTACATTCCTCAAAATGGTTCAAATGGCTCTGAGCACTATGGGACTTGACATCTGAGGTCACCAGTCCCCTAGACTTAGAACTACTTAAACCTAACTAAGGACATTACACACATCCATGCCCGAGGCAGGAATCGAACCTGCGACCGTAGCGGTTATGCGGTTCCCGACTGAAGCGCCTAGAACCGCTCGGCCACAGCGGTTACATTCCTCCACCAGCGCGACTGGCGTCTGCTAAATGGTCGTTGGTGCTTGTCAACTTGCTGTACCACGTGTCCACTCCACATCCCAACTCACGTTCCTAGAATTCCATCACCTGCACTGGTCGATCAGTTCGTGCGTTGCAATCCACAAACATGAACTCAGGGCTGCAAGCACCCCTGAAGCGTGTCACAATAAGGTTTACCGTTGAGTGAATTGTGTTCGGAGGTTGGGAGGTCAGTACTCCCACACAACATTATACCTCACAATACCTTATCTTCTGGACAACTAAAACAGTCACGTTCGACAGTACTGGACGTACAGTTGGAAACACATAATGCACGCAGGAGAATTGTCGAACATGATTGTTTTGGTGACCCAGGTGTTATGGTGTGGGGAGACGCAACGTTGGGTGGCTGTACTGACCTCTAAACCATTGAACACGGTACATTCACCGGTTAACGTTTTCTCGATACTGAACTCCTTTCCCATGTGCATCTTCCCAGGGGTGAGTTCGATCCGGACTTAATTTTTATAGCCGACACTGGTCGACCCCATCGAATGGCGCAGGTGGAAGAGCTCTTGGATTCACGGGATATTCGGCGCATAGACTGGCCTGCCCGTTCACCCTGCTTTAATCCCTTCCAGCACGTATGAAATACGGTGGGGAGACATGCTGTAGTACGTTCGCATGTACCAAAGACAATCCAGCAGTTGCCCGCCGTCGACCCTTCTCCCCGAGCGGTTCTAGGCGCTTCAGTCTGGAACCGCGCAACCGCTACAGTCGCAGGTTCGAATCCTGCCTGGGGCATGGTTGTGTGTGATGTCCTTAGGTTAGTTAGATTTAAGTAGTTCTAAGTTCTAGGGTCCTGATGACCTCAGATGTGAAGTCACATAGTGCTCACAGGCGTTTGAACCATTTGAGTTACCCACCGCGATGGCGTTGGAACGTCTTGTCAACTGCGAGGTCAGCATGGAAGTGCGTTGCAGAGCATGCACTGCGGTTCGTAGTATTCACACGCTCTACAAAGGACCATGCCCTGCCCTTTGTAATGTCCAGGGGACCACCATCAACCGCGGTGACTTACTGTAACTATTGTCTTTCAATTAAAGAATCATTTCTGTTCGTCTCCTTGTTTATTTCTTTCAGTTACATTCTGTACTCTGTTGTTGAAGTTCTTCCTGTGTGTGGTCCAATGAGCTACGTTGGCGGTGACGTAACATGCGATGTTTATTTCGCCTTTGCACTTAGCACACCAGCGTAATAACGTTCTACTGATCGACGAGACCATTCATCTGGCTGAAGAGGGTCAGTGTAGATTTATTGCGTCTTTTGAATTTCTGTAGACCTACTCAGAATGTTCTAGAACATTACTGAAGCTCTTGTAGACACATGTGGCCGTCTTCCGGTTTCTCCCTCTTCCAAGTGCGCTCCTGTTACGTCATACTTTGCCATTTGTCGCCCTGCTTAACCCTTTCTGTGACTGCGATTTCAAATGGCATCATGAAGTATTCCTGGCTTTTTTTAGCTTCCCAATTCTTCAATGATACCGTTTGGCACCACTTCACGTAGTTCCAAGCTTGGCCAACAGATCACAGTCGCGTTTGCTTTCGTGACTCGCCGTTTGTTTGAAGTGCAGGACAGAGAAGTGTCGTGAGTTGTGCTACTGCGTTTGTGACTGAACAATGACTGTTATGTTTAGTTTTATCCTATGTATAGTGAAATTCTTGGTTATGTAACCAACTTTACGTAGTTCCTCAAGGGCAAGGGAAAGAAATATGGTAAGTTAACAAAACAGTTATGTATCCATTTTTTGAGTAATTATTATGTAATTTCTAATGATGCCATTTGGAATCCTTATTTTATTTATTAACCAATAGCTTCAAAAGAACTTTTGCAATGGATATGGCATATTTGCAACATATACAGTAAATATTCATCACAAAAAATTTTCCCCAATGTTTTTTTCTAAATGTGACGCACAAAGGGTTAAGAAAGAATTGGCTTTCTGCGCACCTTCTTACATTACGATTTCTCGTACACTTGCATTAAATTAATTATCGGACTACTTTTGTCGTTACACATTAAATGGTTACATCAAACAACTCTTGTTGTTGTTGTTGTTGTGGTCTTCAGTCCTGAGACTGGTTTGATGCAGCTCTCCATGCTACTCTATCCTGTGCAAGCTTCTTCATCTCCCAGTACCAACTGCAACCTACATCCTTCTGAATCTGCTTAGTGTATTCATCTCTTGGTCTCCCCCTACGATTTTTACCCTCCACGCTGCCCTCCAATACTAAATTGGTGATCCCTTGATGCCTCAGAACATGTCCTACCAACCGATCCCTTCTTCTGGTGAAGTTGTGCCACAAACTCCTCTTCTCCCCAATCCTATTCAGTACCTCCTCATTAGTTACGTGATCTACCCATCTAATCTTCAGCATTCTTCTGTAGCACCACATTTCGAAAGCTTCTATTCTCTTCTTGTCCAAACTATTTACCGTCCATGTTTCACTTCCATACATGGCTACACTCCATACAAATACTTTCAGAAATGACTTCCTGACACTTAAATCTATATTCGATGTTAACAAATTTCTCTTCTTCAGAAACGCTTTCCTTGCCATTGCCAGTCTACATTTTATATCCTCTCTACTTCTACCATCATCAGTTATTTTGCTCCCCAAATAGCAAAACTCCTTTACTACTTTAAGTGTCTCATTTCCTAATCTAATACCCTCAACATCACCCGACTTAATTCGACTACATTCCATTATCCTCGTTTTGCTTTTGTTGATGTTCATCTTATATCCTCCCTTTAAGACACCATCCATTCCGTTCAACTGCTCTTCCAAGTCCTTTGCTGTCTCTGACAGAATTAGAATGTCATCGGCGAACCTCAAGGTTTTTATTTCTTCTCCCTGGATTTTAATACCTACCCCGAATTTTTCTTTTGTTTCCTTTACTGCTTGCTCAATATACAGATTGAATAACATCGGGGAGAGGCTACAACCCCTTCTTACTCCCTTCCCAACCACTGCTTCCCTTTCATGTCCCTCGACTCTTATAACTGCCATCTGGTTTCTGTACAAATTGTAAATAGCCTTTCGCTCCCTGTATTTTACCCCTGCCACCTTTAGAATTTGACAGAGAGTATTCCAGTCAACATTGTCAAAAGCTTTCTCTAAATCTACAAATGCTAGAAACGTAGGTTTGCCTTTCCTTAATCTTTCTTCTAAGATAAGTCGTAAGGTCAGTATTGCCTCACGTGTTCCAGTATTTCTACGGAATCCAAACTGATCTTCCCCGAGGTCGGCTTCTACTAGTTTTTCCATTCGTCTGTAAAGAATTCGTGTTAGTATTTTGCAGCTGTGGCTTATTAAACTGATTGTTCGGTAATTCTCACAACTGTCAACACCTGCTTTCTTTGGGATTGGAATTATTATATTCTTTTTGAAGTCTGAGGGTATTTCGCCTGTTTCATACATCTTGCTCACCAGATGGTAGAGTTTTGTCAGGACTGGCTCTCCCAAGGCCGTCAGTAGTTCCAATGGAATGTTGTCTACTCCGGGGGCCTTTTTTCGACTCAGGTCTTTCAGTGCTCTGTCAAACTCTTCACGCAGTATCGTATCTCCCACTTCATCTTCATCTACATCCTCTTCCATTTCCATAATATTGTCCTCAAGTGCATCGCCCTTGTATAGACCCTCTGTATACTCCTTCCACCTTTCTGCTTTCCCTTCTTTGTTTAGAACTGGGTTTCCATCTGAGCTCTTGATGTTCATACAAGTGGTTCTCTTATCTCCAATCGTCTCTTTAATTTTCCTGTAGGCAGTATCTATCTTACCCCTAGTGAGATAAGCCTGTACATCCTTAGATTTGTCCTCTAGCCATCCCTGCTTAGCCATTTTGCACTTCCTGTCGATCTCATTTTTGAGACGTTTGTATTCCTTTTTGCCTGCTTCACTTACTGCATTTTTATATTTTCTCCTTTCAGCAATTAAATTCAATATTTCTTCTGTTACCCAAGGATTTCTACTAGCCCTCGTATTTTTACCTACTTGATCCTCTGCTGCCTTCACTACTTCATCCCTCAAAGCTACTCATTCTTCTTCTACTGTATTGCTTTCCCCCATTCCTGTCAATTGTTCCCTTATGCTCTCCCTGAAACTCTGTACAACCTCTGGTTCTTTCAGTTTATCCAGGTCCCATCTCCTTAAATTTCCACCTTTTTGCAGTTTCTTCAGTTTTAATCTGCAGGTCATAACCAATAGATTGTGGTCAGAGTTCACATCTGCCCCTGGAAATGTCTTACAATTTAAAACCTGGTTCCTAAATCTCTGTCTTACCATTATATAATCTATCTGATACCTTTTAGTATCTCCAGGGTTCTTCCATGTATACAACCTTCTATCATGATTCTTAAACCAAGTGTTAGCTATGATTAAGTTGTGCTCTGTGCAAAATTCTACCAGGCGGCTTCCTCTTTCATTTCTTAGCCCCAATCCATATTCACCTACTACGTTTCCTTCTCTCCCTTTTCTACACTCGAATTCCAGTCACCCATGACTATTAAATTTTCGTCTCCCTTCACTATCTGAATAATTTCTTTTATTTCATCATACATTTCTTCAATTTCTTCGTCATCTGCAGAGCTAGTTGGCATATTAACTTGTACTACTGTAGTAGGTGTGGGCTTCGTATCTATCTTGGCCACAATAATGCGTTCACTAAGCTGTTTGTAGTAGCTTACCCGCGTTCCTATTTTCCTATTCATTATTAAACCTACTCCTGCATTACCCCTATTTGACTTTGTGTTTATAACCCTGTAGTCACCTGACCAGAAGTCTTGTTCCTCCTGCCACCGAACTTCAATAATTCCCACTATATCTAACTTTAACCTATCCATTTCCCTTTTCAAATTTTCTAACCTACCTGCCCGATTAAGGGACCTGACATTGCACGCTCCGATCCGTAGAACGTCAGATTTCTTTCTCCTGATAACGACATCCTCTTGAGTAGTCCCCGCCCGGAGATCCGAATGGGGGACTATTTTACCTCCGGAATATTTTACCCAAGAGGACGCCATCATCATTTAATCATACAGTAAAGCTGCATGCCCTCGGGAAAAATTACGGCCGTAGTTTCCCCTTGCTTTCAGCCGTTCGCAGTACCAGCACAGCAAGGCCGTTTTGGTTATTGTTACAAGGCCAGATCAGTCAATCATCCAGACTGTTGCCCTTGCAACTACTGAAAAGGCTGCTGCCCCTCTTCAGGAACCACACGTTTGTCTGGCCTCTCAACAGATACCCCTCCGTTGTGGTTGTACCTACGGTACGGCTATCTGTATCGCTGAGGCACGCAAGCCTCCCCACCAACGGCAAGGTCCATGACTGTGAAATTTCGCACGGAAACATATCTTTCATTTCAGCATGGAATTTAACACTAGGGTTGCTAAGCTTGAAATTCAAGCAAAATACGAATCATAGATCAATAATGTTAGCATATCTACCAGAATATGGATAAGTTTTATATTTGTTGTAAATCTCGGCATAATGAGTGAGAGTAGATTAAAAGTACCGTCCTACTAAACGTGGAATAACGCTCAGTTACGATGGTTGGGGCCTGACTAGTTACTTCATCGGCCCATCAGTGTGCATACACCGCAGTTCCTCGCATCATAGACCGAGTACTTACGATCTCATCACAATCGCAGCAAACAATCTCACTTATCTGGTACACTAGCTACACCCATCTATAAAGATACCTCGATAAAGTTCCTTTTCCGTTGCTGCACTCTGTGCTCAACTCTATGTCCTGTTGCATTTAAGAAATGTAATTTAAGTACTTCCTCTCGTCGACCCTGTAACTTTTCTCTAATAAATTGCACACACATGGCCACTTATTCCTGTCAAACAATGAAACTGATTCTTAAACTTGTTCCCAGTTACGGTTCCTTCTCTTTTGTTTTCTCTTTTATCATATCATTTCTTTCCACTCTTCTATTTGTTACTTGTGTTATACGACGTCCCTCTTTCTCTTCTGCCGGTCGCAGTGGCCGATCGGTTCTAGGCGCTTCAGTCCGGAACCGCGTGACCGCTTCGGTCACAGGTTCGAATCCTGCCTCGGGCATGGATGTGTGTGATGTCCTTAGGTTAGTTAGGTTTAAGTAGTTCTGGGGGACTGATGACCTCAGATGTTAAGTCCCATAGTGCTCAGAGCCATTTGAACCAACTTTCTCTTCTGCTGCCATCCACTCTATCATGATCACTGGTGTCACTGCTCACAATTTAAACCCACCTGACTCTAAACTGTGTTTCATAAAATCTATAAAATTCCTACTTCAGCAGTTTACCTAATACTTAGTTGGACCCAGTAGCACATATAAGACCTGTTGTAACATGTCCATTCTAATTTAAGCAATGCAAAATATAATAATGCCTAATAGGGTGCCTTTACGCTAACAGTCTTCAGACCGAATACTGATATGAAGGAAATCTTCATGCAAGACTATCTTGTGCAAGTCTCTTCTTGTTTGCACAACTATTGCAGTCCACACCCAGCTGAATCTGCAATCTGTAGTCAAGCCTTGGTCTTCCACTACAATTTAACTCCTCACTTCCCCTCCCATCCCCATTCATTAATACACAGCTAGCTACACGACTAAATTAACTATTACTATGCCTCAGTATGCCTTCTAAGAACGTACACTTTCTAAGCTTCTTCCCAGTCAATTTGTGCCACCTGGGTCTTTTCTCTGCTTGTAGATTTGGCACTTCTTAAATAGTTATTATATCTACCTATCCAATACGCTTCTGTAACATCAAATGTCAAAAGAGTCTATTCTCTTACGATCTGCACTGTGTATCGTTCACGTTTCGTTCCTGTGTAGGGCTATATCCCAGGAAAATACTGGCTAGAAGATTTTCTAATAATTAAATTTCAGTGGACGTTATCACATTTCTCTTTTCCACTAAATCTTTTCTTATACTGTCAGAGTAGATTTTATATTCTGTTTACTGCTCCCACCGACATTTATTTTGCTGCCAAAATGATAGAACTCGTCTATTATTTTAATATTAAATTTACGGGTTTAATTCTCTCAGTATCACAAAGTCTAATGTAACTGCATTTATCTGTCGTTTATCTGTATTCATCTTAGGTTCTTTATCCAAAATATGACCCATTACATTCAACCGATTTGCTAGTCCTTTGTAGACACAGAGAGTCATGTTCGATACTTGGAAGTTTTATTTCTTCTCCATGAACTTAAATTTTTTTTTCTAGGTTATTCATTACAGCTTCAACGAACAGACTGAATAACATTTTCAGGGATTCATTATGGATATATTACCATAAAATTTTAGGATATCGAAGCGGGCTAACTTGGCGCTACCTAGTATTAAGAACATTCTGAATGCCTTTGTGCCCTAATCATGCAAGATTTAATATATCAATAAACAAAAATAAATAGAATTCAAATAATACCAAATAAAAAGAAACAAGTAAATCTACGGACGCCAGTAACATACCCAGCGGTATTTTGTTATCTATCACTATATTTATTATATTGCACAACTATCGTAATCGTACTATGTTTCCCAACGTCATGGCATATTATTGTCCTTCCGCCTCAACACATAACATACCGTTGTCACCCACATTCTAGAGAATTTTCTGATTTTACTACGGTATCAAAAGTCATCGCTGGCGGTGCCGTCATTACGCAGTCTGTTGCCCTCAATCGATGCTGGCTGCGTCTGCTGAATACATCGCTTTTTCTTCTGCAATACGATCATTTTTGACATTACATCTGATTACTCGCCATTGGCTGCAGACTATCATACATGTGGCGACGCCATTTCATTACGTAACAATTTTAAGGAATTTTTTTATAATTATTGACTGCTCTATAATAAGTATTTCCGTTTAACTTCATTTTCATGTAGCAAGAAAGTACACTACTGGCCATTAAAATTGCTACACCAAGAAGAAATACAGATGATAAACGGGTATTCATTGGACACTGACATATGATTACATTTTCACGCCATTTGGGTGCATAGACCCTGAGAAATCAATACCCTGAGCAACCACCACTGGCCGTAATAACGGCCTTGATACGTCTAGGCATGGAGTCAAGCAGAGCTTGGATGGCGTGTACAGGTACAGCTGTCCATGCAGCTTCAACGCGATACCACAGTTCATCAGGAGTAGTGACTGGAGTATTGTGACTAGCCAGTTGCTCGGCCACCATTGACCAGACGTTTTCAATTGGTGAGACATCTGGAGAATGTACTGGCTGGGGCAGCAGTCGAACGTTTTCTGAATCCAGGAAGACCCGTACAGGACCTGCAACATGCGGTCGTGCATTATCCTGCTGAAATGTAGGGTTTCGCAGGGATCGAATGAAGGGTAGAGCCACGGGTCGTAACACATCTGAAATGTAACGTCCACTGTTCAAAGTGCCGTCAATGCGAACAAGAGGTGACAGAGATGTGCAACCAATGGCTCCCCATATCATCACGCCGAGTTATACGCAAGTATGGCGATGACGAATACACGCTTCCAATGTGCGTTCACCGCGATGTCGCCAAACACGGATGCGACCATCAAAAAATGGTTCAAATCGCTCTGAGCACTATGGGACTTAATTTCTGAGGTCATTAGTCCCCTAGAACTTAGAACTACTTAAACCTAACTAACCTAAGAACATCACACACATCCATGCCCGAGGCAGGATTCGAGACTGCGACCGTAGCGGTCGCGAAGTTCCAGACTGTAGCGCCTAGAACCGCTCGGCCACTCAGGCCGGCAATGCGATCATCATGATGCTGTAAACAGAACCTGGATTCATCCGAAAAAATGACGTTTTGCCATTCGTGCACCCAGGTTCGTCATTGAATACACCATCGCAGGCGCTCCTGTCTGTGATGCAGCGTCAAGAGTAACCGCAGCAATGGTCTCTGAGGTGATAGTCCATGCTGCTGCAAATGTCGAACTGTTTGTGCAGATGGTTGTTGTCTTGCAAACGTCCCCATCTGTTGACTCAGGGATCGAGACGTGGCCGTACGGTCCGTTACAGGCATGCGGAGCCCGCATCTCGTGGTCGTGCGGTAGCGTTCTCGCTTCCCACGCCCGGGTTCCCGGGTTCGATTCCCGGCGGGGTCAGGGATTTTCTCTGCCTCGTGATGGCTGGGTGTTGTGTGCTGTCCTTAGGTTAGTTAGGTTTAAGTAGTTCTAAGTTCTAGGGGACTTATGACCACAGCAGTTGAGTCCCATAGTGCTCAGAGCCATTTGAACCATTTTGAACAGGCATGCGGATAAGATGCCTGTCATCTCGACTGCTAGTGAGACGAGGCCGTTGGGATCCATTACGGCGTTCCGTATTACCCTCTTGAACCCACCGATTCCATATTCTCCTAACAGTCGTTGGATCTCGACCAACGCGAGCAGCAATGGCGCAATACGATAAACTGCAATCGCGATAGGCTACAATCCGACCTTTATCAAAGTCGGAAACGTGGTAGTATGCTTTTCTCCTCCTTACACAAGGCACCACAACAACGTTTCACCAGGAGACGCCAGTCAACTGCTGTTTGTGTATGAGAAATCGGTTGGAAGCTTTCCTCGTGTCAGCACGTTGTAGGTGTCGCCACCGGCGCCAACCTTGTGTGAATGCTCTGAAAAGCTAATCATTTGCATATCATAGCATCTTCTGCCCGTCGGTTAAATTTCGCGTCTGTAGCACGTCCTCTTCGTGGTGTAGCAATTTTAATGGCCAGTAGTGTGTTAAGTTCAACAGACATGTCTAACTACAGCTTTCACTGCCTCGAACCACTCAGTACTAGGATAATGTGTTCCTTCCTATGATACTACGACGGAGCCATCGGCCAATGAACGTAATGGTATGACTTCTAATTTATGCAGTGTAGTTAGGTGCTTATTTGTTTTATGGAGTGTAGTTATGTGTTTGGTTCAAATGGCTCTGAGCACTAAGGGACTTAACTTCTAAGGTCATCAGTCCCCTAGAACTTAGAACTACTTAAACCTAACTAACCTAAGGACATCACACACATCCATGCCCGAGGTAGGATTCGAACCTGCGACCGTAGCGGCCGCGCGGTTCCAGACTGTAGCGCCTTTAACCGCTTGGCCACCCCGGCCGGCAGTTATGTGTTTATTTACTTTGTAATGTTGAGTCATTTTTGTACACTCTTAATTGTTTTAAAGGGCAAGTTACAATTCCTGAAAAGTCGATGTCGGATAAAGCAATAAATAATAATTAGCGTACTCACTGACGCAAAATTAATCTGACTGAATACCAGCAAACGTGCTGTTGCGAGTTATAATGCTGAAGCCTGCGAGAGGACTGCAGCTTGATACGTATTCAGATGTCGGTGGCTATAATAATACAGTTCTACAGCGCCATGTCGCAGCCTATCCGCGCGGCCGTGTTATAATGAAAAATACGAACAGCTGCAGCGCGTGAGCAACTGCGCCTGCCGTGTAGGCAGCCAGGATCGTGCATTGCACTACGCCGCCCCATCCTTTCGCCCCACCGTATTTCAATATTCATCGACTGGGATGGTGACAGGGGCGCGCAATGTTTTAATCAGCGCTCCACCGGCATCCACCTGCCTGGTTCCACCCCGTCACTCTCATCCCCCGCCTCCCTTCATACACTACACCCGCCTGCGCTTCTGCCCTCTACTCCTTTGTCAAAAACTGTGACATTTCAAAAATACGCTACTATCGAAACGAAAGGAAAAAGCAGAAAAGACAGCCGGTCCTCGTGAGTGTAGCAGCCGCGCTCTCTCTAAATATAGTCAATGCGTCTTTGTTTTCGCAGTGTTTTGTTCGAATATCCGTTGTATCACGAGGCATACGCATCGCCACTCGACAAATATTTGATGTTAGGCCGAATTGGGACTTTTTCATATCACGGGCAGCACAATGAAATGGACTGTCAATACGTGACCTAATTTCACTTCATGACTAATGAAACGGTTGCGAAATGCCCACTTGTTGGACAAGTTTACCGCCATGGCACAAATCAATCAAACACGTATTGCATGAAGATTTTTTATCTCAGTCTGGGGAGGTATAGCATCGCGGCACTATCACGGGATTTAGCATCAAACATCCTGTAGAGGATGTTAAAAATTTCACACAGCGATGTGGAAGAACGGGTCTTTTCTGGTTCAGGTATGATCCTTGCTCAGTTGATGAATAAATGGTTGCAGCAGAAGGCTTTCATCGTCACCCAGTACATTAAATGCGCCAGTTATGCCGAATTTCGGAATACCTTAAAATGAAAGCATGATAAGGATGGATGAAAAAAGTCCGCCATCAAGCGGCTGTGCCACAAATTCTAGAAAATAGAAAATGTGATACATACAGGTGTGCCGTTCACATATTTTGGCATCGTCTGTATGTAGCGCTCAGTCCTTACCATGTGATGAAGGAATGCGATGAATAGTCGTATTCATGACTGCAGTTACCATTCCGTTATTGCCTCAGTGCCCCTTCTGACCGAGATCCGGTAGAAGCATGGCAGCTGTGGGGACGGTATCCAGTCTGTCGCTATGTAAGGTCTCTAGCAGCCAGAAGCAATCAAGATGAATGATGCTTTGCTTAAGATAGCTTCTCGCAGCATTAGTGTGTCGACGAGGACAAAGTTAACCTAAATATTGCTGTTTCTGACATTCTGCAAATTTATGAAACGCTTTCTCTAATAATGTCTGCACAGAAGTACGATCTAAAATTCTGCAAAAACACGTTATCAGACATCCCTTAATGTAAAATTGTACGCTTCAGAAATCATAGTGTCCTTTCAACACAGTAACACGGAGTCATAATTGGAGTAAGTCAACTCACACGAATACCTGGTGTAACAATATTTAGAAATACATAATGGATGTTGAAATAAGAGGCATTTCCATAAAGTATCAGTTATCAGCCTCTAAAGCTCAAAGGAATTTTTTTCCGAGGAAGGTGGTAGCATTGCATTGAAGAAAAAGGTTTTTGCAATAGAATGCACGCTCGTTTATCTAGTCTGTTGAATGTTTTTGTTGTAGTGCCGTGTTGAAGTAACTGTCTTTAATTTCGAATCCTAATAGCAGCGAGCTCAGGAGCGTAATCCGGTTCTTTCTAACAAAGGGAAAAGCTGCGTTCCAGATTTTTAACGTTATCGAAACTGTTGATGAGGATGGTTTGAAGATTCGTACTGATGAGTACAGGTGGTGCCTTGATTTTAAAGGTGGCAGAGCGAATATTCATCTTGAGCAAACGTGTGGGCGTCCTCAATCGAGACTGATGAGGTGGTCAAGAAGATCGAAGAAACGATTCATGGCGACCATCGATTCACGTTTGAGGAGATGAGCAGAGTGTTTCCAGAAATTTCCAGACCTCTGCTGGATAAAACCGTTACTGAAACTCTTGGTTTACGAGAATTGTGTGCGAGGTGTTTACCAAAGCAGCTCACAGATTAACAGAAAGTCAACCGTATAGTCACGGGAATCTGTCGAACGCTTCGAACTACATGGGTCAGACAAATGAATACAAAACACGTAGGGAAAAGTAAGTAAACTGTTATTTCACAAGTAATTGCCCTAATCATTAATACATTTATCCCACCGTGAGACAGTACGGTCGCTGCCTTCATGGAAAAATGTTTGCAGCTTCCTGCTGTACCCAGGCGTGCATCCCTTCGTCTGATGCAATTCGACAGTCACTAATGTCTTTCTTCAGAACTCCAAAAAATATGGAAATTGCGTGGGAGAGATCTGGGCCGTACGTAAGAGTTTCCCAGCGAAACTTCTGCACCGTATCCGAAGCAACAAGCACTTCGGCTCCGGTAAAGTCATGATTATCTTTTTCTTTCACTGCAAAGACCCGCTGTTTATTTACTTTATGGATCACAGCATTACAATTAACGCACAGCTCTACGTGGACAGTTTGCAAAAACGAAACCGCAACACCCAGTCCAAAAGCCCACGACTGCTGACGGATGGCATCACACTGTTGCAGGATAATGAATTATTACGTTTTTGGAAAATGAACACCTCCTCTATAAAAATCAACACGGATTTCGCAAGCAGAGATCTTGCGAAACTCAGCTCGCTCTGTTCCTCCATGAGATCCACTGCGCAATGGACAACGGCGCTAGGGTTGATGCCGTGTTTCTTGATTTAAGTAAGGCATTTGACACCGTCCCGCATTGGCGTTTAATGAAACAAAATTGAGATTACGGAGTATCGGAATAGACTTGCGATTCGATTCAAGACTTTCTTGCAGATAGAACTCAACATGTCACTCTTAACGGAACAAATTGGACAGACATACACAGAATATCTGGAGTACCACAGGGAAGTGTGATAGGACCGTTGCTGTTTACAATATATGTAAACGATCTAGTGGAAAACGTCGGATGCACTTTAAGGCTATTCGCAGATGATGCAGCTGTCTATAACAAAGTAGCAACGCCAGAAGAGAGTAAGAATTTGCAGAACCACCTACAGAGTGTTGATGAATGGTGAAGGCTCTGGCAGTTGACCCTGAAAGTACACAAATGTAACATATTGCGTATACATAAGAAAAGAAATCTACTACTGTACAGCTACACTAATGATGACAATCAGCTGCAGACAGCGTCGGCCGTAAAATATGTAGGCGTAACTATACAGAGCGACCTTAAAAGTGGAATGACCACAGAAAGATAGTAGGAAAAGCAAATAAAAATAATTAATTCAAAAGAATGGTCCTGAGTAAAAGGAAACGTTAACAATAACCTATACATTTCATTAAGCACTTACCTCACAAAAATCTTCATTACGCGAGCGTCAATACTGCCAACTAAATAAAAGACTAACTACTAAAGCCACAAACTACTAATAGGCATGTGATTAGCAAAGGAACGATTTTGTTGCAAATCAAATAATGTATTTTTTACTTTAATAATTTGACATACAGCTCAAACACAAACATAAATCGTCATTGACATCTAGTACAAAGGTATATAATCATGAACAATATTCAATCTCCAAGTCGAACATGTGCAGATCGTTAGCCTATTCTAACACTTCAGACATCTACCCTCCATCAATGCTAACTTCTCACAACTAACATCCATCACTGCTGGCCGTTCACCTCCAACTGCCCAACAGTACTTCCATCATTTCAATCCCGCGTCCGGCCATCCTGATTTAGGTTTTCGTGATTTCCCTAAATCGCTCCAGGTAAATGTCGGGATGGTTCCTTTAAAAAGGCACGGCCGACTTCCTTCCACAGTCCGATGAGACCGATGACCTCGCTGTTTGGTCTCTTCCCCACAAACAACCCAACCCCAACTTCCATCACTGCTGGGGACTAACTTCCAACTGCCCAACACTACTGGCGATTAACTTCCAACAACTAGTCCAACCAGCCACAGAGTCTCTTATAAAGAAAGCGCAGTCAGAGATCCAACGCAAAACGCTACACAGCGCTGCCAACACAGAAGCAGCCCACTTAACGAGTATTGTTCACCTATCTGGGATCTCTATCAGGAAGGACTGATATAGGAGATAGAGAAGATTCAACTAAGAGCGGCGCATTTCGTAAGGGGATCGTTTAGCTGGCGAGAGAGCGTTACGGAGATGCTAAACAAACTCCACTGACAGGCGTTACAAGAGTGGTATTAGATTTACTGTTGAAATTTCGGGACAGCATTTTTCAGGAGGAGACGGACAACATATTAATTCCCCCCACATACACCTCGCCTATTGACCACGAGGAGAAAATTCGACAAATTAGAGCCAAAGCAGAGGCTTACCGACAATCATTCTTCCCACGCACTGTTAGCGAGTGTCACAGGGTTGGAAGGATCAGATAGTGGTACTGAAAGTACCCTCAGCCACACACCATTAGGTGGCTTTCGGAGTATGATGTAGATGTAGATAATGTACGCCCGCCCACATGTTCCTTATGTTGTTTCGACTACGCTGCAGAAACTTCGTTGAGAAGTCCTTACACATCCTCCACACAGTCCCGTTCTCTCCACATGCGATTTCCATGTTTCTGGAGCCGTGAAGGAAGACATTCGAGGTTGTCGGTTTGCTTCGCACGAAGAGGTGGACGCCTGGGAGTAATCGTGGTTCCGTGGGCAACCACAAAAATTTATCCGTGAAGGCAGTGACCGTCTTGCCTGTATTAACAGTTATAGCAATTAATTTTGAAATAATATACAGTTTACTTACTTTTCTGCGATCAATGTCGTTTTCATTTGACTACCCCTTCTAGAAGGCGAAGGATTCCTTTACTCTGCTGTGACTGGTGACGGATCGTGAGTAGGATAGTACATTTCTGTGATGAAGAAAAAGATAATCAATACACTGACGAGATTCCCCCTCCTCATCAGGGAAAACCATTGTTTTGGCCGGAAAAATCATGACCTCTCTCTTTTGAGACCTTTAAATGCATTATCGTAGTTTAATTTTTGCCCCAGGAGGAAACAATTAATACTTCACAGTGCTGGGAAGCCAAAAAAAAAAATAAATAAATCAGAGTGCGATGCGGAACAGGAAAGGGGAATATTAACGGAGGGACTGTACTTGTTGCATGACAACGCACGTCCTCACACACACAAAACCAGAAACGAATTATCTGACTCATTTGATTGGGAAACTGTCAACCACCCTGCTCACTGCGCTGATCTGGTACTTTCCGATTTCCATATTTGCACTTTTCTGAAGATGATGAAGTCCAGAGTTCTGTCAAACTATTGGTCAGAGAGTTAGCAGGAAGCTCATCCCACAACTCAGAAAATGCACTGAGAACGAATACGACTGCGTCGAAGAATACAAGTGCATGTTTCAAGAATGAACTGTTCACACTGTAGCAGAGCGTGCACTGATACAAAACTTCCCAGCAGATTCAAACTGTGTGCTGGACCGGGTCTCGAACCCGGGAGTTCTGCCTTTCGCAGGTAACTGCCGTACCAACTGAGCTACCCAAGCACGACCCACGATCTAGATCTGTAAATTTCTAAGTTTTTCATAAATGCAGGGTGTTTCAAAAGAATACACGTATTTCGAATGCATATATTTATCAAACTGTAAGAAATACAACTACGAAACGCCACATTCGTTCGAATCTCTCAAGTTTAGATTACAGACTTTCAGTACGTCTCCAGAATGAAATTTTCACTCTGCGCTGGAGTGAGCGGTGATATGAAATTTCCTGACAGATTGTGTCCCGGAGCGAAACTGTAACTCGGAATGTTTCTGGAAACATCCCCTAGGCTGTGGCTAAGCCATGTTTCTGCAATTCCTTTTTTCAAGGAGTGTTAGTTCTGCAAGGTTCACAGAAGAACTTCTGTGAGGTTTGGAAGGTAGGAGACAAGGTACTGGCGGAATTGAAGCTGTGAGGACGGATCATATGTTGTGCATGGGTAGCTCAGCCGGTAGAGCACTTTCCCGCGGAAGGCAAAGATCCTGAGTTCAAAGTCACGGTCCGGCACACAATCTGCCAGGAAGTTTTGTTCAATATGTCCTCCATCAGCAGCACGAACAAAATCACGTCGATACCCAAACTCCCCCCATACTCGGGTAAGCATGTCCATCGGCACCGGTGTTATGGCCGTATAGATACGGTTTGTGGTAGTGTCGGTGTATAAACGTTGTCCTTAATGAAATCCCACATGAGTAAGGCATAGGATGTCAAATCTGGTGGATGTTGAGGTCACCTGAGAAGCGCTAAGTCACCGGCTTTTTCACTACCACTCCGTCGGCTCGGTCGAGTTTCATTCACATATTCACGTACTTGACGACTCCAATGAGGGGGTGCCCCCTTTTGTTGAAAAATGAAGTTGTTCTTGTTGAGCCTCGGAAACAACCAGTCTCCTAATACGGCAAGATACTGCTGACCGTTAACGGCGTTTCCATCAACAGACGAATGGAACGAAAACATGTGAGTGGAATATCGCACAAACACATTGCATCCCGGTGAAGCTCATACAGGATCGATGTTTGTATGTGGGTTCTGTAGCCCCAAAATCTAACATTGTGTTTACTTTCCCACTAAGGTGGACAGTCGCTTAATCACTGAATACGATGCGTTGTGCAAGGTTGTTGTTATTGTCAATAGCATTCTGGAGCTCGTCAGAAAAATTCACACTTTTGCGTCTTTCGTCATGACGTAGAGCCTGTAACAGCTATAAATTGTGCGGTTTCATATCCTACCGGCATCTCAAAACATGCCAAATTGTTGTTTTAGGAGTTTTAACTCCAGACTGGCTCGACGATTTGATTTTGTGGGACTACGTTGGAAAGTAGTTTGAATTTGTGCGACATTTTCGTCGGGAACACCGAGATGACCAGGACTCTATGTTTGTCACTGTAATCACGAAATTACACTTCGAAAACTCGAGTACCCAAAATCGTTCCCGTGGCGGAGCAGCCATTTTGCAATATGTGACGGTTTTTCAAGCAAACAGAAGACAACCGACGCCTAGCGGCATGAATACAAACTAGACAATGTATTCGTTCCTAAAATAACAGAGCGGTGTCGCAACGATCGCTGGTTTTGGCAACATAATATTTTGTAATAGATGTATTCTTTTTGAAATATCCTGCATATTATAACTCGATTTTTTAACAATGAGCACTTTAAAGTACTAGAAATGACTTGTAGGTAAAACTGGCCCGAGATATCGGCTCGTCTGTGGAGTACTAGGGAAACGTCATCAGCCAACACAGGAAACTGCCTACAAAACACTTCATCCTAGAATACTGGTCAGGTGTGTGGGACGCATAGCAAATAGGACTAACAGCGGATAGTGACCGTATACAACGCTAATACGAATGGTCACAGATTTCTTTCGCTTATTGGAAAGTGCCACGGATATGCTGAAGGAATGAACTGGCGGATGACTGAAGATATAGTCAACCATCCAGTGAGAACCCAGTCACAAAAGTTACAAGAATTAGTATTAAGTGAGAAATACAGGAATGTACTACAACCCTGTACCTATCACTCCCGTAGGTTTCGCGAAGACACGACTGGACCCATTCTGTGAGCAGAAAGGCATCCGCGGTGTCATCTTTTACCGTACTTCACACATGACTGGAAGGCGAATCAACACTTATAAGGGGTACAATGAGAAAGTTCATGTACTTCATAGCTGTTTGCGGACTCTGGATGTAAATAAAATGAAATTCTGACACGCTATATTTAAAGTTACATTAAGTAAAGTACACCGCGCAACACAATTAAAGCACTATTTTTTCGGAACTCCGTGCCTGACTTCCATTGAGACGTATAAGTTTGAAATTTGGCTCAAAGGTGAAGACAACCTTCCTGTGTAATGTTGCAAGAGCGTGGCATCCTGCATCCTCAGCGCCGGGCTCGACGGTGCCTCAAACAGCAAGGTGACGACACATGCGAACAAAAGGCCGGAGTTCCCAAGCTCATGTTACGTGTATGGGGGCTTACTGCTGCCACATTAGCACCAAATTTCGCCACAATTCTGACGGACGCAACAATGGACGTGTTACACTATGGGAAGGTCGCCACACCCTCTTTCACCACCATTTCTCCCCTTCTTTTGGCAGCTTTGCGACGGAGGTCGTAACGGCGACATCCAGTGTTGAAATAAGTTGTTTTCTTGTCTGTGGCTGAGGAGTAGGTTTCAGACACACTAGCCCTCGGTATGGACATAATAAGGCGCAAGGCGATCGCAAAAATAGTGTCAGTGAAACCACTCACTTCCCTGAGACTTTGATTTCCACACATTTCACGGTCTAAGACCACTATCCTCATTGTTATGAGCAACGGGACAACGGTTTTGATAAATGACTCTGCTAAAATCCCCGGAAATTTCAACCCCTCTCTAAGGACATTGTCGGGTCACATCTCTAGTGAACACTTTCGCACTGCCTTGGAGTGCAGCGTGACCGCGATTTTTACTCTCTTATAGTGCACTGGATTGTTTGGGGGAAGAGACCAAACAGCGAGGTCATCGGTCTCATCGGATTAGGGAAGAACGGGGAAGGAAGTCGGCCGTGCCCCTTTCAAAGGAACCATCCCGGCGTTTGCCTGGAGCGATTTAGTGAAATCAGGGAAAACCTAAATCAGGATGGCCGGACGCGGGATTGAACCGTCGTCCTCCCGAATGCGAGCCCAGTGTGCTAACCACTGCGCCACCTCGCTCAGTCACTCTCTTATAGTGGTTGGAAGCACTAGGGACTGTTCAAAACCATTCGTTAAAATTTGAACGTGATCAGAAGCAACATAGGTTTCTTATGCCTTTTGAGCCCTCCTGTTTAGGCTCTCTTGTTGCGTCCTCACAGTGGGGTGCAACATTGACATTTGTATAAATGAAACGGCAAAGGGTACTTACTCTAAGAACACCTTCCCACCTCCCAGTTCAGCAACACCCTCAGTGGCACCTGTGAACTAGGGCTAGACACCTGCAGGCAGGCAGCTGCCTGCTAGTGGGCGCCTATGGCCACTCTATCTGTGAAGGCACATTTTTTTAAAATTCTCAATCTATGTATGTACGTGCTACTGAGGCAACTGGCATCCCCCTTTCCGGTTTAGTCAAACATGTCAGACCCCTCCACGATGATGCCACAGGATGGCGCGGAACAGGAGAGCTGCCTCGGACCACGTTCAGAGTTCGTCGGACGGTTAGGAACGGTCTCTAGTGCTTCCACCCTGCAGACGAAAGCAAAAACTGCAGTCGCGCTGCACTCCAAAGAGAGCGCGATGATCTTCAGTAGGGATGCAGCCCAACAATGTCCTTAGAGAGGGGTTGAGACGTTTGGGGGGTGTTAGCAGTGTCAGAGGTTGCCAAGGACGTCGTTCTGTTGCTCATCGCACTGCGAACAATCAGTTTCGACCTCGTAGTGTCGAGCCCGAGGGTGACGTCACAGGGCACCACGCATTTGCACCACTTCCGAGTAAGGTTGCAGGCACTTTTGAGCCGAATTTAAAGGTTATACGTTACAATGGAGGGTAATTACGGGATTATGAAAAAGCGGTCCTTTAACTGCGTTGCGCAGTGTCATAACGGAAGTGTACTGTTTGCAGTTTCATTTGCGCAAGTACACTGGGCACTCGAGCTTGTGCCCTTACGTAGCAGTACAGGCAGCAGGCGCATGGATACAACATTAATTAACCGTCCTCCCTAGGAGCGGACTCATTCGCCACACAATGAGGTCGCGTCGCAGAGGAGCCCGCGACAAAGCCCACATACAGTGCCACGCGAGAACACTCCGGCAAAGGCCGGTTTGCGCAGAAATTAAACTGCAGTCCTGCCGGACGGGACAGAGCTCTGCTGCAGGAGTTCTTGTGTGTGTGTGTGTGTGTGTGTGTGTGTGTGTGTGTGTGTTTTGGGGGTACGTGTGGGCAGACAGGGGGGGTTTAGGGGGAGGGGGTGACGTACAAACAACACAGAGTCCGCCAGTAGCCGTGTTCGAAACGATTCGCCAGAGCCGCGTTGACCGATTCTGTTTGCGACAGAGCCGCTGTCCTGTTTGAATTCCCGGGTACTGGAGATAGCCGTGATGGCAATCAAGAGCGTTCATTGATCTATATAACGTCCAAATAAATTACGGGACAGATGTCCTATCATTGCAGAAATGTGCAGCCAAAAGAATTTCATTGATTATCCGCGAATTCGTCATCGGCAAACTTAAGATAAAATATGAATTGCTAACATTAACAGGAGACAACCGCGATTTAAACCTTGCAGATGAGTACAATAAAGCACAGGTACTGTACATTTATAAAAGGTAAAAGCAGCGGAAGAAGACACATACGAACATGGGGCAATAGCAAAATGTAAACTTTCACGGCCCGAAATGTTACAGTTAATAAAATGTTCGAGGCTTATTATGCCATAGTCAAATGGATTTCACCTTTAAATCCGATGCTTCGTCCCCATCTGCGGAGGACATTTCCGAGGTGGGATCGTAGCTTTGTAGAATGTCCGATTCACAGCGAGTCAGGGTGTGAATCGGGTATCTAACAAAGCTACGATCCCACCTTGAAAACCTCCTCCGTAGATGCGGACGATACACTGGGTCTTAATGTGAAATCCATTCGACCACGGCATGTTATTAACTGTGACGTGGGACAATTTCTATTAGATGAAATTGAGCTGACCATCCTGGACCCTCCAGCTGGTGTCAGAAGCATCCCACATGAATTACACCACCTGAAACACTACCTCATAGAATATAGTTAACGAGCGATTAAAAATTGTCCGGTCGAAGCCCGTACAGTCCAGAATCAGTATTCCAATCAGGTATAAGCCCAAGCGTGAGCTTTCAGGCAATCACCTAACCGACGCAGGCCAACCGGAGTGGCCGTGCGGTTCTGGGCGCTACAGTCTGGAGCCGAGCGACCACTACGGTCGCAGGTTCGAATCCTGCCTCGGGCATGGATGTGTGTGATGTCCTTAGGTTAGTTAGGTTTAATTAGTTCTAAGTTCTAGGCGACTGATGATCTCAGAAGTTAAGTCGCATAGTGCTCAGAGCCATTTGAACCTAACCGACGCATCAGGCTCAACATATGCAGATGGTAATTCATCTTGTCCTGCTGCATGAAGAATACCAGAACTGCCTGCTGCACATCATCATCCGACGACAATCGTCGACCCCTCGAGGCCTTTTTAATTGACCGAAGGCGTGATAATCCCACGGGTAGAGATCAGGACTAGAGAGCGGGTTCTCGATTGTCTCCCACTTGAGTTGGCGTAACTTCTGCCTTATGAAGTTTGCGATAAGGGGATGTGCGTTATCATCAAACAGGAGCATCTCTTGTCGCATCAACCCACGACCGTGGTTTTCGATAAACATACTGTCCCACACATATTATCCATTCTCCGAAGTACGTGTACCGGTTTTTGTTCTTTGGCAGCCAAGAGAAAAATAACAGCACGTTGGTCCTGTTCGGGCGCATTTGGCAATAACATCACCATACTTCCAAGTGTCCGCATTTACAGCAGACGGCAGAAAGACGCAAAAGCCACACCAATCGCTTGCCTCCATGTCAGTGCGCACACACCCGCATCAGACTCACGCTACGTTGCATACATGCTGCAGTAAAGTTATCAAGCGATACATTTTTGATCGCCCCCTATAAATCAAAATGAAAACTTCAAAGTAAGAGATATGTATAACAACTTCTTCCAAAGAAAAAGTAGAAACTTCATGCGACAAAAGTGTAAACACTTCAATTTGCACAAGATATGGAAGACTAACCACGTTCCATCATTACCCTCCAACGTAAGAAAGAAGTGACATTACGCCGTCAACAGAAAAATCGGAACAAAACTCACGAGTACACCCCGTTTCCCTAGCAGATTCTCCATCGGATGCCACCTGTCACCTCGCGGACACCGAAGAACACCAAACTGTATGCGGAAATTTAAACAACGTACGGCTGTCCTTCAAGAAAAAGATTTGCGGTTGTCCAAAGAACATCGCCCAACACAACAATAGCGACAAGCTTTCTACACCGCGATGCAGAACCTTTTTAACATTTTAATGTTCGTATAATAAGTTGCCGTCTCTTTAATCTAAGAATAGATTATCAATGCAGCTAGCCGGGATCTCTGTGTAATGTCTTGTCTGTATAGACGTGTATCTGTTGTCTTTAAGATCCCTTCACCTTCACACATAAGTCTATACAGTAAAGTGAGGCCCTCCCAGTTCTTGGCTGATCCGTGATAACACAGGCGAAAAATTAGACTAATGGAGGATTCTTAGTATTATCTCTATTTCCATTCGCTCTCTCTCTTTCTCTCCTTTATCTATGTAAAGTTTTTAATATAAAATTTCATTAAGTGATATAGTGATAAAAAGAATCAGCCAAATAGAATCTTTGGTGGAGTCCTTCGTCTTGGTAATCAGCGGCTGGCTTGCTGTAAGAGGTCTTTACATTTATTATTACTGTTAAACACTGCAGTCAGTCGGGAGAATCAATCGTTTGGACAATTTGTTCCTTTTACGAAAGATTGCGAATTCCAGATGTGTACGAAGCCTTTTTGGACGATTTAACACAGACTCAGTGGTTGCAGGCTCTCTTCGACACAGATGAAACTTCCCAAATAATTACAGGGCCAACGTGATCAACAAATGATTCAGAAAAAACTCATTCGTTCATTCACCCCAGAATAAAAAAGTCACAAACCTTATTTATGGAGGAAATCGTGTATTAAATCCATCTTCACTACATGTCCAGATCTCCGGTGATTCCACGCCTTAATTATTTTCCGTTTACAATCTCTTTCTCTTCAAAACAAACCGCTAGCGGCACAAATGTTAATTGGCTCGCTTTAGCGAGAAGAAAAGCAGAATATGTATCTCTCAGAAACACGTCAATCCCTCAACAGATACTCCAGAAGCTGTCCTAGTTACCACTCTAACAACCATGGAGAATGCATACATGCATCTCTGTTATTTCAAAGAATAAATGCACTAGAAAATACTTTGGCGTCGACGAGCTGTCGCCGCATATATTACGAGAAAAGCAGATCAGATAACTTTTACGAAGTGAATGAATGTGGATGGTTTGATTGAAAATGATTAATTGGTGCGTGGTAGAGGGTATTTGCTGTGGGGACATTACACCTTGACTCGTTACTCCCCGGTCTCCCCCTATAAGTAATGGTAGTTTTTCTTGAACGTAAGGTTCTCAGTTTAATTTAACTGAATAATTGAAATTCATTAGCAAAGAAATGCAACCATTTCCTGAGAGAGCAGTACATCATTTAAATGGTGGGAATGTGGTCTTAACATCGCAGCGCTATGGCACGTGGTATTACCACGTAGTATGATCGGAAAAAGATATAGATACATTACTAACAAATAACTGAGGTTTTCTTATGAACAGCGATCCGTAAATACTACTTAACTGCGCCTAAATGTGATGGGATGGAATCCCGACAGAATCACTGATCAATTATTTATTGCACGTTGTTGTTGTTGTTGTTGTTGTTGTTGTGGTCTTCAGTCCTGAGACTGGTTTGATGCAGCTCTCCATGCTACTCTATCCTGTGCAAGCTTCTTCATCTCCCAGTACCTACTGCAACCTACATCCTTCTGAATCTGCTTAGTGTATTCATCTCTTCTTGGTCTCCCCCTACGATTTTTACCCTCCACGCTGCCCTCCAATACTAAATTGGTGATCCCTTGATGCCTCAGAACATGTCCTACCAACCGATCCCTTCTTCTGGTCAAGTTGGGCCATAAACTCCTCTTCTCCCCAATCCTATTCAGTACCTCCTCATTAGTTATGTGATCTACCCATCTAATCTTCAGCATTCTTCTGTAGCACCACATTTCGAAAGCTTCTATTCTCTTCTTGTCCAAACTATTTACCGTCCATGTTTCACTTCCATACATGGCTACAATCCATACAAATACTTTCAGAAATGACTTCCTGACACTTAAATCTATACTCGATGTTAACAAATTTCTCTTCTTCAGAAACGCTTTCCTTGCCATTGCCAGTCTACATTTTATATCCTCTCTACTTCGACTATCATCAGTTATTTTGCTCCCCAAATAGCAAAACTCCTTTACTACTTTAAGTGTCTCATTTCCTAATCTAATACCCTCAACATCACCCGACTTAATTCGACTACATTCCATTATCCTCGTTTTGCTTTTGTTGATGTTCATCTTATATCCGTCTTTCAAGACACCATCCATTCCGTTCAACTGCTCTTCCAAGTCCTTTGCTGTCTCTGACAGAATTAAAATCTCATCGGTGAACCTCAAAGTTTTTATTTCTTCTCCATGGATTTTAATACCTACTCCGAATTTTTCTTTTGTTTCCTTTACTGCTTGCTCAATATACAGATTGAATAACACCGGGGAGAGGCTACAACCCTGTCTTACTCCCTTCCCAACCACTGCTTCCCTTTCATGTCCCTCGAATCTTATAACTGCCATCTGTTTTGTGTACAATTTGTAAATAGCCCTTCGCTCCCTGTATTTTACCCCTGCCACCTTTAGAATTTGAAAGAGAGTATTCCAGTTAACATTGTCAAAAGCTTTCTCTAAGTCTACAAATGCTAGAAACGAAGGTTTGCCTTTCCTTAATCTTTCTTCTAAGATAAGTCGTAAGGTCAGTATTGCCTCACGTGTTCCAGTATTTCTACGGAATCCAAACTGATCTTCCCCGAGGTCGGCTTCTACCAGTTTTTCCATTCGTCTGTAAAGAATTCGTGTTAGTATTTTGCAGCTGTGGCTCATTAAACTGATTGTTCGGTAATTCTCACATCTGTCAACACCTGCTTTCTTTGGGATTGGAATTATTATATTCTTCTTGAAGTCTGAGGGTATTTCGCCTGTTTCATACATCTTGCTCACCAGATGGTAGAGTTTTGTAAGGGCTGGCTCTCCCAAGGCCGTCAGTAGTTCCAATAGAATGTTGTCTACTCCGGGGGCCTTGTTTCGACTCAGGTCTTTCAGTGCTCTGTCAAACTCTTCACGCAGTATCGTATCTCCCATTTCATCTTCATCCAATTCCTCTTCCATTTCCATAATATTGTCCTCAAGTACATCACCCTTGTATAGACCCTCTATATACTCCTTCCACCTGTCTGCTTTCCCCTTCTTTGCTTAGAACTGGGTTTCCATATGAGCTCTTGATGTTCATACAAGTGGTTCTCTTATCTCGAAAGGTCTCTTTAATTTTCCTGTAGGCAGTATCTATCTTACACCTAGTGAGATAAGCCTCTACATCCTTACATTTGTCCTCTAGCCATCCCTGCTTCGCCATTTTGCACTTCCTGTCGATCTCATTTTTGTGACGTTTGTATTCCTTTTTGCCTGCTTCATTTACTACATTTTTATATTTTCTCGTTTCATCAATTAAATTCAATATTTCTTCTGTTACCCAAGGATTTCTACTAGCCCTCGTCTTTTTACCTACTTGATCCTCTGCTGCCTTCACTACTTCATCCCTCAAAGCTACCCATTCTTCTTCTACTGTATTTATTTCCCCCATTCCTGTCAATTATTTCCTTATGCTCTCCCTGAAACTCTGTACAACCTCTGGTTCTTTCAGTTTATCCAGGTCCCATCTCCTTAAATTCCCACCTTTTTGCAGTTTCTTCAGTTTTAATCTACAGGTCATAACCAATAGATTGTGGTCAGAGTCCACATCTGCCCCTGGAAATGTCTTACAATTTAAAACCTGGTTCCTAAATCTCTGTCTTACCATTATATAATCTATCTGATACCTTTTAGTATCTCCAGGGTTCTTCCATGTATACAACCTCCTATCATGATTCTTAAACCAAGTGTTAGCTATGATTAAGTTGTGCTCTGTGCAAAATTCTACCAGGCGGCTTCCTCTTTCATTTCGTAGCCCCAATCCATATTCACCTTCTACGTTTCCTTCTCTCCCTTTTCCTACACTCGAATTCCAGTCACCCATGAGTATTAAATTTTCGTCTCCCTTCACTATCTGAATAATTTCCTTTATTTCATCATACATTTCTTCAATTTCTTCGTCATCTGCAGAGCTAGTTGGCATATAAAGTTGTACTACTGTAGTAGGTGTGGGCTTCGTATCTATCTTGGCCACAATAATGCGTTCACTATGCTGTTTGTAGTAGCTTACCCGCGTTCCTATTTTCCTATTCATTATTAAACCTACTCCTGCATTACCCCTATTTGACTTTGTGTTTATAACCCTGTAGTCACCTTACCAGAAGTCTTGTTCCTCCTGCCACCGAACTTCACTAATTCCCACTATATCTAACTTTAACCTAACCATTTCCCTTTTCAAATTTTCTAACCTACCTGCCCGATTAAGGGATCTGACATTCCACGCTCCGATCCGTAGAACGCCAGTTTTCTTTCTCCTGATAACGACATCCTCTTGAGTAGTCCCCGCCCGGAGATCCGAATGGGGGACTATTTTACCTCCGGAATATTTTACCCAAGAGGACGCCATCATCATTTAATCATACAGTAAAGCTGCATGCCCTCGGGAAAAATTACGGCCGTAGTTTCCCCTTGCTTTCAACCGTTCGCAGTACCAGCACAGCAGGGCCGTTATGGTTATTGTTACAAGCCCAGATCAGGCAATCATCCAGACTGTTGCTCCTGCAACTACTGAAAAGGCTGCTGCCCCTCTTCAGGAACCACGCGTTTTTCTGGCCCCTCAACAGATACCCCTCCATTGTGGTTGTACCTACGGTACGGCTATCTGTATCGCTGAGGCACGCAATAAACACAAAACGCATTATCGCTGAGGCACGTAATAAACACAAAACGCATTAAAATGATCGGCATCAAATCTCAGGGCCGCGTTTTGCTATGCGCAGTAACAAAATGGCTCTGAGCACTATGGGACTTATCATCTGTGGTCATCAGTCCCCTAGAACTTAGAACTACTTAAACCTAACTAACCTAAGGACATCACACACATCCATGCCCGAGGCAGGATTCGAACCTGCGACCGTAGCGGTCACGCGGTTCCAGAGTGAAGCGTCTAGAACCGCACGGCCTACCAGCCGGCGCGCAGCAACAAATTAATGACTGAACGGAATGCACGTTCAGCCATTATGTCTCTTCATACTGATCTGCCGATTGGCTGTTTCAGCCAAAACGATCTGAAACATCGTTAATTAGTACGCAAATATGTTAAAAGCCACAGTACAAGGACGTATGAGTAATAACAAAAGGTTTTCTTAGATCTGTTTCACATTCCATTATAAAAACAAATCAAGCACATATCTACACACTTACAATATGTGTCTGTTTGCTCAGGCGGAACGAGGCACAAGAAATATGAAAAAAGTGCAGAGTTATGCACTTACCGAAAGACAAGAGAAACAAATTCATATACGTGCTGTGTTTCAGCTACAGACTCATTTTCTGTCGCTGATTTTCCGTTGCGATGAGTTTTACATTAGATGGTTCTTGATTTACAAAGACTTAGTTAAGACTTTCAATTGTTCAAAGAAAACACAGTGCGCATGCGCGTGAGAAACTGGTTTCAACTGAATATTACAAGAAAAATAAAGCGTTAACACGAAGTAATACTTCAACCTTACCCAAACACGAAGAAAAACGCCGTGAACTGGTTAAAGGGCGAGAAGGTATTTTACACATTCTCAAAATGGAACAGAAGCAGAGCAGATTTATGGTTGCACGTGACTACACAACACCACAAAATACAATAAGTTAGCAGTTTTTACGAGAAACGTGGATTCTTCCTCAAAAGAAATGTATGATGAGTAGTACAAATCTGTCACCTAAGGAGTTACTCCACGTACATTCTTTACAGATTTCCATATTTAAGACTGAAATGTGATATTATGTAAAACACATAATTATTTAGTACGAATTGAGTGTATTTTGTGATGTGATTGTATGAAAGCGTTTTTGCGTGTCATATAAAATTTGAAATAATATAAATTAAAGAATGGGTCATTTACTCAACTCGCAGCGCAGATAATTCTCCTTACACTTAAATTTGCCTATGTGTGCATCTACATTTGTACTCAGTAAGCCGCCTTCTGGTAACATTTCTTCTTTTCTCCTTTTCCGTTGTGAATGGTGCGAGGGAAGAATGATTGTCGGTAAACATTTGTATTAACCCTAATATCTCGAATTTTCTCGTTCTGGTCATTTTGTGAGCCGTATGTAGGAAGACGTAGTCTGTTTACCGACTCTTTCTGAAACATATTACCTCGAAATTTCAGTAGTACGGACCCTCAACGAAGGAAAACGCCTCTCTTTTAGCGGTGCCACTACAGTCTGTTGAGAGTCTTCATACATCTCTAACACGCCGCAACTGCAGTAAGGATTCATCTATCTATAATAATAGTTATAGTGATGATGTTTGTATGATGCCTTCAACTCTGTCAAAATCTGTTTGTGGTCCCGGACTGATAAAAAATACTCAAGAACCAACCGAACAAGTGTTTCGTAAGCCACTTTATGGATGGATTACGTTTGCTTAATATTCTCCAATAAATCGGAACCTGGCATCTTCCATCCTATAACACAGTGCGGGAAGAAAACGCAACACATCCTAGACCTGTATTCAGTGCCACCACGGTATAACATGTGCATACCAAGGTGTTCTGGCGTGATTGACTCGTCACGGCCACCAGAGATGAGCTGGCGTTGTGGAGGGCTGTCTGTGTGCCACATGTTTTGATTCAGCTGGCACTAATTGTGCTGCGTTTAGACGTGAACAGTGTGTGCAACATTGAGCTTAGAGTACAAACATGCCCCGTCGACTAGCACGTACTCCTCCTGAACAACTTCAGCCGTTTGAACACGGTCGGGTTATGGGTCTTCGGAAAGCTGGATTGACGTAGAGACGAATTGTTGCACGTGTTGATCGCAAGGTATCGGTGGTATGTCTTTGTTTTCAGGGGTGGTCTGTGGAAAATTTCCACAACCTTAGACCAGGTTTTGGACGTCCACGCAGTGTACACACACACACACACACACACACACACAAATAGACACATTGTGAGGGCAGCAGTGGCGGACCTAACATCATCCAGAGTAAAGATGTGAGCATACGTTGCACCTGACGTATCACCGAAGACCACTGGTACGGTCTACTTCCAGCAGGACTAAGATCCCATGTCCCTCTGACCAGGCTAGCACTTACACAACAACACCACCAAACAGGGGTACACTGGTGGGGTGCAACAGTTAACTGGGGAGTGGAAAGGCGGTGTTTTCTCTTAGGCGACGAGATCATGTTACGTATGTTCGCTAGTGCCGGCCGCTGTGGCCGAGCAGTTCTGGGCGCCTCAGACCGGAACCGCGCGACCGCTACGGTTGCAGGTTCGAATCCTGCCTCGGGCATGGATGTGTGTGATGTCCTTAGGTTAGTTAGGTTTAAGTAGTTCTACGTTCTAGGGGACTGATGACCTCAGATGTTAAGTCCCATAGTGCTCAGAGCCATTTGTTCGCGAGTGACGTTTACTGGGTAGACCTCGTGAGCGGCCTATTCCGGAGTGCATTCGCCCGTGACACACAGGTCCCATCCCAGTGGTTTCAGGGGCCATCCTCGCAACTCGTTACTGCCATTTCTTCGACAGGAAGGCGGTGTGCTTTTTCCCGAGGATAATTCACATCCACTTACGGCAGCTGTGATGCAACGTGCTCTTTGTGGTGTAAAACAGCTGCCCTGGTCAGCATGTCACCAGATCTCTCGCGAATTAAACGCGTATGGGACATTATTAAGCGGGGACTCACTCGTTCTCCGGGTCCCACAAGAACGTTTTTCCAAATTGAGACAAAATGCTCAAGACACTTGAGATAATCTGTCACAGGATGGCATTAGGCACCCTTATCGTCCTCTGCATGTAGGAGTACATGACTGCGTTGCCGCCAGAGAGAGGTACACCATGTGCCGAGGCGAAAGCATGGACACTCTTTACTGTGACGTGTGTTTCATTTGATCCGAATTCCTTATCGTACACTCCTACAATGGTGAACTATCTGTCACATCACTTGTCAATAAACTTATCTTGTGCTTGAGGGAGAAGCGTTTCTTCAGGTAGTATTGAACGGCTACCTTCTCCGTTGTTATCTCTTTTTTTCACTCTCTCAGTCTATGTTAGAGAGTGGCAGTTGCGTGTGTGCCAAGACAACTCACCTAAACGCAGTTTATCCGCTTGGTTCAATGCTCAGAAGGATTCACTGAAAGGGGACCGGCCCGAAGTTGGTATTAGATTGATTAAGTGATTATCACATTAAGATTCCGCAACGGATAACGCGGGGGAGAGCTCTAGCAACCAAGTGGGCAAGTATCTAATTACCACGCTCTAGCGTGATCTACATTATCTATCTTTGTTAATCTTCATTCTCACCAGATCATCATGACTTTAATTTAGTACTAAACTTGTTCTCTACGTAGGGTGGGGGTATTATAATCTGTCACGGAATCTATGAAATTAAATTCGTATGACAGTTTTATTATTTAGCCAGAACCTTTACAAATATTATAACCATTACCTTTACTCGCTATTTAAGCAAGCTCATAAATGCAATTAACTAAGCAAATACGAATAAATTATTATTTAGCACTGAAGGTGCCCATATTATCGGAAGTCTATTCAACACTCGCTCGCAATGAAGGTGCCTATACTATCATATATCTGGTCCCGTTTTTAATATTCTGCACTGGGAAAAGGGAGGGATCTACGTTGCTGCATCGATAGTCAGTCTGCTTGGACAGTGACTGAAATTCGCACCCCATGGTGTTACTTGGACCGAATCGTTATGAATTAATGAACCGCGCTTCGGTTCCTCAATGGCTACTCTGCCCATTACTTCTCAGCACCGTTCCTTTAGTCAAAATTATAGCAAAGATTCTTGGCGGGATAAAAGGGGAATAAAGCAGACACAAACATCTCTCGTATACAAAAAGAATTTCCTAGAAAATTTGGCGCACGCAAATTAACAATTTACGGCACACGCAACCATCCTTACCTTAACTATTTTCAAGAAGGAAATGTTAGCTCGCTGGCGGGGCAATTCGACACCAAGTGGGTGATCGACACCAACGGATAATTTTTTGTACTGACCCCAATGTTCATTCTTGTTCTCAGTCTATATAATTATTCACATGCACAAGCTATTATTTACCAATTAGTTAGGATGTGGAAACTCATTTAAGTTGCTGCTTGCAAATGGGGTTAGTCATGAATAAAGAGATCCATGCACAAAATTTATCAATTTGCCAAAAAATTGGCGTCACACGCCTACAGTCTTATGTAATTCACACAAAACACACGCATATCCTAGCAAGATTCACGCGGAAACATCGTCTAAATTTCTCATCAGCAGTTACGACCACTTAAACTAACTAGCCGGGGTGAGGCCCCATTTTACTTCAACAAGACCAGTAACAAATATGAAATTGCAAAACGCTACTGCTAAAAGTGGGAATATGATTTTTGATGCTACTGCTGCTCTCGTGAGGTGAAGGCACTAACTGACTGCATTACTACAAATGGATAACGGCAGTCCGCCATGCTCACCTCTGGAAAAAAAAACCCTAACAAAAATTCAAATTTTTACAAGCAAAATTTCTCGAAAAAATTGAATGGTCGTAACGACATGCTAACTACTTCCACTCTGAAATAGAGCGGATTAATAACAATATAATAAATTATACCTCATCCCACAAAGAACTTGGCGCAAAGACGGAGACCGCCCTCGACTCCGTCCGCTCAGTTAAACAGCTTCCCCCCCCCCCCCCCCCCCCACTGTCGTTGTCATAGCGGTCCTGACCGGCCGTTCTCTTCCCCCCTCGAGGGCGCGGAAACCTGTTACCAACCCCGAATTACCCCTGACAAACAGCTGCATCATCGCTGCTTTTACCCCAAATTTATGTTGGCACTAATTAACCTACACAGTGACCATATCTGTCTTGCCACTACTAGCAGACGAACTCTTAGTACAGTCTCAAAGTTAATTAACCGAAGGCAACGTAGAGGGATTAAGGAAAGGAAGTACATTTATTTAATTATGAATTAAATAAACAGTTACTCCATTTCTTCACTGGAGTTATAACATTTCTTAAATCTGGAGAAATCATGAAAGTGCCTCAAAAAACCACAGTATTCAATATAATGCGACGGAACGAGCTAATAATAATGAGATGGAACAGGCTGCTCCCTCTTAGTTTACACGATGCACCGTTGGGTTGATTTCGGGGGAAGAGACCAAACTGCGAGGTCATCGGTCTCATCAGATTAGGTAAGGATGGGGAAGGAAGTCGGCCGTGCCCTTTCAAAGGAACCATCCCGGCATTTGCCTCAAGCGATTTAGGGAAATCACGGAAAACCTAAATCAGGATGGCCGGACGCGGGATTCAACCGTCGTCCTCCCGAATGCGACACGATGCACCGTTTCCAAGTTAATTAGCATTGGATTTAGCCAATCAGGCCTTGGCACGCGCAAGTTCAAGCGGGCCGTTATATACAGCTAGTGCCAGTTATTCTAACAGCGTAGATAAAAGAGTACGAGACTGCTCAGCCTTTGGCTCAGTTTCGATCCTTACTATAGTCTCATGTCTAATCTCTTTATTGCTCTCTTCTTCGGTTTTAGGCAATCAAACTAAGAACGCATTTGCAGAGACAGTCTGTGGCGAGAAGCTTGGACTATGTACGAGGGGCGTTCAGAAAGTAAGCTCCGATCGGTCGCGAAATGGAAACGACTATGAAAATCCGATAAAGCTTTGCACAGATGTGTTGGGTAGTGTCTCTAGTATAACCCCAGTTAGCATCACGTCGCTCTTCTCATTTCTGAGCACGCAGTGAGTACGTAAAGATGTCTAGAAAATAGTGTCTGCCGCCAAGTACGAGGGCCTGGTGAGAAATTTCGCCTGAAGCTATGCAGCTAACATTACATAACTGTCGTGCTGTTTCTTCTTCAAGACAATTCTCAGCCGCATTCTGCAGGGGCAATGAAGATGCTCCTGCATCGTTTTCAAATGGAAATGTGAGATTACCCACAATACAGTCCGCAATTGTCTCCCCCTGAGTTTCATCTCTGGTCACATGAACCGCTGTCTTTGAAGACAACATTTTGACACAGACAACGAGGTGTAGGCCAGCGTGGAGAATTGGCGGAAAGCACTGGCGGCTGCCTTCTATGATGAGGCTATTGAAAAGTTGGTACAACGCTATGACAAAAGTCTAAGTCAGAACGGCGACTACGTAGAGAAGTAGCTGAAAGGTGTAGCTAATTGTTACAAGTAAAACATTTCTGATGTTCACTGTGGTTTCAATTTGGCAATCAATCGGAGCTTACTTTCTGAACAGGCCTCGTATATGCAAGGTGTTGGGGGTATAAGTGCAAATATTGTGATAACTCGTACCTTAATACAAGTACATACCCACTCCATTGTGTTACATGTTCTTTCTCTGTGTCTAACAGTTTTGTATCACTTGATTTTTTCTGCACCACTAAGTGGACCACGCCTCTCAGTATAGACAAACAGTTTTGCATCCAGGCATCCACACTTAAACACCAGACCTGCTGCCTACGGAAAAATAAGCACTAATGACTTACTCTTGTCACATGTACTTGAAGGTACTAACCAACTTGAAAACATACTACTCCTAATAGCTGTAATTATTAGTCTGCAAATGAAGTAAATACTGACGTAACGTTGTACAGTAGACTGTTCTGTCACCAATAAAAAGATCTGCACTTATACCCCTAACATCCCCTAACCTAACCTGTGTGTGTGTGTGTGTGTGTGTGTGTGTGTGTGTGTGTGTGTGTGTGTGTCTGATTTCCCTTTTCCTGTCACAGCTCAAGACGGTCAGTATGGGCCGAAGACGATGGTGAGAGAGTAGTTTCTTTTATAATCATATACTGGAATTAAAGTAACAAGGTCATAAATAATATTTTTCCAGTATGGTATTGAAAGGCAGAAACACATGGCAGCCACCTTTCAGCATGTGAGGTGTTGCAATGAACAGGAGGAGTTCTGCTGTCATTGTTATTAGTGCAACGACTGGCTTGTAGCAGCTCGTGGCACCTCTATTATAAAAATAGCATGTTTTCCGCTCGCCATTACATTCATTACATCCGATTAAAAAATCGGGTGGAGATACCCGGAACGCTGTCAATGCTGTATAATGTTATTCAGGAGTGGGATGAATAACTGAAGTTGTGAGAACCAACAATGATTGCGCTAAGGCCGGGAAGAGGTAGCTAAATATGTGCTAAAACGTTTAAACATTAATTATTAACGGGGCAAATATCTATTGAAGTTATATATTTTAGCATATTCTGGTATTTATTAACCTAACGTTAATATCTAAACGACAACAAAATAATTGACGTTAGTAGCACAAAGTGAATATCACCGAATGTATGCCAAATTGTAGAAACTATTTTTCAAATTGTGTATTACTGTTAAGATGAACCATGCATGGCCGTCATGACTCAGACATGGTCCTGACAGCTCGTTTGTGCCAGTACGAGAATTGTGTAACAGCGTTACTCACTGTGGATGTAATTGGAGTGTGGCTCTGCCCGTCGAAGCGATAAGAGTTTTCAAAACATAAATTTTTCAATTTGCCGAACGGTTGTGCATTTAGGAACAAGTATTCTATTGACTTTTAAACGCGTTGCAATCGAGAAAATCTTGCCGGTACTATATTTAATAGTTTGTATGTTAAATTATTACTCTACCACACACCACTAATCGGTAAATGAAAGTAAACAAAGCAGAAGTTTTGAAGGAAAGCATTTTAATAGTAAATTACTTTTTCTTCTCCTGTCCTGTTAATATAGGGACAAAAGCTAGGTATCTCTGCAGTCTTGGTAGCTTTCTTTAGCTTGAAAGTTGTTTATGAGCAGGTGTAGAATAGGGAAATGGTAGTCTCCTGTGTCCACACAGTAGGACCAAACGAAAATTTCGAGAATTTCATGAAAGGTGCACTGTGCAAGATGCTGAAAGGAATGCTTTTTACTAGATAAGTTCTTAAGGCCACAAAGTTTCTGACTGTGAGAGCAGCCGCTGGACGCTACGTTGGCACCTAGTAATGATTGTTCAAATCCTAGTAAGGGGTTCTGTGAACAGTAATGATTATTTCGGTATGAGGGGAAATTCCCCACATTCAAAGCTTTTCGATGACCGTGGCTGGAAATGGCTCATGTAGTGAAAGAGATTTTCTGCCTTTTTCACACGCCACACCATTATTGGTTAAGCATGACGAAACCCACGAGAGCAGGAAATGGTTAAACTTGTGAATAAAGTTGTTATTGGTCGGAACTCGCAAGGTCTGCTGCAATTGGCCGGCTAGAATCTGACGCTGGCTGAATCAGCTAAGTTTCGGAGACTGAAGTCAGGACACACTTGCTACATGGAGATCCAAGAGTACACTGGCGGAAGAAAGATCGAAGAGAACGCTTTCTTCAGGGACATTATCGAGAATGCACTTTACCTTAGGCGACTGGAGAAGATATTCACAAAGAGAAGTGTCTCTGACCTAGGGAAAAGTGCAGAGGCGGAGGTGGAATCAGAATTTCCAGCCACTACTTCAGCCATCTTCCAGACTTGCACCTTTTGAGAGTGGTAAGCCTCTGCCACGTTTAGCCACCGTGGAAAGGTGAACACGATGCTCGGAAGCTCGTTAATTTCCATCAGGATTTCATTGGACGTATCTAACATTTACAGTCAACTAGTTGCACCTATATTTCACTTTGGCAAAAATATTGGTGTTCGTTCTTGCTTTTCCAGGTATCTTTCTCTAAATCACTAACCTTCTACGTAGTCACGGGCCATATCCATGAAACGGTGTCTTGTTATATTTTCATGTGTCCACCCACCTGTAACAAGGCTATAGTTCATATTTGCAATCTGTTGCCCTCTTATTAATGCTTGAATCAATGCGTAAAGCATTTTGTTTGATGTATTATGGCAATAAACGAAACTATTATAGTGGCTGCTACTTTCCTTTTGTAGTTTAATGAAACCCTTCATGAAGATAGAAGGTGACTATTATTGAAATATATGAAAAAAATGTAAATTAGTTACAAACTACCGCGTGAACACACTTTATTCAACATGTAAACGTCACTACAGATTTCGGATTTAGGTTATGATATGTTTGATGTGCCTGCCATAATTGGCGATGATGGGGCGCAGACGGATAGCGAAATTCTGCATGACCCGTTGAAGTTTCGGAACGTCGATGCTGTTGATAACCTACTGAATGGCTGTTTTGAGCTCATCAATTGATTTGGGGTTATTGCTGTACACCTTGTCCTTAATATAGCGCCAAAAAGAGTCGCATGTGTTCAGATACGGAAAATATGGCGGCTAATCGAGGCCCGTGCCAGTGTCCTCTGGATACTCTAGAGCCAGAATGTGGTCCCCAGAGTGCTTTTCCAGGACATCAAACACTCTCTTGCTTCGATGTGGTCGAGATCCGTCTTGCGTGAACAACATCTTGTCGAAATGAAGGATAATGGGGATGAAATTATCTTCTAATACTTTCATGAATCTTCGGTAGTCACCGTGCCATCAAGGAATATCGCACCGATTATTCCGTGATTGGGCATTGCACACCACACAGTCATCCGTTGAGTGTGAAGAGATTTCTCAAAAGCGAAATGCGGATTCTCAGGCCCCCAATAGGGCCTGTTTTCCTTGTTGACGAACCCATCCATATGAAAGTGGCTTTCGTTGCTAAACCAAACCATACAGCGCATACTAATTTTCATCATGCCCCTTGGTCAACCATGCAGTTATAACGTCCCAACGTAAACCGCTCCGAAGTTAAGACGATTTTATTTCGAATAGTTCAATAATGGTCACCCTGTATCATTGTGTGGTGTGGTACTCCTACTTTAATGCTTAATTGGGCCAAACCTAGTAATTTTCTTTTAGTAAGACGCTATCCACTGTGCGACATTCTGTGTCTCAAATTTTCATGAACTTATGGTGAGCTCACTTTCTCTGTAGTTCACCGGTATTCTAAACTGCACATCTGACATATCACATGAAGGAAAAACGTGGATCGCAATCCACAACTGACATATGTCAATGATTACCTAATTCATTATTCCAGCAAACAAACCTGCAAAAATTTATTTATGTGCACGAGTTGACAGGACCAGTGCGTATTTTTAGCGTGAAGGCTACTTCGTGGCTGCAACCAATGTCGCACGCCTGACGGCCTTGCCTGAGTGCACACAACACAAAATCACACACTCTTACGTAATTTAAAAATGTCGGTCCGCTGAGTTCGGTGTAGCGTTTTCCACTGGCGAACGCACAGAAGTAAATGAAAACCAGACGGAAAACTGCGCAAACAATCTAGAAATGGGCGCTCGCTCCCGAGCCCCGCTAAAAGCCGAGAGCGCGCCGCGTAAACACGCATTAGTCCGGCTGGCTTCCCGTGGCCACACTTTCGCCGCTGTTGTCGCGCGCTTTTCGGGGGAAGCGGTGCGTGAGCGATAGGCGCCACGTCCCCTCGCATATAGGCAGCCGAGCACGCCAGGCGTGGCGGGGTGAGGTGAGCTCAGCGCAACATCCATCCACTCACTGCTCGCGCCAAAGCCGCGTGAATCCTATTCAGACCGCCGCTCCGTGACTGCGTCAAGTGTTTCAATCTGCGCAACTCGCAGCTCATTACGGAATTAAACCAAGCATGTCGCTCGCCGAGGGTCCCTATATTCTGTCTCGATTTAGTATGTCTGTGGCATTTCTAAATGGCAGACGTAGTCGTCCGCTGTTGACTGTCTGGTAAAAGAATGGAAGACGTGTTGTATTAGAGGATGTTCGAGTGAAAGTACTGTCAACAGGGGCAGGAAAATTGGAAATTAGTGATAAGTTCCGAGGGCACCAAACTGCTGAGGACATCCTACTTAACCGAACTTAAACTAACTTACGCTAAGGACAACACATACACCCATTCACTATGGAGGACGGAGTCGAACCTCTGACATGTGGAGGGGGGGGGGGGGGGGGGGAAGCCTCGCGAACCGTCAGGGCGCCCCAGACCGCACAGCTAGCACGCGCACGCCGGGCAATACTCGCAGTGCCACGTCAGCCCCAATGCCGATATAGCGCCCAGTTCCATCATCGCAACGGTGACTAAATGCTGCACGTCAGTCGGAGGTGCAAGAAACATGAAGTGTAATACAGTGCTGTAAACAAACCCGGTGCTTTTTCTAGACACTTTTCAAAGACGGAAATTGGCTCTTACGCCACGGGTAGAGCCAATTTTGTCTGTCAGGCATTCATTTATCATTTCAAACATTCATTTTCTCTATCTTTAGGCAATACATCTACATTTATTCATTCAATTAATATTGCTACTATTACTTAATTATTATTATTATTATTATTATTATGCTGAAATACAACTTTGTAGCGAACTATGTGTAAAAACTACATAAAAACCACCTATGGCGTAATACAGACACTAAGTCTAAAGCAAGGAATAAAAAAATTTAAATGTTGAGATTTGGAATAGATGCTGTGAGTACGATATTATTAGGTGCAAATCCAGCTTTCCATTTCCATAAATTACAAGATGTCGCGGAGACAATTACTTAGTAATAAGTTACATATAACAACTTCATCAAACGTACGAAACACGGCATACGGTATACGTAAAGGAAGCAATAAATAAATAAAAATGACAAGACTTTGAACAGGTGTGGTGAATACATTAATGTTAGGTCAACTTCAGTTTTGAATTTCCGTAAACGAGAGATACTGCGCAGGCAAGAGTGGAAAAATGAAAATGCGGCACTACATTACTTGAGTAACCTTAAAAAAAACGAAAAACAGAAAAAGGGAATTTTACAGCTGTTCACTCACAATATTTGAAAATAATAGAGTATATTTGCCAGTAACATTACAACCATAATATTGAGTTCTTTTCAGTTCATTAATTGCATTTATATCTTTGTTATGATTAAATTCCTTAAATTTAATGGTGCAACAACAGACTAAATTATTCTTTCATGATTCAAACCAATACACAATGCACATAATGCTTGGAGAAATTATGAGATAAGATAACTAAAGATTTGTGTTTATATATAGTAAGACGAGTGTCCTGCAACAAAGCCTTTCAACTTATATTTGAAAATCATGAGACTGTGACACATGTTACTCACTTCAGCAGGAAACGTTTAGGTAACAGAGTTTGCTTAATAATTCAGACGTCTCTGCTCGATAATTACGAAATGAGACGGGGCTGTACCCTCCCTCCATGTTATTCAATCTGTAGATTCAGAGAGAGATTTGGAATCTGAATTAAATTTCAGGAAGAATGAATAAAAACTTTGAAGTTTGCTGATGGCATTGTAATTTTGTTAGAGACGGTAAAAAACTTGAAAAAGTTATAAAACGATCACCAACAAATGTGAAACAAGGGTAATTGATCGTAGGCAAAATAAATCACATGATGCTGAGGAAATTAAATTGTGAAGTGTGAAACTAAAAGCGGTAGATGAGTTTTGTTATTGGCGTAGCAAAATAACTGATGATGGCCGAGGTATAGAGGTTTTGAAATGTACACTGGCAATGGAAAGAAAAGAGAAATTTGTTAACATCGAATATAAATTCAAGTGCTACTAACTCTTTTTTGAACGAATTTATCTGCAACGTAGTTTAGTGGGGAAGTGAAATATGAAAGATAAACAGTAAATACAAGAGAAATAACTGAAGCTTTTGATATGTTTTCCCACAGTTGACTGCCAAGGATTAGATGGGAAGAAAGGGTAATTACTGGAGAGGTGATGAATAGAGTTGTGCGGAAAAGATGGCACCAGTTGATTGATAAGATACATCCTGTGGTATCACGGAATATTCTGTTTGCGAATTGATGGGAGTAAAAAGTGTAGAGGGAGACCTTAGCTTGAGTCCTGTAAGCAGGTTCAATAGGATCTAGGGAGCAGCAGATATTTAGATACGGATAGAGTTGCAGAGAATAAACTAGCGTGGAGAGCTGCCTAAAAGAGTCTTCCGTCTAAAGATCATGCCAACAACAGCATCCAACTGCATATAGTTTACCTATCGACTACTGCTATGTGTATGCTCCAGTCTTTTTCAGTGAATCAGTGTTATTGATGACAAATTCCTGGAGGAGTGTACGGACTGACTGCTAATTAACGTAATTTAACGGGGCTGCCTACATCAAAATACAGCGCTTCGTTTCTCTTTTTGACCCAAACATGTTTTAGCGTTTTTACTCAATCATTTGTGGCTTTGTTTGATTTACTATAAATACTAGGTTGAAACATTTTCTATCTCCACAGATTGTCTGAAACAGCGAACAGCACATGACACGATAGAACAGTGAAGGGTGCATCGAAGTCTGGATGTCGTCCTTGCAAAGAAATTTTCAGAATGTGATGGCTGTAGTGAACTGTAGTAAGCAGTCAAATAATATTAGATAAATTCACGTGGAAAAGCAGGTCGTTATCGACAGAGCGTTATTGTGTGAACTGGTAAGTTCTTAAATGGTAGAAATATTATCTGGCCCGCATCTTATTCAGATATTTAATAAAATTGGCTCTGCTAGCTGCAGGCGCCTGTTGCAAGTCCCATTGTGTTCAAAAGAAACACCTAAGTGAGTTGACGATTTAGTTGAAACTAATATACCCCCGATTCTTAACAGAATCAAACTCCTATACATAAAAGAGCTTGAAACGTCTGATTACTTTACAAGTTAGTTAATGTTTCAAATACATATTTTACGTTCAGCATATAAGCGAGAAAAAGCCTAGAAAACGTTTGACATTATGTTTAAAGCTTTTGTGAAGTCGCAAAGCTCTCCATTATGAAACACTGGATGAATGTAGTCTAGGTAATTTGTACTCCATTTTAAGCAGAAGCAAATTTTTCACGCCTCTCGAAGTTTATAACGTCATATCTCCTGAACTGTGTGTCGTACGATGATTTAATTCAGCAGATGAATTTAGTGGTACATGTGGATACCATCTACAAAAGTGTTGCTGATAGAGCCAGTAGTAAAAAAGTAATAAGTGGAAACGTCATGACTCCTGGGGAAGATTTATTGCGTGAACAGCAAAATCTTAGTAAGCAACAAATTATTTTCCTTCCATCATTTATTGGTGTATTGTACGCAGTACGTAGTAGTGCAAAATGTCTTCATAGCCTTCCGTAGTTAACGTTTTCTTAAATGCAAGAAGGGGACCATACCTTAAGCGCGAGAAACAACCTCCATACTTCACTGATGACGCTAAATACGATGGTATATAAAGTCTTTCAGACATTTGCCAAACCTAAACTCTTCCATAGGATTGCCTCGGGATATAACGTGACTCACCGCACCAAATATCTCACTTCCAGTCATCTAGCGTCCAGTGCAGTCGCATTTTACACCACGTTAAACGTCTCTTAGCATTGACTCCAGAAAAATGAAATAAAATGATATCGTATGGCATTGATGGCGGGGAGTCCCCTACCCCTTGGGGAAGTCCGGCCAACGAGATGCACGTCTTTTCAGTTGACGCCACACTGGGCGACGTGAGTGTCGATGGTCATGAAATGATGATGAAAACAACACTTAGTCCCCCGAGTGGACAAAATTTGAGACCCAGGTGAGAATCGAACCCAGGCCGGCCTATGGCAGTCAGACGCGCTGACCAATCAGCTATGGTAGCGAGCGTTGGCACTAGAAGTGTGTGGTTATGAGGAGCTACTCGACGATTGCACGCCATTTTTTTATACATATTTCTAGTCGAAACAAGGGCCCGGGAGTAGACAACATTCCATTAGAACTACTGACAGCCTTGGGAGGGCCAGTCTTGACAAAACTCTACCATCTGGTGAGAAAAATGTATGAGACAGGCGTAATACACTCAGACTTCAGGAAGTATGTAATAATTCCAATCCCAAAGAAAGCAGGTGTTGACAGATGTGAAAATTACCGAACTATCAGTTTAATAAGTCACAACTGCAAAACACTAACGCGAATTCTTTAGAGACAAATGGAAAAACTGGTAGAAGCCGAACTCGGGGAAGATAAGTTTGGATTCCGTAGAAATATTGGAACACGTGAGGCAATACTGACCCTACGAATTATCTTAGAAGCCAGATTAAGGAAAGGCAAACCTACGTTTCTAGCATTTGTAGACTTAGAGAATGCTTTTGACAATGTTGACTGGAATACTCTCTTTAAAATTCTGAAGGTGGCAGGGGTAAAATACAGGGAGCGAAAGGCTATTTACAATTTGTACAGAAACCAGATGGCAGTTATAAGAGTCGAGGGGTATGAAAGAGAAGCAGCGGTTGGGAAGGGAGTGTGACAGGGTTGTAGTCTCTCCCCGATGTTATTCAATTTGTATATTGAGCAAGCATTGAAGGAAACAGAAGAAAAATTCGGAGTAGGTATTAAAATCCATGGAGAAGAATTAAAAACTTTGAGGTTCACCGATGACATTGTAATTCTGTCAGACACAGCAAAGGACTTGGAAGAGCAGTTGAACGGAATGGATAGTGTCTTGAAAGACGGATATAAGATGAACATCAACAAAAGCAAAACGAGAATAATGGAATGCAGTCGAATTAAGTCGGTTGATGCTGAGGGAATCAGATTAGAAAATGAGACACTTAAAGTAGTAAAGGAATTTTGCTATTTGGGGAGCAAAATAACTGATGATGGTTGAAGTAGAGAGGATATAAAATGTAGACTGGCAATGGCGAGGAAAGCGTTTCTGAAGAAGAGAAATTTGTTAACATCGAGTATAGATTTAAGTGTCAGGAAGTCATTTCTGGAAGCATTTGTATGGAGTGTAGCCATGTATGGAAGTGAAACATGGACGATAGCTAGTTTGGACAAGAAGAGAATAGAAGCTTTCGAAATGTGGTGCTACAGAAGAATGCTGAAGATTAGATGGGTAGATCATATAACTAATGAGGAAGTATTGAATAGGATTGGGGAGAAGAGAAGGTTGTGGCCCAACTTCACTAGGAGAAGGGATCGGTTGGTAGGACATGTTCTGAGGCATCAAGGGATCACCAATTTAGTATTGGAGGGCAGCGTGGAGGTAAAAATCGTAGAGGGAGACCAAGAGATGAATACACTAAGCAGATTCAGAAGGATGTAGGTTGTAGTAGGTACTGGGAGATGGAGAAGCTTGCACAGGATAAGAGTAGCAAGGAGAGCTGCATCAAACCAGTCTCAGGACTGAAGAGGCCACATATTTCTGTGCATAGTCGTTGTTATCTTGACTGCTGCACTTTGGAACTCAGAGGAAATTTTTGCCACAGATTTCATCCGATTTTTTGTAATAACTCTCTGCAAAGCTCGTCGGCCTGCGTCAGTATATTAAGTCTGACGCAGTTTGATTTAGCTGTGGTTTTCCTGAGCTCCCGATCGACCCACACTGCTGTTACTTCGTCTCAATTAAAAACACAGTCCTCCCCGCCTTCTTTTGTACTTGCGGATCAACCTCTCGTAACATCTAGTAGTGCCCGCCCGGTTGACCGTGCGGCCTAACGCGCGGCTTTCTGGGTGGGAAGGAGCGCCTGGTCCCCGGCCTGAATCCACCCGGCGGATTTGTGTCGAGTTCTGGTGAACCGGCCAGTCTGTGGATGGTTTTTAGGCGGCTTTCCACCTACCTCGGCGAATGCGGGCTGGTTCCCCTTATTCCGCCTCAGTTACACTATGTCGGCGATTGCTGCGCAAACAATTTCTCCACGCACGCTTACACCACCATTACTCTACCACGCAAACATAGGGTTTACACTCATCTGGTGTGAGACGTTCCCCCCCGGGGGGGGGGGGGGGCACCAAGGTCCGAACCGCACAACAGCCCTGGGTTCGGTGTGGGGCGGCGGAGGGTTGAAGTGGACTGCGGTAGTCGTCGTGGGGTTGTGGACCACTGCGGCTGCGGCGGGGACGGAGCCTCTCCGTCGTTTCTATGTCCCTGGTTAACATACAATACAATACATCTAGTACTCAGTTCTGCATTACATAGAGTCGTCCGCTTACCTTTGAACAGATAGTGTAATTTCGCCCTAAGTGAGCCGGCAGCTTACAAATCTGACAGCATGTCTCTAAAACTTTATCACCATCAGCCTTAAGCAGAAGTGATGAAGATGCCAAATTCTCGAGGATATGCTACAAGTCTTGAAGACAGTCCTCACTAGATCTGCACTACATTTTCTCATGATCCTCCGAATCGTTCACTCGCCCCTGTTCACTCGTGATCGTTTCACTACATCGAGGTAGCGACATGATGACAATGAATGTACTGTTGTGCCTCTAACATTATAATGAAACTAATAGTGACTGGTGTGGAAATGTACAAAGTTTACCGCCAACCGCAGCTGCAAAATAACTTAGGTGATTTTCGGTACAACAGAGGATCTGAACAGAGCTGCAGAACGTTTGTCGCGTCCGCAGCTTAGGAAGATGGTTCGCTGAGAGGTACCCGCTGGAGCTGCAGTTGACACAGATAAGGCACGCGCTCGTTCAGAAGGAAGGCGTGGGTACGAGCGATTCAGTGGCGGGCGAGAGCGCTGGTCGATACCGCTTTCTCGAAAGACGGCGGAGCTATCTTAAAAATAAGATGTTAAGTTTCATCTGGTACAACTAAGTAGTTGCCTGAGGCGTCATTGCTTGGATTTTAAAATCTGACAAGTGTCTTCCCATTTCTTCCCCATTATTACACCGAACGGAGATCACACGTTTTATACTTAGAACTGCCATTTTCAGCTGTGCTCTAAAGCCAAATTCAGATGTACGAATAACAAAACAAAATTGAAATAGTAGAATAACGAAGTACACGAAAAAGATTAAACGTGCCATAGAATGTTGCAGGGAATGAAACTCTTTATTTTAAATAACTGATGCTGTGGGTTCAAGCAAGAGAAAACAGAATGATTATTAGCAAATTTATAAGCAAAATATTTAAAGAATTACTAAAAAAATAGTGAGAGTATACCAATAAGTAATGCATTTAAAAGAAAAATTCTGACCTACCTCAAGGATTACCTGTGGAAAATAGAAGCAGCATGCCATAAGGAAACCTTTCAGATGGTATTTTGATGTTCATTCAGCTTATATTTCCCAGAAAATAGTTCCATACTACATGTCGAAACCTGCCCTGAAATATTTCGCACAGGAATAATACACCGAAAGAAGTGATCTTTCCATATATTTAGCTGGTAAGGCGCACTGCAAGTATTTTTAAAAAATGTTGAAAATTGCCGAATTCGCAGTTCGCCATGCAGCTACAGGAATGTGCACACCTACTGCAGCTGTAGCAGAAAGTACACGTGCAACATGGCAGGCACATATCCTTGACTGACTGCACATCGGTAAACTGATAACACGACACTACGTCACTGTAATTTATAAAGCGAATTTCAGTTTTCATTGAGAGTTTCACTGACAGTTTTTCGCAGTTACTATTCACTCGAATTTACCAATCATTTAATACTCATAAAAATTAGCAGTTGTCTTTGCGGTATCGTTATGTGTTAACAGTGGAGATAAAACTGATTCAATTTTTTTCTTCGGATATTCTTCTTAACAGCATCGGTCTTCGAGCGGATTCCAGAGTTTCACAGTAATGTGGTATACAGTTAATGTTTCCATCTTAGAAATATAAAAAAGAACGTGGTATGCAATCAAAATCACCTGCTTCTCCTGAAGAACTATGTAAGTGTTATTTATTAGTTAATTTCTTGGACATTGATTCAAACGATATCGACGTTTCGTTAGAAATTGTGACATCATTAATATAAAGACGTAGTAACTCCGACGATTGGGTCAACTATGGTTCGAATGACAATTGTTGTGCCAATTGAAGTCCAGAGCAAAGATATAGTACCTTCCTAGGACAAAGTAGACGTGGAGAGTAATAGCTTTCCGTGAAAAAGAAAAGGCCGTAAATTTTTTGGTTAAACAAGAAAAGGAGAAAGCGCTTGTAGTTAAGGTGTCTTATGATCTGGTTTCATTTCTTAAAATCTGAAGGTGGCTTGTATAAATGGAACAAAGATTTACACGCAATACGAAATTCACGCCAAAATTAAACTCGAAAAAGTGAGAAAGGAAAAAATACGCATTGGAAAGATTTAGATTTGTTCGTGAGAGGCAGTGTGACGTTACCAAGGGAAATCTACGGAACTAAACCCTCTCAATTGCAAGTAAGATGAACATTTCAATCTTCTTCGATCTGTTTGGAGCGATTCAGAAAATTGTACGAGAAAGGAAGTCGAAAAATTACGAAGTTTAATTGAAGTAAACGTAATCAGTAGGTAATACATCAATAGGTAATACTATAGACAAACTGGGGGGCTTCTTGTTATCGCGTAAAATGTTGTGTGTAAGGGCAATGAGTCAGCTGGCTTGCAGTTACTGCCTGCAAACCACGTTTTATCATTTCCAACGAGAAAAAGACAGATTTGCTACTGCAGTCGATGAATACTATGACCCATAATAACAACGCCGGTGGTAAGTACCAGTGTGGAATACTCCCTCCAAAGCTTTATATTTCTCTTCAGGATCCCCAAGCCAATTACTGCCAAAAATTAAAAAAAGGCCTGTTTAATTGCAAAAATCTTGTAATCTGGAATAATGGGAGAGAATAATTTTCAGTACTTCATGTGAAATTCTTCTTACCAGTTGCAGCAAATAATTCATTGCTTTTGTAGGAATCTTGGGCTGAACACAACGACACACTCTGTTTCTAGGAGGGGGACGAAAGGACTGCTCCTATAATTCGGATTCCACCCGGAACTAATAGTATGATTCAGCCCCACAATAAAGAAATTTTTCTATACTGTAAAGCAAGTTTCAGAAAACTGTCAGACAATATAATTTCTGACAGCTTTTTGTCATTTCAAGTTTTGTCAGCGGAACCGTATTATTAAAGTGTCACGGACATGATACAGGATTTAGAATGGACACCATTAAAACAGGCGCTTTTCGTTGCGGAGGAATCTTCTCCCGAAATTTATATTACCAACTTTCTCCTCCGAACGCGAAAACCTTTTTGTTGACGCCGACCTACGTAGGGGGATACAATCATCGTAATAAAATACGGGAAATCGGAGCTCGAAGGGAAAGATATAGGTGTTCAATTTTTACGCGCGCTGTTCGAGAGTGGAATAATAGAGAATTATTGTGAAGGGTGTTCGATGAACCCTCTGCAAGACACTTAAATGTGATTTGCAGAGTATTCATGTAGACTTAGATGTAGATTTGTGCAGTGTTGGTTTGCATTAAGACGTTTTAAGAATATGATCAGGTAAGCCTGGTACGCAGCACGATATTCTAGAAAACGGCCACGACCATTTATTAATTCATCCCAACTGTGCTCAAGTGAAACTAGAAACTACTGTGAAGCGTGCGAATGCATTATTTTTTTTATTTGGCATGGCTTGTTTAAGGGAAGTGTTGTATTCGTCATCCAATTTGTAACGACTACAGTAAGTAAACAAAGAACTGTTCCATAGTTAGCAAAATACACATTATTCAAAGATTATCATAAGAAATGTGCTACAGGAATTTTTATAAATTATTTTATGACAGCAAATTAAAGTCTCGACTGATGGAAGACGTGTGTAATGTAACGCAATACACTGCCTTCATTTTGTTTGCTCTGCAAAAGTTTAGGTGTCAATATGAACTGCAAGCAATTCAAAAAAAATTAACGATTTGAGGTGTTTTTAGTGTGGTTTAAGTGCTTAAAATTCGCGTTTCAGCACTTTGGACTTCATCCTATGGGGCGCTACCTTCATTTCTCACGTCCCTGTCAGTTTATCCGCCGGATCGCATGCTAGCTAGGAAGGCCTGTACAGACAGCTGCTATAAGCGGTCCTTTGTGCGGTAAAACTTAGTAACTTCAACCTCAGTTCTAAAACAAGCACTGCGCATTTGTTGCTAAAATTTTGACGGTGAATTTATTTCGGTGTGTTCTCCCTGTGTGATAAATTTCAGGATAGATATCGTCAGGTCGGATTGGACCATTCCCTTGTTAGAGGTAGCTCTCCGAAGATGAAAGAACAGCTGTAGAGATACAGGAATAATTGTTAATAATGCGCTGGTGTTTTCGTTAAGCTTTGCTGATGAACAGGTCATTCTGGCACGCAAGATTAATACGTAATTGATGGTTACAATGTCTGTGTTTAAATACGGTGTCCGTATCTTCACAATACAATGTCGTTCAGATATGCATGCAGACAGGAAGGAACAGACAGTGTCACCGGCGATTACAGCTGTGGTAAATATTACGAAATAGTTCGGAGACCTGCGACTATACACTGACGTCAGTTGTTCGCGACACGTGAAAATTTGTGCCGAACTGGGGCTCGCACCCGGATTTCCGGTCGCCTTAACAACTTCGGCTACTCGAGCAAGATTCTAAGACTGATTCAGTCTTCCGTATGTCACATAGTCACAACCATTATCCTCGCACAACCTGTGATTCCCTGGCATGGAGACAAATGTTATAGTCACTTCAGCCCGTCGAGACATGGACACATCGTTCAGGGTTACAGTGTGTGTTCATATAGTGTCTGTATCTTGAAAATACAGTGTCCTTCAGACATGATGCAAAAGACACTTTTCTGACGATTATAGTGTGATAAATATTGCGAAATGAATTCGCATTTCGCGAATCCCTACTGATGTGAGCTGTTTGATATACATAAAAATTTTTCAGGGGCGAGAATCGAAATCTGTTTCCCCGCTTATCGAGAACTGGTACCTTAGCCACTGCTCAGCTCTCTTTCCGTTGCCAGTTGGGAACGCATTGGGAAGGAACTCATAGGTGCTTAATGGCCAAGTTATCAGCGTGGGGACGCGTTCGTGCTCTGTATGAATATTTGACGTTAGCTGCAACGCGGTAGCGTCGTTTTTCAGGTGTTTTGTTTCTCAGTTAATGATTCTTGAACAGCAGTTCCATTATTCCGTTACATGTTATCTGCGTGCTGCCTTCCAATGGCAGCGTCACTTTAACATATGATCATCTGGCTCCTGCGTAAGTGCAACTGCACGTTGCATAGCTTTTAGCGTGCTGTTTTCAGCTTTTTACCTCCCACATAGTCTCTAAACCGGCTTTATTTGGTTTATTTATACCCCGTATCCAGCACTTTCAAGATGCGGGCGCCTTGCCTCAGTAACAGTTCAAAGCTGGTTTTTGGGCTGGCGTATTTTGGTATTCAGTCTTACGAGTCATGTACCCAGCAGAGGTATTTCCTTGTAAGTTAGCTGTGACATGTTTAACTGAAAAACTATTCCATAGATATAAACAACAGTTTCTTTCAATAGCCTTCGACACAAATATCAACCTATTAATCTTGAAGATTACATGTGAAGGTTGGTAGTAGAGATATTTGCAAACTGTGTTACTTTATGCACGGGTATTATTTTAAAAAGATGAAAACAGTGCAACAGCTGGTTATCGAATTATAAGTGACTGTTCTATTCCAAGGTGTTAATTGGTGTTTTAATTAAGAGAAAAATTAATACCGCGAAAATCTAGCAATCTGATAGGGGCGACTGGTTTGCCGCGCTCGGTGGTGCCGTGCGGAAAAAGGAGAAGTGGCGAGGCGTTGTACGGTGTAGACACACTGTCGAAGGCCGCTGATTTTAATTTATTGTGGTGCTTTAAGTGCATCGAATTCTCGTCAGCGTGGTGCAGCTTTAGCCTAACATGCCGTTAAGTCGTCTCCGGAACCATAAAGTTGCGGGTGCAAGACTTACTGGACGCTGTGACATTTCGCGAGGCATGGCTGCCGCTGAAACAATGGCTCTGGTAAGCGTCATGCTGCCTGGAGTGTATTGAGTAACTAGAGAAGTGAAGGAGCTGCTGAGATCACCGTCCACTACCGATTCGAAGAAGCAACCACCATTACGCTTCGTCTACGCAAACCACGACAAGGCTAGAATTTCATTTTGCTTCGTAAAGTTCTTATGTTCACGGAGTCTCAGTCACAATAGGTCGAAGCGAAAGAACATCTAGTTACTTAACAACGGTATTTAAACATTTATTTGATTATTCCATTTTCGTTCGATCCTCAGTCCTTTGTCATTTATCAAAAACAATAATTTGTGAGAAAATTACGATCTTTAGAATCATAATAGTATTTTCAAAGGCTATAGTATTTCAGAATACCATGCAAACAATTCATTTAAAGAGAAATTTTAAGTATTTATGCATTGGTCACCTTTGTGATTCAGTTTGCTGACAAAAATTTTGCTAACTGAAAGTTTAACATCCAATCAGTAAATTTTAATAATTAATTACCTGAAACAGTTTGACAGTGGCTGGCAGAACATGGCATTAGAATCCGTTTGGCTTCCTTAGAAATTAGAATTTTGAGTAAAAAATGGCTCTGAGCACTATGCGACTTAACTTCTGAGGTCATCAGTCGCCTAGAACTTAGAACTAATTAAACCTAACTAGCCTAAGGACATCACACACATCCATGCCCGAGGCAGGATTCGAACCTGCGACCGTAGCGGTCGCCCGGCTCCAGACAGTAGCGCCTAGAACCGCACGGCCACTCCGGCCGGCTAGAATTTTGAGTAAAAAATACAATTAACAACTTTGCTTTTAAATTAACAGTAAATTTCAGAGTTAATTAAAATAAAATTAGTTTCTTTAGAGCTTGGTGATGGTAAGAACGGAGGCATATTATATCTGACAGAGGGTTTAATAAGGCACGACACAATTATCTCGTTTTCTGCGTCCGTAGCTTAAACGTTCAAGGGATGGATGTATTCACAGTATCAAAACTATACTGAATTTAGGCATTGCTATGATTAAGGAAGTGTTCTTGTAATGGGGAATGAAATTTAGAATCGAACACCTGCACCCATCAGTTATTCTGAATCGGTAGTCGATCACCTTAATTGTTTAACAACAATAAATTTAGTAAGCACACGGTTGAGTTTATAAAGAAAGCCGATAGTAGTATCGTTAACTGCTCAAATAAATACAATGCAAATACTTCAGTGAGTGGAAGGGCGAATCTTTTGTGTTCACTGACAATTTTGCGAACGCTAAAAATTATGAACTGTGCTACAGTCAATTTTACGCGCAATGGCTATACAGACGACGGTTACAGAGTCCGATTTCGGCGCAACGGCCGGTGATGGGGAACAACAGGAAGGAATAAAGACTGCGTTTAGCGTCCCGTCGTCATCGAAATCATTAGAGATGGAGCAAAAACTCGAATTGTGTCAAAGATGAGAATGAAATCGACCGCGCCCATTCAAAGGAACTATGATGGCATTTGCCTGGAGCTATTTAGGGAAATCAAGGAAAATCTAAATCTGGATGGCCAGACGCGGGTTTGAACCGCCGTCCTCCGGAATGCTAGTCCAGTGTGCTAACCAATGCACCACCTCGCTCAGTGCGGAAAATGTTTTCGTCATTCAGTATAAATGTTTTGACCATACGTGGTGTATTTAAACGATATTAACATATGCAAAAAGCATTTATAAGACGAACTGGTCACAATATATAAATTTTATTGTAATTGTCAAATAAGATACTTGAAGCGACTGTACGCAATTTATCGTCTTTTAAAACTGCTGTTTATAGATATGATAGGTATGTTCATTGGAATGGATTTATGTGACATTAGTCATTAATTTCTCTAGTACTGTTAGCTTGTTCACGATCCTGCGGTTCAGAGATATTGTTGTATTTTAATTAACAGATACACCTGAAGATGGGACTGACTCCCTGAAACATGGCAGTGTCAAATTTCCGTCAGCAGATAACTGTAAAGCTGTAGCGGATACTTTGATCATGAACATTACATACGCACCGAGGTGACGGAAAATCATGGGATGATGATACGCACGTATACACATGGTGTTAGTATCACATATACGAGATATAAAAGGGCAGAGCATTGGCGGAGCTATCATTTGTACTTCCGTGATTCAAGTGGAAAGGTTTGAGACGTGATTAGGATCGCACGACGGTAATTAACAGACTTTGTACGCGGAATGGTATTTGAAGATGGACACATGGGACAGACCATTTCGGAAATCGTTAGAAATTCCACGATCCACAGTGTCGGTAGTGTATCGAAAATACCAAATTTCAGGCATCGCCTCTCACGACGGGCAAAGCAGTGGCCGACGGCATTCACTTAACGAGCGAGAGAAGCGGCGTTTGCATAGAGTGCTAACAGACAAGCAACACTGGGTGAAATAACCGCAGAAGTCAATGCGGGACTACGGCGAATGTTTCCCTTAGGACAGTACGCCTAAAACCTGCGTTAATGTGCCATAGCAGCAGACAATCAACACGAGTGCCTTTGCTAACAGCACGTCACCTTTAGCGCCTCTACTGGGTTCGTGAACATATCGGTTGGACCTTAGTCAACTGGAAAATTGTGGCCTGCTCATATCAGTCCCGATTTCAGAAGGTAAGAGCTGATGGTAGGCTTCGAATGTGGTGAAGACCCCACGAAGCGATGGACCCAAATTGTCAACAAGACAGTGTGAAACGTGGTCATGGTTCCGTAATGGTATTGGCTGTGTTTACATGGAACGGACTGGATCGTCTGGTCCAACTGAACCGATGACTGACTGGAAATGGCTATGTTGGGCTACTTGGAGATCATTTTCAGCCAATCACGTACTTCATGTTCCCGAACAACGATGGAATTTTTATGAATGAAAATGTGCCTTTTCACCGGGCCGCAGTTGATCGCGACTGGTTTGTATAACATTCCGGACAATTCGAGCGAGTGATTTGGCCACCGAGATGGTCAGACATGAATCCCATCTAACATTTATGGGACATCATAGGGAGGTCAGTTCGTTTACAAAATCTTGCAACACTCCACAGTTCGCAGAGTTTGTCACAGGCTGATGTCCTGAAGACAACGTGCATATTCCGGCAACAGACACTGTTCTTTGTGATACATTTACGCATTTGGTGTCCAACGGTTGCTTCACACTCATTTCAACTGCTTGTAGTGTTCTGCGTCATCAGTGTTTGACCCTATTCAATACAACACCTGATTGATCAATAAACAAATATACCATATTCTTGTCCTCTCCACACAGCTGTTCGTTTATCTTCAAGAGTTTCAGGCTGCCTTTGTCCGCTATTCTGGAACACATAATTTCAGATACGCCTCATAGTCCTAGTCAGTACGATGCAGCCGAACGTGTCTCACTAACATCGACTGGCCGTACTCCAAGACTCACAAGCGGGCTCTCAGTGGTGAGCTGCTACGGTCGGCCTGTATTACGCCGTGCCGGCGATGGAGGCGGTAACGAGAGGCGGCGTCGGTCCTCCAATTAATTCTGCCAGGGGCGGCGGGAGGCGCGGTGGGCGCTCCTCCAGGAGGGTCGCTTCTTCTCGCCGGCAGGCCCCCACTCACTTCTCAGAGAACACACCTGCCTAATTACCGCAGGCCAGCGTCGATCTCCTTTTCAAAGAGGACGACGGCGATCGCGGCGCAGTTTTCCTGCTTTAATTAACCTTGAGACTGCACAGTTACTGTAGTACTTTAAGCATCACACGAACTTGGATAATTATGTAGGGCAGGTTCCAAGTATCGTTACTGTGGAACAGTTCAGTAAAAACACGCACATCTACATCTAGATTACGACTCCGAAATTTACAAGTAAGTGCCTAACAGAGGGTTAGTATTTCTCTACCGTTCCACTCCGGAACAGCATGTGGAAGAAATGTAGACTTAAACCTCTGTGTACGATAACTGTTTTCTCTTATTTTATTACAATGGTTGGGAAAAATAAAATATTTTAACATTCAGAGCAGAAATTTGGTGACGGATATTTCGTGAAAATATGTCTCCGCAATGAAATATGCGTTTGTTTTATTAATTGACACCCAATTCGCGTATCATACCCAAAACACTCTACAGCTACATCTACGTATGTACTCCAGGAAATACCGTATGCTGCGTTACGGAGGGGATCCTGTATCACTGCTGCTGATTTCCTTCCCGGTTCCACTCGCTAATACAGCAGGAGAAAAGCGACTGTCTGTATGCCTCCGAACGTGCAATAATCTCTCTGAACATATCTTCGTGGTCCTTACGCGAAATGTATGTTGCTGGCAGCACAAACATTCTGCAGTCAGCCTCCAATGCCGGCTCACTAAATTTTCTCAATAGTGCTCCTGTAAAAAAACCATCACCTTTCCTCCAGTTGCCGGCCGAAGTAGCCGAACGGTTCTAGGCGCTACAGTCTGGAACCGCGCGACCGCTACGGTCGCAGGTTCGAATCCTGCCTCGGGCATGGATGTGTGTGATGTCCTTAGGTTAGTTAGGTTTCAGTAGCTCTAAGTTCTAGGGGACTGATGACCTCAGAAGTTAAGTCCCATAGTGCTCAGAACCATTTGAACCATTTTTCCTCCAGTTATTCCCATTTTATTTCCCAAAGCTTCTCGGTAACACCTGCGTGTTGCTCGAACCTATCGGTAACATACCTGGCAGCCGACCTCTGAATTGCTTTGATGTCTTCCTTTAATTCGACCTGCTGCGGATCTCAAACAGACGATCAGTACTCAAGAGTAGTGTTCCATACTCCGTCTCTGGCCGTCAAGAGCCGACGCCACACGGCAACACACTGCCGTCGTGTTGGTCGCCAGCTCAGCCCCTGCGACTACACACGTTCATACTCCGTCAGTTGCAGCGCGACGTACAGATGGCCTCCATGTACGGCGGACCACAGTACAGAGGCCGTGTAAATCGGCAAGAGAGGTCGCTCATACAGCAAACCTTTTCCTGCGCCCTCCAAGATCACGAGCAGCCAGTCAGGAAGAAGTGTACATCCGCCGTGTGGGTATTTAGGACCGCGTCCGCGCCGGTCATGGCTGAACCCTTCCAAGACCCAGGCAAAAATCATAGGTCGTACCCCCTGCTCCTTCCGGCTCCACTATTTTTACCTTCCCATTTATGGTCGTCCTATCCACCTCACTACTACCATGAAATACCTTGGCCTCATCCTCGACAGTCACTTTATCTGGACTTACCATCTCCATATAACACAAAGCTGACAACAGACTCCGCCTCCTGAAACTCCCGTCCAGCCGGACATGGGGACTGCATCCTTCCACCAACCTTCGCACCTACAAATCTTGGATCCACCTCATCCTTTGTTATCCCAGTGTCGCATGGATTTCCACCCCCTCACGATTCTATTAAGCCCTCCAAATCCTTCAACGACCTGTAATCCGCCTCGCCTTCCGTATCCACCTCCCATCCCCCACATGAATCCTCTCTAAGACCTCATCTCCTCCCCACATCTTCTCCTTTTCCTCTAATACATCCGCACCCTGTACATCGTCTGCAGATACGATCCCCACCCTCTGGTGCCTTCAATCCTCTCTACCCCTGGTCTGGTCCTGCGCCTTTACCATTGTGTCCCGCCCTTCTCCATCTCCACACCCTCCACCTCCTTTCCCAACGCTACTTCCAGCACCTATCCCTCCTGGATGATGAGCTTCACCCTGATCTCTACCTCTCCTACCAACTATAGCCCTACCTTCCCCCCTCCTACTCCTCAGGGCTCCCTCTCCTCTCCTTTCCCTTCCCCTGAGAGATTTTCCACCCTCCTTTACCCCCATCCCTTTTCCAAGCACCCTGTCTCTGAACTCCCTCTTGATCTGCCTTCCCTCTCCATCTCCCGCCCCACCCGTCTCCTACCCCTTGGTGCGCCCCCCCCCAATCCCCTTTCTCTTTTCATCCAACCCTGTCCAGCCCCCCTCCCTCGCTGCACTTTCCTCTCCCCATTTTTCCATTCTCTCAGGTCTCCACTCCCTCAGCAGGTCCCTCCCAGCAGTTTTTATTCTTCATTGTGTGCGCTCCATCTCTTAAAGTGGTTTTAAAGTTTCTTCGATCTGGAGTGTTTTTATACTGTGGCCAACTTTTAACTTGTGTGTCTGACATCAGTGTATTTTATGTGGTCCACGAATAGCCAACGATATTTTTATCTTTATGTAGACTTTTTTAACTGTTGCACAATGAAAGTCTCCATGTCAGTGTATATTTTAACTCCCACAGTCTCCACTTATGTTTTTATGTTCGCCTTTTCTTTGTCTTTTTTCTGTATAGTTTCCTCTCTTTTAACTGTAATGTCACTCAGCTGAAGAGCGGTAGGTTGTGCCGCTGCCAGCCTTCCCCTGCCCATATGGGGCAGGGGAATGAAATCACAAAAAAGAAAAAAAAATCGATGATGGCAGTTACGACGCTGTCAGACAAGAGAGGAAGTCTACTCCGGACCCTGCACGCCGCCGTCGCATCCAAGGGACCTCCGAACCTGCTCGCGTGCCTGTTGGTATTCTACCAGACTCACTTGGTAAGATTGTAGAAACTCGTACGAACACTGACTGTGGAAGCCTTCCTTTTGTTGTTCCAAGTACTTGCATTTAGTTGTGAACTTCTTTGCACATCAGGAAAAAGTTACAAAGTTGGTTAATTGTTTCTTTTGACGATCATCGAAGAACATTTGTATGGAATTCATTGTGGCCTTGTCGAGAACTTGGTGTCACTGCTATCAACCTGATTTGCTCATTTCATTTCATACCACTTTGAAGCGTTAGGTTCGATATTTAATGTTGCAGAAAGGTCACCACATAATAATCAGTGCGGTTTCAGAAGCACACCACGTTCAGTTTTCTTCCCATTTTCGATAATTTGGAGGTAATACACGTAATGAGATTCGTAGATGGGGAAAACGGAAGCTATGTCCAGGAAAGAAGAAGCAGAATATCTACAAGTAATACAGCACTGAAGAGGTGGAGTATTTTCTGACTGCAAAATTTAATCTGACAAAAATAAGCACGTGAATGGGTAAAAGTTTTCCCTGGAGTGTATTGTTGTGTGGCAGTGGAAAATACGCAGTGGAGAAGAAAGGGGAGAAATAAATTTTATAGTTTTGAAACGTGATAAAATTGCTATAAGTGAAATGGACTTAAAGGATAAGGAATGGAGAAGCAACTGTGTGAACAGAAGACACAGCAAAATATCTCTCCTGAGACATATGTTACAAAGAAACGTTATGCAAACGAGAGTCATCATACGGATAATTGGAGGGGCGAGAGGGAGCGGAACAAGGAACATCGGAATGATGAATGACGTTCAAAATGGACAAAGGAGTGACCTAAAATGCAAGTACCAAACACTTTTGAATTACAATGTGAGGGGCGTTCAGAAAGTAAGCTCCGATCGGTCGCGAAATGGAAACGACTATGAAAATCCGATAAAGCTTTGCACAGATGTGTTGGGTAGTGTCTCTAGTATAACCCCAGTTAGCATCACGTCGCTCTTCTCATTTCTGAGCTCGCAGTGAGTGCGTAAAGATGTCTAGAAAATAGTGTCTGCCGCCAAGTACGAGGGCCTGGTGAGAAATTTCGCCTGAAGCTATGCAGCTAACATTACATACCTGTCGTGCTGTTTCTTCTTCAAGAAAATTCTCAGCCGCATTCTGCAGGGGCAATGAAGATGCTACTGCATCGTTTTCAAATGGAAATGTGAGATTACCCACAATACAGTCCGCAATTGTCTCCCCCTGAGTTTCATCTCTGGTCACATGAACCGCTGTCTTTGAAGACAACATTTTGACACAGACAACGAGGTGTAGGCCAGCGTGGAGAATTGGCGGAAAGCACTGGCGGCTGCCTTCTATGATGAGGCTATTGAAAAGTTGGTTCAACGCTATGACAAAAGTCTAAGTCAGAACGGCGACTACGTAGAGAAGTAGCTGAAAGGTGTAGCTAATTGTTACAAGTAAAACATTTCTGATGTTCACTGTGGTTTCAATTTGGCAATCAATCGGAGCTTACTTTCTGAACAGGCCTCGTAGAATGTGCCATATTGTTTAAATAACTAATAATACCACGAAGCATATCAGGCACGAAATCAGACAAGGGGAGGAGAAGGGGAATCATAAGATTGGTTGCTATTAACTTCAGAAAGGGCACACATCTATTATCGAATTCGCGTACAGGACACAGAATCTTTGGCAATGTTGTGGAACGTTAATTCCTTTGAGGATAATCAAACAGATCGTGATGTACGAAAAGTGACAGTTCGTGCGATTTGTGAGACTTTTCAAGGATTTAAAAGTGGGTCAAAGTTAGCGAAATTGGTCTAAAATGTTCAGAGACTTAAAATTTAGCACTTCAGTAACGAAAAAACAGTAGTATCTTATCTTTACAACTAGCTGCAGACCGTGGAATTACCCTCGGAGAAAAATTTCTTTATAAAGAGATACTAATGTCGAAACTCGCTATCCATCGACGAGTATGTGCTATCCCAAAGTTATGTCTTGATGTCCTGGAGACATTGAGGCGGGAACCACCTGCCCATCAATACACACGATATCGAAAAAATTAAATTTGAAAATTTTGAGACGATGGGAAATGCTGACATAATACATGTCACTCACAAATAACTCATTTACTTACGGGAAAATATTACTCAACCGAATAGCAAATTGCAAAATGTGCCAGAAAAGGGAACAAATAATGTAATAATTTCACGTCTGTTTGCCATATACGTTAAGCAGAAAATAATTTTCTTGTGGTGCAAGGAGAGACATAAATATACTGTAATATGTCTCAGTCAACAACGTGCTGAGACTTCTTGCTCCCTGCGTGGATGTCGAGCTTTCTGGCTCTCGATACACTCTTATTTCCAGTGATCGAGAAACCCACTTTCAATGGGAATGGCAAGTTTATTGGGATGACAGGAACTCGTGGTATCAATAACGTCTCTCCTTTGTCTCCCCCGATGATGATGATGATGGCCTGCACGATGTGCTGCCTTCTCAGCTCTGTGATGAGTAACCTGCTGCTGTAGTACAATGCTGGTGCATCCAGGTTACTCAACATTATGAGGGGCACACCGAACTTCAGCTCCAACGGCATCCCCTACAGCTCTAATGAGCTTAGAAACTCTACAGGGTATGTAGTAGCATCGGCTCTTGTCATCAATATCGAAGGAAATAACCACTTTCTAGTTGAGTGCGGCACAAATTTGTTACGTGTACAACAACGTGATCTACCCTTACGTGCATGACTGCTAGTAGCGGATATGCTCGTGTATAATAATCAAATCCAGCCTCACTAAAAGCCTACTGCCTTCTACATATGAGGGTTATTCGGAAAGTAAGGAAGGATCGGTCGCTAAATGGAAAATATAGTGAAAATATGATGAAACTTTGCACAGATGCGTTGGGCACTGTGTCTAGTATGCCCGTCGATCGCATCATGTCACTCTCTTCAATCCTGAGCTCACAGTGAGGACGTAAAGATGGCTAGAAATTAGCATGTCTCGCCTAATATGAGGGCCTGGCGAAAGATTTCGCCTGAAGCTATGCAATCCACATAAAATAACTGTCATGCGGTTCGTTCTACAAGACAATTCTCGGCCGCACTCTCCAGGGGCAATGAAGATGCTGCTGCAGCGTTTTCGATAGCAAGTGTTTGTTCACCCACAATACAGCCCGTAATTGGCTGCCCCTGAGGTTTATCTCTGCTCAAATGAACCGCTGGCTATGAAGGCAATATTTTGATTAAGACGACGAGCTGCAGTCCAGAGCAGGAAATTGTCGAAAAGCATTGGCGGCTGTCTTCTATAACGAGGGAATTGAAAACCTGGCACAAAGCTACGGCAGATGTCTAAGTCTGAGCGGTGACAGTGTAGAGAAGTAGCTGGAAGGTGTAGCTAACTGTTGTAAATGAAACCGTTGTGAGTTTCACTGTGGTTTCCATTTAGAGAGCTATCGTTCCTTACTTTCCCAACAGCCCTCGTATAAAGACCCATGTCTGTCGTACAGCATCTGTCCAAATCCGTTCAGCCGTTTCAGCTCGAAGGAATAACAAACATCCTTACACAAAAACTTTTGCATCTGTAATATATACTGAACATTACTGAGTGACAATTGTAATCACTCAATTTACCGAAATATCTGATTGTAACAACGTTTAGAGATATATAATACACTCCTGGAAATGGAAAAAAGAACACATTGACACCGGTGTGTCAGACCCACCATACTTGCTCCGGACACTGCGAGAGGGCTGTACAAGCAATGATCACACGCACGGCACAGCGGACACACCAGGAACCGCGGTGTTGGCCGTCGAATGGCGCTAGCTGCGCAGCATTTGTGCACCGCCGCCGTCAGTGTCAGCCAGTTTGCCGTGGCATACGGAGCTCCATCGCAGTCTTTAACACTGGTAGCATGCCGCGACAGCGTGGACGTGAACCGTATGTGCAGTTGACGGACTTTGAGCGAGGGCGTACAGTGGGCATGCGGGAGGCCGGGTGGACGTACCGCCGAATTGCTCAACACGTGGGGCGTGAGGTCTCCACGGTACATCGATGTTGTCACCAGTGGTCGGCGGAAGGTGCACGTGCCCGTCGACCTGGGACCGGACCGCAGCGACGCACAGATACACGCCAAGACCGTAGGATCGTACGCAGTGCCGTAGGGGACCGCACCGCCACTTCCCAGCAAATTAGGGACACTGTTGCTCCTGGGGTATCGGCGAGGACCATTCGCAACCGTCTCCATGAAGCTGGGCTACGGTCCCGCACACCGTTAGGCCGTCTTCTGCTCACGCCCCAACATCGTGCAGCCCGCCTCCAGTGGTGTCGCGACAGGCGTGAATGGAGGGTCGAATGGAGACGTGACGTCTTCAGCGATGAGAGTCGCTTCTGCCTTGGTGCCAATGATGGTCGTATGCGTGTTTGGCGCCGTGCAGGTGAGCGCCACAATCAGGACTGCATACGACCGAGGCACACAGCGCCAACACCCGGCATCATGGTGTGGGGAGCGATCTCCTACACTGGCCGTACACCACTGGTGATCGTCGAGGGGACACTGAATAGTGCACGGTACATCCAAACCGTCATCGAACCCATCGTTCTACCATTCCTAGACCGGCAAGGGAACTTGCTGTTCCAACAGGACAATGCACGTCCGCATGTATCCCGTGCCACCCAACGTGCTCTAGAAGGTGTAAGTCAACTACCCTGGCCAGCAAGATCTCAGGATCTGTCCCCCATTGAGCATGTTTGGGACTGGATGAAGCGTCGTCTCACGCGGTCTGCACGTCCAGCACGAACGCTGGTCCAACTGAGGCGCCAGGTGGAAATGGCATGGCAAGCCGTTCCACAGGACTACATCCAGCATCTCTACGATCGTCTCCATGGGAGAATAGCAGCCTGCATTGCTGCGAAAGGTGGATATACACTGTACTAGTGCCGACATTGTGCATGCTCTGTTGCCTGTGTCTATGTGCCTGTGGTTCTGTCAGTGTGATCATGTGATGTATCTGACCCCAGGAATGTGTCAATAAAGTTTCCCCTTCCTGGGACAATGAATTCACGGTGTTCTTATTTCAATTTCCAGGAGTGTAGAATACTGCTCAGGTCTGTGGGAGCCGTACCAAATGAGACTAACAGGGGGATACTGGACGTGCAAGGACAGCGCGGAGGTAATAGATTGCCTGACCTGTGAGAGAGACTCACAGAGACGGCGAAGACAATTAAATTGCAGATGTTTGAAGACACACTCCAACTGTTCCATAGAAGCCTACTTAGAAAGTTTCAGGAACCAAAATAAAGCTTAATATGTGGGAATATACTACGGGCGCCTAAATATTGTGCTCGTAGAGAAGATTATACTCACTGGAGCGACCACAGAATCATTTAAATATTCTTCCCCCGCTCCGTAGGCGAATGGAAACGTACCAAACCATTATGCGTGTCAGAATGAGAAGTACCTTCTCCCGCCTACTTGAGTAGTTTTTAGAGTATGTATATATGTAGACGAGGAAAAGGTTGTTGGAAACTTTAGTTCCGAAGTACATTGTTAAGCAAGAATACAAATGCGTGTGAATTCCTATTCTATAGCACGAGTGTTTTGTACTGGCCTATGTGATGGGAACAGGTCTTCTTCTTTTTCTATTTTAAAAAAATGCCAGGAACAGCCATTAACGTTTTGTTGAATTTCTGTTAGGCAGACTTACCCACCGGCAAGAGTCACAGGGTTGGATTACCTTGATTGTTTTAATAAACCACAGGCAGCCTCACCTCTTTCAGAATTAGAGAGGTTGACATAAAAGTGAAGCACCCAGAATATATGATCGGAGGTCAGTGTAACTTCATACTCATGGGTATGTAAGTGAGTAGAGGTGCACTTCCCTGTGACAGGTACAACAGCCACAAAAGTGCGTTAGTGTTGTTCGTGTCTAGTGTTCTTACCAGGTGTATTAGGGAATATAAGGGACGTGAACAGTATCAGATGCTGAGTGACTAATGGGAAGGACACGAGGATGCCGCGTCCTCGCATGAAGCAATGTTATCAGCTCCTGACAGGTTGAAGGGAGCCTCATTGTGGGTTTACATTTCACTTTCAGATCGGATCGTGAAATCTCCAGATTTGTGGGGCATTCGGATGTGAAGGCAACTGGAAAAAAATTGCATGTCATTCCCGTTTTGAAGAGGGACCGTAGGACAGGTAATTATAGACCTATACGGTTGACATCGATCTGCTGGAGAATTATGGAACATGTATCATGCTCAAGGATTAAGTTTTTGGAGAACTAAAACCTCCTCTATAAAGTCAACATGGATTCCTCAAACAGATACTTTGCGAAACTCCCCTCGCTCTGTTGCTCCACAAGATCCACAGTGCCGTTCAGGTTGAGACCGTGTTCCTTGACTTCAGGAAGACATTTGACACCGTCCCATATTGACGTTTAGTGAAAACAATACGGGCTTATCGAGTATCTGACCAGATTTTGGACTGAATTGAAGACTTTCTTGAAGATAGAATTCAAAACGACGTTCTTAACGGAACTAATCGACAGATCTAAAAGTAATTTCCGGAGTCCTCCAAGTAAGTATGATAGTGCCGTTACTGTTTACAGTGAATATAAATGATCTAGTAGAAAGGGTCGAAAGTTCTTTAAGGCTGTCAGCAGATGATGCTGTTGTCAGTCAGAAAGTATCAACGCCAGACGATAGTAACGATTTGCAGAATAACCTACACGGGACTGATGAATGGTGCAGGCTCTGGCAGTTGACTCTGAACGTAAATAAATATAACTGCTGGAAAATGTACCTACCAGAAAATATCTAAGTAGCTATCCAGAGCTATCTTAAGTGGAATGACCACATACGATAAATAGTAGTAAAAGCAGATAACAGACCGAGATTCATCGGAAGAATCTTAAGGGGCTCCGGAAAGGCTCAAAATCATGAAAAGTTCAATTTTTACTTTTTTGCGTTTTCTGAATCTGCAGACTATTACCTTTTAATAGATATATAATTTATTCAATTCCGAAGACTACAACTATTTTAAAATTTTTTTTTAAATGTGTTCTACATGGGCGTGACCCACTGTGGCGCTGTTAAACTGCTGTCAAATGGAAAATAATGGTAACAGAGATTTGACTGCAGCGTTCGATGGTACCTGGCATAAACGGGGATACACATCTCTTCATGGTGTAGTATCTGCCACCAGTATGTATACAGGGAAAGTTTTAGATGTAGCAGTAATATCAAAGTATTGTAGATGTCCACAAAAATATAAAGGTACACATGAAAATAATTGCAAAGCTAACTATAGTGGCAGTAGTGGAGGAATGGAAGTGGCTGGTGTTGCCAGTATATTCCAGCGTTCTGCGGCGTGTGATAAAGTGCGATATGTTAATTACCTTGGTGACGGTGATTCTAAAAGTTTCAAACATGTTCAAGGATTGAAGCCCTATGGTGATGATGTTGTAGTGCAGAAATTTGAGTGTATTGGACACGTTCAGAAGCGAATGGGAACAAGACTTCGGCGACTGAAAGCTTCGTACAAAAAACAAAAACTCAGTGATGGTAAAGGGTTGGATGGGAAGGGAAGGTTAACTGACAGTGTAATTGACAAAATACAGAACTATTATGGAATGGCTATTAGGCAAAATACACAAAGTGTCGACGAAATGAAGTAGGCTGTTTGGGCTCTTTTTTTTTTCATACTTCTTCAACCGATGAAAATCCCCAACATAGCTTGTGTCCCAAAGAAGAAGACAGTTGGTGTAAATATAACAAAGGATTGCTAACTGGTGAAGTGTACACTCATAAGCATAGTCTGCCTCATGCAATAATGGAGGTGATAAAACCTATTTTCAGAGACTTAGCAGCACCTGAACTGTTGAAAAAGTGTATTCACGGAAAAACTCAAAACCCCAATGAAAGTGTAAATAGTGTTATATGGTCGAGAATCCCCAAGACTGTATTTGTTGGAATAGAAACACTTCACTTTGGTGTGTATGATGCTGTTGCGACTTTCAATGATGGCAACATTGTAAGGTGGAAGGTATTTAGATATATGGGAATGAAGATAGGTTCTAACATGGTACGAGCGATGCTTGCTTTAGACAAGGAACGCCTTCGGGCTGCAGACAGGGCTGTAAAGAGTCTAGAAATACAAGCAAGAGTAAACAGGAGGAGGAACAAGAGGAAGCTGGAGGAGGAGTTTGCAGAGAATGAAGATAATCCATCCTATGGACCTGGAATGCACTAAAAAGTTAATCCAATCTTTGTCGCTCGATTCCCAAAACTTTTATTTTCTCATACTAATTACATGTTTTCTAAGGATCTTCCAAACATATTTGTTTCAAACTTTCAGTAAATGTTACACAGTACCTTCTGCATAATTAAACACAGCCTTTTTCGAAAAAACTGTATATTTTTGAATATATAAATAAAAAATTGCAAAAGATGTTGTGAATTTTCATTACAATTGAAAAAAAATCATCTTTAATAGCTGAACTAAAATTTTGTAAAATCCCTGTGTTACGTTGTAGCCCGTATTCCAATAAATAATCTGTAAAAAGTTCAACTTCCTACCTCAAATACTTTGTGAGCAAAGATGTAATTTATAAGCGTTATTTTAACATTGCAAGTATAGGGCGTTCCGGAGCCCCTTAAGGAAATGAAACTCATTCACGAAGGAAGCGGCTTATAAGGCGCTAGTTCGACCGATTCTTGTGTATTATTCATTACTGTGGGACCTTTACCTGGTGGAACTGATAGAACAGAGAGAGAACATCCAACGAAAAGCGGCGTTATTGTGATCGCTTCTCAGTTTTGGTTATTGATAACTTGATACCAGCGTCTGAGTTTAATGCGTACAGCACCGAAGATGATCACTATGTGATCGATAATCGATTCTGCTATCAATAAAACATCAATATTACAACCAACGCTGACCTGCCTTTTAAAATAAGATATATGGTCGTGGTGCACACAGCATCGTTAAGCATCCGGTCGACCACGTCTGAGCATAACAAAGGAGGATCACCGTGCTGTGAACCAGGCAGGCACCTCGTAACCCCCTTGACAACTCCCACCTGCCATCCGAGAACGAGTAATGAAATCCCTGCAACATTTTGTGTCAACCCAGAGCATTGTTCAGACAACAGCAGCAGCTGGACTGAGGAAGTGCCTTCTCGTGCGAGGGCTGCCACTAAATCCACATCACAAACAGCCGTTTGGAGTGGTGTCGCCGCCGGGGAACATGGACTGCTGATGTGGTGCAAGGAGCTATTGGGTATGCCTTCAGGTCGTGGTTGGTAATTATTCAGGTAAACTTGACCGGACAACGGTACGTCACGAACAACTTGCACCCTCATGTGTTGCCTCTCACTCGACAGTATTGTGGAGCCATTTTTCAGCAGCGCAATGCTCGTCCACACATATCATGTGTCTCTATGAGCCGTCAGCTTGATGCCGAGGTTGTCCTGTGGCCAGTAAAATCTCCAGATACCTTTCCAATAGAACATGTTTGAGACCAGCTCGGACGTCAACCCCGTACGATTTCCAGTGTTCATGATAACAAGGACCTCTTACAACAGTTATGGGTGAGCTTGGCTCAGAAGACGATATCACGGCTTTGTAACACCCTTCCCAACCGAATATCTCACACCGTCTCTCCTTCCATACGGTGAGCTTCACTTTTTTGTCTGGCAGTGTACATGAGAATACGTAATCCTGCAGGCGATGACTACCCTTCACATAACAGTAGTCACAGAATCTCCCTTCTGGAACAATGTTACATTACACCTTCACGAGTATTAATCAAAGCTATGAATGACTGTTAAACACACTCCTCATTTACAGGTTTAACGTATGCGAAATGTTGCCACTGATATAACTTTATGGATCTATCATTTTGATTTCACCACAGTTGACTCTAATATAATACATACTGGTCATGGCAGTGTAAAGGTTCGTTTACACCCGTGCGACTTCCGGTGCGTACTAGGCGCACGCGGCTGTTGCACTCGGAGGCGAATGAGTAAACACAGCGTTACGAAGTTATGCATACCTGTAATGTGTGTTCAGGGGCCACATTGCGCAGGCTCAGGACGTGGTGGGCACGTGCAACAATCGTGCACATATCCCCGATTCTCTCCGTTTATTGGTCTGTCTGACTGTTAGTGACAGTTAAAAAGATTCATTTTCTCGCAAGCGTTTTCGGTAGCACCATGGCCGATTCGGTTTGTGAGAAACGAATAGAATTTGTGGAGGATTATGGTTCCTTCTCTCGTTTGTGGTTCGTCAGTTCTGCCGATTATAAAGACAAAATTAAGAGGAATAGTTGTCTGTAGTTCCTGACAAATAAGTATAACAATGCAAACAATGAAGGCGCTTCGTATGACAGGCAATGCAGCTCACACGATAGCGTTGGAGAATGTTAAACAGGTAATCAGTGGACCGCTGCCTCGAATGCTGCCATGATATTTTATTTTTTTCGTATAATTCGAATACCTACACCATTTTATAGAAAACCCGTGTCTTCTTGTTTCTAATTACGCATTGCGTGCATAATTCGGAAATTCATTGTAAAGAAAATTTCTTAATTACCGATATTTTATAAAAGATTGTTAGTAACTTTATGGTTTTTTAAAATTGAAACAATCATTATTGATAACCTTTTATATAATATTGAGAATTAAGAATTTATATTTGTGATGAAAACTGGAATGGTACACTTGGTATGTAATTAGAAACAAGATGAGGTGAATTTTTCATAGAATAATGATACGTGTGTATATTTGATGAATGATGCGGCATTCTAATTGAACGAAAAAAAACAGCCCACTGAAAAATCTGTAGTTACTTTAGATGCTAAATACATGAAAGTTTCAAGTATTAAATCACATTCCAAAATACTCTTCTCTTTCTATGCTACCATTTACTACAAACTCATTTCGATATCTTCAGCCGTTTACGAAGTATGATGGACCTTATCAATAATTCACTATAGCCATATTGTGTGTGCAAGCGGATGTGAGTGTGATGCATGAAATCAATTTTTCCAAGATTGTACACAGATGTAGATTTCCTCCCAAGTCTACTGAAAAAATTAATGTCAGCTACATTTGATACCCACAATACAGCATCTACAATCCACCAAACGTAGACTCCTAGCGACTGCTATTTTTCATTGCGAACTTATCGAACTTTATTTGGTGATATATGTACTCCCTAAATATCACCAGAACTATGATCATTAACGAAAAGTTAGGCCGATACGACGGCCGGTGTGGCCGAGCGGTTCTAGGCGCTTCAGTCTGGAACCGCGCGACTGCTACGGTCGCAGGTTCGAATCCTGCCTCGGGCATGGATGTGTGTGATGTCCTTAGGTTACTTAGGTTTAAGTAGTTCTAAGTTCTAGGGGACTGATGACCTCAGATGTTAAGTCCCATAGTGCTCAGAGCCATTTGAACCATTTTTTTTTTAGGCTGATACATATGACTATAACAAAATGGTTCAGATAGCTCTGAGCACTATGAGACGTAACATCTGAGATCATCAGTCCCATAGAACACAGAACTACTTAAACCTAACTAACCTAAGGACATCACACACATCCATGCCCGAGGCAGGATTCGAACCTGCGACCGTAGCAGCCGTGCGGTTCCGGACTGAAGCGCCTAGAACCGCTCGGCCACAGCGGCTGGCTATAAATAACAGAAGAAACAAAATTTTTCATCCAGTAGTTTCCATAATATCGCTTGAGAAAGATTGTAGAGTTGCCATTGCGCACGCACTTCTGTATTGCCGGAGTAGCATGCGAACACTGGTAACGAGCCTAGGTGTGATTGGAGTAATTGACGCCCACAGGCTGAGAAAGAGGCATAGAGCTATACGTGTGTCTCTACTTGCGTGTGGGCAAACACAACTACATGGCGACTAGCCAGGAGGTGCACAGCTGTAAACGCACCTTAAGCCGCCGTACCCCAATAGTGCCGCCCCTCCCCCTCCCCCGCCACCAGCAGTACTATTATGATGCCCCCTCGGTGAGTGCCTGATTGCAGTGCTGGGAACAACAGTGTCAGCGGAAATTTGAATGAGGTCCTGAGACGTGCTTATCCAGTAGAATGGTTGAAGCGAGTGCTCGTGGAAAGGTGACAGCTTGAGACCGAGTCCCTGACCAGTGCAAATTTTCGGTGGCCGCGACACGTTCAGTAATCGGAAAAGTTTGGAAGCGTAAGTTTCTCGTGTGTAACTCGGCTCCCATATCCGTATTACAAGTGTGGTGCAGGAGAAAACCACCACTCACATTCCGTCCCTCAGGTACGGAGGCAACGTGCCACACAGGTTTTGATGAATTACAGTTTCACTGAATGTGCAACACAATGAATGTGTCCGCCTGCTTAGCTGGGCGGTAACGTACTTGCCTCCCACGCAGCGGACCCGGGTTCGATTCCCTGGCGGGTTGGAGATTTTCTCCGCTCGTGGACTGGGTGTTGTGTTGTCCTCATCATCATTTCATCGGCACGCAAGTCGCTCTGTATGGCGTCGACTGCAAAAAGACTTGCACTCGGCTGCCGAACTTCCGGAGTTGAAGCCTCCGGGCCAACTATGCCATACGCTCACAATAACAGAGAGCAGGAATTTATGTAATATTCCAGTTAGTTTTTAGTAAGTTTTTAGGACGAAGCGTTTCGGCAGCATGCTTCCATCGTTACAAGTACATTGCGTTAATCTGAATTGCGATGACAATAAATGTTGCATGTGCCACTGAGAGTATGTACCGAAGTTTAATCCTGCACACAAATATTACTTTAGCTTAGTGTATGGAATAAGTGAGCTGTATGTTTAAATCATTTCATTCATGTCTGGAGTTCCATTTTTGTTGAAAACGTACTTTTCTGATACTCTGAGCAGAGTAATAGAAACAATAATAAATTCAGAATGAGCTCACATAAACTTATTTCTAATGCTAAGGTTGTACAAATAATGAAATACAATCTTATATAAATACATATTTTTGTAATGGCACATGTTAAATAGTATGATTGTTTGGCATTTCTTGCGTATTCACTGATATTTAAAAATTCTTTCTTAATGTTAATAGAACAAGCTCTCCACTATGGAGAAACCTTAAGAAGGAGGTGGGGACTTCGCTACAGAAGTGGGCTGTGTGGGCTCAACTGTACGGCTGGCCAGCAGTGGTCGAGTAGCCTGGTAAATTAAGGGGTCAGTACGCGAATGTCAAAAATCGATTTTTTAGTTTTTTGCCGGCCTGGGTGGCTGAGCGGTTCTAGGCGCTACAGTCTGGAACCGCGTGACCGCTACGGTCGCAGGTTCGAATGCTGCCTCGGGCATGGACGTGTGTGATGTCCTTAGGTTAGTTAGGTTTAAGTAGTTCTAAGTTCTAGGGGACTGATGACCTTAGAAGTTAAGTCCCATAGTGCTCAGAGCCATTTCAGTTTTTGTTTTGAGAAATGCAGTGTAGTTCTTTGAACAATAGGACTTTAAAGGTGTCTGAAAACATGACGACACCCCATGACATGCATACGGCTCCGTCAACAACATAATTTTGTTCTCAAATATTTTGACTTTTTAGTCTCTAATGGCTTAGTGTCACAAGATGATCAGAGAAGTAACTACATGGTAGCAATCAAAACCCAACTGAAAGTTCTAGCAACTGTATATGAGAATGCGTACCATAATCTATTTTGGTAGGACAAAATACTTTAAAAATTGGTGTGCTCAATGGAATTGATGAGAGTGCCTGGTGGACTAAATATGAAAGAACTTTAATAACCATTGACTGCAGGAAACCCTTAGAAGTTGAGAAAATCAGGGTTAAAAGCCACCAAAGAAGCGAGAATAAGAAGAAATCTGAAAAATGAAAGGGAGGGAGAAAAAACACCAGAAACAGGAGGAATATGAGCCTGGGATGCATTAGTGTTCTGCAGGGTAGGTAGAGAAAAAAGTTTTAACTTCTATCTGAATTCCACTTCTTTATATTCTGGTACACACTGGTTTATAACTATTAAGGTAGCTAAAATTTTATATACTGTCTTAAAATATTATTAACTAAATAGTAGACAATTCTCACTACTTAAATTTGAAAATTAGTTTTTTAAAGAAAAACTATGAGTTAATTATTGAAATTTTCGATAATCATTCTTAAAAGAAATTAAACCATTATTTATCAGAGTAAAATCTTTTTAAAAGTCTGCCTCAAACATGACAGTGTAAGTAACTTCCAGAAAAAGTCATACATCTACTTTGTTTTTATTTCGAGACACGAGCGCCTAAGTTGTACACTATTATGTAACATGCTTTATTTCAATTACAAACCAAAATATAAGTGAGAATAAAGAGTAAGACTGACAGGTGTTGTTCATACATCAAATTGTTCCTAAGAGATCTTCTAATAGACGGTGAGCATTACGTGAGCTTACAACTTTCATTCTTTGAGCTACTCTATTTAGAAAACTGACATTTTTTTTCGAGATTTCCCCTTGTGTTCACTAAACAACTCCTCAAATGAAGTCGGCTAGCCGAACGGTTGTGGGTCGATGACCTCGCTGTCTGGTCTCCTTCCCCGAAACAACCAACCAACCGAACGCTTGTGGTACGGCACGACGCTCGAGGTTAGCTTTAGAGATATCTGTCCAGCCTGTTTCTGTAAGGCAAGATTGGAGAGAGCGTGTGTGATATCGCAGAGTTATTCTAACAGTCAGTGACAAGGAGTGGTCGGCTCCCTCTCTCACGTAATCAGTGTGTTCCATCGGAGAGGGTGGAGCAAATTCTGAATGCAGCACTTCTTGCTGTTACTAGGTTCATATCCAATCACTGTGTGTTCGGCAGAACGGTTATGAAATTACGTTGCCTCTGCGCAAGATAAATAGTGCAGTAGTGCAGTAGCATTCGGCGCACTACTTCTAAGGACATTTACATTGTGTAACGCAAATTTGAGGTGTGACAAATTAGTTTGCTAAATATTTCATGTGAAATAAATTTTCAGAATCTGCTGATAAGAAAAATTTTAAGGACAAAAGACCACTCGCAGCTCAACTCAATCCTACCACTCTCTCTAATGGCTCAGTTATATTCTAGCTTACCATTTCGCAACCTCTTACAGAGTACTGTGTCGCGAATGAAATCTTATAATTCATTGTACAAATCCATTTAGTGTCCCTTGTCCATTTATGTAATGTACTAATATCACTGGCTATGTCCTTAATGTGGGGGCTCTTTTGTCATGTTTGTTCCGTAGGCATTTCTATATTCACTGCATTTGTTTCGGAAGTCCATCGCAGTTTGCCCACTTCCATGTACCACACACCATTTTGTGAATGTCTGTCTGTGTGTTTTTATCTGTCTGTGGAGAAGAAACGCGAAAGTATCCGATTACAAACTTCGTTGTGATCATTGCGGGCATCTCATTTCGTGTAGGGCAGCACAGTAATGCTTAGAAGGGATGCGATGAAGATCAAGCAAGCAAAACAAGGCGAACGGAAACAAGACCTTAGTACAACAATGTCTAGAGGTGCTAGAGTTTAGAGTCTTTATCCAGTAGTCATGACGCTTGACATCGGACGGATTCTGAGACGCGTTGCAAGGATCGTGACAGATCGGTAGAGTCCACGCGACAGTGTGGCACAAATGCTCGGGGAGTTTAAATGGGATCCATGGGAAGGAAGGCCATGTAGCTCTCGCGAAAGACTGTTGAGTAAATTTAGAGAAAATCATGTATTCGTGGAAGACAGTCGAGCAGTTTGCTACCACCGTCACAAAGAGGCTGATTCGAAAGTCAGGTCCTATACGACAATTCATTATGAGTGGAGACGACGAAAGCTAAAACGAGAAGAACGAACCACCGCCGCCACACCGCCGAAATGATCAGTCGCGAGCAGTGTTTATTATCACATGGCCGGTTGTCTGTGAGGAAATTGATAATCTTCCATCGGACTACGTTAATCAAAGGGACGTAGTGTGGCGCTGTTCTGCAGTGTAGTGAATAGCTTAGCAAAGTACACACACCAGGAGATGGTGGAAATGGCTCTCATCCACGCAGCAGGCAAGAGCCACCAGGAGGCAACAGCGCGATACCACAGTCGTCATCCAAACCAACGTAATCCTAATCAGAAGATGAATGGCTGTACAATGGAACAACTCAACTCTACAGGCTCTGTTCACGACAAAGACGGTCAAGACAACCACACACACCAAAATTCAAATCGCTCCAAGCACTATGGGGCTCAACATCTGAGTTCATCAGTCCCCTTGACTTAGAACTACTTAAACCTAACTAATGTAAGGACATCACACACATCCATGCCCGAGGCAGGATTCGAACCTGCGACCGTAGCAGCAGCGCGATTCCGGACTATAGCGCCTAGAACCGCTCGGACACAGTGGCCGGCACCACACACACAGCAACAAGTGATTCTCAGTCAGAGCATTACTAGCTGAGGTGGTAGTGAGCCCAACTCCGTCAGCAAGGAAGGTGCCACAGTAATGTTGCATCAGCCAAGCCTCCGTGTCCAAGACACTGGCTTCTAATCATTTCCATTCCTATCTAATCTACTTTGTGCAAGAACTCCACTTTGATGATACTTACAGGCAATCTGCGAAATGTTTCAAGCAAGACGCGACGAAGCCAGTTTCCATTTGAGCAGCAGCAGTTAACAGACATAACGCCGTCAATTGGGAAAACGACAATTCCCATCTTGCTGTTCACGCATACATTCAGACTAACCCTAGATTGACTGCTGCGCACATGGGGAGGTGCTCACTTGTCCCATACTTTTAAACGGTACACTTACTTCTACACAGGCGTCATCCTGAAGGAACGGTACTACCCTGTTTGAACGATTTGTCTCTCGAACTGAGATGTTGGTTTCTCTTCCAGCAGGATGCCTCTCCTCCTACGCACTTCGAACAAAACGTCCACCGACTCCCGAATGACTTTCTTCGTGGGCGTTGGATTGAGGGACGGGGTGCGGTGGAATGGTGTACTAGGTCGCCAGATCTGACGGCACAGGAGTTTTTCCTTTTGAAGGGGGGAGGGGAGGAGGGCGGGGGCACCTCAAGTGTACAATGCACACCAACGCACGCAGAACATTAGTTAACATGCAGGAAAAAACCGTCAGAGACTGTACAGAAATACCAACAGCGTTAAAGAAGTCCGTCGGTGCGTTGATATCTGTCGTTTGCAGGATGGCAGTCAGTCTGAACACCTTCTGCATTAGAGGTACGGACGAACAACTGACTGGGAATTGCGATTTCATTCTACGGTTAAGTTTAAAGTCATCATTGACTCATGATGTAACATTTCTTTTGTATCATTAAAGCACATCTGTAGTATGCGTTGGTCTCTTTGTATTTAAAGTATTTCCACTAACTACGAATTTGTCCTACTACAGACATTGTAATGTGGGACACGAATCTTGAATTGTCCTCTGCATGGCGTGGGCTACATGAGAATAAGATAAGGGAAATATGGCTTGTACTGAGGTATACAGCGACTCCGTTTTTGCTCAATACACGAATGTAATAACACACAAAATCGCTATTATTCGAATAAAGTACCCTCCACCATGCAATCTACAGTGCCTTCCGGAGTTATATATATATATATATATATATATATATATATATATATATATATATATATATATGCATTGAGTATCCATAAAGTCTTGCTATCATTTCAAGAAAGTAAATACTTGGAATCAGAAAGATAATACTGGCGTCTAGTAAAACCCTTGTTGTTGTTCTTGTTGTTGTTGTGGTCTTCAGTAATGAGACTGGTTTGATGCAGCTCTCCATGCTACTCTATCCTGTGCAAGCTTCTTCATCTCCCAGTAGTTACTGCAACTTACATCCTTCTGAATCTGCTTAGTGTAAGCATCTCTTGGTCTCCCTCTACGACTTTTACCTCCACGCTGCCCTCCAATGCTACATTTGTGATACCTTGATGCCTCATAACATGTCCTACCAACTGGTCGCTTCTTGTGCCACAAACTCCTCTTCTCCCAAATTCTATTCAATACCTCCTCATTAGTTATGTGATCTACCCATCTAATCTACAGCATTCTTCTGTAGCACCACATTTCGAAAGCTTCTATTCTCTTCTTGTCTAAACTATTTATCGTCCATGTTTCACTTCCATACATGACTAGACTCCATACAAATACTTTCAGAAACGACTTCCTCACACTTAAATCTATACTCGATGTTAACAAATTTCTCTTCTTCAGAAACGCTTTCCTCCCCATTGCCAGTCTACATTTTATATCTTCTCTACTTCGACCATCATCAGTTATTTTGCTCCCCAAATAGCAAAACTCCTTTACTCCTTTAAGTGTCTCATTTCCTAATCTAATTCCCTCAGCATCACCCTACTTAATTCGACTACATTCCATTATCCTCGTTTTGGTTTTGTTGATGTTCATCTTATACCCTCCTTTCAGGACACTGTCCATTCCGTTCAACTGCTCTCCCAAGTCCTTTGCTGTCTCTGACAGAATTAAAATGTCATCGGTGAACCTCAAAGTTTTTATTTCTTCTCCATGGATTTTAATACCTACTCCAAATTTTTCCTTTGTTTCCTTCACTGCTTGCTCAATATACAGATTGAATAACATCGGGGAGAGACTACAACCCTGTCTCACTCCCTTCCCAACCACTGCTTACCTTTCGTGCCCCTCGACGCTTATAACTGCCATCTGGTTTCTGTACAAATTGTAAATAGCCTTTCGCTCCCTGTATTTTACCCCTGCCACCTTCAGAATTTGAAAGAGAGTATTCCAGTCAACATTGTCAAAAGCTTTCTCTAAGTCTACAAATGCTAGAAACGTAGGTTTGCCTTTCCTTAATCTGGCTTCTAAGATAATTCGTAGGGTCAGTATTGCCTCACGTGTTCCAATATTTCTACGGAATCCAAACTGATCTTCCCCAAGGTCGGCTTCTATCAGTTTTTCCATTCGTCTGTAAAGAATTCGCGTTAGTATTTGGCAGCTGTGAGTTATTAAACTGTCAGTTCGGTAATTTTCACATTTGTCAACACCTACTTTCTTTGGAATTGGAGTTATTATATTCTTCTTGATGTCTGAGGCTATTTCGACTGTCTCATGCATCTTGCACACCAGATGGTAGAGTTTTGTAAGGGCTGTCTCTCCCAAGGCCGTCAGTAGTTCTAATGGAATGTTGTCTACTCCCGGGGCCTTGTTTCGACTTAGGTCTTTCAGTGCTCTGTCAAACTGTTCACGAGGTATCATATCTCCCGTTTCACCTTCATCTACATACTCTTCCATTTCTATAATATTGTCCTCAGGTACATCACCCTTGTATAGATCCTCTATATGCTTCTTTCACCTTTCTGCTTTCCCTTGTTTGCTTATCACTTGCAAATATTATTTCTTTTGTCTTTCGTTACAGATGTATTGCGCATCGAAATGGTCACAGAGCAGGAGAAGTCGCAAAGCGTGTCTGGTATGCGGAAGCCAGATCTGTGATAATGATACTGTGGCACTATCGACCCCAATGTTGGGGGGCACCACCGGAAAAGACAAGTACAATAGGTGATACAAAGAATTAAAGAAGACAGGCAGTGCCAAATGGCTTCCTGGAAGTTCCTACCGCCACGGATCGAAGAGCGACAGACGTCCATCATGAAGGTGCACCCCCACATTGCAGTGTCCACGTGCGGTAAATGCTGAGTGACACATTCCCTGAGAGGTCCCATGGCATGGCGCCGCGCTCTCCAGATGCCACGCCATTGGACTTCTTTACCTGGGGTTACGTCAAGTATCGCGTGTACACAACACCACTCAGTGGTGTTGCTACCGTCAGTGCGAGAATCAGTGAAGCAACCAGAACTGTTGATGATGCAATGCTGAACGTCACATGGACTGCCCTTGAACGTCGTTTTGATGTTCTACGAGCGACAAGTGGGACATCTTAATTTCTGTCATAAGGAAATACTTTTAGAGTTGCTAAACTCTTCATAACAAATCACTTCGCTCCATCTCCAGTTGCTTGCAAGTTAACATTTTTTGAATTAATAGCGGGAGGTCATGGACACCCTGCAGTTGTCACACGATGCCAAGGAGACAGGCTAAGTGCTATAGCAACACCTTAGTGGACGTGATTTGGACTCCTCACAGTGCTGTCCCCCGGTCCTGCCCAATCCACGCTATACACAAAGGCCTGAAACTAGTAATAGTTTGGACACACTAGGTGGCTACTTTCCACGTCCGCTGAGGCATTTCGGTTCGAATGTCCATACATCGGTGGCTTATTTGCGGGGACAACCGCGGCCCCAGAGAACAGCAATGGACTACAGCTCTCTTATAGAGTAGCAGCGGCCGGAAGAGAAAGTTTAATTTGTCGGATGGGACGAGGCAGAGCGGGCTGCATTATGCAGTCGTGGCGGATGGTGGCCTAATGTTTACGGCAGTTTGGTTGCGGTTCGTATCTGGCGTTTGCGAGCACTTGTCGCAGCTGTACGACAAAATGCACACAGCGCGCTGCGGTTATATGGCCAAACAGAAGCGCGTGACCAAAAGTCCACATGTTGAGATGACGCCGGCTGCGATAAATCCACCGTGCAATTCTCACTCGCTCTGCACGCACTGTAAACGAAACCACAACGGCGACAAACATACTATTTGATGATGATGATGATGATGAGCGCTTGGCGTCATTGGCCGGGAGGCCCCTCGCGGGGCAGGTCCGGCCGCCATATCGCAGGTCTTATTAGATTCGGCGCCACATTGGGCGACCTGCACGCCGGATGGGGATGAAATGATGATGAACACAACACAACACCCAGTCCCTGAGCGGAGAAAATCTCCGACCCAGCCGGGAATCGAACCCGGGCCCAGAGGTCGGCAATCCGACACGCTGACCACTCAGCTACTGGGGCGGACACTATTTGATAACAGCCCTAGATTTATGTGTCATACGTATGTTGGCGTGTTCAGAGCTCCGCTTCCAGTGCAGGTGTCTGAAGACGCTGGACTTCCACTGTCTGTTCTTACAGGCTCCATCGCAGTTCTGTAATGTAAATTCACCACATCCACGAATGACTAATGAAAATTTCTCAGTCTGGAGACGAAATCCCGACACTTTTATGTTAAAGACGCACTTAGTTTTTAACATCATACTGATGACTGTCGCAACAATACATTAAACATATTAATGGAGTACACACATTCCCTAAATGAGACTGCAATCGTTGTTAATTTTATGGAAATAATGAACGGGCTCGAACATCAGATGGGGCCAGCCTGTTAAAACTTCCGCACAAACAGCGGATGGAAGAAGGTACCAAACAGGCCGCAGGATGATGTAAGAGGACCTCTTTTTGGATCTGGAAGAACTGCTGTATTTTCAAGGTATCGTTGACTAGATGTATGTTTAGCTAAATAACAAAAACTTTAAACGCGTTTTTCTCGAAACCGTGTTTTTTAAATTGTTCACTGGACTCGCATTCTGGGGGACGAGGGTTCAACCCCGTTTGCGGCCATGCTGAGATTGTTTTTCTGTGATTTCCCTAAATCCCTTCATGCAAAGACGGGGATGGTTCCTTTGAAAGGGCACGGCCGACTTCCTTCCCTACTCCGATGGGACCGATGACCTTGCTGTTTGGTTCAAATGGCTCTGAGCACTATGGGACTTAACATCTGAGGTCATCAGTCCCCTATAACTTAGAACTACTTAAACCTAACTAACCTAAGGACATCACTCACATCAATGCCCGAGGCATGATTCGAATCTGCGACCGTAGCGGTCTCACGGTTCCAGATTGAAACCGGCATTCTAAATTCAATTCTTCATCAACATACGTAGCCGTTTAGCGATTTCTTCAAAAGTCCATTTTCGGTGCACACCTTTATATCGATTTTGTGGACGAAGAAAATTAAATTTTTTCCAACAAACAACCGTTCTGTTAGATCTTAATATTCTTAAGGTGTCCGATGTATGTAGGTATAAAATATATTGAAAATCACTTGCACAAAATTATTTTGTTAAAGGTCCAACACGAGGGCTTCCGGAATTCCCCCCGACAACCATTTTTCGGCTGCAAGAGGTTCTTCCGATGTGGACACAAAAATGATTTCTCTAAGACAGAGGTGTAAGAAATAAAAATTTATCATCAGATTTAGCATTACTTTTTATTTCACTAGAGAAAATTCACGAAAATCACCGTTCTCTTCGATAGAGGACTTCATCAGCGCGTAACAGTTCTAATAACTTAGTCAATTCAGGAAACCCTGTTCAATTCAGTTGCGCTACCACCAAGACTTTATGTATTGCCGAAGGTGCACAAACATGTTCCTCTAAGACATATAGTCAGTGCTATTGGTTCGCCCACCTATTCGATTGCCAAGTTCTTGACAACATTATTGCGACCGTATGTGATCCGATCTGATTCGTGTATCAAGAATTCGGCACATTTTATCAGTATATTAAAAGGCTGGAGTACATATTAGTTGGTTTTGATGAAGTGTCACTATTCACTACGGCTCCGCTCAATGAAGTGTTGTAAGAGCTGAATCGGATTTTTCCTCCCGATGTTTCAGTCTAAATATTGCCTGACAACCACGTATTTCAAGTGGAACGAAAAGTTCTATAAACAGACGGGTGGTGTGGCTATGGGGAGCCTCTTAAGTCCAGTTATAGCGAAAATTCGAGGAGCAGACCTTGGAAACATGAAGAAACCGAATATTTGTTTCCTGTGTGTGGACGATGCTTTTTTTTGTGGCGGTATGGCAGGGAGAAACTGGGTCGTTTTCACAAACACATCAACTGGATCAAGCCGAAGATTCAGTTTACTGTGGAGGACGATCAAATTATCTTGATGTTGTAGCTTTCAATACGGTTTACCGAAAACCCAGGCAGATACACCGTAACCTGCGCCGGGATTCGAACTACCACCCACAACAAAAGCGAGGCATCATAAAATTAGTCGCATGTATATCAAGGAAACAGTGATGACCGTCGCAGAATTAGAACCTTACACGAATGTATTGCTCAAGAATGGTTATTCGTTCACTGAGGCGAAAAGAGCGTTAAGCCCACCACGTATAAACCATAGCGATACTCAAGCGCCGATAAAATCGAGTTTCCTGCCCTTGTAAGGGCGTAACTGACCTCATAAGAAAAAAATCTTCTAAAAGCGGAACAATGCTGTAGTCCACAAACACACTCGGAAGATACAAGATGAACTAAAATCGACCAAGGGTGATCGCCAAAAGCTGGAAAAAGCAGGAATTTATAGGATTTCGTGTAATTGTATCGAGGTGTACGTGAGTACTACGAAAAGAACTGTCAAAAAGACTAGAAGAACACAGGGGCTCTGAGCACTATGGGACTTAACATCTCAGGTCATTAGTCCCCTAGAACTTAGAACTACTTAAACCTAACTAACCTAAGGACATCACACACATCCATGCCCGAGGCAGGATTCGAACCTGCGACCATAGCGGTCGCGCGGTTCCAGACTGAAGCGCCCAGAACCGATCGGCCACCAGCGGCCGGCAGGGAAGTTGCAGATGAACAGATATTGACAGATCAGATGTTGCGGAACATGGTTTGCAGCCAGGAGACCACTACATTCATTTTGATGAGTCTCAGGTGCTGGTAGCCTCAAGCGGATGCCATGAATGGCTAGGTTCTGGGCACTACAGTCTGGAACCGGGTGACCACTACAGTCGCAGGTTCGAATCCTGCCTCGGACATGGATGTGTGTGATGTCCTTAGGTTAGTTGGGTTTAAGTAGTTCTAGGTTCTAGGGGGCTGATGACCTCAGATGTTAAGTCCCATTGTGCTCAGAGCCATTTGAACCTATCTTTGTCCAAAAACATTTATCAGCTCAAATTTTGTGTACATTCGACATTTGGTGTAAGGCACACACTAAAACTGTGTACAGGATTGGTGTTTTAAGAATACGAAATTCTAATACTAGTTTTCTCATTATCCATGCACCTCCGTCAGCAACTGCACTGTCCTTTCTTAAATTTAGTAATCCAGGCCGTTTCTTTTGTTAGTTTCCACCAAGTTAGTCCAGAACAGATGCGCTGTATTTGGCGATGTTTGAAGGTATTACTAATTGCAAGATAATCGCCTATGCACTCGAGGTTGATAATTCACGCCCGTGCGGTGATACGTCCACTTTGAGGTACCCGGTTCGTGTCCCGGTGGAGGAAGAAACGCTTACCGCCAGTATTAGGCAGGGCCAGGGAGAAGAGAAATGATTTGAATTTCTTGATCACAGGACTTTGCGACAATGTCCAAGATTACATACATTACCTCTCCATAGTGTTTCAGACAGTTTCTCGTAATAATACGACACAAGCATGACCCCACACTATACACACCAGTGTTAGAGACGTAAACGGAGACAATTATTGAACTATATGAAATAAAATCGTTGTATCTTCTGGTAAACCTTCCGGGATGTAAGGTCGTGGTCCATGAAATTCTTCAGCTCCGAACGTTTCGTCCATGCCCAGCGCAGCTCTGGACGAAACGTTAGGAGCTGAAGAGTTTCATGGACCACGACCTTACATCCCGGAAGGTTTACCAGAAGATATGTCATCCGGTCGTGAAAGCTTTCATACTAAAATCGTTGTAGCTTCTGAATGGTTTACGGTAGGACGTTGAAACTCCACTGTCGGCCGCGGGGCATGTTGGGAATTAGTATGGGCATGCGTACGCGAATATAGTTTGGTTTAGCGACGAAGCTCACATTGTTTTGAATGGATTCGTCAATAAACAAAATTGGCGCATTTGGGAGATTGAGAACCCGCATTTCGCAATCGAGAAGACTCGTCACCCTCAACGGGTGACTGTGGGATGTGCAGTGTTCAGTCACGGAATAATCGGTGCGATGTTCCTTGATGGCACTACGACAACCGAACTGTACGTGAATGTATTGGAAGATAATTTCATCCCCATTATCTAAAGTGAGCCTCATTTCGACACGATGTGATTCATGCAAGACGGATCTAGAACCTATCGAAGCAGGAGATGGTTCAATGGTTCAAATGGCTCTAAGCACTATGGGACTTAACTGCTGAGGTCATGAGTCCCCAGGACTGAGTGTTTGATGTCGTAGAGGAGCACTTTGGGTACCGCATTTTGCCTCTGGGGTACCCAGAGCCACTGGCATGGCCCTCGACTGGCCGCCGTATTCTCCGGATCTGGACGCACGCGACTCCTTTTCGTGGGGCTACAGCAATAACTGCAAAACCACTGCTGGACCGAAAACAGCCATTCAGGAGGTCATTGACAGCATCGATGTTCCGACACTTCAGCGGGTCATGCAGAATTTCGCTATTCGTCTGCGCCTCATCATCGCCAATGTGGCAGGCATATCGAACATGTCCTAACCTAAATCCGAATATCTGTAGTGACATATACATGTTGAATGAAATGTGTGCACCCCGTAGTAACTAATTCACGTTTTTCCCCTATATTCAATAATTGTCACCCTCTACACTCAACTGATCCTCTTAAGACACAACTCACACACCGTTAGGGAAGGGGCCATTGTACAGGGAGCTAGGAAACCCCTTCCGATTAGGCCATTAAACCCACCCATTGCGATCTCCCAGCCAACCAACGGTGTTATATGACCTTTTCTTACTCGTGTCATTTCTTCTGTCTGTAACATTTTCAGGGTGTCCCAGAATGAAATGTTAGTGCTCCAAAATATGGCAGGAACGATCATTCGAAGCATAAAAAGTCAGATAAACATGAGCTGTAAAATGCGTATCTTAAGATCTACGAGGAATTGTTCAGTAGAAGAAACGTGTTTCAGGGTAAGGAAGATGAACAAATGCTCATAGCTCTTGAGGTACACTATGTGATCAAAAGTATCCGGACACACCCAGAAACATAGCTGCATTGTGCTGCTCCCAACTGCCAGGTTCTCCATATCAGTGACCTCAGTAGTCATTACACATCGCGTGAGAGCAGAATGTAGCGCTCCGCGGAACTCACGGACTTCGAACGTGGTCAGGTGATTGGGTGTCACTTGTGTCATACGTCTGTACTCGCAGCATTCTACACTCCTAAACACCCCTAAGTCCATTGTTTCCGATGTGATAGTGGTGTGGAAACGTGAAGGGACACGTACAGCACAAAACCGTACAGAACGACCTCGTCTGTTGACTGACAGGGACCGCCGACTGTTGAAGATGGTCGTAATGTGTAATAGACAGACAGCTATCCAGACCATCACACAGTAATTCCAAACTGCATCAGGATCCAGTGCATGTACTATGACAGTTAGGCGGGAGGTGGGTAAACTTGGATTTCATGGTAGAGTGGCTGCTCATACGCCACAAATCACGCCGGTAAATGCCAAACGACGTCTCACTTGGCGTAAGGAGCGTAAACATTGGACATTTGAACAGTAGAAAGACGTTGTGTGGAGTAACGAATAATGGTACACATTGCGGCGATCCGATGTCAGGGTGCGGGTGTGGCGAATGCCCGGTGAACATCATCTGCCAGCGTGTGTAGTGCCTACAGTAAAATACGGAGGCGGTGGTGTTATGGTGTGGTCGTGTTTTTCATGGAAGGGGCTTGCACCCCTTGTTGTTTTGCGTTGCACTATCACAGCACAGACGTACATTGATGTTTTAAGTACTTTCGTGCTTCCCACTGCTGAAGAGCAATTCGGGGATGGCGATTGCATCTTTCAACACGATCGAGAACCTGTTCATAATGCACGGGCTGAGTGGTTACACGACAATAACATCCCTGCAATGGACGCCTGCACAGTGATCTGAATCCTGTAGAACACCGTTAGGCTGTTTTGGAACGCCGACTGCGTGCCAGGTCTCACCAACCGACATCGGTACCTCTCCTCAGCGTAGCACTCCGTGAAGAATTGGCTGCCATTCCCCAAGAAACCTTTCAGCACTTGGTTGAACGTATGCCCTGAGAGTGGAAGCTGTCGTCAAAGCCAAGGATGAACCAACACCATATTGAATTCCAGCATTACCGATGGAGGGCGCCACGAACTTGTAAGTCATTTTCATCCAGGTGTCCGGATACTTTTGATCACATAGTGTATGCACTTCAGATGCCATGTTTACAGTACTTTTTTTCTTGACAAAATGCCTCTTGCCTTCCGCGTCGGACTCTTTGGCCAACGTTTGTTTGATAACTTTTCTGACGTTTCGCCAGCACGAGTGACTGGCACTCAAAACTTTACCCTCCGTTGCTGCTGATAGACTGTGGTCGAGTTCGCTGCCATACACTATATGTACCTGGCGCGACAACGTCCAAGGGCTATTCCATGGTCATTACCCTTCTCTTACCACCTGCAACGGTCCTTCGCTACAGCATGGGAATCGAGGATCGGTTCACCCTCAGACTTGCCCCTTTTTTATTTAAGCTATCATCGTTTTCGTATATTTTCATAGCGTCCCTGAACAAGCAAGTGTGATAGCTCTTCTCTACAGCAACAACTTCGCCGACAGGGAAGCCGACGAAGTTCTTGCTATAGAGAAGTGCTATCACACTAGCTTGTACAGGGAAGTTGTAGATATGCAGAAACAACACAATGTCTCCTAAGTTCTTACTGTGGCGAAGGGCTATTGCACTAGCTTTTTCAGGGAAGCTATGAAATATACAACAGCTTCAACAAGAAAGAAAGGCTCAATGTGAACCGATTCCGGATTCCTGTGCTGCAGGGAACGGGAAGAACTGCAGTGGTAATATCCACGGAAAAACCCTTGGACGTTGACGCGCCAGATGCATATAATCTGCGGCCGCGAAGTATAGTCCAATGAACGGAGGGTGAAGCTATGACAATGTCAGCCACTCGGGCTGGCTAAACGACAGGAAAACCATCTGACAAACGTCGGTCGAAGAACCCGAGGCACTACCCAACAGGCAATTTGTCAACAAGTGGCCACGAAAGCCTGAACAAATTTTTTCCTTGGGTACACACTATCATCTCTCAAAATACGGAAATCAAAACGCTTGCAGAAGAAGAAATTTGTTTCACGGTATTGAAGATGAAGAAGTGCTTTATTTTTTTATTTTTTTTTAATGATTGTTCCTGTGGTACTGTATATTCACCATTCCATTCCTCGTCGGACACACTGTCTACCGTATTCCGGCTTCAGATCTTAGATATACAACTCATACCGGTGGATATGTCGTCTTAGAAACTGTGAAACGTTTTTAGCTTATTCTCAGTTGTTTGAAAATGGAACGATGTGTTGTCCGTTTCGTTCTGTGAGATCGATGACTTTCAAAAGAAGCCAAATAAGTTTTTTGAATTTTACATTTAAGGACAGAAGAGCATTGTCTTAGTTTCCACAATTTGACCTGTATCTTACTCTGCATTATAAGTGCGAATCTGTGGAGCGTTTTTTCAGCATTATTGGTTTTTGCTTATGTCTAAGATCAAACCTCCTGTAGATGTCTTAAAGTAAAAGGCGAAACGCGTCTGCAACAGAAACAAATCTAGGCAGTAGCAAGTAAAAGGCATTTCAGTGTGTAACGAATCAGGCAAAGAGTTGTGCTTAAGGTCTACTGTCGCAAGTTCCTCCCTCCGACCTCTCGCCTTTTTTTCAGTGTCATACGCCCTTGTGACATTCGAGTAGCATGTGCTGGGGAATGGCTACGCCACAGGAATGTCAGGTGCTCGCTGCCGTAAGGTTTCGCTGTGTGAAAGGTCAACGCTCCTGGGAAACACGCTGTAAAAGTTTCGGTGTCCATTACTGTGTTGCGAATTCAGGCAGACTAGCCAATGGAGACGAGAATACTCCTGAATTAAGTCAGAAGTTCCCGACGGGGCCAGGACCTGCAGCTGACCTTCAACTGGGCACGGCCACGAGAATTTGCAAGAACTGCGTGTGACAATTAGAGAACTTCACGACAGCACACTCGATATGTGGAGTACGAGGGGGGTTCAGTGCCGATGAAGTGTTGTATAAAGACATGACGTCGTCGGTTAGATACGCATGCATCACATTTATTTGGCCCTATGATTCTTCAGGAACATAAAGTTTGCACCTAATAGAGGGTGTTCCAGAAATACGGAGCCTGTATCATTAAAAACTAGGTCATTCACTCTGTCTCAGAATAAATATCAATGTGACAGCTTCCCACACTTCTATAGAGGCTGGAAAGAAAGCAGCTTCACTGAAAGTAATGCGGTAAAAATTTTGCTAAATACAACTTTGCAATACTAAACCCACCTTTGCAATACATTTTAAATAACATGGGCAACCAATCACAGACGTTAAAGACGACCTTCAGATTCTTCACGTTGTCAACAAAGGAAATAGAACGAACGGCACTAAAGAACTTGAAAGTTACGATCAAAATTTCATCTTACATTTCATTCTCAATGAGTAAGTAGACCTAGCAATCAAGTAATATCGAAGCATTTGACATGTGGTGCTCCAGAAAAATGTTGAAAATTAGGTGGATTGATAAGGTAAGTAATAAGGAGTTTCTCCGTAACATCGGCGGGGAAAGGAATGTACGGGAAACACTGACAAGATAGCAGGACAGAATGATAGGACATCTATTAAGACGTCAGCGAATAACTCCCATGGTAACACAGGGTTGAGGGTATAAACTGTAGAGGATGACAAATATTGAGATAAATGTAGCAAATAATTGAAGACGTAGGTTGCAAGTGCAACTCTGAGATGAAGAGGCTGGAACAAGAAAGGAATTCGTGGTGGGCTGCATCAAACCAGTCAGAAGAATTATGACTCATAAAAAAGAATTAATGCTGCACCTAACAGGGCTCCCCTTGAGAAAGGAACTACTGCAATGTGAGTTCGCAACTACCTACAATAAGTGCACATGCAATGGAGAAAAGCAAAGATCATAAACAGTATTTAGACAGTGTCTATGTCATGCATTATAACTTGACAGTGTGGAACTACAATAATATAATACGTTTCGTGACTTGTGGAAACTTCTATGGTTCCACGTGTGTAACATCTCTCTGCTTCTTAGCTCAAATCTCTTTAGCCAGAATTTGTGTACTCAAATTTAGGCAAGTTGGACGATGTGAGTTCATAATCCATGCATAGATTACTATATTTTAAGTGGAATTAACATGTGATTACAGGAATATGGCGCCTCAGACTCTTTTATAATCGAATATACAATAATCATTTGGATATTCAATCTGTATGTAAGTTCATTAGTATATTCAACTAACGTAACATGGCCGTTTGCAACGCTTTCACTTACATAATTTTCCTCTATTGCTAAACAAAGAATTCTAACACTGATTTTTGCAAAAACTAAACTGAATGTATTCACTCGAGTGCAGACATAAGCCCCAAATCAGAAGTGTGTTAAATAAACCGTCATCAGTTGTGAGTGGTAGTGGATTTTCTTCAACATTGCTCTTTAAAAGAACATTCACAGAGGTCAGTAGCATCTGTTATGGATTAAATTAAAGTAAACAGAAATAATTATGAAGGTGACAGATAACATAATTTAAAGCAAAGAAGTTGATATAGACATATTAGGATCTTGGCAATACCAATACAGTCAGTTTGTTGACGCTATTTAAGATGTTCCAGTGCAGCAGGATACAAAATCCAGTTTAGATATGAAAGCAGTCCATAGCCACATGTAGTTCATTTCTTGTTTGCCATACAGATTCAACAAGTATACAAGTTCTGAGCCACGAATGCTACTATTGAGTCTGAAAACTTTAGCCGCGTCAACTCGACGAGATGCTGACAAATTTTCATACAGAATTTAAGTATGTAAGGTTACCACTCGGTCCTTGCATCCAACAACCGCTTCAGCGGCAGAAGAGGACATATATCTCAATGGCAGAGAGGGCGGAAGAACCGAATTTCAAATCCACTTTGCGTCTGACTTGGATTGAGTGAAAGAGAAGTCAGTGTCTGTTTACCTAGTAGGTACGGCTGCACACCTTACGATCCAGGAATTAGCAATCCCTCTTCCTTAACTCCCAGTGGGAACACCGGACAAATCTTCGATTACGAGCAATTATGATTCGTGAGAGTAACAACAGAATTACCCCAGGTGGTAACCAATCCACCGGTCAACGGACGGAAACTAGGTCTTCGGATTCTGGGGGACATGGGCTACCATGATCACAGAGAAAGTCGGAGTTCCCTGGCAAACTACAATCAAAGAGACCCACTTGCATCGAGACCTTCAAGATCAACAACTTACGACAACCAGGTAAACTACTAGTCTTGACATCAGAATTAAATCGACAAAAGGTACAGATACTAGCTCTTCAGGAAAATCGCTTTACAGATGAAAGCTCACTAGACTATGGTAATTACCGTTTCTTCAAAAGTAAAACAGACAAACGAATAGTAAGAGGTGGCACACCACTCCTGGATTGTCGTTCACAAAAGCATATTTGATTCGATTAAAGAAGTCACCCCCATAAGTAATAGACTAATGACAATGCGCATATTAATGTACATGCTGTCACTAACATTGGAAATAGGAGAGATCTGCAGAAGGTAGAGCAGTTCTGGTCTAAACTCGAGAAGATTATGGCATTAGTCCCCAAAAAGACACAAAGGCATTACTAGGCGACTTCAATGCCCAGACTGGCAGAGATAAGGAATACCAAAAGACCGTAGACAAATTCCCGGCCCTCGAATTCACGAACAAGAATGTCATGAGACTCATTGAACTGTGCCAACAGAACAATCTGAAAATGATGTCCACCTCCCTGAGGAAACTTCCTCGAAAACAGAAGACTTGGAGATCTCCTATACAGTCTCTCGGACAATATCAGATCGACCACGTGGCCATCACACACCCTTCACAGAAGGAAATTCATCATATGCTAGTCCGAAGAGGAGCCACCATTGACTTTGACCACTATCTAGTGCGGATCAAAGTGAAATTTACTCCGAAAAAATCTACCACAAGAAAACTCATCTCCAGTAATTAGACATCAAAAAGATCAAAGAAAGCAACATAAAAAAAGAATGGGGAAAGTACTGGAAGAACGAAAAGTGCTTTCCAGAAATATAACTCTAAGACGTCACTGGAGACTCAACAATATTATCTTCAGACCAGAAAGGAAGCCTCAAAAATTATCAGAGAGACAAAGAGGAGGCACATGAAGAACTAGTTGGACTCAATAGAAAAAGACTTCCGAGATCACAATACTCGAGACTTACAGGACGTTCGCAGGGTGGATTCTAGGATACAACCCTCAGAACTTATGTTTCCGAAAACCAGACGGCAAACTCGCGCTGACAAACCGAGATAACGGTAAAGAATTGGCTGGATATTTCTCAGAGCTACTCAATTGCCAGGAGCCCATATCAAGATGGCCCAAAGAGACTCCAGCACAAGTAAACCCAGAATCTCCACCATCTACCAAAGAAAAAATCCATAGACACATCTTAAGACTCAAGAATAACAGGGCATCTGGAGAAGATGGTATAGTTGAAGAACTATTGAAGATCATAGTCCCAAATACACTTGAGGAGCTCACACAAATCATCATAGACATCTGGAAAACAGAAAAGGTACCTGAAGAATAGAAATTTTTACTCATCCATCCGTTACACAAGAAAGGTGACAGAACAGTTGTCAATAACTACAGAGGGATTTCTCTGCTTGAAGTAATCTACAAAATTCTATACGCGTGCCCTTATTCAGAGAACACAAGAACAGCTTGAAAGCAAAACTGGTGACTATCAAGCCGGTTTCCGACCGGGGCGTTCTTGTGTCGAACAAATTTTAAATTTGAAGATGCTATTGAAATATAGAGAAACCTGAAGATCTCTGATCATCTGTATGTTCGTCGACTTCAAGAAGGCATATGATTCGGCCAATCGACAGTTCCTCTTTAACATTTTAGAAGCACAAGGATTTGATCGAAAGATATTAAGACTCATCGAGGAAACACTCACGGGCAAGAAGTCAAAAGTGAAATTCATGGGCGAATTGTCAGAGCCCTTTGAGATAAAGACCGGTGTGTGACAAGATGATGGATTGTCACCACTGCTCTTCAACCTTGTTCTGGATAAAGTCATCCGAGAATGGGAGACAGAACTGAAAACTCTGACGCAAGAATGAGGGCATCAAGGTCAGTTGTTTAGCTTTCGCAAACGACCTAGCGACACTAGCGGCCTGCGAAAATACAGCGATCAAATAGACTGAAGTCCTCAAGGAATGCGCTGAGAAAACTGGACTACAAATTTCATTCCAGAAGACCAAGTTCATCTGAACTAAATTCTGCATTCAGGAACTGAACACAAAATACTAGCAGATCAAACGAGTTCCACACTTCAAATGTCTTGGTGAGACCATAGAACCAACAGGGTTGGAAAAGGAAGTACATGAAGTTCGGTTATAAAAGCTCAAATGAACATATGGGAGAACGCGTAAAACTGATTACAAGAAATATTTGTCCATTCATACAAAGATCAAACATTGTAATACAGTAATTAATCCTGAAGTGCTGTACGCGAGCGAAACCTTGGTACTTAATAGAAAAGTCGATCTGGAGAACATCTTGAAGGAGGAAAGAAAGATCATGACGAAAATGCTGGGACCAGATAAAATAGAAGAGGGGTATAAACTCAAATCGCGCAGAGCAACAGAAGAACTGTCTAACCGTGCCGCAGATAACAGGAAACGAAGGCGGAAATTCTATGGACACATTCATTGACTCCCATCTTCAAGGCAAACTCACAAGATTTTGACATACAGTACATAACTGAAGAACATTCCGTGGATAGAAGAAGTCAAATATGACATTGAAAAGTCCCAGATAGGAACATCGGACATACTAGACAGGAAGCTCCGCCGTCAGAAGATACATAGATGGGTAGTAAAGCCATAGAATGATCAGGGACAAAGTGATCAGAAGAAATAGGAAGAAAGCACATAGCGAAAGAATGAAAGCTATATGGGCTATTAGAAAGGCAAATCATATATGTAATGCGTGATCCGACAGGGTCCATAAGTGTGTGTGTGTGTGTGTGTGTGTGTGTGTGTGTGTGTGTGTGTGTGTGTGTGTGTGTGTATGTATGTGTTTGTGTTTTCGGTACAACGTCAGATGTGCATTGAATTCTCACACAGTCGAAAAGTAAATGAAAATGTTGGTCCATGAAATCTTTCAACTGCAGCAAGATTTTTCAAACTGACGATGAAAGATCTTTTGGAATGTAGCATCTTAGAATCTGCAGGGAATAAGGTGGCGGGGGTAAAAATATTTTGGAGAGCAAATAGTTGGTTTTTCCAACGTATTCAATATTCACGTAGTACTTCTACAGTATTACGCCGTCGTATTTTGTGAGGACTGGCCAACCATTTTTCTTGCATAGGACAAGTATCTCATTTTTCAGTTACAAAATTTTCAATATTTCTAATTTCTGGACCAGTCAAGTGGTGCATTTCCAGTATTCTCAAATTTTCCACCATCTTGAAAATTTTGGTAGTTCAAGTGGCTCATTTTATAATTTTTTTTCACTGGAATCGTCGCAACGCTGCATAACGTCATGTTGTTGTTGTTTTTGTGGTCTTCAGTAATGAGACTGGTTTGATGCAGCTCTCCTTGCTACTCTATCCTGTGCAAGCTTCTTCATCTCCCAGTACCTAATGCAACCTACATCCTTCTGTATCTGCTTAGTGTATTCATCTCTTGGTCTCCCTCTACGATTTTTACCCGCCACGCTGCCCTCCAATACTAAATTGATGATCCCTTGATGCCTCAGAACATGTCCTACCAACCGATCCCTTCTTCTAGTCAAGTTGTGCCACAAACTCCTCTTCTCCCCAATTCCATTCAATACCTGCTCATTAGTTATATGATCTACCCATCTAATCTTCAGCATTCTTCTGCAGCACCACATTTCGAAAGCTTCAATTCTCTTCTTGTCCAAACTAGTTATCGTCCATGTTTCACTTCCATACATCGCTACACTCCATACAAATACTTTCAGAAATGACTTCCTGACACTTAAATCTATACTCGATGTTAACAAATTTCTCTTCTTCAGAAACGCTTTCCTTGCCATTGCCAGTCTACATTTTATGTCCTCTCGACTTCCACCATCATCAGTTACTTTGCTCCCCAAATAGCAAAACTTCTTTACTACTTTGTCTCAGTTCCTAATCTAATTCCCTCAGCATCACCCGACTTAATTCGACTACATTCCATTATCCTATTTTTGCTTTTGTTGATATTCATCTTATATCCTCCCTTCAAGACACTGTCCATTCCGTTCAACTGCTCTTCCAAGTCCTTTGCAGTCTCTGACAGAATAAAAATGTCGTCGGCGAACCTCAAAATTTTTATTTCTTCTCCATGAATTTTGATACCTACTCCGAATTTTTCCTTTGTTCCCTTCACTGCTTGCTCAATATACAGATTGAATAACATCGGGGATAGGCTACTACCCTGTCTCACTCCCTTCCCAACCACTGCTTACCTTTCGTGCCCCTCGACGCTTATAACTGCCATCTGGTTTCTGTACAAATTGTAAATAGCCTTTCGCTCCATGTATTTTACCCCTGACGTCTTCAGAATTTGAAAGAGAGTATTCCAGTCAACATTGTCAAAAGCTTTCTCTAAGTCTACAAATGCTAGAAACGTAGGTTTGCCTTTCCTTAATCTAGCTTCTAAGGTAAGTCGTAGGGTCAGTATTGCCTCACGTGTTCCAAAATTTCAACGGAATCCAAACTGATCTTCCCCGAGGTCGGCTTCTACTAGTTTTTCCATTCGTCTGTAAAGCATTCGCGTTAGTATTTTGCAGCCAGGGTTTATTAAACTAATTGTTCGGTAATTTTCACATCCGTCAGCACCTGCTTTCTTTGGGATTGGAATTATTATATTCTTCTTGAAGTCTGAGGGTATTTCGACTGTCTCATGCATCTTGCTCACCAGATGGTAGAGTTTTGTAAGGGCTGGCTCTCCCAAGGCCGTCAGTAGTTCTAATGGGATGTTGTCTACTCCCGGGGCCTTGTTTCGACTCAGGTCTTTCAGTGCTCTGTCTCTCTCTTCACGCAGTATCGTATCTCCTATTTGATCTTCATCTACATCCTCTTCCATTTCCATAATATTGTCCTCAAGTACATCGCCCTTGTATAAACCCTCTATATACTCCTTCCACCTTTCTGCCTTCCCTTCTTTGCTTAGAACTGGGTTGCCATCTGTGCTCTTGATATTCATACAAGTGGTTCTCTTCTCTCCAAAGGTCTCTTTCATTTTCCTGTAGGCAGTATCTATCTTGCCCCTAGTGAGATAAGCCTCTACGTCCTTACATTTGTCCTCTAGCCATCCCTGCTTAGCCATTTTGCACTTCCTGTCGATCTCATTTTTGAGACGTTTGTATTCCTTTTTGCCTGCTTCATTTACTGCATTTTTATATTTTCACCTTTCATCAATTAAATTCAATATTCCTTCTGTTACCCAAGGATTTCTACTAGCCCTCGTCTTTTTACCTAGTTGATCCTCTGCTGCCTTCACTATTTCATCCCTCAAAGCTACCCATTCTTCTTCTTCTGTATTTCTTTCCCCCATTCCTGTGAATTGTTCCCTTATGCTCTCCCTGAAACCTGTCTGTGTCTCCAGGCTTCTTCCAAGTATACAACCTTCTTTTATGATTCTTGAACCAAGTGTTAGCTATGATTAAGTAGTGCTCTGTGCAAAATTCTACCAGGCGGCTTCCTCTTCCATTTCTTAGCCCCAATCCATATTCACCTACTACGTTTCCTTCTCTCCCTTTTCGTACTACCGTATTCCAGTCACCCATGACTATTACATTTTTGCCTCCCTTCACTATCTGAATAATTTCTTTTATCTCGTAATACATTTCTTCAATTTCTTCGTCATCTGCAGAGCTAGTTGGCACATATACTTGTACTACTGTAGTAGGCGTGGGCTTCGTGTCTATCTTGGCCACAATAAGGCGTTCACTGTGCTGTTTATAGTAGCTTACCCGCACTCCTATTTTTTTATTCATTATTAAACCTACTCCTCCATTACCCATATTTGATTTTGTATTTATAACCCTGTATTCACTGACCAAAAGTCTTGTTCCTCCTGCCACCGAACTTCACTAATTCCCACTATATCTAACTTCAACCTATCCATTTCCCTTTTTAAATTTTCTAACCTACCTGCCCGATTAAGGGATCTGACATTCCACGCTCCGATCCGTAGAACGCCAGTTTTCTTTCTCCTGATAACGACGTCCTCTTGAGTAGTCCCCGCCCGGAGATCCGAATGGGGGACTATTTTACCTCCGGAATATTTTACCCAAGAGGACGCCATCATCATTTAATCATACAGTAAAGCTGCATGCCCTCGGGAAAAATTACGGCCGTAGTTTCCCCTTGATTTCAGCCGTTCGCAGTACCAGCACAGTAAGGCCGTTTTGGTTAGTGTTACAAGGCCAGATCAGTCAATCATCCAGACTGTTGCCCCTGAAACTACTGAAAATGCTGCTGCCCCTCTTCAGGAACCACACGTTTACCTGGCCTCTCAACAGATACCCCTCCGTTGTGGTTGCACCTACGGTACGGCTATCTGTATCGCTGAGGCACGCAAGCCTCCCCACCAACGGCAAGGTCTATGGTTCTTGGGAGGAAGGTAGAGGGAAATACTGCAGCAATGCAGCATATGTTCTGAGGCTCAAAACTACTTACTGAATGTGGCTCATGTGCGTGTTAGGTTGACTGCTCGACGTAAGGGGGAGATCTGATTTTGTGTCCCAGTTCTGGCACAGATTTCAATTGTCACAACATATAACGCATATTTCTTTTCACTGACAGCGTATCAAACATACGAAAGAGTACTCCATAGCCTGAATTGTTTACAGGTTAAATAAAACCATGACGTGCTTCTGTTTATATTGATTGCTGGTGAAGCGGAATTTACACAGAATGGTTTGAAAAACACACGTCAATGGTGGGAGAACATTCCACTTGCTAATCTGTAGTAAAATTTCCAATTGCATTGCTCCTTCCGTATGTTCATACGTCCCGATATTTTGGCTGATAGAATGGAAGAAATTAACGCAGAAAGTTTTAAAGGAGTCTTAAAAATCGCTTATAATAAATAATTCAATGGCATCGCTTCCTAAAGGCTTTAAATTTAAAACAGCACTTTATTAAATACTACTAACTAGAATTTCTTTCCTGTGTGGGTCCACAGTCTCTAAATATTTTATAAATGAAAACATGGTCTGTTGTAGGCTGTACATTAATGCTCGTTATTTAATTTCTGCTGTTACCTCATTTCGATGCATTTACTTCCTACTGTAGTGAACTCTAAATTAGCTATTGGCATTACCTTAATAAAGAAGATCAATACACAGCCTACAACATTTATTTGAGAAACTACACATTAGTTTCGAGAATAACGGCTTCTCAAGTGTTTAGCAGATGTGCGTACATCATCCTCGCAACTAGAACTTAACAGGAATCACATTCCATGCACAACTACGTATAGAAGTATATCAAATGTTTTTGAAAGAATTAACAAAATAAAAGAGCTATTAAAGAAATGATGCCTTAGAACAGGATTAATGTTATATTACTTGTTCCATAGATCGTAAATACATTTAATAATTATGTGAAACATGCGAGTTTTACGTGAGGTTTATTTACACGATTTTATTTTAGAATTACTACTTCATATCTAAAAATTCATTTATTCAATATAAAGAGTTGTCATTCTAAATTCTTTTGTTTCTAAATGCTGGATGACTATCTGTCAGACTTTTAATGTTATTCTCAAAATGACCGAAGGCATTTGTGGCAGCATAATTGACCCCTTTCTGTGCCACTCAAATATAACCCAGAATATTCACGTTCATCATTTCTTCTAGTGTTCTGGCTATGCAGTTTGCTTTTATTTTTGAACTGGGATGGATTATTAATAAAAGCCTATCTGAAAACCAAACTAACATTCAGTTGGTACTTTATTTTTACAAATATGTGAAGCTACTCTTGAATACATTGCTTTTTCAAGAATTTAGAATAAAGTGAAATTGGGCGGTATTTGTTAGCATCAGACCTGACCCCCTATTTAAGCAATGGTTTAACAACGTCTTATTTCAGTCTATCCGGAAAAATGTTCTGTTTGACTGAGGTACTAGATATCAGTTTGTTGAGATCACTCACGAAATTGTTATGAATGGTATCCTCACACAGGGTGGAATTTAAACATACTAGAGCACTAAGAGGTCAAATTATTGACTTAGAAGAGGCAGTGTATAATGTAAACTAAAGGCATTTCAAAATACAAGACTGTACAAAATATTTTTTATTCAGACAATCTGTTTCAACAGTTTTAGCTGTCATCTTCAGGCCTTGAACTTTTTTGTAGTAAAACATGTTCGTTCTGCGCTGAACCTCATGCACAAGATGTCAAGAGGATAACCTTCAGTATATTATAGACGTTTGTCATCACTAAAATATTTAAAAACACACAGAAAATATGTATATGGACATTGCCTTTTGGACGAGATGCCGTGTGTTTTCAGATTTCTTAGGGATGACGAACGTTTATAATGTACTGAGTTTTATTCACTTGAAATGTTGTACATGAGGTTCAGTGTAAAATGAACATGTTTTACTACAAAAAAATGTTTAAGACCTGAATATGACAGCTAATACTATTGAAACTGGTTGTCTCGAATAAAAAATGTTGTATGCGATCTTGGCTTTTGAATGGTTTTTAACGATTGAAACAGATCACCCTTCGATACTGTCATAATGAGAAGATTTAATTACTGAAAATTACGTGGATAGATGTAATAATTAATGAAGAGGTGCCTAACTGGAAGCGATAAAAAAGAAATTTGTCGCAGAACTTAACTAAATGAAGAGCTCGGTTGACAGTATATATCCCGAGGCATCAATAAATAGTTAATTTAGTCATAAAGGGAAGTGTTGGGGTAAAAATTGCACAAAGGAACAAGTGCTCGAACAAAGTGAGCAAGCTGAAATGTATTTAGGTTGGAGCAGTTATGCAGTACTGAATAGGCCTGCACAGGTTAGCGCAAGCGTGGAGAGCTGCATCAAACCAGTCTTCGGCATGAAGACTACAACAGTAATTCTGCCACGTTAGCTACAGCGTAATACACGGAGACACGGACTAGTTGGGCGTCCGACGTCCACGGTGGCACAGTGGTCGGCGGAGCTGTGTGCAGCTGTAACGGGCACGACGGCATCACACCTATTGGCAGAGCGCCGTCACACGCCCGCACAAATGCACCGGACAGCAGAAACCGCATTAATTCCCTCCCGCCCAAGCTGTCCGCGTGGATACTGAATTACAGGCACGCCCCAGGGGTACAAGTGAACAGGGCGTGTAGAGGAAGTCGGACATAGGTGGCAACCGGACGCTCGCCAGCTGCGCACCGGGAGCGGGTGTGGCGACCGTCGTAGATATGAGGCAAACGGGGTACCACATAACGCCACAACCGCACAGTGCCAGGACCGCCATTACTTGAGATACTGTATGGTCCAGGGCTTCACGGCAAACCTGCTCCGCGAGCAGGCGGTGAGCGCAGTTGGGCCAAGAGTGAGTACTGTAGCCCCTCCGTCGTCACAGCGAATAGGGTAGGTTGAGGAGCAGTGTGTAGTCTTTTCTAAACGAGGAAGACGATCCTGAGAGAAATGCTTGGATGAATCTAGAGTGTCTTTACACATGGTGTGCGAAACTTGAGGACGGAAGTAACTTTCGCATGATGAAAGGAAAGGAAGGAATATTTGTGTTTAACGTCCCGTCGATATCGAGGTCATTAGAGACGGATCGCAAGCTCGGATTGTGTCAAGGATGGGGAAGGAGATCGACCGTGTTCTTACAATGGACCCATACTGGCATTTTACTGGAGCGATTTAGAGGAATCACGGAGAAACGTAAATCTGGATGGCGGTGCTCAGGTTTGAACCGTTGTCATCCCCAATGGGAGTCCAGTGTGTCAACCACAGCGCACCCTTGCTCGGTACTTTTGCGTGAGTTGTCACTGCCAAGTAAAATAGCTCAGCGAAACTTGGAACTTACATCGAAAGAACTATCACAGTGTAGTACAGTAACTAACTGAAATAATTAAGGAATAAGACGAACATAAATGGTACTTTTATTCAAAGACAATACTTACACTTAAGTCAAAGAGACTTATGATGGACCCCTGGACATTACAAACATCGTGACATGGTAATTGCCGCGCGGGATCAGCCAATCGGTCTATCGCGCTGCAGTGATGGACTGTGCGGCTGATCCCAGCGGAGGCTCTGAGCGCTATGGGACTTAACATCTGTGGTCATCAGTCCCATAGAACACAGAACTACTTAAACCTAACTAACCTAAGGACATCACACACATCCATGCTCGAGGCAGGATTCGAACCTGCGACCGTAGCGGTCACGCGGTTCCAGACTGAAGCGCCCAGAACCGCACGGCCACACCAGCCGGCCCCAGCGGGGGTTCGAGTCCTCCCTCGGGCATGGGTGATGACCTTAGCAGTTAAGTCCCATAATATTTCACACACATGGTAATTTATAGGGTGTGATCACCACGGCAACACGGACGGCAGTGCATATTCTGCAATGTGCTTTCATGCTGGCCGCAAGCTTGCCAAGTAGTTCTTGTGGTATAGCGTTCCATTTTTCCACCAATGCCAATGACAAATGCGGGATGGTTGTTGGTGCATCTGGTCGAGATGCAGTACGTTTCGCCAGCGCGTCCAAACCGTGCTCCATTGTATGTAAGTCGGGGGGGGGGGGGGGGGGGGGGCAAAGGGCTGGCTAGTTCATTCACCGAATATTCTCTCGTTCCAAGAGCCCTCCACGACTACTATTCGATGCGAACCCCTGCTGTTCTCCGTAAAAATGAGGTCAGCGGCAAATACACCCATGAAAAGACGCACACAGGGAAATTCTACAGTGCCACATTAATGTTGACCAGTGAGTGGAACGTGTTCAAAGATTTGAAGGTCAGAAGGTCCACACCATAACGAATGGCTCTGAGCACTATGCGACTTAACATCTGAGGTCATCAGTCCCCTAGAACTTAGAACTAATTAAACCTAGCTAACCTAAGGGCATCACACACATCCATGCCCGAGGCAGGATTCGAACCTGCAACCGTAGCAGTCGCGCGGTTCCGGACTGATGCGCCCAGAGCCGCTCGGACACCGCGGCCGGCCCACACCATAACACCTGGAGCACCAAAACGATCATGTTCGGCAGTGTTCTTGGGGTGCATCTATCGCTATATGAGGATACCTCCAGTATTGTCGAACATGATCGTGTCGGTGGTGCAGATGTTATTCCCTGGGAAAGCATAATGTTGCTTGGGCGTACTGACTTGAACACGTTACAACACGTGGTCAACGTTATCGTGACACTGTACTCTTTCCCAATATGCATCTTTCACTGGAACTGACGACAATGCGCGATGGCATCGAACCCAAAAGGTGGCGGAGCTACTAGAACGAAAGGATATTCGGCGAATGGATTGGGTCGGCAGTTCTCCCGATTTAAATTTCATTGAGCCTGTGTGGGATGCGTTGTGGAGACCAATTGCAGCATTTCCGAGTGCACGAGTCACCATAGAGCAGTTGTCAACCGCACTCATGGATGAGTGGAACGCCCTACCGCTACAAGTGGCCAGCATGGCAGCTCATTACAGAGCATGCATTGCCTTCCGTGGTGAACACACGCCTTAGTACCACGTCCCGCCTTTTGGAATGTCCTGGGATCAACCATACATCGCACTGACTTCAGCGCAATTATTGTCATTGAATAAAAGTGTCATTTTTGTTCGCCTCACTGTGTATTTATTTCAGTTACCTTCAAGACTATAATCTAGCAGTTTTTTTATATATATCACCCAAGTTTCATCGATCTGTATTACTTGAGACTGACACCTTATGAGAAGTCTACTTTCGTCTCTAAGTTTCTCCCACCAGTAAATTTTCCGTCGCATTGCAGACCAACCACTTTAAACTGTCGATTAGTTTCAATTTGTTGCTGGAAGCTTTTTCATTTTCCAATTAAGTTACGCTAAGAATTGTGATTATTCCCCAAAATGACCGGCGCCATTGGCACATAGATAAAGTAATAAATTCCAAGTCAAACCTACATTTTCTACACTTTTTTCAATGGCGTTAGCAATATGACATCCAGGTGTGTATCTGCGCTATCTACACTTCCATACAGCGCTGAAGAATGTGGTGCAAACTCTTTGCAATGACGTTGCAAGCTGGCTGTAAACATCGTCTGCCTTTGTGGGACGTAGGACTATCGTGTTTGATATCGGCACCACGCGAAACTGTTCTCCCTGAAGTGGACAATAAATGTTGAACTTCAACTATCAAGTGTATTTCTCATAAATCACCATCCGTGAAAGGGCGCAAACACTTTCTGGAAGTATTACAGCTCTGTAGCTCATAGAAACGGCACGCTAACCTGATTTTTCTTCCTCTCCTTTCCTTCCTTTCTCTTCCTCTCCTTCTGAGGTTTTAAAACCTCTTTTACACTCTGAAGTCGTCCTCATTTTCCATTTCCGTATTTTTTGACGTGGGAATTCAGTACCTTTGTAAACTGGCCTTCCCTAAATTATTCTGAGTATTATGATGCACTAATCATTTTGAGGTTACATTTATGTCCGGAAAAAGATAAGATTCCCTCGATGAGGATTTAAATGGGAAGACATTTTTTGTGTCACACAATATCGATTCTCTATTACTGCTGTTATATGGCACCAACGTCAAATCTGACGACCACATGTTGAGCTCGCATTTCCGTCACTCTGCGCCAAGCCGCAATTGCTCTACTCGAGAGCATTAGCCTGAGCAAGCACGAGGGCTTACGTGCGAAGTCAGTGCGTTCTTAACCACTAGGTGTAGTCGCTCTACGGTGTTCGCAGGGTGTACGCTCGATACCCATCGTGTCGTAGACTGCTCACGGGAATTTGAGAACAGAGCCTGCTAGAACCTATCAAAACCGTGGTGTTCTCTCCCGTTCGCAAGCTCTCGCCTCTGTAGATTTACGTCAATCTCTGCGTATTCTTTGAAGTTCAGGAGATTGGGGATCAAACGCAGGGCGCCAAAGGTTATTTACAACTTGCACAGAAACCAGACTGAAACTGTAAGAATCAATGGAGATGAAACGGAAGCGGTGGTTGAGAAGGGAGTGAAGATCTGGAAAGGGAATTAAAGTTCAAGGAGAAGAAATAGAATTTACAGGTTTTCGCATGTCATTCTTATCTCTCATACCTGTCGTGCTTTTTTAATACTTCACATTTCCAATCCCTAAACCCTGGGGTGGGCTGCCCTGCAATGGCTGAATGAACAATCAGAGACTTTTTAGGTAAATACCACGTGAGATGCTAATGAGGCAGCGAGAACCCCAATTTGGAATAATTCCAGTTCCGGCATTATCCGTGCAGCTAAAGAAAACCATCCAAATACATCAGTCAGAAGCACGAGATGGGGAATTTAGGTCTGCCACGATATGTACAAGACAAAAAAAAAAAAAGTGGGCAGTTGATATGTGGGATAAAGTGTAGCTCTGCAGCACTGGCGCCTCTCCCCCCCCCCCCCCACCCCGCTACCACCCACCCTGCCCCACGACCGCCGACCGCTCCTGTGAAAGGGCACAGTCGAGCCCCCTCCCCAAACCGACACCGGCATTTGCTCCCCCTCCCGATTCAACCAACCTGTCCTACATTACAGTTCAGCCTTCGGATAGAATGTTAGGTCATAGGAGAAAATAAAAAAATTAATCAAATAACTGACGAATGCTTACACAAGGCTCCCTATTCGTGGTACACACGCTTAATCATGCAGACACTTGAACAGGCATGTATAATCGAAATTCGATCATGCACCAAGGTAGTTGTACAGTCCTCATGCTTGACCAAATTTATCCTACATACTCTCGAGCATACTTGGGCAACTACACTTGAGCGTGAGTGCTTGAGCAGGCATGTATAATACGAGATTCGATCAAGCATCAAGTTGCTTGTACGAACTTCATGCTTGCCCAAATTTATTCTACACACGCTCAAGCCTGCTTTGGCAACGAAGCTTGAGCATGGCTGCTCGTCAAGCGTGCCTTAACAAGTCCATGTATTATTACTAGAGGATGTGATTTTGTATCTTCCAAGTTTCAATGTTTATATTTATCGACACTGGCATTATCTCTCCAGTCCAAACCAGTTTAATTAGTATTTTCATCCCACAGAATTGTGTATTACGATTTTAGACAGACGTGAGACACTAATGAAGTTGACTTAGCCGGGACTTTAAATAGCCTAGACTGGAAACACACCTGCGAGTGCCTTGTGTCTTGTCTTGCTTCGTCGGTCAGTGATACAACCCGGGCACTGTTGGCTTGGCACAGAGAGCGTACAGTGAACGGCGAGCGCTGGCCAGCAGCGTCCCGGCGCGGTGGATGGATACACGCACCGGCCAGTGACGGTGGGTTTACGTGCCACGGACAGGGTTTGTAAACACGTCACCGCGACCGACATCTGACTGGGGGCACAGCGGCGGTCGCAAATAGCCGCCCACAGCTAGCAGCTAGAGAACTCCGGCTGCGGGGACAGTGCTGGACGGCGGTCGCAGCTGCCAGCTGTAGGCAGCCGCGATCCACCACTAGCTGCCGCCGGCTCGGACGAGGGCCGCTTCCAGAGTTAAAGGAGGCTGCGCTGAGGCGCGACCAGTGGTCAGCGACTGTCAGGCGGAGCGGGACCAAAAGACGCATCGAAATACACTCTAACAGGGACGTCTCAACCGTTATAAAGGGGGTATTAGACGACAATCTGCCATGAAAGGTACAGCTGTAGCGCGACAGCTATCTGACGGTAGAACTAATGAGTCTTTTTTTTCCCTTCCAGGCATCAGTCTTCTGACTGTTTCGATGCGGCCCTCCCGAATTCCTCTCATATGAGAGTAATACTTACGTCCTCAATTATTAGCTGGATGTATTCCACTCTCCGTTTTCCTCTACAGTTTTTGCCTCTACAACTCCCTCTAGTACCATGTAAGTTATTCTCTAATGTCCTTGTTACGACGTGAAGTCAAGTGCCGGCACACCAGTCGCGAACGATAGAGGAGAGATGGCTGTGAGAAGACGTCAGCCAATCGCACGCTGACCGACCCCTCTCCAGGACGACAACGCGACAGCAGCGGCCCCTGTCTGAAAAGCACCGAGACCGACTGGCGACGCCCCAGTTTTATTTATTTTATTTTTATTTACACGTCAAGTTCCGTAGGACCAAATTGAGGAGCAAATCTCCAAGGTCAGGGAGCGTGTCAGTACATGAAATTACAATATAAAAGTAATAACAGATAAAAATAAATGTTCATGAAGCCGAAAAAAGTCAGTACATAAGTTTAAGTAAACGCAATGAACAATTCAATAAGAATCAGCTTAATTCTTCAAGGAACTCCTCGACAGAACAGAACGAGTGACCTATGAGGGAACTCCTCAGTTACGATTTGAAAGGGCGTGGATCACTACTTAGATTTTTGAATTCCAGTGTTAGCTTATTGAAAATGGATGCAGCAGTACACCGCACACCTTTCTGCACAAGAGTTAAGGAAGTCCGATCCAAATGCAGGTTTGATTTCTGCCGAGTATTAACCGAGTGGAAGCTGCTTATTCTTGGGAATAAGCTAATATTGTTAACAAGAAATGACAGTAAGGAACATAAATATTGGGAGGCCAATGTGAAAATACCCTGACTCGTGAACAGGGGTCGACAAGAGGTTCGTGAACTTACACCACTTATTGCCCGAACCGCCAGATTCTGAGCCAGTTATCCTTTTAGAATGGGAAGAATTACACCAAAATACACTACCATATAACAAAGCGAATGAAAATAAGCTAAGTAGACAAATTTTTGTGTCGATCTATCACTCATTTCTGATACCGTTCGAATAGTAAAAATGGCAGTATTAAGTCTTTGAACAAGACCCTGAACATGAGATTACCACGACAGCTTACTATCTATCCAAACACCTAAAAATTTGAACTGTTCGGTTTCACTAATGATATAACCGTTCTGTGAAATTAAAATGTGTGGTTTTGTTGAATTGTGCATTGGAAACTGTAAAAATTGATTCTTACTGTGATTTAGGGTTAGTTTATTTTCTACAAGCCATGAACGTACGTCATGTACTGCACTATTTGAAACCGAGCCAATGTTGCACACAACATCCTTTACTACCAAGCTAGTGTCATCAGAAAACAGAAATATTTTAGAGTTACCCGTAATACTAGAGGGCATATCATTTATTTATATAAATAAGGAATAGGAGTGGCCTCAACACTGATCCCTAGGGTCCCCAACTCAGACCTCACATCACAGCCGTTAACATTGTGAATAATGACCTTTTGCTGCTTGTTGCTGAGTAAGAGGTGAACCATTTGCGAGCTACTCCCCGTATTCTGTTATGGTCCTTCTTCTGGAACAATATTTTGTGATCAACACAATAAAATGCCTTAGTTAAATCAAAAAATATGCCAAGCGTCCAAAACCTTTTGTTTAGCCCATCCAGTATCTCACAGAGAAAAGAGAATATAGCATTTTCAGTTTTTAAACGACTTCTAAAGCCGAACTGTACATTTGTTTGCAAATCGCGTGATAAATAATCCATTATCTTTAGATACACAGACTTTTCAATAACTTCTTCAAACACTGATGGCATAGAAATAGGTCTAAAATTATCTACATTATCCGTTTCTCCCTTTTTATAAAGTGGCTTTACTACTGAGTACTTTAATCGCACAGGAAACTGACCATTCCTAAAGGAAAAATTACAAATATGGCTAAATACAGGGCTAACAGGTGTAGCACTGTACTTTAATATTCTGCTAAACACTCCATCATAACCATGAGAGTCCTTAGTCTTCACTGATTTAATTATTGACTCAAGCTCCCTCTTGTCTGTATCACAGAGGAGTATTTCAGACATCAATCTGGGAAAGACATTTGCCAAGAGAGTTATATCATTTCCTTTAGAAACTAAATTTTTATTTAATTCACCAGCAATGCTCAGAAAATGATTGTCAAATACTGTACATATATCTGATTTATCAGTAACAGAAATATTTTTACTGCGAACTGACTTTATATCATCGACCTTGTGCTGCTGACCAGGCACTTCCTTCACAACTGACCATATGGTTTTAATTTTATCTTGTGAATTAGCTTTTCTATTTGCCTACCACATACTCTTTGCCTTCCTAATAACATTTTTAAGCACCTTAGAATATTGTTCGTGATGGGCTACTGTAGCTTGATTGTGACTACTTCTAATATTTTGATATAATTTCCGCTTTGTTCTACAAGATATCCTTATCCCACTAGTCAGCCACCCGGGCGGCCTATTACTGCTAGTACCCTGTTTAGAACGTCCTAATGGAAAGCAACTCTCAAAGAGCATGAGAAATGTGTTAAGAAAGCATTGTATTTATTATCTATGTTAACGGCACTATAAACATCCTGCCACTCTTGTTCCTTGATAAGGTTAAAAAAACTCTCTATTGCTGTTTGATTAACTTTCCTACATATTATGTAATTAAATATGATACTGGTTTGAGTACAGCAGCCTTTTAGTGTTAAAATTTGTGAATCATGGTATGAAAGGCCATTCGCCTTAGTTGCATTGGGTGCATCGTGCAAGACGGGCTTAGTGTTGCCTAGATCGACTGCTGGTAATGTGACTGAAGTGGAAGCGCAAAGGAATGAGCAAACTTAAGCCAAAGGCAGGTAGGTCTCAAGTTCCATTGGATCAGGTGGCATACCGAGTGCTCCAGATTTCGATCTTCACCACTGATACATGCTTTAATGCGATTCAAGATAGACAGTACATTACTTTACATTACTCCTGAACTTACTGGCGCAAAAAAATGGCTCTGAGCACTATGGGACTTAACATCTATGGTCATCAGTCCCCTAGAACTTAGAACTACTTAAACCTAACTAACGTAAGGACAGCACACAACACCCAGCCATCACGAGGCAGAGAAAATCCCTGACCCCGCCGGGAATCGAACCCGGGAACTTACTGGCGCACAGGCCCATGTTAGTGTGTTAGGAAGTCTTTGGTATTTTAACTTTCGTCGCAGGCAGAAGTCCATCGGTCCTATAAAAAATGAGCGCACAGGTGATTTTATGTTTCACAAACAAGCGCTGTTGCACTCTCCAGATTTTCTGTTAAGAACGTCCGTAGTTACTTGTGCAGTACGGGCAGGATAGAACTGCGCTGTACCAAAACTACGGATCGGTAGTTTTGATACACTGCATGAATGACGTAGTAAACGGTGGGATTACCAGTGGTACTGGTAGAGAAAGGAAGATAAATGAATGTGTAAGAGAGAAAATGGGAGCAGACGACTTCGCTTTGTTTTTTGTTTATTTCATTGTTTTTTCTGCACTTAATTAGAATCGCACATCATCAGTGTTAGTACATTGTGTATTTTATGTCCATAGAGAATACAAATTGCATTTTATAAGCAAAAGAAAATTAGTTTCTCAAGTAACTTCTGCTCTTTTTTATAACCAAATCACTTACTTTTGATGCAATTACAGTTTACATGCATACACGTAAAAAGTATATAAATGTTGTTGTTATCTTGTACTCAGTACAGTGCTCTTCCTTATCATAAAAGCCAAGAGTTTGGTTGGTTGGTTGATTTGGGGGAGGGGGCAAAACAGCGAGGTCATCGGTCCCATCGGATTAGGAAAGGATGGGGTAGAAAATCGGCCGTTCCCTTTCAAAGGAACCCGTCCGGCATTTGCCTGAAGCGATTTAGGGAAATCACGGAAAAGCTAAATCAGGACGGCCGGACACGGGTTTGAACCGTCGTCCTCCACAATGAGCGTCCGGTGTGCTAACCACTGCGCCACCTTACTCGATAGGCGAGAGTTTCCTGTTAACATTGATAAAATCGAACGCTGTGTATGAATAATACGGACATGTCTCATATAAATTCGACGAAGTATTGAAACATTTGATACACTTCTGTTCCGCATCAATTTTATTTTGCCTTTTTGTTGAGGAAACTGCGTTTTCTAGTGCTGTGTAATAAATCTGTTGTTTGCTTTATTTTCGGTACTAAATCTCTGTTTTTAACATTGCATATCACAATTTCCAATTTAAACCTTAACCAAACATTGACAATTTCAGTTTCGCTACAAATACTGTTTATTCTTAAGCAGTAGATAGGAGGATAACTATGTAGAACAAAAGTGTTCTATAGGCTCAAAAATGGTTCAAATGGCTCTGAGGACTATGGGACTTAACTTCTGAGGTCATCAGTCCCCTAGAACTTAGAACTACTTAAACCTAACTAACCTAAGGACATCACACACATCCGTGCCCGAGGCAGGATTCGAACCTGCGACCGTAGCAGTCGCGCGGTTCCAGACTGTAGCGCCTAGAACAACTCGGTCACTCCGGCCGGCTCTATAGGCTACCCAGCCGTTTATATATCCTCACTCAGTTTCTAGGCTGTTAAACGCTTCTGGTTTTTAAAGGAGACTGATCGCATACATAAAGAAAGCGATCGTTGTGAGGTGACGCCCGGTAGCTATGCAACACACCCAACATATAAAGGTAATGCCGTTGTGACCCTAACTGACCAAAGCTACCAGGAAAACCACCATGGTCTGCTCTTGCTATGGTTGTCTACGAAAGTGTACGACGGTCTTACAACTCTAGAGTAGGGACACGAGCCATGCTCTCATCACATGCCCAGTCAGATTTTCTGACGTTACTGGTGGCTGGGTCGCGAGACCAAAGACAGTGGCGGGTATATTTGACGGCTCGGCTGGCCGGCGAAGTGGGACCAGCTACTCGTGTGGGGAAGCCGGAAGTGTGAGTGCAGACCATAGACTTACTAAATAAAAGCTAGATCGCGCATTGGCGCTAGTGTCGCGTCCCCACATTGAACGTAATACACTCCTGGAAATTGAAATAAGAACACCGTGAAATCATTGTCCCAGGAAGGGAAAACTTTATTGACACATTCCTGGGGTCAGATACATCACATGATCACACTGACAGAACCACAGGCACATTGACACAGGCAACAGAGCATGCACAATGTCGGCACTAGTACAGTGTATATCCACCTTTCGCAGCAATGCTGGCTGCTATTCTCCCATGGAGACGATCGTAGAGATGCTGGATGTAGTCCTGTGGAACGGCTTGCCATGCCATTTCCACCTGGCGCCTCAGTTGGACCGGCGTTCGTGCTGGACGTGCAGACCGCGTGAGACGACGCTTCATCCAGTCCCAAACATGCTCAATGGGGGACAGATCCGGAGATCTTGCTGGCCAGGGTAGTTGACGTACACCTTCTAGAGCACGTTGGGTGGCACGGGATACATGCGGACGTGCATTGTCCTGTTGGAACAGCAAGTTCCCTTGCCGGTCTAGGAATGGTAGAACGATGGGTTCGATGACGGTTTGGATGTACCGTGCACTATTCAGTGTCCCCTCGACGATCACCAGTGGTGTACGGCCAGTGTAGGAGATCGCTCCCCACACCATGATGCCGGGTGTTGGCCCTGTGTGCCTCGGTCGTATGCAGTCCTGATTGTGGCGCTCACCTGCACGGCGCCAAACACGCATACGACCATCATTGGCACCAAGGCAGAAGCGACTCTCATCGCTGAAGACGACACGTCTCCATTCGTCCCTCCATTCACGCCTGTCGCGACACCACTGGAGGCGGGCTGCACGATGTTGGGGCGTGAGCGGAAGACGGCCTAACGGTGTGCGGGACCGTAGCCCAGCTTCATGGAGACGGTTGCGAATGGTCCTCGCCGATACCCCAGGAGCAACAGTGTCCCTAATTTGCTGGGAAGTGGCGGTGCGGTCCCCTACGGCACTGCGTAGGATCCTACGGTCTTGGCGTGCATCCGTGCGTCGCTGCGGTCCGGTCCCAGGTCGACGGGCACGTGCACCTTCCGCCGACCACTGGCGACAACATCGATGTACTGTGGAGACCTCACGCCCCACGTGTTGCGCAATTCGGCGGTACGTCCACCCGGCCTCCCGCATGCCCACTATACGCCCTCGCTCAAAGTCCGTCAACTGCACATACGGTTCACGTCCACGCTGTCGCGGCATGCTACCAGTGTTAAAGACTGCGATGGAGCTCCGTATGCCACGGCAAACTGGCTGACACTGACGGCGGCGGTGCACAAATGCTGCGCAGCTAGCGCCATTCGACGGCCAACACCGCGGTTCCTGGTGTGTCCGCTGTGCCGTGCGTGTGATCATTGCTTGTACAGCCCTCTCGCAGTGTCCGGAGCAAGTATGGTGAGTGTGACACACCGGTGTCAATGTGTTCTTTTTTCCATTTCCAGGAGTGTAGAAGCCGCCATTTGCAGGGAAACAGTGCGTAAACATGGTTCGTTCTTGTGCTGCTTTCAATTGTAACAGTAAGAATGGAAGTAAAGACGAAGACGGAAACAATGTTACATTTCACAGGTCAGTCATTTCTGGTTGTTTGTTACTTTCTATTACTTGTATATAGTATTTTCATGGAGAAATAATACATCATGAGCGTTTGCTTTGGATTAGGTTTCCCCTTACAAATGATTTTGCAAATCGGAAATGGATTGTTGCTACTCGGAGAGAGAACTTCCAACCGACAGCAAATTATTTGCTGTGCTCTCTACATTTTGAAGAGAATTGTTACATGGAAAATTGTGTAAATAGACGTCAACTGATGGACGATGCTATACCGACAGTATTTGGATTTCCAACTGATTTGAAAATGGTATAGTTTTTGCAAAGCCAATTAATGCAAATGCTAAATGTGGGTGAGAGCAGATTGTTCTACAGCCTAACCTGATGTCTATATTTACACCTTATACTGTATCTAATAAACTTTCTGCTACAAAAATTGCAAGTTACATAGGGAAAAAGTTGCAGTGTCGGATTACAGACAAAGGTACTTTGTTTCATGGGAAGTACTTATATTGTATTTGCATATAAATTACTAAAAATATTAACAGGGTTAATGTACTATGTTGAACTGAATGTAGAACTAGGCACATGATAGGTATTTAGATTTTTAATCAAATATATATTAAGTATGAATCAGAGATAGGTCAAATAATTGCGTTTAGATACTTAACATGTGTTGTCAGGTGGTGATTATACTTCGTAAATGGTCAAATATTTGATCAAGTGTTGCAAACTCAAGCACGTTCAGAGGTGCTATCAGTGTTAAAAACTAATGTGCCAATGAAATTCCTACAGTATTTAAAGTGATACGGGTTATTACAATTAATCATACCAAAATTCGAGTGTAGACGATACTGTGCTAAACAAAAGTAGGCGTGCAAAATGAACACAGTAGTCGGCAAAAAGCAAACAGGACCTGACAGGAAAATTATGTGAATTAAATAATCATCGTACTGTCTGCTACTTTAAAAGTTTCATGTAATTATCTAATGCAAATAGCTCGATGTAAACTCGCTCCCCCTTGTCAGGAAAGAGCCTTACATACTTAAATTTCGCGTCTATATGCAGACGTATTTCGGAAATTAGGAAACTTCGTTCATTTAAGTATACTTTTAAAATAGACTCGAATACTCAGTATTTTTTAAACAAACATGTGTTTAATTTGTGCTTCAATTTGCTCTTGTTGCGTCTCATATACTTCAAATCACAACCCTAGTACTAAGATTCATCCCTGCAAATGGCGGCGATCAGCTGCTCCAATTGGGGGACAGTTGCCTCGCTTCTCCGGTACGGCGTGGTAGGGGCTTGATGCAGACGTGCTTGGGAGCCGTGACGGACCACAGCCGTTAGCAGGAAATTTTGAGGGCTCGAGCAGGGGGCTGCTCTGTTTCTGGACAGTAGCGTAAAATACGGAGATGAATAATAGTATTTAAACAAAAATAGATAGCATGTCATTGAGACATGCTTCGAAAAAACCGGATACACCAAAGAAACCCCGCGATGGGCCGAGCTCATTGCAACATTAACCTTGGTTCTAAATTTAATAAACTTTAAAACTTATAAATGTTTTAATTATAGCAGGTTACAAAAATCAATAACAAGTGAACCAAACATGCAACATGCACTTACAATACGTGGTACGAATGCCCATGTCAATAACAACCACAGCATGTTACTATTACAAAGAGGCATATTGTAAAAGCAGTTATAAATAGATTACTATTGTTACATGAAAACTGTGCCATCCCTACGAATTCTTCACATGCAGTCGTAGCCTGAGACTAGCATAAGAGACCGTTACTGAATGAATCCTTATATACAGGCAAGCTAAGTTCGGTGATTTAAGAAGTATTTCTAATTTGAGTTGAATTTGAACACATAGCTGCTTCGGATGTGGCGAGGTATTCGTGTATTTCATTCGTACTCATGTCAAAAGTTCAAATATTTAAAAGAGAGGACACAAACTGATTCGGGTATACACAGTAGCGTATGGTACACCTAATATAGACTACGAATCATGGATGAGCCAGGTTCGAGTGTTCTAATCGAACCCACAGGGAAATTATCCGTCACAGTGAAAGTGACCTAGGTAAATGTAGACAAACGTACTATGAATCAAATAACCGTAGTGCAGAGATACCTACAAGGAAGCTTTTCACAAGTCCGTCTTATCGTGCAAGCTTTATTGAGTATGATAATCAGTCACATAGTACCTACTCCATGCTTATTTATACGAGGCTGGCTGAAACTCTTTCTCCGTCTGGCACTGTCCCGCCCACTGGTAGTGTGCCTTGCCTGAGGGGCTCTATATAAGGCATCTGGGGCTGTTTACCTACACGTGGTGCATGACCGTTTCTTTTTATCTCCAATTCTCAATCAGTGCGAGTGAAATCAGCAGTTACCCCATGCGTGTAACCTCTTAATTGACTGAAGAAACTGGCTTGCACTGTACGTCTTTAGCTAAATAACAAGGTTTACAGGTCTTTTTCCTTGCGACTGTCCATGATTCGATCGTTACACAGTTAGCTTCCCATCTGTTCTCTGAAAGGCATATGTTGATGCTACCCTGTTAGTTATATCGTTTATATTACGTCCCTTACCTCTTACAATAGTACTTGTGTCATCTGCAAACATAAAATATTTTGTTTCAAATATTTTTATTGGCAGAGCATAGGTATATATCAAGAAAATGAACGGGCTCAAAACAGAACCATTTGGCACACCCCCATTTCACACGACCCAAGTCAGATCCGAACCTTATTCCTATTTGTTTCAGCTTGGTACTTTCCAAATGTGAATTTAACCATCGATGAAGTTAACCATCGTTGACCTTTATCTACCTGCCGCCCACTGCTTGACTGGAACCGGTATTACTTTGTCAGCATCCAGACCCAGAACCGGTGTGGAGTCGTTGGAGACTGTAAAACAGTATTCAAGATTATTCCATTTATTATTGAGAATGCCGTATCTTCTGAGACGGCTGTTGGCTACGTAATCCGGAAAGGAATCCGTTGAATGCAACGGCGGACTGACGGCTGCCGAGGACGCTGCATCAGCTCGGAGCGGAAGTCGATGACACCCTGGTGCAGCCGTTTGCTACCCGCTGGCGAGGTAGGCACGCCCCGTTGGTAGCCCTGCTTGGAGATGGCGGTGACTACGATGTGTTTGTGTGTGTTTGTGTTTGATTCACACGCTTTTGCCGGAAGTACTCTGTCCCTGCCAGATCTCTGCCGGCCGAGCGGTTCTAGGCGCTTCAGTCTGGAACCGCGCGACCGCTACGGTCGCAGATTCGAATCCTGCCTCGGGCATGGATGTTTGTTATGTCTTTAGGTTAGTTAGGTATAAGTAGTTCTAAGTTCTAGGGGACTAATGACCGCAGATGTTAAGTCCCATAGTGCTCAGCGCCATTTGAACCATTTGAAGATCTCTACCCGTACTGTCCCCTGTTGTCCCCTTAAATGGACCTCGATGTCGGATGCCATGATGTCGTGCTGAAAGCTGAACCTGGCCCACCAGAAAGGTACGCCATCAGACTCGCGAGACGCTGTAGGGCAGCTTCTGCCATGGACCGGAGACGTGTTGATCGAACCCTGGCTTCTGTGACCGAGACGTGTAACCAATGGCACATCATATCATCGCGCCGGGTGATGCGCCAGTATGGCGATGAGGAATACACGCTTCCAATGAGCGTTCACCGCGATGTCGCCAAACACGGATGCGACCATCATGATGCTGTAACAGAACCTGGATTCATCCGAAAAAGTTACGTTTTGCGATTCGTGCACCCAGGTTCGTCGTTCAGTACACCATCGCAGGCGCTCCTGTCTGTGATGCAGCTTCAAGGGTAACCGCAGCCATAGTCTCCGAGCTGATAGTCCATGGTGCAACAAACGTCGTCGAACTGTTCGTGCAGATGGTTGTTGCTGTGTACATAGTTCCGCATAGTCAGCGCGTACACAACTTTCCCACTAGAGCGCGCCACGCTAAGCACAACAGCGCAGGCGCAGCGCTCGTCCGTCTCCGCACTACGAGATGGCACTGCCATAGAGACGGACCAAATTCTGCTTCCGCCGATCCGCGTATTAATGTGTAACGCAGGCAATGAAATTGCTGCTAACGAAGAACCTTTTCTCCTCGCGGATCACACTCGCGCAGTGATACATGAACGCGCGAGGTAGTATAACGAGTGTACATACCTCCGATTAGTTAGTCTGCATTTGCCTGCACCAGTCTGTACCAGTCTGCATTAGTCTGTACCAGTCTATAGTCAAGTTTCAGTCTGCGCCTAATAAGATTACCATATTCCTGTACATAGCCATGAAGATAAATTTATAGACACTTTAGTCAAGTATCAGAGATATATCTGAGAATAAGATTAACGTACCAATACCAAAGGAACTTCGAATTGTCAATTGTAAATAGCATCCAGAACCAAGTTAAGTAATTTTATGCTTGTTATTATTTTAATAAACGTGTGTGAAAATTAATCATGTTCTGTTTAAAGTTGCTCACCGTGAATCTGCTACTCTAAGCGTGCAAGTGGCATTTCTATCGTCTGACCTAACGGCAGAAGATAAACACTCCACGATAAGACCACGAGAAATATTGCTGACACTCGCCTACTTCGTTATAGCGACAAGTCAAATAACCTGATGGTGTGTGTGCTGAAGGTCTTACAGTACACACACCACAGTTGTATTCTTGCAAACGTCCCTATCTGTTGACTCAGGGATCGAGGGCTGGCTGCACGATCCTTTACAGCTATGCGGATAAGATGCCTGTCATTTCGGCTGCTAGTGATACGAGGCCGTTGGGATGCAGCACGGCGTTCCGTATTACCCTCCTGAACCCACCGATTCCATATTCTGCTAACAGTCATGGCATCTCGACCAACGCGAGCAGCAATGTCGCGATACGATAAATGGCAATCGCGATAGGCTAAAATCCGACCTTTATCAAAGTCGGAAACGTGATGGTACGCATTTCTACTCCTTACTCGAGGCATCACAACAACGATTCACCAAGAAACGCCGGTCAACTGCTGTTTGTGTATGAGAAATCGGTTGGAAACTTTCCTCATTTCAGCACGTTGTAGGTGTCGCCACCGGCGCCAACCTTGTGTGAATGCTCTGAAAAGGTAATCATTTGCAAATCGCAGCATCTTCTTCCTATCGGTTAAATTTCGCGTCTTCGTGGTGTAGCAGTTTTAATGGCCAGTAGTATATTTTAAGCATCTCGCATAATAGTCGACGCTAAACTTCGTGCTTCTGTAAAAGGTCGGAACTCTTGGAGGTTTAGCCCTATTAGTGTGTCAGGCGCAAAAAAATAAATCGCATCGTGTGCGGGTACTACTTAGCTGCAGCCAGACTGCTAGCCTCTCCAGACCTGGATCACTTCTTCTCCGGATGGGCGCAGTCGGGCGCCGTCCACGTGAGCGTCGCTAGCGGGGCCTTGGCTCGCCTCCAGCGCTCTGCCTGCTCCCGCTATATCGGCGCCGCGGCCGGCTGAGGCGAGCTCCAAATATTTGGCGTCGCGACGCCACGCTGTTAATTAAGGCGCCAGCCGCAGCGGCGCCGCTGTTTGCGACGACGGCCCACCGGTGCTCCGGATGGGAAGCGCGGGCCGCAGGCGTGCAGCGAACACCCCACCTGGCTGACCGACCTCAGGAAGGCAGCTGCGACCACACCTTACACGGGGCGCCGACGGCCATGTTCGCTCCACAATCCAGCTCACACAGCAAGATAGCAGGACTCTTTGAAATGTGGTGCCACGAAATAATATCGATATTTACCCTGAGGTGTCAAAAGTCATGGGATAACTCCTAATATCATGTCAGATCACCTTTTGCCTGGAGTAGTGCAGCAACTTGACAACAAGTCGTTGGACGTCTCCTGCAGAAATGTTGTACCATACTGCCTCTACAGCCTTCTGTAATTGAGAAAGTCATCCAGGTGCATGAACTTGTGCACGAAGTGATCTCTCGATAATGTCCCATGTTGGAAGATCTGGATGGCCAAATCATTGGTTCGAACTCTCCAGAATGTATCCAGCAGTGTTGCCCACATTAAATCATGTTTTTACTTTCGTGGGTTTAACCTGTCTGGTTACATCCAATGAGACTTTTCCTAAGTATGGAATGGTGCACCATTTACTTAGTAGTCGAAGATGTGTACGTATATGAAGCTACTTAGACATCCAACCGTATCTTGGTAATTCGCTTTTTTATGAGGCAGTATCAGTGGGTAGAGCGAATAATAACGAGGTATAACTGAACCCAACAGAGGAAGAAAGAAATTTGTTGGACACATAATGAGATAGTTTCCTAATGGAGGGAAGTGTGGCGGAGGGAAACATCGCACAGTCATACGAAGACTTGAACAAAGTATGGTAGTGAAAACAAATGCAGGTTTCAGTGGCAATGCAATGATGTGGAGGTGTAACGATTACGCTACCTCTCAACATCGTCAGTTACAAGGGAAGTGGACAATGCATCATCGATACCTGACCGTGATTGTTGGAAACGAGGTACCAGTTCGGGTGAATCACCTTTCATATTGCACCAGGTCGACGGCCTTATTAGGATACGTCGTCATCTAGGCGACCGACTGTTCGAAAAAGGCACCGTGACGGGGACGTAGGCCACTAGGAGAGCGATTCATCTGGGCTTCCATGGGAGCTGTGGCAATAATCAAAGGAAGGGTATCAGCTGCGGACTATGTGAACACTATCATAAGATACCCGCATCCTGTCATGCTCGATGTCTGCCCTGAATGAGGTATAGTAGATAAAAATTCAGTTGACCTGTTCCTAAGAGACTGCGTCCATTCATTGCGAACTATGGAAAAACAGAACATATGTGTCTTAAATCAAAGAAATGGTATCGACAGCAATGGAGAGTTTTCTATCAAATAAATAAGAGATGGAACTGATCTTCGATGGTACACATCACAGGCCAGAATACAGTTACACAAGTAAGGAGAAAAGATTGCCAAATTTAAGAAACGAAAAATGACCAAGACTGGCGAAGTTCCACAGAAGCTCGAAATTTAACACGAACTTCATTCAATCCGAGATGCTGTTAATAGTTTGCTCAACGAAACACTGTCTGGACATCTGGCAGAAAATCCAAAGAGATTCTTGTCGCATGTAAAGTACTTCAGCGACTACACACTATCAATACCTTCAGAGCATGATAGCGATGGTAATGATACCGTCGAGTGCCATTAAAATGCGGCTACTAAATACGATTTTCCGAAAGTCCTTCACCAAAGAAGACGAAGTAGATATTCCCGAATTCGAATCAACAGCTGTTGCGAACACCGTGTCATGAAGCAAATCAAATCACTTAATATAGCCAACTATTCTGGCCCACATGGTTTAACAATTAGATTACTTTCAGAGTATCTTGATATAACAGCTGCATACTTGCCAGTCACATACAATCACTCGCTCGACTAAAAATCATCACCTAAAGACTGAAAATTTTCGAAGGTGACACCAATACCGAAGAAAGGAAATTGGAGTAATTCTCTGAATTACAGGCTCCTATCATTAAAGTCGATTTGCAGTAGGATTTCGGGACAAATACCGTGTTTGAAACTTACGAATTGCCTCAGAGGAAACGATCTATTGACAAGCAGCAATCACGGGTTCAGAAAATATCGTTTTTATGAAACATACATAGCTACTTGTTTACATAAAGTAATGAGTGCTATCGGAAAAGGATCTCAAATTGGTGCCACATTTTTAAATTTACAGAAGGTTTTTGACTCCATCCATCACAAGCGGCATCTAATCAAACGGTGTCGTGTGGTCTATCGTCTCAGTTGTGCTACTGGATTCACGATTCCTTCTTAGAAATCTCACAGTTCGTAGAAGTGATATCTGGTGTACCCCAAGGAAGTGTTATGGGGCGTCTGCTCTATTACGAGACAATCTGAGCAGCCCTATTAGATTGTTTGCAGATGATGCTCACGTCCCCCCCCCCCCCCTCCCTCCCGTGAACCATGGACCTTGCCGTTGGTGGGGAGGCTTGCCTGCCTCAGCGATACTGGTGGCCGTACCGTAGGTGCCACCACAATGGAGGGGTATCTGTTGAGAGGCCAGACAAATGTGTGGTTTCTGAAGAGGGACAACAGCTTTTTCAGCAGTTGCAGGGGCAACGGTCTGGATGATTGACTGATCTGGCCTTGTAACACTAACCAAAACGGCCTTGCTGTGCTGGTACTACGAACGGCTGAAAGCAAGGGGAAACCAAAGCCGTAATTTTTCCCGAGGGCATGCAGCTTTACTGTATGTAGCATGGAGAGCTGCATCAAACCAGTCTCAGGACTGAAGACCACAACAACAACAACAACAACAACAACAGCTCACGTTCACCGTCTAGTAAAGTCATTAGAAGATCAAAACCAAATGAAGAATGACACCGATAAGATACCTGCATCATGCGAAATGTGGCAGTTGACCTTAAATAATGAAAAATGTGAGGTGATCCACATGACTCGTAAAAAGAACGCATTATGTTTCGGTTACATAATGAATGACAACAATCTAACAGCTGTCAATTCTATGAAACACCTAGCAATAACCGTTACGGACAACATAAATTAGAACGATCACATAGATTATGTTGTGGGAAAGGCAAACCAAACACTGCGTTTTACGAGGAGAACACTTAATAGATGCAAGAGATCCACTACAGAGACTGCCTACTCAACGCCTATTTTGGATTATTGCTGTGCTTTATTATCATGAGCCGGCCGAAGTGGCCGTGCGGTTAAAGGCGCTGCAGTCTGGAACCGCAAGACCGCTACGGTCGCAGGTTCGAATCCTGCCTCGGGCATGGATGTTTTTGATGTCCTTAGGTTACTTAGGTTTAACTAGTTCTAAGCTCTAGGGGACTAATGACCTCAGCAGTTGAGTCCCATAGTGCTCACAGCCATTTTTTTATTATCATGAAATAGGAGAGAATATGGGACGGATATGAGTCACGATTTCGGGTGGTAAACATTAAGACAAAGGCGGCTTCTGTTGCGGCGAGGTCCTTTCACGAAATTTCTATCACCAACTTTCTCCTCCAAGTGCGAAAATATTTTATTGATATCAGCCTAGATAGGGAGAAGTGATCAATGTTATACGAGTACATTAGCAGAAATCAGAACTTTCACGTAAAGATGTAAGCGTTCTTATTTCCCGCCCGCTGTTCGAGAGTTGAATAGTAGAGAAATAGTAGGAAGATGGTTCGATAATCCCTCCCCTCTGCCAGGAAATGTGCATGGAAGAGTTGTCATGTAGATGTAGATATAAATGCAGGTGTCACCTTCCAGCAGGATAACTGTCCATCTCAGAAGACCAGAATCGTACTACGGTGGTTTGAGGAGCAGGTTAGAGAACTCACGTTGTTGTCTTCGATGTCAAGCTCACCTGATCTGGAGCCGATAAAACACACCTGCTACGCAATGGGTGCCAGCTCCGCGCCCGCAGGCCACCAGTCCACAATTTTCGGGCGTCGCATGACCTGTTAGTAGACGTCTGATGCCACACACCTCCGGAAATCTACCAATGGCTTGTCGATTTCATGCCATGCTCGAATCGGTGTTTATTCCGTCCGAAAGGCAGACCAACACGCTGTTAGGGACGTCGTCGTACATCTGTATCTACATGACTACTCTGCAACTCATACTTAAGTGCCTAACAGAGGGGTCATTGAAACACCTTCGGGTTAATTGTCTATCATTCCATTCTAGAACATCTCGCGGGAAAAGCGAACACTTACAGCTTTCAGTGCGGACTCTTGATGTCTTATTTTATTGATATTACCATTTCTCCGTATGTAGTTTGGCGTTAACTAAATATTCTGCATTGAGAGGAGAAAATTAATGATAACAATTTCGCGGAAAAATCTCGCGCAGCAACGAAAACGCCTTTGTTTCAATGATCGTCACCCAACTGTCGTATCACATCCGTCTCACTCTGTTCCGTATTTCGTGACAATACAAAAAGAACTGCCCATCTTTGAACATTTTGATGTCCTCCATCCATCATATCTCTTACGGATCCCATACCGCCCAGTAGTACTCCAGAAAAGGACGGACAATTATAGTGTACGCAGTCTCTCTGGTGGATTTGTTGCATATTGTAATCGTTCAGCCAATAAAACGCAGCCATTGGTTTCGCTTCCGCACAAGGCTATTTATGCTGTTGGTTCTGGATTGTGCATCGTGTCTTAATCTGTGACGCCGTATATGGTGATTGTTTGGTATTTTAGAGCATGTCTACTGTTAGTTACACTGATAACGTGTATAAAGATAACGATTTAGCCCTCCGAAATACACGTGACTGTATTATGCTTCTATTTATGTGTTATGTAGTCCATATTAGTCCCTGATGAATTGCTGAATAATTCACAGTTCAAGCTCTTATTTTGTTTTTTAATACTATCGTGTTTACTAAATTTTATCCTTTCACTTTCATAACAGCATGCTATTATTATAATGAATGAAAACAAATTTATTTCTTCAAAAAAAAATGGTTCAAATGGCTCTGAGCACTATGGGACTCAACTGCTGTGGTCATTAGTCCCCTAGAACTTAGAACTACTTAAACCTAACTAACCTAAGGACATCACACACACCCATGCCCGAATCAGGATTCGAACCTGCGACCGTAGCAGTCGCGCGGTTCCGGACTGAGCGCCTAGAACCGCGAGACCACCGCGGCCGGCTTTATTTCTTCACTCGAATGTATTTGCCATGCGGGTAACTTCTTATACATTGAGGTGACAAAAGTCACGGGATAGCGATAGGGTCTAGGCAGATGTACATATGGTAGCATTATCGCGTACACAAGGTATAAAAGGGTAGAGCCTTGGCGGGGCTGTCATTTGTATTCAGGTAATTCATATGAAAAGGTGTCCGACGTGATTATAGCCGCACGACGTGTATAAATCGACTTTGAAATGGTTCAAATGGCTCTGAGCACTATGGGACTCAACTGCTGAGGTCATTAGTCCCCTAGAACTTAGAACTAGTTAAACCTAACTAACCTAAGGACACCACACACATCCATGCCCGAGGCAGGATTCGAACCTGCGACCGTAGCGGTCTCGCGGCTCCAGACTGCAGCGCCAGAGCCGCGCGGCCACTTTGGCCGGCAAATCGACTTTGAACGCGGAATGGTATTTAGAGAAGCAGACGCATGGGACATTCGATTTCGGAAATCGTTATGGAATTCAATATTCTGAGATCCACAATGTGAAGAGTGTGGGGAGAATACAATACTTTAGGTATTACCTCTCACCACGCACAACACAGTGGGATACGATCTTCACTTAACAACAGAGAACAACGCCGTTTGCGTAGAGTTCTCAGTGTTAACATACAAGCAACAATGCTTGAATTAACCGCAGAAATCAATGTGGGACGTACGACGAACGTGTCTGTTAGGACAGTGTGGTTAAATTTAAGGTTAACGGGTTATGGCAGCAGATGATTTAGTTCAGCTCCCACTAGAATCTTTGTCTGCCTTTCCTTCGATTCATTGCATTAAATGCCACTGCACACACAGACATTTAACTGTTCAGCATCCATTCTCGAATAAACATGAAAAAAAAAAAATTGACGGTAGTGTAATATCTCCAGAGAGGTAAATTGATTGAACAACTCCGACAGTGAACAGAATGCTACCACACGACCACCCTGTCCCTTCCGTTCTCTCTCTCTGTCTTTCTCCTTTCTTTGCCCCTCAACCCGCCTGCCACCTCGACCAGCTCCCCCTACCCCCTGCTCCCCTCTTTCTCCCACCCCACCTATTCCACTAGCTCCTTCCAGTAAGTTGTAATCCCGGAGGAGCCGTGCAGTTAGGCATCCAGCTTTACACCGCTCATTGCCATCTCGCTGGCACCAATGGGACGGCGATAACACAACGGCGCACTCGCGCGACATTCCGTCGTCTAGTTTCCGATTACGGTCGCGCGGCAGCCGGTCAGCTGTGCCTGCCCCAGGAGTGGTCGAAACCCAGGGGCTCAACTTTGACGAGTAGGAAGGGCTACAAGCCGTCCAAGAGGGCGACTGCTGTATGAAGTGCCGCGAGTTATGCAAGTTGTCCCCCAGAGGACTTGTCACTGCGACGTGTACCGCTCCCCTCGGCCACTTACACACAGTCAACAGCCGGACGTCACAGCCAGTGCCGCTATAGGAACAGTGGTCCGACGACCAAGACAAAATTTCTCACCTCGTGAATGGTAAGCACCATTCATGAAAAATCCAGTGGTGTTATCGGTTTTCCATCCATGCTTCGCACTATTCTCAGCCGTTATTTCACAGATAGATCGTTGAAACTCACGAGTTTGAGGGTAAATTTATATTTAACTGCCACTGTTAATGGGTAGAAGTTCATTACCAAACATAACTAGTACGTTCTCAGTATCAGGGTCCAGTAAATTTGCGGTTGGACATCATTACATCGGGGTGTATTTTAAAATCGTACTTTAATCAAATGGTTCAAATGGTTCTGAGCACTATGGGACTTAACATCTGAGGTCATCAGTCCCCTAGAAATTAGAACTACTTAAACGTAACTAACCTAAGGACATCACACACATCCATGCCCGGGGCACCATTCGAACCTGCGACCGCACCAGTCGCGCGGTTCCGGACTGAAGCGCCTAGAACCACTCGGCCACCGCGGTCGGCGTACTTTAATCATCCCTACCAGTTGTTGGCATGACCCAGTCCCAAGTGCATCTAGAATCATGTCAACACACTATCACGAAAATAGGTTACAACGTAAAAGCAAAACAAGTGCACTAGATGTTTCAGCAAACATAGTAAATCCAAAAATGGCTCTGAGCACTATGTGACTTAACATCTGTGGTCATCAGTCCCCTAGAACGTAGAGTAATTGCATGTAACACATGTAGATGCATAGTCCACATCTCGTCTAACAAAAATTGCATGTCGTGCCTAATTGTGCTTGTACGGTCGTCAATGTGAGTCGCTCGAATATAAAGTGCATGAGATGAAAGTGGTTGCGAGAACCGTAGCATTATCACACTATTAAAAAGCTGAATCTAACCAGTAACCAGAAATAAGAAGCAGCCCAAGTTCGTGGTGCACAAATTCAAAGCACACCTACACACACTGGATGTATGCACTGACGTATGTGTAAAAGACTGCTCGAGAGAACTGTTACAGTTAGTCAAAGAGTTTTAATACAGTAGCAAAATACATTTTCAAACTAGAGCTTGTGTCTTATTGTAACAGTGACATCAGAGACGGATGGACATGTCATATTAATACTTACAAAATAGTGTTACACAGACACCAACAGGGGAAATATTTTACAGAAATGTTAAGACGTAATTCATACACATAACATGAATATTTATGAGCTATACATGCGTTAAGATTTTGTTAAGTGACGTATATAGTTCCGTGTGTCGAAACTAATAACTTAGTACGTAATGCTGAAATAGGCATGATGATTCCCATCAACGTTTAAAAGCTTGTAAGTGACGTGCTGAGACAAGTAATTTAATATAAGACAAACGCAGCCGCAAATGCTGGGAAATACCCCAAAAACTGCTTGAAAAATGTTGAATGTTTGATGAGACCAGGTGGTGTACCTCGCCTGAAGTTTAGCGATTGGCCTTGTCGATCCTACCCTCGCCTATAACGGGCAGTGCTGCACACTGCTCCGCTAGGATTTATGCTTTCGAACACCTTTTGTGAATGTGATCTGTTGTAAACGTACAAGTTACGAAATTATTGTCCTCCCTCTAACTAAGCAAACGCTGTTCTAATTTTGTGTTTCTTTCCTTTTGTCCCTTCTTTTTTGTTTACAGGCATTATTTAATAAAGAATAGGCAGGTCGTTTACTGCTAGCAATGCAATTCGGAAGCTTGTGCTTATTAACTTGTGATGCAAATGGTAAGTCTTTGTTGTACTGTACTTTGCAGCTAACTATCTGAGACTGCGAGACTGCCGGCTAGTGTGGCCGAGTGGTTCTAGGCGCTTCAGTCTCGAACCGCGCGACCGCTAGGGTCGCAGGTTCGAATCCTGCCTCGGCCATGGATGTTTATGATGTCCTTAGGTTAGTTAGGTTTAAGTAGTTCTAAGTTCTAGGGGACTGATGACCTCAGATGTTAAGTCCCATAGTGCTCAGAGCCATTTGAACTGCGAGACCGATAAATAAGATAATATATCTTACCTCTATGTAAACAATTTTCTAACGCAATTCAGAAAAAGTACTGCCTGCCAGAAGCAAGACTCGATCCCTGAACTCCTCACACTTAAGTTGCGCAAGTAGGCCCCGAGCGACACTGACGCTACCACCAACTCTTACCAACTGAAATCGTGACTGAGCTGACCTGACGATTATCCAGTCGTTTAGCGTCCAACCGATAGGATCGAGAGCCCAGGAGAGGCGCTGCAAACAATGTTGTACTGCTAGCAAAGGCGTCGGTCGTCTGCGCCATAGCCTACTAGCGCCACATTTTGCCGCTCTGCCCTAATGGATACGCTGTCGTACGTCCCACATTGATTTCTGCAGTTAATTCAAGCCATGTTGTTTGTCTGTTAGCACTACAAAAACTCCGCAAACGCCGCTGTTATCGTTCGTTAAGTGAAGGCCGTCGGCTACTGTCTTGTCTATGGAGAGAGGTAGTGCCAGCAATGTGGTATTCTCGACACACTCTTGACACTGTGGATCTCGGAATATTGAATTCCCTAACTGTTTCCGAAACAGACTGTCCCATGCGTCTAACTCCAAATATTACTTCTACATCTACATCCATACTCCGCAAGCCACCTGACGGTGTGTGGCGGAGGGTACCTTGAGTACCTCTATTGGTTCTCCCTTCTATTCCAGTCTCGTATTGTTCGTGGAAAGAAGGGTTGTCGGTATGTTTCTGTGTGGTCTCTAATCTCTCTGATTTTATCCTCATGGTCTCTTCGCGAGATATACGTAGGAGGGAGCAATATACTGCTTGACTCCTCGGTGAAGCTATGTTCTCGAAATTTCAACAAAAGCCCGTACCGAGCTACTGAGCGTCTCTCCCGCAGAGTCTTCCACTGGAGTTTATCTATCATCTCCGTAACGCTTTCGCGATTACTAAATGATCCTGTAACGAAGCGCGCTGCTCTCCGTTGGATCTTCTCTATCTCTTCTATCAACCCCATCTGGAATGGATCCCATACAGGTGAGCAGTATTCAAGCAGTGGGCGAACAAGTGAACTGTAACCTATTTCCTTTGTTTTCGGATTGCAATTCCTTAGGATTCTTCCAATGAATCTCAGTCTGGCATCTGCTTTACCGACGACCAACTTTATATGATCATTCCATTTTAAATCACTCCTAATGCCTACTCCCAGATAATTTATGGAATTAACTGCTTCCAGTTGCTGACCTGCTATATTGTAGCTAAATCATAAGGGACCTTTCTTCCTGTGTATTCGCAGCACATTACACTTGTCTACATTGAGATTCAATTGCCATTCCCTGCACCATGCGTCAATTCACTGCAGATCCTCCTGCATTTCAGTACAATTTCCAATGTTACAACCTCTCGATATACCACAGCATCATCCGCAAAAAGCCTCAGTGCACTTCCGATGTCATCCACAAGGTCATTTATGTATATTGTGAATAGCAACGGTCCTACGACACTCCCCTGCGGCACGCCTGAAATGACTCTTACTTCGGAAGACTTCTCTCCGTTGAGAATGGCATGCTGCGGTCTGTTATCTAGGAACTCTTCAATCCAATCACACAACTTGTCTGATAGTCCATATGCTCTTACTTTGTTCATTAAACGACTGTGGGGAACTGTATCGAACGCCTTGCGGAAGTCAAGAAACACGACATCTACCTGAGAACCCGTGTCTATGGCCCTCTGAGTCTCGTGGACGAATAGCGCGAGCTGGGTTTCACACGACCGCCTTTTTCGAAACCCATGCTGATTCCTACAGAGTAGATTTCTAGTCTCCAGAAAAGCCATTATACTCGAACATAATACGTGTTCCAAAATTGTACAACTGATCGACGTTAGCGATATAGGTCTATAGTTCTGCACATATGTTCGACGTCCCTTCTTGAAAACGGGGATGACCTGTGCCCTTTTCCAATCCTTTGGAACGCTACGCTCTTCTAGAGACATACGGTACACCGCTGCAAGAAGGGGGGCAAGTTCCTCGCGTACTCTGTGTAAAATCGAACTGGTATCCCATCAGGTCAAGCGGTCTTAACTCTTTTGAACGATTTTAATTGTTTCTCTGTCCCTCTGTCGTCTATTTCGATATCTGTGCGACAATCTAGAGGAGGAACTACAGTGCAGTCATCCGCTGTGAAACAGCTTTGGAAAAAGACATTTAGTATTTTGGGCTTTAGTGTTTCATCCTCTGTTTCAGTACCATTTTGGTCACAGAGTGACTGGACATTTTGTTTTGATCCACCTACCGCTTTGACATAAGACCTAAATTTCTTAGGATTTTCTGCCAAGTCAGTACTTCGCGTACAAAGACTGCAAATTCCCGCCGCGCGGCCATAATCACTTCGGAAACCGTTTCATATGAATCACCTGAGTACGATTGACAGCTCCACCAATGCACTGTCTTTCTATACCTTGCGTGATACTATCGCGATCTATATATGTGCATATCGGTATCCAACAACTTTTTTTGTTACGGCATTGTAGTACTCTGTGATAATTCCGGCTTTGGAGCAGTAACATTTCTTCCTAATATTCACTCTATAGTTTGGCTGAGATAACAGCAGATGAGGCATGAGGTAAGAGTTGGTGGTGAGTGGAAGACAATCAGATGGTACAATGAGTACCAGCTCCGAGAGTAAATGCGCCAGTTTAGTCTGAAGGTAATCTGATTTACGAATGTATGGTTTTGCGGCGATATAATCTGATTTGTTTCCGACACAGGAGCCAGGAAGCCTAAATTGTTATATTCAATTACTAATATTTGACAAACGATAGCCGCGCGGTCTAGGGCGCTGCAGTCATGGACCGTGCGCCTGGTCCTGGCGGAGGTTTGCATCCTCCCTCGGGCATGGGTGTGTATGTGTGTGTGTGTGTTTGTCCTCAGGATAATTTAGGTTAAATAGTGTGTATGCTTAGGGACCGATGACCTTAGCAAATAAGTCCCATATGATTCACATAAATTTTAACATTTGATAAACGATAATTCAGATTTTATTGCCTGCCATGTTGAATACACTGTCAGTAGCGAACTATAAGCGACTTGTTTCAGATCTTAGTTTTGTAACAATTTTCATTCATATTACAATACAGATACTGAGACGAAGCACTTTTTGTACCTTAGATTCTCGCCAAAAGTGTGCTCCGAAGTGAAATGATTTGGGCTAATTATGCTGTTGTTGAGCGAAGAGTTGAGCGGTACGGTTCGCGTTACTGGCCGCAAAAGTAATATCTCTGATGCCCGTCACGTAATAGTGGTTAAATAACGCCACTCTGCGTACGAAGTACAGAAGACTCGGATAACAGTGAATAATATTTGTTAACATGTTCTTTACTGGACTTAACGTAACAGGATTGTGACTGATTCTAACTTGAACTGTGAACCTTGTGACTTCGTAATCGTACGTATGCAATACGTATTTTTAGTAGTGCATAGCTTTATCTGTTTCGTGTGTTTTAAATAAAACAGAAAAGCTATAGTTTGGAACTAATCACATCATTTAGTAGACTCGAGAGCCTTAGCCGCCTCACTAGTTATTTGGCAGCCTCTCTGCAAGAAGAAAGAACTCGAGACCTGAGGTCCACATCTGCGATGGGACATCATCATCTGTACAAGATATCAGATTGGTGAATTTTAACAGAATTCCCGTGTTCTACCTTGATGAGGCAGAACATGAGTAGGCCCCTCGCCTGTTTTTCTTTTTCAGTAGAAATGCAGACCGTTACATGTCATTCGTGGTTGCACGATGGAGCGTAAGAGAACAAACAATTAGAGTGGGGACTGAGTATTGATTTGGGAAAAGTCTGTGATCGTCATACTCGATACTCAGTACAGTGAACATTCGAATCCACCTCCACCCCTTCTGCCCGCATCTTTTTTTCCCTTTTGTATCGCCCTAACTCGCATCTTACAGTACAGCATTTCACGAATTATTCCAGAAACATGTGAACCAGTTTATAAATCACTTAAGCAGGAATTTATGCAAGTTAAATTACATTAGTCATAGTAATAAATACACATATGTGTCTCATTACTGACAACACTTTTATTTCAAAATGATCAGAGATACCTTAGTCCACACAATTTCTTCCCTAAACTACGCACAGTGCAAGCACTTCGAATATAGCTAATGGTCCCGGCTATTTTTGTAATGGCGGTATAACCGCTTATTGAGGTCTATATAAGCAACGTGTTTGGCCTAATGAAGAATGTCGTAATCTTAATATTTGTAAATTATCAATGTGGTGACAACCACAGACCAATTGAGCTTTGAAGTCACTTCACGGATAGGAGCAACTGAAGGGAGTCGAAGAAGTACACGACATGGCGAACTTTGATCAAAGCTAGGTCCAAATTCTAACTTGAAACAAAGATCTATGATCTATATCAAAGAATTCGATACGGGCCTTAGGATTTTAATATAGATTTGTCCCAAATCTTTAGGACTAAACTTACACAGATATGAAAATGTTCTAAGCTGCATCCGCAAATAAACGCCGTATCTACTGCAATGTGGGTAGTCGAGAGTGCTTCATATACCAATATCTTGTCCAGTACGAAACACCTCTGTTATACCCTTTATTGGGTTTTGTGTGATTTACCGAAGCTGGCCAAACAGTTAATTATTATGAATATATGACCGTGTACTTAATGGATGAAAGGCCATAGGTTTTTCTGCTATGGTTTTGGGGGTATTTCAACAGAGTGCGGCTGTTTTGAGACGGAATAGTCAATGATTGAAAGTTTTTCTGTTATAAAAGACCACAAAGGTCGCGATATACGAACTGATATGTATTTTCTATTAACACACAAATTCCGAGGCAGTTGCTACCTTCGCCTTACACGTTTAGTTACGATTATATCTTCTATTGATTGCTGATTTTAAGTACTTCGTCACACGCAATGATGATGGTTAACATTCACAACAATCCTCACTGCAATCCATGGTTGTTGCTGGCCGACGCGGTTGACGCGAAACACGTAATTCGGCACTTGACACTTTCTGTTTCATATCACTCGCGAATCGGTATTGATGAGGGTCAACCACACAACGATAAGGAGACGCGCTCATTTGTCACACTACGGTGAATCTACAATTTACTCCTCACTCGGCACATCCGCCTTTGACACCGTACTCAGCTCGACAGCCATTTTTTTTTATTTTTGCCAGTCTTTCCAGGACTGCTTTCACCCGACAATAATCTCACTGCCTCGTGCAGCGCTCGACAATCGACTCCTGTCTGCTATCGACCTGTGTGTCGGTTACTAATATCTATAGGGACCGATGACCGTAGCAGTCTGGTCCCTTTAATCCCACAAACCAACCAACCTAATATCTATGTTCGTGGAATCACGGGTCCCTTACAAGTAGTGTTCGTGTACTGTGGAGGGGGCGGGGGTGGGTGGGGTGGAATGAATCTCTATGTTATGAGTATGAACGCGTCCTATTTCTTATCTTATTCTCATGAATTCTTCGCGAGATATACCATTTGATCAGAAGTACCCTGGCACCCTATGTAATGCGGAATTGACCACCACGTGTCACGAGTGTACGAAATGAGGCGGCGAGTATTGTGCCGTTGGTAGGGAAACAGTAAAAGTACAATGAGTGCCTCGGGAGAGCTCAGTGATTGTGAATGCGTACTACTCATTGGAGCCACGTCAATAATAGATCAGTCAGAGACATTTCGACGCTTCTAAAGCTGCCCAAGTCAGCTGTTAGTGACGTGACTATGAAGTGGAAACGGTAAGGGTGAACCACTTCTAAACCAAGATGAGGCAGACCACATTCACTGATGAACAGCGACCGTCGAGCATTGAGGAGGGTGGTTGCAAAAAATCGCGTGAAATCAGTGAGAGGAATCACTCGAGAGTTCCAATGTACGGCCAGCAGTGCAACCAGCACAGTGACTGTGCGTTGGGAGTTAAAAAGAATGGCGGCCAGTGGTCGAGCAGCTCCTCCTCAAGTCACATATTTCTGTAGGCAGTGCTAAGCGACTCTTGAGAGGAAGTAAACATCAACGTTACTGGGCAGTGGATGACTGGAAACAGTGGTGGTGGGGTGTGTGGGGGGCGGGGCGGGTGGCAGTGGTTCATTACCCTGTCCCAGTGAAAATCCGATGGAAGAGTTTGCGTTTGGGGGATACCTAGAGAGAGTGTCCTGCCATCATGTTGTAGGACCAGCAGTAATATACAGAGGAGTGGTGTTACGGCATGGGGGTGTTTTCCGTCGTTAGGGCGCGGTCCTCTATTTCCGCTTAAGTGAACGCTAACTGCGGAAGGATATGACCACATTTACAACATTCTGTACTCAATACGCGAGGAGGAGTTCGGAGACGATGATAGTATAAACATGACAACGCAACCTGTTATGAAGCAGCATCTGTGAGGCAATGGTTCGCGAACAATAATATTCCTAAAATGGGCTGGCATGCCCAGAGTCCCGACCTGAATCCAATGGAACACCTTTGGAATGAGTTAGAAAGTCGACTTTGCTTCAGATCCCAGAGTTCAACATCACTGAATTCTCTCGTTTCGGCCCTTGAGGAGGAAAGGGTGCCATTCCTCAATAGATATCCACACGCCTCATTGAAAGTGTCCCCTACAGACTTCAAGTGATTTCAAAGGCGAAAGGTAGATGATGATGATGATGTTTGGTTTGTGGGGTGCTCAACTGCACGGTTATCAGCGCCGGTACAAATTCCAAACCTTTGATCAGTCTAATCTCTCCACTTTCATGAATGATGATGAAATGACGAGGACAACACTCAGTCATCACGAGGCAAGTGAAAATCTCTGACCCCGCCCAGAATCGAACCCGGGACCCCGAGCTCGAGAAGCGAGAACGCGACCGCGAGACCACAAGCTGCAGACAATGGTGAGTGTTCATCGGAGGAGAGGGTATCATCTGGAGTGCCCCAGGGAAGTGCGGTAGGTCCGCTGTTGTTTTCTATCTACATAAATTATCTTTTGGATAGGGTGGATAGCAAAGTGCGGCTGTTTGCTGATGATGCTATGGTGTACGGGAAGGCGTCGTCGTTCAGTGACTAGCAGGATACAAGAGATGACTTGGACAGGATTTGTGATTGGTGTAAAGAATGGCATCTAACTCTAAATATAGATAAATGTAAACTAACGCAGATGTATAGGAAAAAGAATCCCGTAATGTTTGAATACTCCATTAGTAGTGCAGTGCTTGACACAGTCACGTCGATTAAATATTTGGGCGGAACATTGCAGAGCGATATGAAGTGGGACAAGCATGTAATGGCAGTTGTGGGGAAGGCGGACAGTCGTCTTCGGTTCATTGGCAGAATTTTGGGAAGATGTGGTTCATTTGTAGTCAGCTTATAAAACACTAATACGACCTATTCTTGAGTACTGCTCGAGCGCTTGGGATCCCTATCAGGTCGGATTGAGGGAGGACATAGAAGAAATTCAGAGGCGGGCTGCTAGATTTGTTACTGGTAGGTTTGATCATCACGCGAGTGTTACAGAAATGCTTAATGAACTCGGGTGGGAGTCTCTGGAGCAAAGGAGGCGTTCTTTTGTGAATCGCTACTGAGGACATTTAGAGAACCAGCATTTGAGGCTGACTGCAGTACAATTTTACTGCCGCCAACTTATATTTCGCGGAAAGACCACAAAGATAAGAGAGATTAGAGCTCGTACAGAGGCATATGGGCAGTCATTTTTCCCTCGTTCTGTTTGGGAGTAGAACAGGGAGAGAGGATGCTAGTTGTGGTACGAGGTACCCTCCGCCACGCACCGTATGGTGGATTGTGGAGTATGTGTGTAGACGTAGAAGGTAGACGGACCCGATATTGATGTCTACTAACAGATGTCTGGATACTTGTGATCAAACCGCGCATACGATGATGACAACAGAACTGTGATTCTACGAACATCAGCTTTCTACATTCACCCAACACATTTTCGCGACAAGAACGTTGCCGTTCTGCCAAAGATTTCCATTTAAGTTCCGCGGTATCTTCGTTACCCTTTCCAACGGGCAATCACGACCTGTTGCGATCCTAGAAACACGTCTCTGCTGTCATGTCTATGTCACAATGTTACCAAACAGTGCAACCACTAAAATTCGTCACACTAGCACCTAGTACCCGATTTCCTTTACAAATACACTGAACCTCCCAGAATACGTCTGAAAAAGCAAATTTTCCTTTTGCCTTCTCGCACACTGATTTCCGGTGGCTCAGAAATCTGCCTTCAGCTGTCGTCGTGCGAGGAAGTACTTTGTTTACATCTTCGCTTGGCAGTGGCGGTCGGACGAGACGGACAGAACACAGGAGGGTACGGCGGCTTATTCGGCCGACGGCAGCAGCTGTGAGATTGCGTCTGTGGAGGGATTTAGCTTACCACGTGGTTGTGCCAAAAAAGCGCGGATAGACGAGATTGATGACTGACATATAAAACAGGATAAGTATGGATTTCAATCTGATTTTCTTCAAAAGGTCGTTTCTGTTCAAGTAAGCGCAGAAATAAAATTCCAGCGACTCATAGACAGTACTAAAGGAGAAGCTGATTTTGTGACCGCTCCGGGCGAAATCCTCATGGTATCAGTGTCTCTGGTAGGATTAGGGTTGTGCACCATTGTTGTTGTTGTGGTCTTCAGTCCTGAGACTGGTTCGATGCAGCTCTCCATGCTACTCTATCCTGTGCAAGCTTCTTCATCTCCAAGGACCTGCTGCAACCTACATACTTCTGAATCTGCTTAGTAGTGTGCACCATTAGCGTACAGAGAGTTCGCTTTGAAATGTCGGTCGAACGCATTCAGTCGGTATTGACGGCTTATGTTATCCTAATGAAACAGGGAAGGTGCACAAACAATACCCACTTAAAAGTCTTTGATGTTGTTCGCATTGGTTTAGAGAAACATGTCCTGTCTTACACTAATCTGAAAGCTTTTAGGGCCCCAAACATTTGCGGTATATCCACAAGATGGTCACTGACGCGTGCAATGTGCTCACGTTCGTAGACTTCTTAGATTGTGAATAGACGGAAACATAGAAGACACCCACATGACCATAACGGAACCAACCTATATTGCTACGACTACGATTCCACTCCAACTACTACATCGACTATCAGCACCTTAGAACATCACAAGAAAGTGTACGCTGTTATCTGTATCAAATAAAAGACATTATTATAAATATATGTTTACATGAAAATACATGTTATTAGCAATTGTAAAATTACTTAATAGTTAATCCAATCGCCGCCATTACCGTCTACAGCTTGGCACCTCCGGTACATCATCCACGTTTCCAATCTCGCTTCACAATGAATGTGTTTGACTTTCTAAGAATTTTAGCAGCAGCCCCATGTGAAAGATTTAGTCCCTTTGGGTGTTTTACGGGGAACACCACCTCGTGACGCTTCAAATATTTTGCACTCATTTTAAATTGCAGCCGACAAAACATTCAACTCTCACAATGTTTATCTACACACTATCAGAAAGCGCATTGGTTCGAGACCACTACCACAGATGTCGCTGCGGACGTTAACATTTAATATTATGGAGTATACTTTCTTGTGGAACTGACTGTACCACAGGCCAAAAGCAAAGCCACTCGAGCGAAGTAAATTTAGGGGAACCAACCACGCTCACAGCCGAATCATTTAGTGCAGACGTGAACGAGCCACTGACATGACATTCGCCACAGTTATAGCCACAATCACAGCCGGAAATTTGCAGCAAAGTGCGGGAGGAATTTCCTTTTTTTATTAGGTACACATGATCTCCGCTGACTCAACACCTAGTAATAAATTTCCGTCCCCTATGGAGGACATTATAAAAGCCTCTACAAAGTTTCTTCTTTATTTGTGCCGAATACACACTAAGTACACTCGAGATCTAAAAAAGCCCTGCATCATGACAGGAGGTTACCCACAAAGAAAAGCAAAGAAAAGCAAAGAAAACAAGCAAAAATGGAAACTAAGTAAGAAAACAAATCAAAGATCTTACAATGCCTATTAAAAACAATTCCAATGCAAATACAACTGCGAACACTCAGTCGCCAACTGAACCACAACCAGAAAATAAAATTTCATCCGCAAACTTGCAGTATGACCCAAATACTCCCTGGTCTGAAGACATGAACCCACAGGCGTAAATTGCGAAAACACAATCATGCCGCTTAGCTACCATAAATGTAAAACATGGTTCAAATGGCTCTAAGCAAAATGGGACTTAACATCTGAGGTCATCAGTCCCCTAGACTTAGAACTACGTAAACCTAACTAACCTAAGGACATCACACACATCCATGCCGGAGGCAGGATTTGAATCTGCGACCATAGCAGCAGCGCGCTTCGGGACTGAAGCGCCTACAACCGCTCGGCAACAGCGGCCGGCTTTAATCCATCACTGTAGACTTCGAGGCTACTATAAATGTAAACATAATATCTCCCGCCATAACAAAACGTGAATTATGGAAGCATTTCCGGCCAGCAGAGGTCGATGTAGCCTTTTTGCGGGAAGTACGCACGCGTGGCGTTTCTAACGCCACCGACTTTGATTCAGTTATCAGTATGGTACCCATAGACGGTACAGAGGTCGTTTTCAAGCAAGGAAACCCATGCACTCCTACAGGTTAGCTTTCATCCGCCAGAGGTATAACTTGCCAAAACTTTGCAAATATTTATGTCCCGCCGGGTTCGGGGGCTCTGAGCAAGAAAAATAATTTTTAAGATACAGCTAACCTAATTTCTCACAAATTTACGGACTCGTACGATTATAGTGACGATTTTAACGAAGTAATCGAACAGCGGGACCAAAATCCTAATTTTAATTATTGCGCCAAGCTGCAGTCAATGACGATCAAATTACAGATGGTGGATGTGTGGTGCATACAGCACCAGTTACAGTCACGTTTCACATACGTCACAACTACCGCTTTTAGCCGTCTTGATGGGATATGTTCCCACATGCAGATTCTGCCGGATATAGTAGACTAAAATACTGCTACTTAGTTTCACGGATAACTTCACCTGTCACCATCCGTGGATTGATAGGCGACAACCTATTTACAGGGTAAGAAACTTGTGGTGGCTAAAACAAACTACCTAATATACTTCGAACTACAACATGGACAGGAATGACGCCGGGAAAAATGCGTTTCTTCGTGCCCAAGATACGAAAGTGAAACTGTGTGGTGGATGAACTGCGTCGCGATGAAAATAGCTCATTTTTAAAAGATTTACGCCTTAGAGAAGGCTCAGCGGAGATAATCCACTCAGGAGTAATATTTTATAGCACTAACACAGTTATGTTAAGATTCAGACCATCTACAATAGAACCCATCACTTACCGAACAATGGAAGGCTAAGATTCTCTGACCTAACTAGTAATAGCCACTATCACTGTCGTTTCAATCTTCTTCCTCTTCCTTTATTCCTTCCGCTTCTATAATACTAAGAGTGTATTCAAATGTGAAAAGGTAGCCTGTATCTTCCTTAATGCCCTTTACTATTACTGTCTTTATTATTATTAGTGTCAATTGTAATTTTCATTATTATTATTGTCATTTATTATTATAGTTATTAATGACAGTTATTGTTAATATTTTATTATTATTATTATCGGTATTACTATACTCCTTTGAGTGTCGTTGTAATATGTTTGGTGTGTGTCGTTACTGGTCACATATAAGAGAGGGTGTTACGTACCTGATCTTCTCAGGCTAAATAAGCAATAAATAAATTAATAAAACCACAACACAATACACAATTAGATCGAGGGATACAGCGTTAGAATTCAGTCATACCACAATCGTATATCACAGAACTACAGAACAGAATCGAGTGATACAACTTGGAGGATTCAAAGAGACAAATCTGCAATACACGAAAGGCATTTAAAGTCTACATAAGCCAGCGATATAGAGAACTTTACACCAACGCAGGCAACCTGCTTGTACAAGTTGCGACATGGCTAGCTCGAACCCCTGACCATCTGCAGAAGCTGGAGGACACAAACCTCAGAATTTCTTAACCCTTACAGCTAGATGAGCAAATTGAAATCTCGCGATAGGCTCCAGCTAATAAGTCACCTGGAGCGTACGGTATCCCCACGAGCTTTTGCACTTGCTAGAATCAGAGCTCCCTAAGAAATTCAACGTAATTTTCAGCGTCATATACAGGTACTTACCGGAGGCTTTCAGTGGAGAAATCACCTTCCTTATAGCCACGCAGGGTAAACTGAGAATGTTACAGTGATCAAGTCATGTGCCTCGGGCACTTAATGCTCGAATGTGGCGAGTCTCTTCCCTTAACGGAGCGAGGTGATGCAGTGGTTAGCACGGTGGGCTCGCATTAGGGAGGACGAAGGTTAAAATTCCAGTTGCCCATCACGATTTATGTTTTCCGTGGTTTTCCTAAATCGCTTAAGGTGAATGCCGGGGCCGGCCGTTGGTGGCCAAGCGGTTCTAGGCGCTTCAGTCTGGAACGGCGCGACCGCTACGTTCGCAGGTTCGAATCCTGCCTCGGACATGGATGTGTGTGATGTCCTTAGGTTAGTTAGGTTTAAGTAGTTCTGAGTTCTAGAGAACTGATGACCACAGATGTTAAGTCCCATAGTGCTCAGAGACATTTGAACCATTTGAACCTTCCTTCTTTCCTTCCTTCCCCTCTTCCTCTCTTCCTTCCTCCACTCCCTTAGTCCTGGACAGCATTAATGTAGTGCTGTAACGTGTAGATCCATTGGAGGCGTTCTTGCACTATGCCAGTGGCGTGACATCGGAACACTTTCCTGCATTTTTAGACTTTAAAAATGCCAATTATTGCTTTGAGTATTCCTACCTAAGACAATGCCTACTGAGTTACGGCTTCGAGCTCGACTTCGTTCAGATTATAATTGAATAGTTACTGACAACAAAACTTTAACTGGGGTTAGTCAGTGATACCCATTCCTTGTAACTTTCAATCAAGATCAGAGACAAGTATGCTCACTACCAATGACATTATATGCATTAGCCACCGAACCGTTCCTGCGACACCTGTATTGTGCTTCACATTAGTGGGACATAAATATGTAGTGCAGGCATATGTAGATAGCATGAGGATTGCCCTTCCTGGCAAAGCAGATCTCCATCTCACGCAACAACAGCAGCAATATGAAGAGGATATCAGCGCCTTTCTCAAAAGACAAAAATCACCCCTGCTACAGTTGGGCCGCAAACAACCAGGCACTAATCGCACTTGCTCCCAAATGACACTGACAATATTCATGGGATACCAACTAACATCGTACTGGACCGCCTTTTGCCCGGCTCAGTGCAGCAAATCGACGTGGTATGAATCTAACAAATCGTTATAAGCCCCTTGCGAAAATATTGAGCTATGCAGCTCCTATAGTCGTCCATAACTGTGAAAGTGCTGGCGATGCAGGATTTTGTGCACGAACTGACCTCTGGATTATGTCCCATAAATTTTCGATGGGATTCATGTCGGGCGATGTGGACGGCCAAATCATTTGCTCGAACTGTCGAGAATGTTCTACAAGCCAATTGCGAACAATTGTGGCTCGGAGACATGGCACTTTTCCATCACATTCCCGCGATCACCGGATGTCCAGTGGCTACATTCCTGCCGAGTCTTTCTACAGTGTGGGGTAAGGATCATTCAGATTCTTGTAGCCAGCTTTTCGTAGCCCTATTACACGACCTCATTCACATTCAGAGAGCTGTAGATAATGGCGTCTTTATCGTTTTGAAGTCATTCTTGACATCAACTCACTGGCATATCTCAAAGGTAACTAACACTAACGATCGTTACAACGTGTTTTTAAAGTTAACCTGGTTTTTCATCCTCACAGTGGCGCTACTAAAGCCAACCTTACGCGACTGGTGCGAAATCTGAACAGACCCCATCTTTCCGATGTGGAAACAGGCCTACAAACTTTCGTTTATGTTGCACGACTCTTTCTTGCTGTTGCGATTTTTTATTCTGTTGGTGTATTACTTCCTCTGAGATGTGTCTCGCCAAACGACCAAGACGACAAAACGAGACAAAATGCAGTTTCTTTGGCCAATTGATCTACTGCACCACACCATACATGATACATGTCGGAACAGGAAAGAGGAAACATATCTGCTCCACAAATACCTTACAAAACATGTTGTATGGTAATTTGCATAGTATCTTGAGAGAAGACAAGTTACTCTCTTACCTGTTTATAACACAAGGAAAATTATTACGGAATTCTTTACAACCTGATGCACCTTCACCGAGACTCTAGAAAGTTAACAGCCTGAGCAGACGTTGATGGGGCCTAGTAGAGAACTAAAAGCACGAGGTATTTTTATAGTTCTTAGCTTATGGAAATGTCATGTTGGGAGTTGAAGGTAATTGACAGCGAGCCTATCCCTCAGAAAATCTTGTTGGACAGACCCACAGCTGTACAGGGCAGACAGGGCAGCTCCTTGTCAAGACAGGTCTTCAGCAGAACAACGCCACGATACCTGCTATGGTGCCAGCGAAAGCGTGGGCTGGGGCGACGGTCTGAAGGAATGTGTGTACGCAGGGGAGTTGTAAACCATGTACTGTGTGCAGACACGATCATAATAAAAATTCACAAGTTTTCCTGTTCGCTGATACTGCAAATAGGCCTGTGAACAACTTCCATTAGCCACCTCAGTCGTGTAAGAAACTCTGCCATCTGAGAAACGTTTACATATAGAATCTTTATCACACCTCATAGCTAGGACTAACAAGCTCCAAGGCATAGGCGATTTCGATAAAGATCTTTAAGACTGTATCTGTTTGCTTGTTACTGTGGGGCTGGCCAAAGTGGCCGTGCAGTTCTAGGTGCTACAGTCCGGAACCGAGCTACCGCTACAGTCGCAGGTTCAAATCCTGCCTCGGGCATGGATGTGTGTGACATCTGTAGGTTAGTTAGGTTTAATTTGTTCTGAGTTATAGGGGACTGATGACCTCAGAAGTTAAGTCACATAGTGCTCGGAGCCATTTGACCCATTATTATTATTATTATTATTATTATTATTTTTTACTGTGGGAAGTGACTCAACTTTGGAGAAAATCATCTTCCCCTTCTGAGAAAACTTAAAAAAAGCCAGTAATTGGCAGAGTCTTTTTTCCAGAGACGCATGTTTCTTAACTCTTGCCCTGGTTCAACATGAGTTTGTGCTGTTGTGGGGGAGGAGAGATTTAGTGCCTCTGCAGCCCGGTGACTGGCTCAAGATGAGGTGAAGGCGGTGTTGTTTGTGCACTTTGCAGGGAAATGGAATTTTTTCTGGGGAGGTGTGAGGCACTCTTGGGCAGAACTTCAGTTTGGAAGCACTTCTAGTCGAGGATCTGGCATGTGTAGTTGGTACTCGGGGCTGTCCTGAGGCTGATTTCACTTGCGAGTAATTTAGACTGGGGAGCCTGCGGTGGAGTTCTTACTGTACTGACAGTGTCACTTTGAACATCTCAGACTGCTCATTTGCTGAGGGCACACTTATTCGTTTTTGGTTTACCACTCTGACGTTTGGTATCCTTGTGCGCACTGTCATATAAGTGAGCGAAATTGGTCCTTGGTACGACCAGTGAACAGGTGTCTCACACACTAAAATGTACTGCGATTTCATGGTTCTTCTAGAGAGTAAATTGCGATCCATCTGACTGTTCGCTAGACCGTGAGATTTTTGCATTTCTTTTGTGGCCACGTTCGATTCACAGGTGCCATCTCCACGTCTCACCTCTGCTGCACACATCTCGTCAGCTGCAGGTAACGTCATCCCCACGAAGAAAACAGGATAATGTACTGCCACTCTGGCATTGTCAGGGCATACAGATCTCAATCGCCAATTGCTCTCAGCTGCACCTGTATAGAGAAACTTCAGTAGATTTGATCAATCAAAGTCTGCTCAGCGTCAGATCAATTCAGATTGCGTTATCCACATTTTCTGGCCAGAGTTAAACAGTCTTTGCAAACCCAGGATCCTCGTCCAGTGTAGTCTTAACCCACCTGTTAGTTGTCTATAGTATTCAATCAATAACTTGTTAAGCATAATTTTTTAGCATAATTTATATCTATTTTACTTAGAGAAAAAATAAATTTTGTTTGAACAATAAAATTATGGCAACATTCTCAATCATTTACACAGTCCCCACCAGGTTACTTTCCATTGTGGCGACCCTGCCAGGATGGCACCTTCTGTGACTATCAGATCGTGATGCATACTTTAGTCATTCAGTTTGACGTTCCTTGCACAGAATTTTGAATTGATTGCACCTTCTGTGACCTTCAGATCATAGATAGTGTTGGCTAGTGAAGTTTCTGTTTCTCATATTTAATGTGGTGCACTGGGTACAGTAAATTCACGCTGCTGGTGCCTAAACATAGTACGAATATTTAATTATTGTATGGGTGTATTTTCATTTTGTGGTTGTGACTTATTTGTCACTTGATTGTTGGTTTTTGACGGCGAATGGCGTTGTGTTGATTTATTAGGTTACACTGAAATTTTCGTTTGTGAGTATAGACATGCGTGCTATTATTTGGATTCGTTGTCAGAAACTAGGAGTCAGTAGCTCACAGGAGCGTAATGTGCAGTAGAATCTGTGTGGTATAGGATTGCGTAGTGTTTAAATTCGTTTGGGTTAGAATTAGCGTGCATGTTTGCAAGATGCAAGGCACATTTTCTACGGACTAGCGGAAGTAACTGTGTCCTTTAACCATGGATCCACGTCAGATTATTAGCGGTGACCAGGCAGATATCGCACGGGATTCACAGGTAAATGCGGTTGCAGACCAGGCAGAAATGTCGAACGCAGAACCTGCAGAATATGTCGACATGTCTCAGTCAGGTGACGGAAGTGTATGGAAGACTGCAGCAGAACGAAATTTAGGTGCGGCTGGTAAGAGATGCACCATCGGGGAGAATGGCAGACCAGAATAACGAACGAAACATCACAGAATTACGGAATGTCGTTCATATAGAACTGGAGGTGTTAGCGGTGGCTCTCAGTTTGAGGTTCTTATGCAATTCATACAAGAGGCAGAGAAAGAGGAGGAAAGACCAAAATTAGTCTTAAGAACGGTCACAGACGGTATAGATGGAGTCAGGAAAGAGATCGTTAGAATCCAAGAAGAGCTATATATGTCAAGAAAACGAGAGCAGAAAGCGTGAGGTCGCGGACCAGGCGAAGCGCAATGGCAAAATAGTGTGATTGGTAGCGTAAGTAGCACGAAAGGACGCGTCAGTGGCCAAAAAGCAAGTAAACCTGGCAAGAACTGAGGTGTGTAAGACAAGAAAGGCACTTGCAACTCTCCAAACACAAGGCAGAAAAATAGTTCAAGAAATGAAGGAAAAAATGAGTGAGGCTGAGAAGCGAATCGAACAGATAGAAATCAAACAGGACGAACTCTCTGAAGTTAAAGATCAGCAGACCCCATTCACCGCGCAACAAAACCAGATGGCTAAGGACGTTCGGCAGGCACATGAGCGGGTTGCGCAGTTGAAAACACCATCGGGAGCATCACAGAAGTGAAGAAAATGTTTTGCAACTCTCCGAACCGCTATATGAGGACACACCCCCTGCACATGTGCGAATGCGGCAGGAATATGCTCCTGCCGCAGCGGAAAGCGTAACTGAAAATGCTCAGTCGGTAACACGCAGCATGTCAGAGCCGGAAAACAATTGTACGCATCTACAGAGGTCAGAAACGTTATTACGTGAATCCGACAACGCGGGGGGATACCATTACACTGCGCGAGGATTGTTGGGGCACGGATACATGGAATCACGCACTGTAGACGAGAGGGAAAATTCGTACGGTGGATACGTCAAAACTTTCGACCACAGACTTTTCTTCACCATCCAGAATTTGCAAGTCTACAAGGTGGCAAAACAACGCATTACATCCAAAGACCTGAATGGCACAGTACTATCACGTGGTACCAGAGTCTTGGCCACTGAAGTACAAGCTCCAGTTTATCTGTGGTTTCATGGAAGTGTCGACTGAAGAACATATGCGTGGAGTTGCGGAGTGTTGTCGTTCCTACCAAGAATTTAAGGACGTATTCCTTAGCACATACTGATCGCAGGACACACAGGAAAGTATAAAACAGGACATCATGTTAGGAAAGGACTTAGAAGCGCCAGAACTCGGCAGTCCTATCAAGTTCTTCAAAACGCTGGTCAAGAAGAACCGATTCTTGGATCAGTCGTACAGTCCCAAGGAAATTATAAGGCACTGCTTCATTAAATTAGCTTTACGTTACCAGCAACTGCTCATAGATAGATGCAGCGATTGTTTCGAAGCTTTCAAGAGTGCGCTGTGCGAATTCGAGTACGTGAATAAAATTCACAACTCGCGGGAAAGAAGTAGAAATAATAACCGTAACTGGACAGATTCGCCAGAGGGGAATGATGATTGACGAAATGGGGGAAAACGTCGATTGAATCGAAACCAAAATTCAAGCTTCAGTGGAAATAACTAGGCATCATGGGAAAATATAAGAAGACGAGGAAATTATAATCATGACAACAACAACTACTACAACTACAAACGAAACGAAAACTGGAGAGAGCAACCGAATTCGAACCAGTGCCAACAGGATTCTAGAGACCAACAGTAAAGCAATAGCAGGACATACAACGGTCAAGGTCAATGGAATGACCAACGTAGCGAGTATGTGCAATTGAGGCGACGTAATCCAATGCAGGGGTTACGCAGAAAAAGTTCAGGCAGGAATTGATACACAGCCTCTGCGGACTCAGCTCAAAACAATGCCGCAGAAACTATCGGAACGAGCGATATTAAGCTGTTGGAGTACTAAGATACAAGAGAACTGTTACGAGAAGAGAAGGTGCAGCATGTAAATAGTCTCCACGGATGAAATCTTTAATGTAATTTAATGTTGATATTGTGTTGCTTAGCGTAATTTGCCATTTGTTCCATTTCGGTGTTACTTTGTTTGTTTGTCGTTTCCATTAGTTTTCAGCATGAGTCTTTGTTTAACGTGGTCAAATGAGATGCGTATTTGTGACATCTTCAAGCCAACATTCACTGACAGATGGCAGATTGAATTCAAATTCCGTTGCAAATTATATCTCATCAACAGCTGGCATACCAAACCAGTCAAGTTACAATACAGAATACTCCTAACAACCGAGTACTCCTATTATTTCTTTGGACTCCACAATTGTAGTATGATTTCCGCTCTCAGGAGAGCAAGGAGATCTGTCGTAAGTTGACCGCAATTCAGCATCGTACTCTGTCGTAGCACTGTCGTAGAAGAGCCTTCAAAAGTAACACCGTGGCCACGGAAATAGTTTCTGTTTACTTTCCGTGGTTTCTTGTACACTGTCCAATGGACGGATGTACGTCACTTTATGTTTTTCGTGGTGTCTAGACGGTAATTCGTGCCATAGAGCATGTTAGTCTCGACCTTTGGACGAGTTTCGTATGGTGTTAGCGGTCCACGCTTTGGGCGCGTGTCGACGCTAAGACTCGGTGTGTTAGGAGCCATCACCTGCCGTGCGCTGTAATTCTGCCAGCGCCATGTGAGTCGCCGTCGGCGAAACATTGTGTTTGAGGAATTAGCACGGACAAGTGCAAGTCACGGTAGAGCGGCGAACCCCAGACCCAGTAATAGAAAGCAGAAACGATATATATGCAACATGCTTGTGTTTCATTTCGGCAGCAGCGATCCTGACAGCAGAGACCGGAGGCATCATTATACTATGTAAAATTATGTGTACATAATCATAAATGCCACTACAAACATTTCAGGCAATTCACCAGCACCTGAGTGAGTAGACGCACTTCCTGACCACTTCATGGTAAGCAGACAACTCCGCGGACACCGGAAAATAAAGGAGTATAGAAGGAATAAAATGCATGAAATTTCGCTTTGGTAGTATTAGCAAAGGCATAGGGTAGCACGAGCTTAAAATTAGGGTGCATGACAAGAGTAGAACAAACCAATATCTAACAAAAACACGTGCACACACAAACAATGACACCCCGCCCCACATAATTTACGTCAATACAATATTAACAGGGCCCTGAAGTCGTTAAATCTATTTTTGGATTTGCGTTACAGAAAACAAAAAACTTTCTAAAGTCTCGCTCAAGGTGCATCAGGTTTTAATGAAATATTTAATAATTTATTATGCTTATCCATTACGGATATTTTAGAACCGTGACTGTATATTAATGTAAATAAATTATACACAACTGCAACCAGTCACATTTTTCATTAATAATGCTTTATTACATTAACCGGTTTTCGAACCCTTTCAGGTTCATCTTCAGATGATTTCGGGAGAATCCGGGAAGCTACATCATTATTGGTAGTAGCATAATGCTGGGTGCTGGTTTGCGACAGTATAGGCGGCTTTTTTCGTATTTGTCTGCATCCATTTTGAAGTCCAGAACACTTTCACACGAACTATATTAGTTCACACTTTAACAGTGACACTTCACCAGCATCCAGCATGCGCTTTACAACTGTTGTAAAGCGCATGCTGGATGCTGGTGAAGTGTCACTGTTAAAGTGTGAACTAATATAGTTCGTGTGAAAGTGTTCTGGACTTCAAAATGGATGCAGACAAATACGAAAAAAGCCGCCTATACTGTCGCAAACCAGCACCCAGCATTATGCTACTACCAATAATGATGTAGCTTCCCGGATTCTCCCGAAATCATCTGAAGATGAACCTGAAAGGGTTCGAAAACCGGTTAATGTAATAAAGCATTATTAATGAAAAAAGTGACTGGTTGCAGTTGTGTATAATTTATTTACATTTAATAATTTTCGTCATGTGCAAAATAGGTGAGAGAGTAACTTGTCCTCTCTCACTTCCTCTACTTGCGGTTCATTTCTGCATGGGTAGTGTCTCACTTCAATATTGTTTAGTGTGACACGAAGCAGAGGAAATCATTTAAAATAGTCGAAGAATCTCATTCTCATAACCGATATATATGCGAAAAGGTAAATTGATTATTCGATGTAATGACATTTGTGAGAGATTATGGCACTTGAACAGTCTTGAGGATTGTGTAGACTCCGGAACCAACCAACGCAGCAAACTGGACATCACGGCCCACGTCAGCCAGCGAAAGGCGAGTGGAGCGGCACAGGTGTGGAGGACCCCTTCCGCTGCGACAGCCGGCACGCGTGACGTAGGCGCCTACGTCACGCAGCCCCAGTGAAGGGGGCACGTTTCAAGCAAGCCAGTGCGGACAGCGGGACGCCACCATACGCCGACAACAGTCCCCAAGCGGCCAACGACCCGCCAGGCCGCTAATCGAGGGACAAGCAAAACGTGTGGCTCCACAGTCGACGCGCACGCTGAGCCTATCCGACACAACGGGGTGCTGAGAGTGACGTGCCCCGTGACAACAGGCGAGCTAATGTAATGTCCCGTGCCGTGCCGGCAGGCGCGTTCCGGTGCAGAGGCAAACGGGAGGAGCAGAGCTGCCCCACGTCCCGCTAACACTGAATGGATTTCTACGCCAGGGGGCAGTTTGCACGTCAAATGCAATGCTGTCTGGCCAGTTCCTGACAGCTGACAGCGGCCTGACCAGGACGGGGCCAAGGCTCCTGCTGCAGTCAATAAGCTGCCCAAGATGCCAGTTGATGCCCAGACACCAGATGCTGCAAGACGAGAGGGACCGCCAGAGACATCTGCCGCTACTTCTGCCACGTCATGTGCTGAGTGAGAATCCATTCCACTCTGGCGCAAATTGCTGTTCTTCAGTCCTACCAGTCATAGTTTGTGCCTGTGCATAAGTGCCAAGTTCTCAATTCATGTCACGTTTCCAATTGTAAAATTTGTCTCCCCAGGGACCTTTGTGGAGGGAGCAATAGGAGACCTTTTTGTAATATCATTATGTAATATCTTTCCGTGTTTTTGTATGTATGAATTGAACGGTCTTGATTGTGAGGTATATATTTTTCTGTCCATTTATTAATGTTCTGATTATGTGCCTGTATTTGTTTTCATGTCGTAGAAAATAATACACAAATTTACACAAAGGTAATAAGACAGATTACACATGTGATTTACATTAGCGTTGAGAATTTGAGAATGTATGTATTTGACGATTCAGACCAAATGAGTGATAGAATAGGGGTAAATCAATGATCAGAGAAGAGTTCATAGTCCAGAACATTGTAAGTGATTAGGGACATTAGACAGCTCTGAATTCACGATACGTTGTGAATGGTTATATTTCTTTGCTGCTAGGCCTGTTAACCATATATCAGATGTTTATCGGAAGTCTGTGATGTAGCAATGACCCCTGGGTCCAACATAGTTCATACCACTCACAGCAATGTTTTCATGTACTCTTGCTGGCTTGCAGCTTCATGTGAGTGAATGGATCCATGGTTAACAAAACACAGTTACTTTCGCTACTCTGTAGCAAACGTGCCATGCTTCTTGTAAGCATGCACTCTAATTCTGACCTAAACGAATTTAAACACTACACATTCTCTATGCCACACAGATTCCACTCCACATTACGCTATCGTGAGCTACTGATTCCTAGTTCCTGACATTTCAAGAAGCAGCACGCTTCTCTATACTCACAAACGAAAATCTCAATGTAACCTAACAAATCAACACAACGCCGTTAGCCATCAGAAACAAACAATCAAGTGACAAATAGGTCACAATCACAACATGAAAATACAGCCATACAATAATTAAATATTAGTACTGTGTTTACGCACCAGCAATGTGAATCTACTCTACACAGTGCACCACATTAAACACGAGCAACAAACTTCACTAGGCAACACTATCTATTATCTGACGGTCACAGAAGTTACCATCCTAGGGTGTGTTTTAGCCATGTGGAATCCTGATTGGCAAATTTACCTTTTCGCATATATATCGGTTATGAGAATGAGATTCTTCGACTATTTTAAATGATTTCCTCTGCTTCGTGTCACACTAAACAATATTGAAGTGAGACACTACCCATGCAGAAATGAACGGCAAGTAGAGGAAGTGAGAGAGGACAAATTACTCTCTCACCTATTTTGCACATGAGGAAAATTATTAAATATTTCATTAAAACCTGATGCACCTTGAGCGAGACTTTAGAAAGTTAATGGCCTGAGGAGGCGTTGATGGAGCCTGGTAGTGGCGCTAAAAGCATGAGGTATTTTTATGGTTCTTGGCCCATAGAAACGACATGTTTGGAGTTGAAAGCAATTGGCGGCGAACCCATGCCTCAGTAAATCTTGCCAGACAGACCCACACCTGTAAAAGGCAGAAAGGGCAGCCAGGGCAGCCCTCATCTAGACAGTTCTCCAGCAGAACAATGCTGATATGCCTGCCGTGGCAACAGCCGAAGCCTGGACTGGGGGCGACGGTCTGAAGGAACGCATCTACACAGTGGAGTCGTAAACCAGGTATTGCGTGCAGTCCCAACCGTAATAAAAATTCACATGTTTTCATGTTCGCCGATACTGGAAATAGACCTGTGAACCACTTCCACTGGCTGCCTCGATTGTATAAAAAACTCTGGCGTCTGAAAAACGCTTAGAGATAGAATCTATATTACACCTCATACCTACGATTAACAAGCTCCAAGGCACAGGCGATTTAGGTAAAGATCTTTAAGATTGTATCTACTCGCTTGTTGCTGTGGGAAGTGACATGACTTTGGAGAAAATGATCTCCCCCCTCTCAGATTCTTTTTTTCCAGAGACACAGGTTTCTTAACTCTTTCCCTGGTTTGACATGAGTTTGTACCGTTGTGTGGGAGGAGAGATTTTGTGCCTCTGGACTGTGACTGGCTCAAGATGAGGTGAAGGCGGTGTCGTTCGTGCACTTTGCAGGAAAATGGAATTTTTTCTGGAGAGTTGAGAGGAACTCGTGGGCGGATCTTCAGTGTGGAAGCACTTCTAGTCGAGGCTCTGGCATGTGTAGTTGTACTTGGGACTGTCCTGAGGCTGACTTCACTTGCAAGTAGTTTAGACTGCGGAGCCTGTGGTGAAGTTCTTACTGTACCGACAGTGTGACTTCAAACGTCTCGGACTGCTCATTTGCTGAGGGCACACTTATTCGTTTTTGGTTTACCAGTCTTGATGTTTGGTATCCTCGTGCGCTTTGTCGTATAAGTGAGCCGAATTAGTCCTTTGTATCACCAGTGAATGGGTGTGTCACACACTGAAATCTACCATGATTTCAGGGTTCTGGTAGAGAGTAAATTGCGATGCCTGACCGCTAGACTATGAAATTTTTGCATTTCTTTCGTGGCCACGATCGATTCCCTGGTGCCGCCTCCGCGTCTCACCTTCGCTGCACACGTCTCACCAGCTGCAAGTCACGTTATCCTCATGAGGCAACAAACAGGATAACGTACTGCCACTCTGGCATTATCAGTGCAAACAGATCTCAATCGCCACTTGCTCTCAGCTACACGTGTATAGAGAACTTCAGTAGATTTGATCAATCAAAGTCTGTTCAGCGTCAGATCAATTCAGATTGGGTTATCGACATTTTTGGGCCAGAGCTAAACCGTCTTTGCCAACCCAGGATCTTTGTCGAGTGCAGTCGTAAACCAGCTGTTAGTCGTTTACGGTATTCAATCAATAACTTCTTTAGCATAGTTTGTGACTTTTCTTAGAAAAAATAAATGTTGTTTGAACACTAAAATTATGCCAACATTCTCAATAAATTAGACAGTCCCTACCGGGTTTCCTTTCAGTCTATATGTATCTGGACATTCCTTCGTACTGCGGAATGACCACTACGTGTAATGATAGGCTAACTGTATAAAAGGAAGTACGGAGTATTCTGTTGTTAACAGCGAAGCAGTATCAAAACAGTGGGGCATCAATGGAGCTCAGTGATGTCACATGAGTAACAAATCCATCATGGGCATTTCAGCCCTTCTAAAGCTGCACACATAGATTGTTGGTCAAGTTATTCAATGGCCAATACCAAGCGACGCTTGAGGTATGTAATGAGAGAACTGGACAGTGGATGACTGGAAACAAGTGATATGGGGTGAAAAATCATGCTGTATCATGCGGAAATACGATGGAAGGGTTTGTACTTGGTGACTGCCTCGAAAATATTAACGTGCCATGGTATGTAATGGCAATAGAGAGGTACGGAGGTGTGTTATGGTACGTCTTTCGTGGTTAAGGTGTGGACCACTTATTTGGTATTATGCAAACGATAAGAAGACGTTTTACTGCGTTGTGTACTGTGTACAGAGAGGAGCAGTTTGTGGACAATGAATGTATCAACGTGACAACTCGCTCTTCCAAAACGCGGCAGCTGTAAGCCAATGGTTTCTGGACAACGACACTCCTGAAATGCACTGCTCTGCCAGTAGTCCCAACCTGAACCCAATAGAACACCTTTGGGACGAGTTAGAATGTAGAATTCGTTCCAGACCCCAGCATACAAAATCCCAACTGTCTCTGGTTCTGGCTCTTGAGGAAGAAGGGGCTATCACTCCTCAACAGACATTGGGGCACATCACTGATAGCCCCCCCCCCCTCCCCTGCCCTCTTGAGGAAGGAGAGGTTATCACTCCTCAACAGACATTGGGGCACATTATTGATAGTTTCTCCCACACAGTTCAATCCGTCATAAAAAATGGTTCAAATGGCTCTGAGCACTATGGGACTCAACATCTTAGGTCATAAGTCCCCTAGAACTTAGAACTACTTAAACCTAACTAACCTAAGGACATCACACACACCCATGCCCGAGGCAGGATTCGAACCTGCGACCGTAGCAGTCCCGCGGTTCCGGACTGCAGCGCTAGACCACCGCGGCCGGCAATCCGTCATAAAGACGAAGTGTGTACACATGTGTGAGGTGCCGGGGTGGAGAAGAGTTTGTACCTCTTTAATTCTGGTGAATTCTGCATAAGAACTGGACATGCACGCGACCCCGTCCTTACCTACCACCTTACTGATTGTGTGCACAGTGGTAACGAAAGGAACAGATAGTGGACCCTGCTAGTTGGTAAAATAAGGAGAGCACACTCGTAATAATTTCATAAAAATCATTATCTACTCAATAAAGAAAACGCAAATTTTATCATAATAATTGACGGCAAATGGGATTCTGCATCTATCTATGAAATGATATGCGGATTAAATATTTCAATGTGATTTATTATAAACCAGAACACAAAGGTACTTGATTGTCAATACAAACAGTAGGCTAAAGGGTAGGTTATACTGAACTATTATGACAACAAGAGTTGGCTCGAGAAGAAGGGGTTTCTACTCCCTGTGATGCAATAGACTGATGATAATGACTGGAGGTCCTAATGAATCAAGTATTACTCCCCCAACTGTAATGCAGTATTGCGATTAGTAGTGGGAGCTCAAATGGGGTCACATTGAGAAACAAGAGGGTGGACTTGTAGCAAAGCGATCGCACGTGCTGCTGAGGACTTCAGTATAAAAATGACAGGTCCTACAATGCTGGAGCCGCAAAATACTGTACCAGTCCTGAAACCAGCAGCACGTCTTATGATGTAGCAGCAGTAGCGTTCTGATGACGTTGGCGGCGACTTCTGCTGTGCAGCAACTCTGTTTCAACCCGCAGCCTCGAAGGCTGCCCGAGAATATTAAGTTCTGCCGAAAAATTGCGACTAAGTCGCAAGTCCGTCCGACTCCGACGAAGATCAGATCCCGAATCCCCTGCGCCCACGTAACTCAAGAGTGAAGCCAACATTGCTCAACTCCCTGCTATCCCCGAAAACCGCGAATCAGCATTCAGTGCTGATTCCCCACACTGTCTCAGAACATCATTCGCGTCAATAGCGGACGCTTCCTCCAATTTCGAGCACGGCTTTATGACGTCAACTGGCCTCAGTTTAAGTTGACCAATCATGCCTCTGCTGTTTAGCTCTGGGAACTTCTTTTGCCATTTGACCAGCTTTGAAAACAACATACCTAGACCACCGGTCATCCAGCGCCAGACAGTCGCACCCAGCAGGGCACGGTCCACAGGTATTCTCAGAATCATGAGGACAATGCAGTCAGTCGGTACCAGCAATCTTCATTGCAGACCCGCTGGAACGGTAAACACATAAACTGCGGCGACAATGAGACGGCTTGCATATCGTTTCGCCCTGCCTACAATAGGATAAACTCGACTGAGGTCAGTCGTCCCACCAGTCACTCAAGCCCACTGATGTACAACTCTCTCAGTATTTGCAGAAGTGCACCCCCGCCCCATGGAAAACGCAGTGTGCAACGTCCCCGGGTGCTCGCCTCCCACAGGCCACCCAGGGAAGTAACAGCAGAAACTAAAAGCAAGACCACATACAGTTCCCAACATGCATAGCAATCAAGTGAAAACAATATTGAGCTCCCAGTACAAATCGTCTCATTAGAAAAACCTTATTCGGCCTGTTACCACCGTGTAATGACATAAAACATTAATAAAATTTATGAAAATGAGAGGCGACATGCAAAAGAGGGCATGGATCCTCTCACACGACCTATAAGTCTCCGCTAATAGGTGTCCGGATTTTTGATCAGATGGTGCATGTCTCACAAAATGGTTCCGACGAGGAAATCAGAAAAATTAGAACTCATCCTCAGGTTGACTCACAATCCATTTTCTCATGCACCATGAACGACTGAAACAGGAAAGAGGCGGGAATAGCTGTATCTGATGTACCCTGCACCACGTGTCGTAAGGTGACTTGCAAACTATCGATGGAGATATAGCTGTAGAGAATCATCCACCATCAGTCATGGTTCTCGAGAAAAATGTTACTCCACTGAGGACAAGAAGCGAAATTTTGGAGAAGTAGAGACGTAAATAATCTATAGTCGGAAATAAGAGGGTCACAAGTAAAAAAAAAATCTTGCAGTTTTAAAGGGACGTATCGTAATTTATATATAACGAGTCCACGATAATTAAGGCTAAGGTTCGTTTGCCGTAATAGCGAGTGAAAGTATTCTGACAGGTAAATGTCATTACCTGCACGTTAATTACCTCGAACCGCGCCCACCGAGGCGTGTGGGAGTGGCAATGAGGCCGTACCGATTTCCGTTCCGGCCCCTCCTCCGGGGACACTAATGGCGGGCTACCGCATTCCCTCGCCACTCCCCGCTTAGTTCCGTGGGACATCCCGACTGCCGGTGGCCACAGACAGAGAGACAGGGAGACAGAACTGGCCACGGTCATTCGGCCAGGAGCGTGCATTATTGATGGCGTCCCCAAGACGACCGGCTCGATACGGAAGCGCTCGTTAAAGTTTGAGACGGCTCGATACGGCGATCCACTGTCTAGGCCGCCAGCCCCACTGTTTATGGTGGTGGTGGTGGAGGTGTGGCGAGGGTGTGGGGAGGGGTGAAGGAGGTGGGAGGGGCGGCTTGTGGGCAAGACGGGGAGGGTGATTAGGGACAAGAAACGGAGAGGAAGACAAGCGACTCTCTGAGAGTAGTCGCATGATGTTGTCCCACAAAGTTCGTGCGTGTTGCTCGTACAAATAGCTCATTATCGGTACTCCGGCCTGCGGTATCTCTTGAGTACTTTTTTTCACATGGAAAAGCTAAGAATTCGAAATAAAATATCAAATCATGTTCTCATAGCCACTGACATATTAGAGTTACGGATGGAAAAAACCGGCCGGTTAAAACAGATACCGGTAATTTAGTACTGAAAAACGGGTATGGTTCAAATGGCTCTGAGCACTATGGGACTTAAAACATCTGAGGTCCCCTAGAACCTAGAACTACTTAAACCAAACTAACCTAAGGACATCACACACATCCATGCCCGAGGCAGGATTCGAACCTGCGACCGCAGTGGTCGCTCAGTTCCAGACTGAAGCGCCTAGAACCGCTCGGCACACCGGCCGGCCAAAACGCGTATGTTTCGGTATTATTTCGTCTCGGTTATAACAGGTTTTTCTTTCATTTTTCACTAATAGCCGACTAAATGAGCGAAATATCAATTAGCCAAAGCAGTAGTGCTGTAAATTTTTGCTTTTAAATAAACCTTCTTTTTAAAAATAGGAGTAATTTTTTACTCATAAATTTGCATTGGTTTGAAATGTTGCATTATTATAGAAAATGGGGAAACCGATCAGTGCTATTTTAATAACAATGCCGACAGAAGTGAACAACGAACACATGGCGTAAGGACTGGTACAACATTGCTGAGACAGTAATGTAGCTGTTGCCGTGTGTCGTGGTGTGAGGTACGCATGTGCGTGCAGTCTGCAAGAATTGCCCCCTCCTGGTCTGTACGGTGGTTTCTCGCTGTCGTTTCCGGACATACGTTGCATTGTACGATGGCACCATCCCTAGTCTGCAAATATTTTCAAGACGAGACGTAGCAATAAAGTACAATGCTTTATTTGCTTTAAAAGATTAAATATTTGTCTGCCATTTCTATGAAATAATAAAAGAGGAAGGTAATTTTGGTAACAGTAATAAATTAAAACTTTAACAACAATTCATTCATAGTATACAACAAAAATAGAAAGGAGTTGATCTGACGTGTGTGTCTACATAATTTGGTTTTAGATGCTTGTAGCCCTTGAAAATAAACAAATTGACACGAGAAAACGAGTTATTTAATCTTAGTTTTCAACCGTTAGCACTGACTATTCGCCGGCCGGTGTGGCCGAGCGGTTATAGGCGCTTCAGTCTGGAACCGCGCGATCGCAACGGTTGCAGGTTCGAATCCTGCCTCGGGCATGGATATGTGTCATGTCCTTAGGTTAGTTAGGTTTAAGTAGTTCTAAGTTCTAGGGGACTGATGACCTCAGATGTTAAGTCCCATAGTGCTCAGAGCCATTTGAACCATTTGAACTGACTATTCGTAATGTCCAAACAGTGGTTTGATCCCCAATTACCACTTGATTTTTGAGCAGAGTTTAAAAGAAATTAGGGGCAATAGGAGAATACAGGTGATTTTTTGTATTATTCGACCAGTTACCACTTTTCGAGAAAAGCAGCGAATGGTGGACGGACTAAATTTTCTTGTGTTTGCCTGTTTAATTTCATATGTTGATTCTATGTATCTTGAAACTGAGAGACTCAAAATTTTTCAATGTTTGTTCGATTTCTGCGCTTATTGTTGGAAATAAAAAGAATATAAACCGAGAATCGGTTATTTCAGAAACGGATTATTTGAAGGGGTTTTAACAGTAAAGTTACAATGGGGTGTAAAAGAGAAAAAAAGAAAGAAAACGATATAACCGAGAATTAGTTGTTTCAGCGATAACTGATATCCCTAATCTGAGCACTCCAGTCCCTCTATGCTGAGTAGGTCAAGGTCACCGCTGAGTGGCAACGATCACTCGGCACGGACTACCCCATGAGGAGGAGACAACCTGAGAGGTCCCCGGCAAAGTGGTTGTCACTTCTAAAAATGCATAGCAGGCAATTCATGTGCGCATCGCCTCCATGAATTACTGCAAGACCAGTGCCGCTGAAGTACTACTCTGCACACCCAGGCAGTGGCCTGCGCTCACAGGGATTCTGAATAACAGGAGTTTAGCGGGTCGTGATTTGGCGACGACTGACAAACATGGCAACGCGCCCTAGGGACAGGGGAACTTCCCGCGCCACCAGGGGATATAGCAGAAAAGTATGCTGAGAACGGCTGCTATCTATATGGAAACTGGTTCCTTCGCAAAGTCCCGTGCAAGGCCCAAAGAGATGGCAGTAGTTCTAGAGATTGCTGTGCCACTCAGTGACTCTCAGGACTCTCTGAAACGAAAACTGTTAAATGTACATACAGTATGACGTACGCATATGACTAAACGACTGAGATCCTCACCCGCTCCCATTCGGTGGTTTCCAGGAACCAGAATTATCCGGCAGAAAAATAGCGCAATGTTACTGTAGCATGAGGGGCGACACATCATGACGACCTGGGATGCCCGCGAACTACCGCTGCTCCATCAGAGTTCCCCCAGTCTCTACCAGCCATGACCAGGAGTCATATCCGATGGCTCATCACGCCACGACACCAGGAGTAACACCGCTGTGCCTCTCCAGAACACTGGAAGAACGCGACCGTTCCTCAGGTCGCCACTATACTCGACGACGATGGTCATCCGGTGTAGCTTCTAACAACCCTACCACAACAAAGGTCAAAATTTAATATTGATTGTGGTGTTGCTCACGCTGCTAAATACTGCATTTTCGGGCAAAAACAAAGTTATTATGTGGCAGGTGTCATTAGAGCACAGATAATTAAGTCATTTCATGTAATAATGAATAAACTAGACACTCATCTTTTCGAGTTTCCCACGCTGGTCTAGTTGTAAAATCATGGCTCAATCGTCGAAAATCTAGGTGGTGATGATTCCAAGCTCGGATGCAAAGAGGCCTAGGTTTTATTCTGCTATATTCAAAAGTTTTGTAGATGCGCTTCACAAACCATTCTTGAAGATTAAACCTTTCAAAGTTAGCACAATAGTGATGTAAAAAAATAATCAGCACTCCGACTTTAAGTTACACTTCTTTTTTATTGCTTTTGTTGCAATGGCACGTAACACACAAAACATGACTTCACAATACAAAACATACTTGAAAACATCTTCCTCACTGTTAAAGTTCACATTTTATAAACTCGCTACAATATGCGTCTTTCCAACATGACGACCAAGACTAGACTTTTTCAAGGTCCGACTCTCTAATAACTAACCAATAATCCCTTACGCGCCCAAAAATCAGAGTTACAAGTATGTCAAAGATCATAGTGACAAAAAAAAAAAGAATACACGTAAGAATAATATCATTGCAATACAAACATATCGATGCATCAAAGTACCTCCACATTAATGAAATCATATCTAAATGTTGTCACAGAAATATGTTAACTACTTTACAGAAACACAGTAAAATATTGCTCGTATCGAGAAGTGCAGGTGAGGTACCGTAATGGTTACGTAATTCAAGTACCATTACAAGCTCAAAACCGCGATTCATCGCTGGTTACAATGCTACGTTACTGAACAGCAGTCGATTCTTCCCGGTCGTGGCACTGCTCCAAATACGGTCTTTTGTGTTGCGGTGTTAACGGTAGCCTACGCAATGGACGGTGATTCCCTAGTACCTCTGCTGCAAGTCTCTGATCAATGGCGCAACAAAGTGTTGAAAGGTTCCAATACTTCTTGTCGTTTGGCGGTCGCTGATGTGAAGGGTTATTGTACACTTTGTGCACAATAAGGCAATCCTCCCTTGCGGTGGTAAGACGTGTCCCACCAGAACACTGACGACGAGTGTACCATGCAGTCCGACATCAGGCTACGGTGACACCCGATTCCCCGCGAATCTACGAAGGAGTGATGAAAGTTAATGAATCCGGATTCTCTATTCTGTTCTCAATATTGGTTACGCTTTTACACTGAAGCGCCAAAGGAGCTGGTATCGGCGTGCATATTAAAATACAGAGATATGTAAACAGGCAGAATACCACGCTGCGGTCGGCACCGTCTGTATAACACAACAACTGACTGTTGCAGTTGTTAGTTCGGCTACTGCTGCTACAATGGCAGATTATCAAGATTTAAATGAGTTAGAACGTGAAGTTATAGTCGGTGCACGAGAGATGGGAACAGCATCTCAGAGGTACCGATGAAGTGGGGATTTTCCGTTACGACCATTTCACCAGCGTACCGTCAACATTCAGCAATACGGTAAAACATAAAATCTCCGACATCGCTGCAACCGGAAAAAGATCCTGCAAGAATGGGACCAAAGATGACTGAAGAGAATCGTTCAACGTGACAGAAGTGCATCCCTTCCGCACACTGTTGCACATTTCAGTGATTGGCCATAAGTAAGTGTCAGTGTGCGAACCATTCAACGAAACATCATCGATATAGGCTTTCGGAGCCGAAGGCCCACTCGTGTCCCCTCGATGACGGCACGACACATAGCTTTATGCCTCCCTTGGACCCTTCAACTTCGACTTTGGACTATTGATGACTGGAAACATGTTGCCTGATCGGACGAGTCTCGTTTCAGATTGTATCGAGAGGATGGACGTGTACGGGTATGGCGACAACCTCATGAATCCATGGACCCTGGATGTCAGCAGGGGACTGTTGAAGCTCGTCGAGGCTCTGCAGTAGTGTGGGGCGTGTGTAGCTGGAGTGATATGGGGCCTCTGATACGTCTAGATACGACTCTGACAGGTGTCACGTACGTAAGCATCCTATCTGATCACCTGCATCCATTATGTCCATTGCACATTGTCATTTAATTTCCTAACGGAGGTAATGAAAGATATTCGTAAGCTTGTAATTTTATTATCATTTAAAGCGACAGTTTGAACGAGAACATTTTTCGTTCATCAGTATATTCCGGTAAATCAACTGTACCTAATCCGTCGTATGAAAATATTGACCATAGAGTATTTTTTTCGGGAGCGAGGAAAGACAGAAGTAGTTGTGAACAAGGTTATTACTATTAGGCTGATGGTCAAACGTCTTTCAGCGCCGTGCGTGCATAGAATGTTTGTTAGTTGTGTTCTGAGTGGTGTGCTGCAGAAATCCTGTTGTGGATAACAAAACACTTAGAGAATTTCGCTGTTGATAGTCCGAATGCACCGATGAAATTTTGAGAATCGTGATATCTAATAACCGAGGTCTGCATCGGTTTACCTGCAAATATCCAGAATAATAAGGTTGAAGGGTAGCGTCACTGTCTATTTTCATTATAAAGGATTGATTACAATAGTTACCAATAACAACGATTTAAGTCGCTATTAATACTCTTTCGGAATGGAGTATCAAAGTTCTGGCTTAAATGTACAGTATCTTGCTGGAAACTGTAGGCGCATTGTTCATCTTTTTCGGTTTTATGTCGAACTACACGTCCGTCCCGTTTCTATCGTACTAGCAGTTGCCTTGCATCTGAGTTATTCGTGTTTCTGTGAAACTTCAGTTTCTCCCAGCGTATAAAATATTCAGGTAACTCACAGGAATACAGTTTGGCAACGTCTTCGACAACCGCCAACGTTTCGACTGGTGGACATCGTGTTATTTTCAAGACACAAATGCTATGAGAGCGCTATGCAAGGAAATTTAAAAGCATAGTATACCAACACACACACACACACACACACACACACACACACACACACACACATCGTAAACATTAGCGTCACAACGGTTCAGGTAGCATTATTTGTTTGACAAGGCTAAGAGTAGGATTCCAAGCAGAAATTAAGCAAGCCTCCATTTCTATTTATAAGGTCAGTTACTAATTTAATCTCAACTTCTTCCTGTATAACACTATCCCAAGACCTGGAAGTGAACTTCAAATGTCCATAGAATGACCGCAGACAAGGTAATATTCTGCGCTAGATTTTCTCGGCTGTTCTAAGCGTGTATGAAGCTTGTGCTCAGTGCGCCGTTCCCCCACGGTCATGATGGTTTGACCAAAGTAAGGCATGGCACAACTCTTAGGTGTGCGGTAGACACCCGCATTACGCAAACCTAGATCATCCTCTATAGACCCTGACACAACCCTTCCTTAGATGATTGTCGAAAAACACTTTCATATCATACGTCCACAGAATGTGACCAAATGCTACCTTAATAAGGCGAAAAGGCCATAGGAGCTTTGATCTGTCTTTTATTATAACAATTCTGACGTTTAACGAGAAGGAACTTCCTTCTGGAGTCTGTCAGTTTTTCTCTCCAACCTTTTTGTCGGTTCAGCACTGCGCCAGAGATACATTGGATCAGACGGTAAACACTCGTAAGCTGCTTGTCCAAGACAACTGTAGCACTGCGCATGTCGGCTGGTAAATCAGCACTGTCAGGGCCCACCTTCGGTGAACCCAAATCAGCCCTCTCAGTTGCTATTATACTACTCTTGGGCGGGCGTGCCCAAGTCAGATCACGATACGCATCCCTCCTCCTCGATGTTATCATGAGGTACAGTAGTTTGAAAACAGCCTGTTCGAGAGAACTTATAAAGTCAACATCTGGTAAACACGTTCCGGTTAGTGCGAAGTTTAAACCTATCCCTAGCACGAGTATACGTACACGGGGGGACAATTATTGAACTATATGAAATAAAATCGTCATAACCTCTGAACGTTTTGCGTTAGGACGTTCAAACTGCACGGTTCGCCGCGGGGCATGATAGGAATTAGTATGTGAATGTGGTTTGGCTTAACGATGAAGACCACTTTCATTTGGATGAGTTCGTCAATAAGCAAAATTGGTGCATTTGGGGTCCTGAGATTCTACATTTCGCGATCGAGAAGTGTCTTCACCATCAACGGGTGACTCTGTGGTGTGAAATGTCCAATCACGGAATAGTCGGTGCGATATTCCTTGATGGCACGGTGACTACCGAACGGCAAGTGAGTGTTGAAGATGATTTCATACCCATTATCCAAAGTGACCCTGATTTCGACAAGATGTGGTTCATGCAAGACGGAGCTCGACCCCATTGAAGTAGGAGAGAGTTCGATGTCCTGGTAAAGCACTTTGGGGACCGCATTCTGGCTCTGGGCTACCCAGAGGCCACTGGCATCGGTCTCGATTGGCCGACATATTCTCCTGATCTGAACACATGGGACCCTTATTGTGGAGCTATATTAAAGACAAGGTGTACAGCCATAACCCCAAAACTATTGCTGAGCTGAAATTAGCCATTCAGGAGGTCATCGACAGCATCGATGTTCCGACACTTCAGTGGGTCATCCAGAATTTCTGTATTCGTCTTCTCCACATCACCACCAATGACAGCAGGCATATGGAAAATGTCATAAACTAAATCCGAATATCTGTAGTGATGTTTACACGTTGAATAAAGTGTGTGTACGCTGTAGCTTGTAACTAATTTTTTTTTTCATACAATTTAATAATTGTCAACCTTACATCTACGTGACTGCAATGCAACTGTACTTCAATGTCTGGGAGAGGGTTCACCGAACCGTTTCGCACTATTTCTCTACCGTTCTGCTCCCAAATAACGCGCGGGGAAAACGAAAACTGAATTCCTTACATTGCGAGCTGTGATACCTCTTATTTTATGAAAATGATTATTTCTCCCTGTATAGATGAGTGTCAACAAAATATTTTCGCAAGCTGAGGGAAAGTTGGAGATTGAAGTTTCATGAACAGATCCCGTGGCAACTAAAAATTCCTTCGATTTGATGACTGCGACCCCAACTCTTGTATCAATCCCAGAAAATCCCTCTTCTATTTCGCGATAATACAAAACGTGCTGCCCTTCTTTGAACTCTTTCGATGTCCTCCACCAATCCTGTCTAATGCGGATTCCACATCGCGCAGCAGTAATATAGCAAAGGACGGACAACAACTTCAGCAAACTTGTTGCATCTTCTATGTGATCTGCCATTAAAATGCAGTCATTATCTATGTGGCCGTTCCAGTTTAAATTGTACATATTTGGTATTCCTTGGTATTTAGTTGAACTGACGGCCTTTAGATTTCGTATCGTGTAACCGAAATCTATCGGGTTACTTTTAGTACTTACGTGGTAGTTTTCATTAAACAGACTAACTAACACTTTTTTCAGCAAACGGATATTTTGTCTAAATAATTTTGCAATGGTTCTGATCTTCTAATGACTTTACTAGACAGTAAATGACAGCATCATCTACAGCATGGCTTCTCAGATGGCCTCCTAAATCTTTTGTATAGACCAGGAACAACAGACGGCCCGTAACACTTCCTAGGGGAATGCCAGGAATCACTTCTGTTTTATTCGATGACTTCCCGTCAGTTACTACGAACTGTGACCTTTCTTATAGGAAATCATGAACCCATCACATAAATGAGACGATACTCCACTAGATGCAATTTGTTTAGAAGGCACTTGTGAGGTGCGGTACCAAAAGCCTTCTGCAAATCTAGCAATACGGAAGCAGTCTGAAATCCCCTTTGGATAGCACTCATTACTTTATGAGCGTAAACAGATAGTGGTATTGCCCAAGAACGATATTCTCTGAATCCCTGATGATGATGTTTGGTTTGTGGGCCGCTCAATAGCTCGGTCATCAGCGCCCGTACAAAGTCCCAATTTTTACACAGTCCAATTTTTTTTTATTTTACACAGTCCAATCTAGCTACTGTCACTAATGGTGACGAGGATGAAATAATGAGGACAACATAAACACCCAGTCCACTGGCAGAGAAAATTCCCAACCCGGCCGGGAATCGAACTCTGGATCCCGTGATGCAGAGGCAGCAACGCCAGCCACTGGAGCACGAGCTGCAGACTTCTTATTCCGTGCTGACTATGTTTCAACAGATCTTTTTCTTCGAGGTAATTCATAATGCTCGAACTCAACATGTGTTCCAAAATCCAATTGTAAGTCGACGTTGGTGATATTGGTCTATAATTAAGAAGATAACTCCTGTTTCCTTTCTTGAGTATTGTTGGGACCTGCTCAGCTTCCCAGCCTTTGGTTCGGATTTTCATAGAGCGAGTGGTTGTATATGATTGCTAAGTATGGAACTATTATATCAGCATACTCTGAAAGGAATGAATGTGGTGTACTGAAGGGGGGTCTGTTGGTAAATGAATGGGGCAATGGTTTTAAATTGATATGTAATGTAAGTTATTTATTAATTATATTCAAGAACATAACTGTATAAAATATTACTGTCACCTCTACAGTCGCAGGTTCGAATCCTACCTCGGGCATGGATGTGTGTGATGTCCTTAGGTTAGTTAGGTTTAAGTAGTTCTAAGTTCTAGGGGACTGATGACCTCAGAAGTCAAGTCCCATAGCGCTCAGAGCCATTTGAACCATTTATTACTGTCAAAGTATTTAGATGTGCTTGGAGTAAGGGCTTGAGAACCTGATACTCAATTCGATGTGAAATAACAATGAATGTCTCCTCATATGCAATCAGACTTTGAAAGGTAAAAGATTATCTAAGAGCAATCTGACTTCAAAGTAAATCAAACACTCAAAAACGCTATCTCACTATTATCCTAACTGGGCGCCTGTGTTGATTGTGGAAACAGTAGGAAGCAACTAACTGGATGTAACAAGGGGAGGCCGCCAATTGTGAAATTCAGATTCGATTCATACTGCGCATAATAAAAGCTCATGGCCAGAGGTGTAATGTGGCAAAGCACCAAGATGCACTTCTCAGCCGTTGTCGAGAAAATCGACAGTTAAAAGAAACCGTTGCGGTGAAATACTCTCGACGATTAGTAATTTTCTACAGCGTCGTGGCGCAGCGGTAAGCGCTCGGGTTCGTAATCCGAAGGTTGCCGGATCGAATCTCGCGCTATGCAACCCTTTTGTTTTAGTATTTGTTTTTTATATATAATTCCCGGCAATCAGTTGCAACAATTATGCATATAATAAGTTGTTGAAAGTCGTTTGTCGTGGAAAAACTGGCGACTTCGAACATAATTATGTTTTCCGCAAACAATGTTGCATTTCACAAATGTTATTAAATGTCTTCATAATGTTAACCACGTATAGTTAACGGAAGACGTAGAAACGATATTCCGAAACGAATACGTATAGCGTAAGTCAAACGTTCGAATTAGAATAGAGACCCCACGAACACAAATTTGCTGCGGCAAGTATGAAATATAAACTCCGTTACTCGCTCGTTACACTTCAAGGACAGATGTTGAATGGGCCGAAACGAGCCGCCGCATAACAGCGTAGTTGCCTGCTAACTTCGAAAGAAGGTAGATGCGGTCCCTAGCGCAACTTATAACATCGTCGAAAATCAGTGCGGACGGGAGAGCTTTGGTACACCCTGTTAAAAAAAAACGGGAAAATGGAGGCGGTTCAATTGGAGAGCGATCCGCCTTCAGCAACATGCATAAGCAATTCATTAATACTATATATATATATATATATATATATATATATATATATATATATATATATAAATTACAAAAAACTGATAATAAAAAAAATTGCATGGCGCGAGATTCGATCCGACGACCTTCGGATTACGAAACCGAGCACTTACCGCTGCGCCACGACGCTGTAGAAAATTACTAATCGTCGAGAGTATTTCACCGCAACGTTTTCTTTTAACTGTCGATTTTCTCGACAACGGCTGAGAAGTGCATATTGGTGCTTTGCCACATTACACCTCTGGCTATGAGCTTTTATTATGCGCAGTATTAATCGAATCTGAATTTCACAATTGGCGGCCTCCCCTTGTAAGTGCAGCTCAGAGATGAATGTGATGAAAATGCACGAATGGACTGTAGTTGAAATAAAGTAATTAGCAAATGCACGTCTGAATCTTGATTGTGAAGTGGAGTAAGTGAAGCTTATTGAGCACTGCTCGTCCAGCAAAATTCCCTACGCGATTATTGCTGTTGATTCGGTATCCCCACGTTATCTGTTGAGATGCAGAAATGTGAGATGGCTGCAAACTGTGAAGCATCACGCCACCTGGTATGAACTTAGAATTTATCGAGGCTCCACTGGATCACGGAAGTAGACAGCTACGGCAGGTATCGCGGAACAGTCCTTCTCGGACGAGGCCAGCCACGACAGTAATACTCGATGGCGTCAATAGTGTGTTTTTTTAAAGTAATGAGGTTTATGTTTTCGGTTCGGTTTATGTGGGTGAGGTGCCTCTCAAATTAGGTGGGGTGTACTTCAGCGAATCAGAATTGCCATTATTTTAATAAGCTTCTACTTCCTGTGACTCCGCCCGAACAGATCATAAGGGCCGTATGGTACTGATCGGCCGCCGTGTCATCCTCAGCTGACAGGCGGCACTGGATGCGGATATGGAGGGGCATGTGGTCAGCACACCGCTCTCCCGGCCGTTGTCAGTTTACGAGACCGGAACCGCTACTTCTCAGTCAAGTAGCTCTTCAGTTTCCCTCACATGGGCTGAGTGCACCCCGCTCGCCAACAGCGCTCGGCAAACCACATGGACACCCATCCAAGTGCTAGGTCAGCCCGACAGCGCCCAACTTCGGTGATCTGACGAGAACTGGTATTACCATTGCCGCAAGGCCGCTGCATTCTCCTTATAAACCACTAGTTTTTCATGGGTAGTAAGTGACCTGCCGACACCTGCTTCACCGTCTCCAGCCAGTGGTGGGGTTCGTTTCAAGTTCTAACATTTACTTTCCTCCCTACCATCAGTCATTTCGGATACAGCTATTTTCCGTCTCCCGATGACTATATCCATCGCTCTCTACTCGAGAGTTTGTTGTTGTTAACGAATGGGAAGTTTGCATTTCAAGTGGAAAAAATCCCCCGATTATGTTTTCTTTTTTATGTGGCTAAAAGTGAAAAAATCTTATGTTCTTGGGGTAGCATGCTCTGTCAAGAAGCGTCATGTGTGTACGTCTGACAATATTCTAGCCTGGGCATCTACTTACTGTAAACTAGAGAAGCGAACTTTGTTTCAGACCAGGGCGGTTCCGCTACATTTGCCAGGTGCGCACTGAGTCCGAATGCGCTGGGATGACGTGGTCGGCTCGTCTTACCGACTCGAGCCCAGTGGATGCAAGCGTCCACCACCGGACAACCGAGCCGGAGTTCCCGACGTGAATCCACAGGCTACTGCTAACAGGAACTAGAAGTAAACATAAATTAGTCGTAATACTCTGTGGTGTACCTCCAGCTGACTTCCTAACAAGCGAAATCGCATATTGTTCACCTCAAATTCGTATAACTTCATACCACTGCCGCAGAATAACACTCTCTGGTTGTCATAGGAGTTACTATTGGGAATAATCGCCACTCCAGAATACAGTCTGGCGCGGGATACTTGCCATTATTAAGTTTTTAGAGTTGCTTCGCTACACCAAGGATATCTTCTTCTTAGAAGGGGAGCTCATGACGCTGGGATCACGGATTTACTTCAAACTTTGTACAGCTTTAGTAGGCCGTTAAAACAACATAATGCTCAAGCAGCAAGGTGCACTACTCTGTATAGTATCCCTTTTGAAATATTCAAGCCGATATACACTCCTGGAAATGGAAAAAAGAACACATTGACACCGGTGTGTCAGACCCACCATACTTGCTCCGGACACTGCGAGAGGGCTGTACAAGCAATGATCACACGCACGGCACAGCGGACACACCAGGAACCGCGGTGTTGGCCGTCGAATGGCGCTAGCTGCGCAGCATTTGTGCACCGCCGCCGTCAGTGTCAGCCAGTTTGCCGTGGCATACGGAGCTCCATCGCAGTCTTTAACACTGGTAGCATGCCGCGACAGCGTGGACGTGAACCGTATGTGCAGTTGACGGACTTTGAGCGAGGGCGTATAGTGGGCATGCGGGAGGCCGGGTGGACGTACCGCCGAATTGCTCAACACGTGGGGCGTGAGGTCTCCACAGTACATCGATGTTGTCGCCAGTGGTCGGCGGAAGGTGCACGTGCCCGTCGACCTGGGACCGGACCGCAGCGACGCACGGATGCACGCCAAGACCGTAGGATCCTACGCAGTGCCGTAGGGGACCGCACCGCCACTTCCCAGCAAATTAGGGACACTGTTGCTCCTGGGGTATCGGCGAGGACCATTTGCAACCGTCTCCATGAAGCTGGGCTACGGTCCCGCACACCGTTAGGCCGTCTTCCGCTCACGCCCCAACATCGTGCAGCCCGCCTCCAGTGGTGTCGCGACAGGCGTGAATGGAGGGACGAATGGAGACGTGTCGTCTTCAGCGATGAGAGTCGCTTCTGCCTTGGTGCCAATGATGGTCGTATGCGTGTTTGGCGCCGTGCAGGTGAGCGCCACAATCAGGACTGCATACGACCGAGGCACACAGGGCCAACACCCGGCATCATGGTGTGGGGAGCGATCTCCTACACTGGTCGTACACCACTGGTGATCGTCGAGGGGACACTGAATAGTGCACGGTACATCCAAACCGTCATCGAACCCATCGTTCTACCATTCCTAGACCGGCAAGGGAACTTGCTGTTCCAACAGGACAATGCACGTCCGCATGTATCCCGTGCCACCCAACGTGCTCTAGAAGGTGTAAGTCAACTACCCTGGCCAGCAAGATCTCCGGATCTGTCCCCCATTGAGCATGTTTGGGACTGGATGAAGCGTCGTCTCACGCGGTCTGCACGTCCGGCACGAACGCTGGTCCAACTGAGGCGCCAGGTGGAAATGGCATGGCAAGCCGTTCCACAGGACTACATCTAGCATCTCTACGATCGTCTCCATGGGAGAATAGCAGCCTGCATTGCTGCGAAAGGTGGATATACACTGTACTAGTGCCGACATTGTGTATGCTCTGTTGCCTGTGTCTATGTGCCTGTGGTTCTGTCAGTGTGATCATGTGATGTATCTGACCCCAGGAATGTGTCAATAAAGTTTCCCCTTCCTGGGGCAATGAATTCACGGTGTTCTTATTTCAATTTCCAGGAGTGTATTTGAAGAAATAATAAAAGGACTCTAAATAATATTATATGGACATAAACGACAAATTAACTATAAAAATGTATTAAATTAGCTTCAAAGAAAGACTATATCGATTGCAATGTAATAAAAAGACATTATTTATATTAGATGAGATCGTAGTGCGTAACGTTCTCGAAACTAACATTGTTATTTTTATTATATATAAGAGAAAAAAGATATTTAAAATCACTTAGAGTCCGATTATTTCTACTGCTGTATGTAAGGTACGTTTGCTATTGTGAAGCGGTAGCTTTTGTTCTATTTGTTCTCGTACGTAGCGAATAATTCAAGTGTGTATTCTGTGCTTAGTGGAAATATATTTCCAAAAAGTGAGTGCATTCTGTTACTTAAAGAACGCATGCAAACAATTCTTCCTGAATTAATAATTGCAAGAAGTTATTTAGCATTTTTTCAGTCTCTGAGAAGCGAGCAGCGGTGATCTTTGACTGGCAACAATTGGCCGCCATTACGCGGCGCCGGCCGGAGTAGCCGAGCGGTTTTAGGCGTTTCAGTCTGGAGCCGCGCGACCGCTACGGTCGCAGGTTCGAATTCTGCCTCGGGCATGGATGTGTGTGATGTCCTTAGGTTATTTAGGTTTAAGTAGTTCTAAGTTCTAGGGGACTGATGACCTCAGCTGTTAAGTCCCATACTGCTCAGAGCCATTTGAACCTTTACGCGGCCTGTTTAAATTTATTTTTTTGTGTGACATATCATCACAGCCGGAGCACAAAGAATCATCTAGAGTTATTCAATTAACTAAAGTGGAAAGCTTCACTAATTTTATTTCGTCAAAAATGCATAGTTTCAAAGATACGATTGGCCACCTACAAATCAATATTCCCTTTCTTGTGTTTCACTTAATAATAGCCGCGTGGGATTAGCCGAGCAGTCTGGGGCGCTGCAGCCATGGACTGTGCGGCTGGTCCCGTCGGAGGTTCGAGTCCTCCCTCGGGCACTGGTGTGTGTGTTTGTCCTTAGGATAATTTAGGTTAAGTAGTGTGTAAGCTTAGGGACTGATGACCTTAGCAGTTAAGTCCCATAAGACTTCACACACATTTGAACTTAATAATAATTAATAACCACAGAAAGGAAGGGACAATGTATCTGGCACTTCCCAGAAAATCGAAAGAGAAATTTTACGAGTCTGTTATGTAGCTGATGTATCCGGGCGAAGGTACTAATGACGAGAAGTCATTGTGGTGAAGTGGTTCGGGCAGGGTAGCTCAGCGTGTTCGGTCGCAGAGCTGGCTGGTCTCTGTAATAAAAAGACTGTGAAAGGATCAACAACGAATTTCAACGGATGTCATGTGACATTCGCTACGACTAAATACAACGAACAATAACGAACAAAAGGAAAAAAAAGTGGTTATCTTCGGGATTTGCAGTTGCAGTTCGAATCCAGCCAACACCGATTTTTTAATCTATATTTTTTCATCACTGATCACATTATTTAATTTATATGACATTTAAGAGACAATATAATGAAAAAAAGACACGCGCATTTTCGTAAAGTTGTAGTGAATTTCATATGTTATTTCACTATTTACTATTTTTAATTAAAGTTTGAAGGATGAGGGACAGGCTTGGAAAGCCGTAGTCAAACCTAGATAAATAATGATGAAAATGACGTCATTCACAATCACTAATATAGTAAGTCACAATGTGCCAGACCATAAAAGTAATGTGGTTTCGACATCACACGTTTCTGAATGGTATTTCTCATACAGACATGGAAATCATAGATTGAAACGGCACCTACTACATCGAATGAATGCAGTTTTCCCGCATTTACAGGAAACGTTCAGTGTTTCTAAGGAAAAACGCAACTCGTTGATATTTTGAAAATTAAATAACATGACAATTGATGAATAAAATTATTCAAGATGTTTGAACGGGAGTAGAACCATCGCCTCACAGACGTTCGTCTTACGCAGCGCGAACGCTGATCACTCTACCACCGTGAAGTCTAACGTCCGTCACTTTCGCTCAGATACATAATGTTGTGAATTGGCAGGAGCCAATTCACGGGGTTTGGAGGAAGCCGAAAGGCACGCGTTTAAGCTCACGCAGGCTGGCGTGAGGTCTGGAACAGGTAAAGTAATTATACTATCAAGAAAAGTACGTAGCTGCTGGAATACTTAACTTTAATCCATAATTGGTGAACATCGGTCTGACTGTACATGCATCCCAAGATAAATAACAAATGATAATGGCGCCTTGCTAGGTCGTAGCAAATGACGTAGCTGAAGGCCATGCTAACTATCGTCTCGGCAAATGAGAGCGTAATTTGTCAGTGAACCATTGCTAGCAAAGTCGGCTGTACAACTGGGGCGAGTGCTAGGACGTGTCTCTCGACCTGCCATGTGGCGGCGCTCGGTCTGCAATCACTGACAGTGGCGACACGCGGGTCCGACGTATACTAACGGACCGCGGCCGATTTAAAGGCTACCACCTAGCAAGTGTGGTGTCTGGCGGTGACACCACACATAATCCATGTAACAGACGAGTAAAACTTCTATTGCGACTTCCTCGGAATTTCTAGAGTAGTGCACCTTACTACTTGCACATTTTTTTTTTTTTATGGCCTACTGAACGTGTACAAAGTTGAAGTAAATCTGTGATTCCAACGTCGTTGCCTCCCCTTGTTAGTTACTCGTGTTGGCAGCAGTCCTTGATTCGAATTCTGGAATATTTATTTCGTCTTCTTCGGCGAAGGAATTTCGGAAAACTGTATTCAGTAGCCGCATTGTCCAAAGCTTTGTCCGTGAAACAATGTGACGTTACCGTCAGAGCCAACTCTTTTCTGTCCCACCATTTTATTAAAAGTTTTTACGTGGAGCCATATGAATTTCAGCACAAACGTACTATTTAAGGGCAGCATATGGTAAGAGTGTCAGATGCCAATGCCTTGCTAGGCAGCAGGCAGAGCGAGACAGCTGCTGCTGTTGTGACCGGTGTGACAGCTGTCAAAGTACGAGGGCGTGCTGTGCGGTAATGCCTCTGAATTTTTTATGTGAAGACTCTTAAAGCTTTTGAAATGAAACAAAATTTTATTAATGTTCTACGCCTTTATTTTTCATGACTACGTATTTATTTTTCGACATCATCACCCTGGCGACGAATACATTTATCCCAATGGAACACCATTTCGTTGATGCCGTCATTGTGGGATGTTTGACTTTGTTGACAGAGAAAATATCCTCACCTCCGCTTACACCGCTCCATCACTATCATTTTAGGGTCTTCGAAAGTGTTGTGTAAGTTGGACCAGATGTAAGGTCCATGATCGATGACAGTAAATCCAAGGCGTCGGATTGTTGCAGGAACCGCAGCGCTCGTTTGTGATCTGGCACTGTTATGCTGAGGGGAAGGGTTTTCCGTGTACCGAAAACCCTTCGAATTCGTGCTTTCAGTTATCTGAGGGTTTCTCACGCACCAACATAGTTACGTTACAAATCGCCATGTTACGCTCTACAATTCAGAGCCCTCTATCGGCAGATGTTGCAACGTGAGTCAGCCAAGAGGGAAAGCGGGCCAAATAATATATATTACATATATAGTTTGTAAATTTCAAGTTGACAAATCAGAATAACTCGAAAAATAAGCTTCACACGCAAAAATGTGTAGAATCTAAAGTAGGTTATTTTCGAGGGGGACATTTTCTGGTGCTAGAATTAGCCCACCTCCCCAGCCCCATGGGGGTGGGGCAGGAGCCCACTTTAAAATTTCAAATGGGAAACCCCATTATTTATTGCAGAATCTGATTCTGCATAAAAATTACGTACATTTTGTCTGAAATATCTGTTCTGATTCTTGGTAGTAAGCACTGTAATTCAAGAAAATCCATGTTCTCATTTTTGTGTGGAAAATGGTTAGGGAGTCTATTAGTTTTTTAGTTAATGAGTTCATTCGTTAGTAGCTAGGATGTTTTGGTTGTTAGCGAGTCCGATGATTTTTTTGATAGTTAAAAGTTGTGTGGCCTCATGACCACGAAACAAACAAAATTTATCCGAATCTGCGGAACAAATTAAGGGTTCAAATGGCTCCAAATGGGACTTAACATCTATGGTAATCAGTCCCCTAGAACTTAGAACTACTTCAACTAACCTAAGGACATCACACAACACCCAGTCATCACGAGGCAGAGAAAATCCCTGACCCCGCCGGGAATCGAACCCGGGAAACTGGGCGAGGGAAGCGAGAACGCTACCGCACGACCAAGAGCTGCGGACGAACAAATTAATATTTGGGTCAACATTTGTAAAACTAACCCCTCTCTCAAACCCCACTGCCTAAGTGGAGAGAGGGAGAGTTTTAGTTTTAGCGAATCAAAATTTACGAAGCAAATAAGTATTTTTTATCTATCCGTAACCATTTTCCACACAAAAATGAGAACATGGATTTCCCTGAATTACAGCGCCAACTACCAAGAATCGAAACAAATGTTTCAGACAAAATGTACGTAGTTTTTGGTTGTAGAATCTAATTCTGCAATAAAGATGTTGGTTCTCATTTGAAATTTTAAAGTTGCCTATCGCCTATTGCCCCAGGGGGCTGGGGTGGCGCGCTAATTTCAGCACCAGCAGATGCCCTCCTTTGAAAATAATCAACTTTGGATTCTACACATTTTTTTCGTGTTAAGCTTATTTTTGAGTTATCCTGGTTTGTCAACTTAAAATTTACACCCTGTATATCTCAAGCCATAATGAGAACAGAATAAAAAATGGGAGTCAGTACTTTTCAGCACCGCCTCGTACATTGAGGGAAGCACACGCTTCTCATAACTGTGCCGTCGCCGCCACCTTCAAATAAATCACGACAAGCATTTATTAAAATCTGTTGTCTGTTAAGAATCCGAGCCCCAGGGATATGCTGAATATTAGTAAAAAGATGCCACAGTGCTTTAGAAATCAATAATAAATAAAATTTTGCAGTAATAAGAGAAGATAGCGATGCAAACCGACTACCCGAGGACATATGCGACGGCATAAGAAGCGCAATACAAAATTATAACGGTACTGAACTGAGAGTCAGAAATCGAAGGGGTAGAGTGCCATATATTTTGGTGCAGTGTCATTAAAATGTTCAACTATAGATGGTTCGGTCTGCAATGTGTGTCCAGGCAAAGCCAGGCAAAGAATCTCTTATGTCATTTTAACAGCGAAATGGCGATGATTTTGTATATTTTGTGCTTTACCATTGATACTGAACTACCATTAGCACAGCATACGACGCAGATGTTGCCTGAAAACAGCGCTATTTATTCCGTACAGTAGCATACCTCGATGGGAATATGAAGCAGGCGCCTCACGGTAAGTGTCAATAACAATATAACGTGACGTTGTCAACAGAGTGCGTCGAAAGGTACTTGCAATACGGAACCGGGGAAAATTGCTCCTATGCCGTTTATTTAAAAGGCTCTGAAAAGTGGCATAGCAGCTGCATCATTCTGCTTTCCTCAGCACCTTTAGAAATTTCCCAAACATTTTACAAGGGAACATATTCGCGCTGTTTTGAAACACTCAGATCACCTCAAACTCCAACGAGGTCCCTCAACTGTAACTACTCAGATTCACTAGTTCATCGCTTTGACTCGCTTGTAACCATCCACTCCCAGCTGCCCTTTCTCACTCACTCATTCAGTCCAATTCATTGTCATTATCTCTTGTGTCTCCCTGTCATTGTCTCCTCTGTCACAAACAAAGTCTCCTTCGTTCTGTTCTACTACTACAGCCTCCTGTCACTGCCTCTGTCTCCCTCTTGCTCTCCCTTACTGCTAACATCTCCTTCCTTCTTTCCTACAGCTGCTGTCTCTGCCCACTCTCACTACTTCTCTCTTCCTTGCAGCCGTTGTCATACACTCTGTCTCTTATTATCACTGGCTCTCACCCACTTCCACTTTTTCTTCCTCTTTATTCCCCTCCCGCTGGCACTGTCTCGATCACTCTTCTCCTAGTACTGTTCTGTCACTGTGAATTATGTTCCAGTACCACTGTGTCCTCTCTCTCTCTCTCTCTCTCTCTCTCTCTCTCTCTCTCACACACACACACACACACACACACACACACGCTGCCATTGTCTCTTTCAGCCTTTTGAGAAGACAAGCACTGTCTACTATCTTCCAGTATTTATTACTTCTTCGTCTCTTTTTCAATTCTTCTTGTCTCTCAGCATAAAAAGTCCAAACATAATCGCATACCAAACTTTTTGGGAACATTTTTAAAGGTGCTAAAGAAGGTAGAATGAGGCAGCTGGTACCCTGATTTTCATCAAAACAGGAAACTATTCGCATTTTTCATGCCCCGATAGGAGCATTTTTACGTTGGTTTCCTTCTTTTCCGTGATTCAGCATCGCTGGCAATTCATATGAAAAGAAATGCATTGGTCAGAAAAATTTTGATAGTTTACAAATGTGAAACTGAAATAACGCAAAACTAATTTTACACCTCAGACAGGATTTTAAGTGCAAAAAAGTTTTCCACCGACTTCAGTATTACAACTTGGGATTCCCAGATGATAACGGAGACACCTTACAGCATGTTTCTCGTTGTTAAGTCACTTTATGAAGTATCACACTCGATGTTAATGTATATTTTACGTGTACAAGTAGGGTAACTTTGAACCTCTGTATCTCGGAAGCCGGTAAAGATATGAACATTTTCAAGGTTGTTCGAGATCGGAAGCTTAGGCATACATCGTAAAAACTTAAAAAAAAAGTAGAATGTAGCCAATTTATTTATAAAATCGTCTACGAATCTCCGGCTGCGTTTTGGTGCGCTGCTGTGAAAATATAGAAATAAAACGCTTTTCTTTGTTTTTACCGAGGAACCGCCCATGAACTAATGGTGCCTCCGTAAGTCACATCGAGCCCACCGCAGAGCACATCAAATGCAAAAAGAACCAACCTATTTGCTCCACTTGCCTAAGCAGGAAGAGGTGTGTAACATTCAAACTTTGACCCCTGTGCTGTGCTGTACTGTACTGTAGAGTAGTGACACTAAGACGATGCTTGTATTGGGTATACAAATGGTCCCTAGCCCAAGGATATTACAAAACACTTAACCTTACGTTTTCATCACCGTTAGACCCCGAGATAGGAGTACGAGATAATCCCGCCTTTATACGCGGATTTTTGGGACATATTAGGTACATACGCTGTCGCATGCCTACCGATAATTAGGCTGTTCTGTTGTTCCAAACGTCGGCCAGTGGAAGACAAGTAGATTACCGTCTCTGACCGTGAGCGACATCAGGAATAGCAAAAGGCAACGCGTAACCTTGTGCTATTAAGAAGGAATTCCTAATTGATTCCGTATTTCTAAATTTCCAGAGGGCTTTTGACACTGTACCTCTCAAGCGGTTTGTAATGAAATCGCGTGCTTATGGAATACCGTCTCAGTTATGTAACTGAATTCCTGGTTTCCTGAGAGAGAGGTAACAGTTCGTAGTAACTGACGGAAAGTCATCGAGTAAAACGGAAGTAATTTCTTGCATTCCCCAAGGAAGTAATCTATATCTACATCAACAAGAATACTCTATGAATAACATTTAAGTGCCTGGCAGTGGGTTCATCGAACCACCTTCACAATTCTCTATAATTCCCATCTCGTACAGCGCGCGAAAAGAACGAGTACCTATATCTTTCCGTACGAGCTCTGATTTGTCTTATTTTATCGTGGTGATCGTTACTCCCTATGTAGGTCGGTGCCAACAAAATATTTTCACATTCGGAGGAGAAAGTTGGTGATTGGAATTTCGTGAGAAGATTCCGTCGCAACGAAAAATGCCTTTGTTTTAATGATGTCCAGCCCAAATCCTGTATCATATCAGTGGCACTCTCTCCCGTATTTCACGATAATAAAAAACGTGTTCCTGAACTTTTTCGGTGCACTCCGTCAATCCTATCTGGTAAGGATCCCATACGGTGCAACAGTATTCTAAAACAGGACGGACAAGCGTAGTGTAGGCAGTCTCTTTAGTAGCTCTGTTACATTTTATAAGTGTCCTGCCAATAAAACTCAGTCTTTGATTAGCCTTCCCCACAACATTTTTTGTGTGTTCCTTCCAATTTAATTTGTTCATAATTGTAATTCCAAGGTATTTAGCTGAATTTTCTGCCTTTAGATTTGACTGATTTATCATGTCACTGACGTTTAACGGATTCCTTTTACCACTCATTTGGATGACCTCACACATTTCGTTAATTAGGGTCAACTGCCAATTTTATCTTTTATAAATCGTTTTGCTATTTGTTTTGATCTTCTGATGAATTTATTAGCCGATAAACGACAGCTTCATTTGAAAACAACCTAAGATGGCTGTTCAGATTGTCTCCCAAATCGTTTATATAGATAACGAACAGCAAAGGGCCTATAACACTATCCTTGGGAACGCCAGAAATCACTTCTGTTTTACTCGATGACCTTCAGTCAGTTACTAGGAACTGTGACCGTCTGACAGAAAATCACAAATCCAGTCACATAACTGAGACGGTATTGTATGAGCACGTAATTTCACTACAGACCGCTTGTGTGGTACAACGTCAAAAGCGTTGCGGAAATCCAGAAATACGGAATCACTCTGAAATCCCTTGTCAGTAGCACCCAACACTTCATGCGAATAAAGAGCTAATTGAGTTTCATAAGATCGATGTATTCTAAATCAATGTTCACTCTGTGTCAACAGACCGTTTTCTTCAAGATAATTCACAATGTTCGAACACAATATATGTTCCAATATCCTGCTGCATATCGACTTTGATGATATGAGCCTGTAATTTAGTGGATTATTACTACTACTTTTCTTGAATATTGTTGGGACCTGTGCAACTTCGCAGTCTTTGGGTACGGATCTTTCGTCGAGCTAACCAGCTGTATGCGATTGTTAAGTATGGAGCTAATGCATCAGCATACTCAGAAAGGAACCTAATTGGTACACAGTCTGGACCAGAAGACTTGGTTTTGTTAAGTGATTCAAGTTGCTTCACTGCTCCGAGGATGTTTACTTCTACGTTACTCATGTTGGTAGCTGTTCTCGATTCGAATCCTGAAATATTTACTTCGTATTCTTTTGTGAAGGCATTTCGTAAGGCTGTGTTTAGTACCTCTGCTTTGGCAGCACTGTCTTCGATAGTATCTATCGTGCAGAGAAGGCATTGATTGTTTCTTGCCGCTAACATACTTCACATGCGATCAGAATCTCTTTTGATTTTCTGCTAGGTTTTGAGACAAAATTTCGTTGTTGAAACTATTATAAGCATTTCGCACTGATTTCAGGGCTAAATTTCGAGCTTCTTTCAAAGATCGCCGGTCTTGGGGATTTTGCTTCTGTTTATATTTCGCATGTTTGTTTCGTTGTTTCTGCAACAGTGTTCTGACCTGTTTCGTGTACCAAGGAGGATCAGCTCCGTCGTTTGTTACTTTATTTGTTATAAATCCCTCAGTTGCTGCCGATACTATTTCTTTGAATTCAAGCCACATCTGGTCTACACATACATTATTAATTTGGAAGGAGTGGAGATTGTCTCTCAGGAAGGCGTCAAATGAATTTTTATCTGCTTTTTGGGATAGGTATACTTTTCGTTTGTTTTTGGAGGTTTTAGAGGCTACAATGTTCAATCTCGCTATGACAGCCCTGTGTTCACTAATGCCCGTTTACGTTTTGAAGTTCGTTTTTCAGGATTATTTGTTGCTAGGAGGTCAAGCGTGTTTTCTCAATCGTTTACTATTCGCGTGGGCTCATCAACTAACTGCTCGATATAATTTTCAGATAATGCGTTTAGCACAATTGCGGATGATGTTTTATGCGTACCTCCGGAATTAAACATGTATTTTCGCCAACAATAGAGGGGTAAATTAACGTCACCACCAACTATTATCGTATGAGCTGGGTACTTATTTGAAATCAAACTCAAGTTCTATTTGAACCTTGCTGGTCCTTATCTATATAAACGGTTTAGGAAACAATCTGCGAAGCCGTCTTAGGCTGTCTGCAGATGACGTTCTCGTTTATCGCCTAGTAAAGTCATCAAAAGATCAAAATAAATTGCAAAACGATTTAGAAAGGATATCTGTATCGTGTGAAAATTAGCAATTGACCCTTAATAATGAAAAGTGTGAGATCATCCACATGAGCGCCACAAGGAACCAGTTAAACTTCGATTATACGATAAATCAGTTTAATCTAAAGGCAGTTACTTCAACTAAATACGTAGAAATTACAATTACGAACAACTTAAACTGGAAAGAACACATAGAAAAAATTGTGAGGAAGGCGAACCAAGGGCTGCGTTTTATTGGCAGAACACTTAGAAGATGCAACAGTCTATTCCTGGGATCCATACCAGATAGGATTAACGGAGTACATCGAGGAAGTTCAAAGAAGAGCAGCACATTTTGTATTATCGAGAAATAGGGGGGAGAGTGTGACTGACAGAGGATTTTGGGTGGACAAAGTTAAGATTTAGGCCTTTCTCGTTGCGGCGGGATCTTCTCCAGAAGTTTCAATCGCCGATTTTCTCCTCCAATTGCGAAAATATTTTGTTGAGGCGGACCCACACAGGTTGGAACGATCATAATAAAATAATGGATGTCTGAGATCGCACAGAAAGATAGAGGTGTTCGTTCTTTCCGCGCGCTCTTCGAGAGTAGAATAACGCAGAAATATGGAGAAGGTGCTGCGATGAAACCTCTGTCAAATACTCAAGTCTAATTTGCAGAGCATTCAGGTAGATGTAGATATAGATGTAGACACAATCCATTGAAGGGGCTGAATGGGTGCCGGCAATGTTGTATCACGTCCTTTGTGAACTACTACTTCAGTCGCTCTGAACTGCTCAAAGGAAGGAAGGAAAATTGGCGTTTTAACGTCGCATCGATGACGAGGTCGTTTCTTGTAATGTTCTGGCACTAAAGCGGTCTTTGACGACGCCAGTGATGTATAGTATGGTTTTCCGTCGTATTAGCCTCAACTATTAGTGGATGACATTTCCAGTCCGATGATATCATTGAATATGCACAATCATATGGTGAAGCTCAGTTTAGCAACATTCAATGAACTCGTCTCTTTGCAGTCTGGTACATGACACTGACTGATCGGCAATTCTGTTTATCATCGATTCATAAAAAAAGTTCTGAAGTCACGTCCCTGACGTGAGGTTTTTGTATGAATACATTAAAATATTCCTTACCTTCACAGCGAAAAGAAGTTATGCAGGGATACTGGAGGTGTAGATTATTAGCTGAACGTTGTGTGGTAGGCCACTGACCTGTAACGAGAAAAAGTGGTGTCACTCCTGGGAAGGGAACAGGTTGTAAGGTGTCAAGCAAATCCAACACCTTCCATGAAAACCCTGACATGATAAGCAAATCCAGTAGTATGTCACATAGCTCCGAATAAATCGTGACATTAAATTAACCAGAGTAATACGAGTAATGAGTGAGCAAATGGAATACCACAGACTAACACAAGAATGCCTAAATGCATGTCATACCTTCCCACCGTGAGACAGACGCAGTTCCGAGGGAAGAAACGAGAACAGAAGCCGAGAGCAGAAGCGTGTTAAGCTATAAGGCCCTACGATAAGGGACGGACACCCACGTCGCCAGCTAACCACCAGGACCACCGCCCAACCCATGTTAAAAGCTAGAGCCCTCCAGAAGAACAGTATAGATCTTACGATAACACTAAAAGGGCCACACCAGCCGCAAGTTTTAGCGTGAGACTTTTTCGCGTCTCTGTTACGTTGTAAACTTTAAAAACATTGTCCCACCACGAAAAGTATAACGTTTCTCATTGGATAGACAGAATTTTTGTAGGCGGAGCTTAAGGTTAACATTGAGACCCTGATTGGTCAGATGGAAACTCAGCCAAATAGTTTTTTTAAACCAACTTCGGTAAAATGTAGTAACGAGAAGTTAGGAGAGAGTTGATTCCGAGACGGCGAGATGCATGGAGCTGCGCTGGCCGCCGCCCCCTGATGAACACCGACAAGGTAATGAACGCACGCGATGCTGCATTTTTGAGCACATAAGGCTTCACTCAGAACTGCAGAAGTCTCATCTGTTACATCCCCTTTTTATGTAATACTAGTGTCGATCGTCAATGAAATCTCATGGTGTTCACATTTGCCACTTGAAGTAAAAATCTGAAACGTGATGATTTTTCTGTTATATAATTATTAAGAAGCCACATCAGCCACTGTAATTTACGACAAGATAGATAATTGAGGGTCACTTTAGACCATTTTGATAGTTTTCTCTTTTATAAAACTTAATTTAAACCTAGATTATAGATGTGATATGGCATAGATCATCCTTCGATCCATTGTAGAACTTGGAAACCCATTCAGGGAATATTCGTTCACATTTTTGTTGAACGCAGTTGGTTTTTATCATCCTGTATTAAAACATTTCCTTTTATCAATAGCGCAATTTATAAACAATGTTTTGTGAGTAGAATAAAATTTCCAGTGGTAAACTTAACTGCTTTTTCGACGTTATTTTATCAGCTAACTAAAAATAGGAAAGCATTGAACCCCTTCCACTAAATTTAGTTAGTATTAAGATTCTTTTACAGGGAGTGCAGTGGAGCTTACGCTGAAATCATTAAGTATTTGTTACATCATCGCTAGTCTCACTGAACTCTACATGTCATGTGTGGTCTGGCGTCTCCTTACCAGCAACAGGTCCCAGGTTCAAACGAGTCAATTCCCTAAAAAACATGCTCAGAGCGTCGTTGCGCGAAAGTGGTAGGGAGACACGACATAGAACAAACAGAAACCAAGCAGAATGTTAGAAGGTGGAGAAGAGTGTCCCGTGCAAAATGGAAATAATTTTTCTTGGCAGAAATTGGAGACACTATGAATCTTTTAGAAGAAATAGAAATACACACACACACACACACACACACACACACAAATACACACACACCAGAAGAGCTCCGTTGACCGTATCCTTAATGAGCAGATTAAGTTGGTGGGCTAGTACTCATTTCTTGAAAATTTCCTGAAACTAATTTCCATTGCACAATATAAATGAAATTTCTACATCTATCTCCAAATGAACTACAAATCTAACAAAAATGTCTGTATTTTCTATGGTCAGTGCGTTTCATACCACTAAATAGTAAAAATAGTTGACAATGTTCCAATAGCACATGAAGTTTTGATACACCATCTTACCCACACTTAATTCTCTACCGTTTACTAAAATAAGTTTTAAATGCTATAAAACAGTAAATTTCATTTACTTTCCTGCATTTAAAGCCTTGTATTTAATGTAAAATACATTTTCAGTTAAATATAACAGTAATATATGCATTATTTTCCCGAAATGCTGTATCTTAAAACTGTATCGTCATATCGCAGCATCTCTGACACTCACAACGTACTTCGTAACCACTGTCTCATATGCTGTGAGTCAAGACAGGTCATGCGTATTCGTAATTTTGTTTTGTGGTCCAACGAAAGAGTTTAATAATGAAAACCAATGTGTGTCGGCGTGAAAATACAAAAAGCAATATGATTACGACTCGTTGCGTAAAAACAGAAAAAAAAAATTCATGACTGACGTTTCACGTAACTTGCATGGTAATACAGGTCGCTGCTTTCATTACTGCACTTTTGTAACGGTAAATTATTCTTTTTCCTAGGGCAAATCACTAGTAAACCAACATAACATGTGTCTTGACGAAAGCATGCAAACCACTTTATGATGAATTGTATCAATTCGAAACTGGCAATTGAAGTTTTTCAGTAAAGCGCGCCGGAAACACTTTGTGGCTGCTTGCTGCTGTACATTATCAACAATTTATATCATATAACAGCCACAACCTGCAATCGCGTCTTTATTTGACAAAATTACATATTTAGTTGATATTAGATAAGAATTTTTTATTAAGAAGTGTCCACAGTTTAAAAAGTAACGCTATTGCTTCCGTTGAAATAGCCCTGTTTTCTCATTTGTAGTACATTAAATCACGGGTGACATTTAACGTAAGAGGAAAACGTGGTAGGACGGGAGGAAGACTAGCTCTTAACGTCCCGTCGACAGCACGTTCATTGGAGGTGGATCCATGATACGAACAGACCTACATTTTTCAGTTTCTGGTGGAATACAGCTGGGAGGGAGGAATATGAGAGGACTTATAATGAAAGACAATTTTAGAATGTGCGTAGCTACAGCTGTTGAAATACATCCAAAAGTGAATTGTATAAGGCCGCAAGCAGCTGTTAATTGATGAGTTATTCACACGCCCTGTTTCACTGCGTTAAAGCAGCATCTTCAGGTGATACTACATAGAAAAGAAAGCATCCGTGTAACCTACGTAATTAAAAATGGCATCCAATAAAAGTGAACCTAAATAAAAGTACTTACAACAGTGTCACATAGATTAGCACACGAAGACGTTCCCAACGTTCGTGGTCACAGAATCCAACCCCATGAAGAGGGGAAGTAAACAACAACTAATAAGCCGGAGGGGACTGGGGCGAATAGTGAAAGAGATGAGAAACCATGGCATAAAGAATCGTAGTTAAATGTATTAACATTTAATTACATTAAAATCTAATCAAAAACGCATAAAATGAGATATCTTCAGTAGAGCGTCCTGTCTGAAAAACATACCCCATCAACCAGTCCCATTACTACAAAGACAAAAATCGCCAGAAGGAAAAAGTTATGCAGGATTAAAAATGGGAAAGCAAGGAGTCAGTTAAGCTATTGGACCTACATGTGTATCCATGTGCAAATTGAATGCAGATGAAGAACTAGAAATATAAAGAAAATCTTGTAAGGTTATCAACCTTATTTAATACACTCACCAATATCGAACGAGTCTGAATCGAGAATGAACATATCGGATAGTAGGAGAACCCATTTATAGTTACAAACCTAGGAAACCAGAAGATATGTTTATCCATCTATGTCTTTGTTGATATCCGATATACAGGGCGTTACAAAAAGGTACGACCAAACTTTCAGGAAACATTCTTCACACACAAAGAAAGAAAATATGTTATGTGGACATGTGTCCGGAAACGCTTACTTTCCATGTTTGAGCTCATTTTATTACTTCTCTTCAAATCATGGAATGGAAACACACAGCAACAGAACGTACCAGCGTGACTTCAAACACTTTGTTACAGGAAATGTTTGTCCTCCGTTAGCGAGCATACATGCATCCACCCTCCGTCGCATGGAATCCCTGATGCGCTGATGCAGCCCTGGAGAATGGCGTATTGTATCACTGCCGTCCACAATACGGGCACGAAGAGTCTCTACATTTGGTACCGGGGTTGCGTAGACAATAGCTATCAAATGCCCCTATAAATTAAAGTCAAGAGGGTTGGGGTCAGGAGAGCGTGGAGACCACGGAATTGGTCCGCCTCTACCAATCCATCGGTCACCGAATGTGTTGTTGAGAAGCGTACGAACACTTCGACTGAAATGTGCAGGAGCTCCATCGTGCACGAACCACATGTTGTGTCGTACTTGTAAAGGCACATGTTCTAGCAGCACAGGTAGAGTATCCCGTATGAAATGATGATAACGTGCTCCATTGAGCGTAGGTGGAAGAACATGGGGCCCAATCAAGACATCACCAACATTGCCTGCCCAAACGTTCACAGAAAATCTGTGTTGATGACGTGATTGCACAATTGCGTGCGGATTCTCGTCAGCCCACACATGTTAATTGTTAAAATTTACAATTTGATCACGTTGGAATGAAGCCTCATCCGTAAAGAGAACATTTGCACTGAAATGAGGATTGACACATTGATGGATGAACCATGGAGGCCAATCAGCTGCTGATAGTGCCTGCACACGCTGTACATGGTAGGGAAACAACTGGTTCTCCCGTAGCACTCTCCATACAGTGACGTGGCCACGTTACCTTGTACAGCAGCAACTTCTCTGACGCTGACATTAGGGTTATCGTCAACTGCACGAAGAATTGCCTCGTCCATTGCAGGTGTCCTCGTCGTTCTAGGTCTTCCCCAGTCGCGAGTCATAGGCTGGAATGTTCCGTGCTCCCTAAGACGCCGATCAATTGCTTCGAACGTCTTCCTATCGGGACACCTTCGTTCTGGAAATCTGTCTCGATACAAACGTACCGCGCCACGGCTATTGCCCCGTGCTAATCCATACATCAAATGGGCATGTGCCAACTCCGCATTTGTAAACGTTGCACTGACTGCAAAACCACGTTCGTGATGATCACTAACCTGTTGCTGCTACGTACTGATGTGCTTGATGCTAGTACTGTAGAGCAATGAGTCGCATGTCAACACAAGCACGGAAGTCAACATTACCTTCCTTCAATTGGGCCAACTGGCGGTGAATCGAGAAAGTACAGTACATACTGACGAAACTAAAATGAGCTCTAACATGGAAATTAAGCGTTTCCGGACACATGTCCACATAACATCTTTTCTTTATTTGTGTGTGAGGAATGTTTCCTGAAAGTTTGGCCGTACCTTTTTGTAACACCCTGTATACTATTCATGAAGAAATTGGTTAAATATTTACTGTGTTTTAGAAAGTACAGAGACATTAGGCTACTGGCCTAACTTTTGTTGCTATTCCTTGGATATATGTTTATTTAATTTGTTTATGTATTTAATAATGTGTGTTATAGCGTGTTTAAGGTCCAGTCATAGGGATATTTATTTAATTTCACGTTATTTAAATGTAAATCCAGTACATTGGCTTGGAGACATGGAGGGAGCAGTGTAGCCAGTCAGAGCGCTCGTTACTGAGAGAGACGTAAGGAGTTTAGGGATGAGCATCGTTTCCGGAGAGGGCATGAGGGAGTTTGGAACAGAGCGGCGCGAGGCGGAGCGCGGCACGACACGGAAAGTGCTGGACGCGGCAGTCGGCGGAAAGACTTGGACAGGAAGCTGTTTGCACTTGGTCGTGGAGGATAGAAATATTTCGGAGTGCCGCACTGTGCTCTTGTGTGATTTCCGTGGCTTCTGCAGTGAAGACGTAGTATGCGTTCTGAAGTGAATATCTCGCGAACTATTTTGTTGTTTATAACTAATCACGTGAAGTAGGAATCTATTGTTTCCTTGTAATTCAACTTATATTTTATTTAATTGCTGGACCATCGACACCAGTAAGTGTTTTGCAGACATATACCGCATTCTCAAAAGTACTTCCACTATCGTACTTATCATTTAAAGTCGTTCAAATATTACCTGCAGATTTTATTTAATTGCAATCTTTTATTTATAAATTTATATGTTACATTCATAATTCGCAATTGCTGAGTGATAGAAACATTCGACCACTCGTTTTATGTGTGTATTCATATCCTATACTGTAGACCCAAAAGTATTTGGCTGTAATGTGGCAACTACGTATCCCAGCCCCTAGACAACGAAACCAGCCAAAACTTTCAATATTGCAGCTCTAAGTCAGAGGGAACGTAGTTCAAGGGCCACACCACCACTCAGCATTTCATTTTATTATTAGATAGCCCGCAACGGCAATGCTTAAAAATCACTGAATATAATATACAGCTATTGAAGTATAATACAGAATATTTTAATCACGTTAGGCTCAAATTATGTTCTTTAAACAATTCAAAACGCCAAAATGGCAAAATGACCAAAGCGGTCAGAAGTGGCCACATAGCTTTAACCTCAAAAACAACAGTTAAAAATCTGGTTTAACAAAGAACTAAATATATTTCACTATGAAAGATGTTTCGAATTACAGTTTTAAGAATTAAAAGTGGAATTTTGTTTCTCAACGCTTTTTCAGAGTTCGTGAGCCCACAGGGATCACAACTGGTACTTAATTTGCTGCTCTTGTGGCACTGAATTTCGCGTTACATGCACCCTGTTTCTACATCTTTGTCGTCAAAAAGACTTCTTCTAGGGTTTGGTTTCCTGCTCCTCGCAATATGCTTTTTTCTACCTTTCCACTCTTCGGTTGCTTTCAGTTTTTCCTTCTTTTTACTGTCTTTTTCTTGTATTTATTTACTTGCCGCTTCTAGCTTCCTCTTATGAGGACTTGCTGTTAGTATCATCGCACAGCTGTTCTTTCGGCCGCTGCTTTACGTTTTCCCCTTGCACAAAGTGCGCAGAAGCCACGACCTAGACTGTCACTTTCTCTGCACTGACGCTATTACACAAAAGCTGTATACCGTATAGGAGCATGACCGATCTTTATAACTGAAGTAGGATTATATTGTCAAGATGTGACAATTTCAACACAATTTCATCAAAAAGACGTAAGTGATACCACCTCTCATTGATAAATACACAAAGAGAGCACTTTCCTTCATCAGGATAACTATAATCCAGGAAAGAATTATAAGGAGCGGCGCAGCAAACAGGTTAGGCTTCTCGGAGTAACTGGGACCTCCAGGGTGAATAAGGTGAAACATTTCCCGCGCGATCTACATCTACATCCATACTCGGCAAGCCACCTGACGGTGTGCACAGTTTTCCACTGGAGTTTATCTATCATCTCCGTAACGCTTTGGCGATAACTAAATGATCCTGTAACGAAGCGCGCTGCTCTCCGTTGGATCTTCTCTATCTCTTCTATCAATCCTATCTGGTACGGATCTCACACCGGTGAGCAGTATTCAAGCAGTGGGCGAACAAGTGTACTGTAACCTACTTCCTTTGTTTTCGGATTGCATTTCCTTAGGATTCTTCCAATGAATCTCAGTCTGGCATCTGCTTTACCGACGATCAACTTTATATGATCAATCCATTTTAAATCACTCCTAATGCCTACTCCCAGATAATTTATGGAATTAACTGCTTCCAGTTGCTGACCTGCTATTTTGTAGCTAAATGATAAGGGATCTATCTTTCTATGTACTCGCAGCACATTACACTTGTCTACATTGAGATTCAATTGCCATTCCCTGCACCATGCGTCAATTCGCTGCAGATCCTCCTGCATTTCAGTACAATTTTCCATTGTTACAACCTCTCGATACACCACAGCATCATCTGCAAAAAGCCTCAGTGAACTTCCGATGTCATCCACCAGGTCATTTATGTATATTGTGAATAGCAACGGTCCTATGACACTCCCCTGCGGCACACCTGAAATCACTCTTACTTCCGAAGACTTCTCTCCATTGAGAATGACATGCTGCGTTCTGTTATTTAGGAACTCTTCAATCCAATCACACAACTGGTCTGATAGTCCGTATGCTCTTACTTTGTTCATGAAACGACTGTGGGGAACTGTATCGAACGCCTTCCGGAAGTCAAGAAACACGGCATCTACCTGTGAACCCGTGTCTATGGCCCTCTGAGTCTCGTGGACGAATAGCGCGAGCTGGGTTTCACATGACCGTCTTTTTCGAAACCCATGCTGATTTCTACAGAGTAGATTTCTAGTCTCCAGAAAAGTCATTATACTCGAACATAATACGTGTTCCAAAATTGTACAACTGATCGACGTTAGAGATATAGGTCTATAGTTCTGCACATCTGTTCGACGTCCCTTCTTGAAAACGGGGATGACCTGTGCCCTTTTCCAATCTTTTGGAACGCTACGCTCTTCTAGAGACCTACGGTACACTGCTGCAAGAAGGGGGGCAAGTTCCTTCACGTACTCTGTGTAAAATCGAACTGGTATCCCATCAGGTCCAGCGGCCTTTCCTCTTTTGAGCGATATTAATTGCTTATAGCTGCCGGGACAGCAGTAGCCATTTTCTCCATCATGGCCACTTTGCCGGGATCTTCGCCATTGTGCACTACGCATAAACGAAGTAAGGTTGCACAGTTGCAAACAAAGTAGTAGCATATTTCATAGGATGTAGGCTCCAATTTCGACCCGACCCGATTTAGGTTTTTCGTAGTTCCCCTAAATTCCATCACGCCAATGCCACGATGGTTACCACAACATTAAGTGATCAAAAGTGTTGGCACCCCTATTAAAGAACATTAATATGCGGTATGTCCACTCTTCGCCATCATGACGGCTGGGAACACTTACAAACGATTGTCTGAACATCTGCAGAGGAATGGCAGTCGATACTTCCTCAGGAACCAAAATCTCCAAAGGTAGTGATGTTGGAGGCTGGGATTTGGAGCAAAGTCGACGCTCTCACCCATCCCAAAGGTGTTCCATTGGGTTCAGGTCGGAACACAGGGGCAGGCCAGCGCATTTCAGGAATGTTGCTGCCTGCAAACAATTATCTCACAGATGCTGCTTTAGTACAGGGTGCATTGTCGTGCTGATCGAAATAAATCAGTCTTCAGACTGTTTCACTACCGCATTCAGTACACGATGCTGTAAGATATGTTGGTATCCGCCAGCACTTAATGCTTTCGTAAGCACGGCGTGGGGTCTGCACAGGGTGCAGTCTGATTCATTACTCCAAATGACTCGTTTCCGGTCATCCACTGCCCAGTGTCGAACCTCTTTATACAATGTCGAGGACCTCTTAGCACTGACGACGGAAATGTGCCGCTTATGAGGAGCTGCTCGATCAACGTGCCCCATTCTTTTTAACTCTATACGCTCTCTTATGGTACTAGCGAGTCTGATGGTAGCATTTTGGATGAATACTTCCGCTACTTTCATACCGAGAGAGGTGGCGCAGTGGTTAGCACATTGTAATCGCTTTCAGGAGGACGACGGTTTAAACCCGCGTCCAGCCATTATGATTTAGGTTAACCGTGATTTCTCTAGATCGCCTCAGGCAAATGCCGGGATGGTTCCTTTGAAAGGGCATGGCCGACTTCCTTCCCCATCCTTCCCTAATCCAATAGGACCGGTGACCTCCCACGAACCAACCAAATAACCGCTAATTTCATACGATTTTTACGACCACCCTTCGCAGTGCTTGACGGTCCCTGTTGCTCAGTACGCTAGGTCTGTCTGGTCTCCGTTTATCTAGCGTTGTTCCTTCACATTTTCATCCCCAACTGTCGACTTGGGAAGTTATAAAAGAGTTTAAGTATCCCTGTTGGATTTTTCACTCAGATAACAACCAGTGTTCGCATTCTAAGTCACTAATCTCTTCCCATCGAACAATTCTGTTGTTACTGTTTCTCTACTTACAACACAGTACTCCCCGCATTCTTTTACACTACTGGCCATTAAAAGTGATACACCACGAAGATGACGTGCTAAAGACGTGAAATTTAACCGACAGGAAGAAGATGCTGTGATATGCAAATGATTAGCTTTTCAGAGCATTCACACAAGGTTGGCGCCTGTGGCGACACCTACAACGTGCTGACATGAGAAAAGTTTCCAACCGATTTCTCATACACAAACAGCAGTTCACCGGCGTTGCCTGGTGAAACGTTGTTGTGATGCCTCTTGTAAGGAGAAGAAATGCGTACCATCACGTTTCCGACTTTGATAAAGGTCGGATTGTAGCCTATCGCGATTGCGGTTTACCGTATCGCGACATTGCTGCTCGCGCTGGTCGAGATCCAATGACTGTTGGCAGAATATCAAATCGGTGGGTTCAGGAGGGTAATACGTAACACCGTGCTGGATCCCAACGGCCTCGTATCACTAGCACTCGAGATGACAGGCATCTTATCTGCTTGGCTGTAACGGATCGTGCAGTCACGTCTCGATCCCTGAGTCAACAGACGACGTTTGCAGCAGCATGGACTATCAGCACGGAGAACATGGCTGCGGTCACCCTTGACGCTGCATCACAGACAGGGGCGCCTGCGATGGTGTACCCAACAACGGACCTGGGTGCACGAATGGCAAAACGTCATTTTTTTCGGATGAATCCAGGTTCTGTTTACAGCATCATGATGGTCGCATCCGTGTTTGGCGACATCGTGGTGAACGCACATTGGAAGCGTGTATTCGTCATCGCCATACTGCGTATCACCCGGCGTGATGGTATGGGGTGCCATTGGTTACACGTCTCGGTCATCTCTTGTTCGCACTGACGGCACTCTGAACACTGGACGTTACATTTCAGATGTGTTACGACCCGTGGCTCTACCCTTCATTCAATCCCTGCGAAACCACACATTTCAGCAGGATAATGCAGGACCGCATGTTGCAGGTCCTGTACGGGCATTACTGGATACAGAAAATGTTCGTCTGCTGCCCTGGCCGGCACATTCTCCAGATCTCTCACCAATTGAAAACGTCTGGTCGATGGTGGCCGAGCAACAATACGCGATTCACTACTCTTGATGAACTGTGGTATCGTGTTGAAGCTGTACGGGCAGCTGTACCTGTACACGCCATCCAAGCTCTGTTTGACTCAATGCCCAGGCGTATCAAGGCCGTTATTACTTTCAGAGTTGGTTGTTCTGGGTACTGATTTCTCAGCATCTATGCACCCAAATTGCGTGAAAATGTAATCACGTGTCAGTTCTAGTATAATATATTTGTCAAATGAATACCCGTTTATCATCTGTATTTCTTCCTGGTGTAGCAGTTTTAATGGCCTGTAGTATATAATGGCTGGTGCATATCTCCCGATATATAGTTGTCAGTTCCGCATTACACAGGGGCAAGCAGTTGCTTTCGATCAGGGAGTATATATGGCCACAATCGACTACCTGTCCTATCCTCGTCGCACAAGGCCTCCAAACATGTAAGTGACTTTCTGTACGAATAACGTTCGTTTTGCGCTTGTTCTTGAAGTGTGGCGCTATGACGTAAAAGTAAGCTACGCACGAATAAAAGTAGCACCACTGCTAACAAAGAGTCTCGCAACAGCGTCGCAATTTCCTACCTTACACGTCACGTGTCGACTAATTAACACTGACTATAAGCATAGCTCACTAGTGGACAGAGTGTATCCCAGCCAGTGTTGCGAGCGTAGCTGCCGCCTTAGCGCCGGCATGTGACCTGAGAGGTGACAGCGAGTTATTCTAGCCGCGGCGCCTGCGCTGCGTCACGGTCCTAACTGCGCGCGACTTCCGTACCGAGACCGAGTCTCCAGGCTGCTGTTAGCCGGGGCCAGCTGGTGGAGCCACCAGCGACTCCGACGACGCGCCGTCCATTTCAACGCCATTGGTTCTATGTAATCTATTTATTTTAACATTTGGTCATTCTGAAAGTCCTCTACCGTCTCTGGTAGATTTGCAACGTCATCGCGAAACCTCGAAATTTTTAATTCTTCTCCGTGGAATTGACTTATGTTTCCACATTCCTCCCTGATTTCCTGCCGGACCAATGAACAGTTTGAATAATATCGTGGATAATTTACAAGCCTGTCTCGGTCACTTCCCAACTGCGAGTTCCCTTTCATATCCGTTGACTCCTACTACTACAATCTCGTTGAAGTGCAAGTTATACATGACCTTTCGCTCCCCGTAATATATCTCGGCTACCTACAGAATTAGTCCGCCTTCGCAACTGAGTTGTCAGCTCGAATAACTGCCACGCTAAGGTCCCGGGTTCGATTCCTGATTCTGCTGGGGAATTTTCCTTGGTGGGAGTACTGGAACGCTATGCACTCCGTCTCGTGATGTCTGATTAGGAGCGGCTCCAAGTCACGAAAACTAACGACGGCGAGGAAGCGGTGTGCTGATTCCAAGCCCATTCATACCACAAAAGAAGATGCCATCGGCAGAGATGACACAGCGGTAGGTCGGAACTCCAGAATTCGAAACAGTGTTTTCCATTCAAAGTCCTCAAACCTTTTCTCTAAAGGAGCAAATACCATAAGTAGGTGTCCCTTTATTCATTCTAAGGTACGTTGTAGACTCAGTATTATGTCGTGTGTTTCGACATTTCTCCAGATCACAAACTAATAATTCCTAAGATGGGCCGGCCGGTGTGGCCGAGCGGTTCTAGGCGCTTCGGTCCGGAACCGCGCGACCGCTACGGCCGCAGGTTCGAATCCTGCCTCGGGCATGGATGTGTGTGCTGTCCTTAGGTTAGTTACGTTTAAGTAGTTCTAAGATCTAGGGGACTGATGACCTCAGATGGTAAGTCCCATATTGGTCAGAGCCATTTGAACCAGAAGATGGGTTCTACTAGTCTTTCAACTCTTCCGTAAATAATTCACGTAAGTATTTCCCGAAAATGGCTTCTTTAACTGTTTAGTTGTAATATTTATAACGGACATCATCTATCTTTTTTGGAATTATATATATTATGTTGTCCCTGAAGACTGAGTGTATTTCGACTGTGTCATATATGTTGTACATCAGGTGGAATAAATTTTTCATGATCAGCTTTCCCAACGATCTCTATAACAGTAATAGTATAATAGTAAAACGATGGTATTGATATGTTAAATGTTACAGGATTAAAGTTAGCTTCTTACTTCTATGGAAAAAATATGAAGAGAGGAGGAGCTGCCATATTTGTCAGAAATTGTTTTGATTTCAATAATACTGATATTAATAAAAATTTGCTCAGAGCAGCACTAAGAAGTTTGTGCAACAGAACCAATATTTCATAATAAGTCCTTTATAACAGTAAGTATATACAGAACACCTTCAGGAAATTTTAGCCTCTTCATAAAGTATCTGGAATCTGTTCTCTCATCTTACAGTAAAAAATAAGTAAATAGAGGTTGCTATTGGTTTGAATGTGGATTTATTGAAAAGCTCAGTCAGTGAACGATTATTGGAATCAGTAACACTATCACAATTCAATTACTACTGACAACTTTGCAACTAGATTATGAAAATGCTCTGAGACAGCTATCGATAGTATCATCGTAGACAAATGTAGGGAAAAAAGTCATATCAAAAAACCAATTGTAAATGGGCTCACTGATCATGACATGCAGCATCTTGTGTTATGTGATGAAACTTTCAGGATAAAAAATTCTATTAAATGTAAGTACAGGAGGGTAGTAGATCAGTCAAAAATTGAGAAAGACAAGAAATTGCTCACAAAAACACGAGCTGGATAATCGTTTGCAATACTTGTGACTCAAATGGAAAATACAAAGCATTCATTAATAAAGTTATCTCCACTTTTGAAAATCGTTTTGCCCTAAAGCTAACTCATATCACACAGAAAACAAAAAATAAACCATGGATTACACAAGGAATAAGAATATCACGTGGGACATAAAGGAGACTATCTACTATGTAGGAACAGCTCTGATGTCAGCACTATAATGCACTACAAAGAATGCTGCAAAATACTGAAGCAAGTAATCCGGAAATGAAAAAAGCTTTATTACAAGAAAAAGACAATTACATCAGGCAACAAATAAAAACTGTATGGGATATTGTGAAGAAAGAGACAATTGGGGCCAAAAAGGAAAAGGAACAGATATCTATTATAATAAATGAGACATTGGTAGTGTTACAAACCTCTTAAACAATGCTTCATTTCTGTTTCTGACTACTTGTGGTTATCAGGTTCAGTGTGCAGTGCTATGAAGTATCTGAGACCAGTCTTCAAAAATAATTTCAGTAAAATGGAAGTGACACTCACATCTCCTACAGAAGTAGCATCCATGACAAAATCCTTAAAATCTAACCATTCTAGTTGGTATGATAACATATCAACGAAGTTAATGAAACAGTGCTCATGTGAGTTGAGTTCTATCTTAAGTTATTTGTATAATCAATCTCTTCTCTGCGTAACATTTCCAGACTGGCTAAAATATGCTGAAGTTAAGCCTCTTTACAGGAAGGTGGATAAAGAGACACCATCAAACTGTAGACCAATTTCACTTTTTCTGGCTTTCTCGAAATTATTTGGAAAAGTTGTGTTCAAGTGTCTCCTTAAGCATCTGACTGCAAATAATGTATTGTCCAAGTCACAGTTTGGGTTTGTAAAGGGATCTTATACACAGAAAGCTATTTACGCTGACAGTGAGAGTGTACTGATTCATTAGACAATAAACTAAAGGCTACTGGAATTTTCTGTGGCCTGCCAAAAATCTTTGACTGTGTGAACCACAGCATTCTCTTAAGTAAATTAAAATATTATTATGTCACTGGCAGTGCTGCGAAATGGTTTGAGTCTTATTTAACTAACAGGAAACAAAGGGTGTCGTTTCGAAATACGTGTGTGTAAGCAATCAGTCTTCATCTGATTGGGACTCAATTAAATGTGGTGTTCCTCATGGTTCCATCTTGGGTCCATTGCTTTTCCTTGTGTACATTAATGACCTGTCATCTCTTACGTTACCAGAACCTAAGTATATTTTGTTTGAAGATGATACAAACATTGCAGTGAGTATCACGTCAAGCACGGTCTTACAAATAGCTGCTAATCAAATTTTGACTGACATTAATAAATGATTTAAAGCTAATTAACTGTCATTAAGCTTGAAAATATCCACTATATGCAGTTCAGAACCTGTAAGAGATTTCCTTCTAGCATGTGTGTAACATCTGAAGACATGTAGGTCGAAGAGATTGACAGTGTTAAATTTCTGGGATTACAAGTCCATAATAAATTCAGTTGGGAAGAGCACACCAGAGAGTTACTTAAACACCTAAACAAGTCTGTATTTGCAGTGAGAATGCCGTCAGATGTAGCAGGTATTAATATTAAAAAACTTGCTTACTTTGATTACCTTCATTCTATTATGTTATGTGGGATCATGTTCTGGGGAACTCATCAAACCAAGAAAAAGTTTTAGCGTGCAAAAGCGTGTTATAAGAATGATTTGTGGTGTAAATTAAAGAACATCATGTAGAAACCTGTTCAAGGAACCTTGTATTCTAATCACTGCTTCTCAGTATATTTGATCCTTAATGAAATTTGTTGGAAGTTATATGTATTTCCAACCAATAGCTCAATACATATTATCAATACTAGGAATAAGAACAATGTACATAAAAACACTTACCTTGGTCCAAAAAGGGGTCCAATATTCAGGAACACACATTTCCAATAAACTATCAGCAACCATTAAAAATTTGGTTTCAGATAAAGCGCAGTTTACCCAGAGTTTGAAAGTCTTTTTGACAGGCAACTCCTTCTATTCTATAGGAGAATATCTTAACAGCGACTGTTCGACCAGCTTGAGCAAAAATGTCTGTTAGATTTCAGTTATGACAGCAGTCAAGATTAGGTATTTTGTGTATGATAAATTTATTAAAAGTGCATAACCACGTTTCATTCTGACAGTATGTCAATTCTGTAAATATTAGGAGTTCCAGTTTACTGTAATCACCTATTTTGACAATCTACTGACAAATTTCCAGGGCAGCAAGTGTTATATTCAAACGTCTTATGTTTCTTATGTCATACTTTTTGACATGTTACACACCCACAATAATCAACTCAATTTTTGGTCTCTGGAACTAAAACTGAATATAATATAATCTAATAGTGAAGGGATGCCATCCGCTCACGTTGCCTTGTGTCAGTTAACGTCTTTCGGCCTGTCAAATTATTCTCGCAGTATCGTATCTGCCTGCTCATCGTCTTCTACTTTCCTTTTAATTTTATTATCTTCAAGTGTGGTTTCCTTTATATGGTCCTCCCGTACGTTGCTTCTGCATTACATGCTTCCCTTCTTTGTATAACCCTGTCGTCCGGTCTGAGCTCTTGATGTTGATACAGCTGTGTCTCCTTTCTCCAGAGGTTTGTTTAATTTAACAGAAGGTGATATCGGCATTTCCCATACATGCCCCTGCAGCTTTGCATTGCCTCCTTACAGACTTTTGCTTCCCCATTTTCCACTTTCTGCCAATCACACTTTTCAGAATTGTGTGCATTGTTTACCTGGCTCATTTGCTATATCTTTATAATTTTTTCCATTAGTCAATTAACCTGTGGTAAGGTTTCGGTTTGGCTAATACCTCGAGAAGGTTACGTGCCATCACGTGTGATGTTAACAGTGAAATACGAAGAGGTGGTGTTACGGCAGGGGGCCGTTTTATGCGGTTTTGGCGTGGTCCCACAACTGCATATTTGAAAACACTGAATACCGAAGAATGTAACCATATTTTACGGCACTGTGTACCGTATACAGTAGAGGAGTGTTTCGGAAACGACGATAGTTTGTATCAGCATGACAGCACACCGTGTCCTAAAGCAGCAGTTGTGAAACAATGACTTTTGGACGTCATATTCCTGACATCGACTGCCGCGTTCAGAGCCGCGACTTGAACCCAGCGGAAAACTTCTGGGATGAGTTAGAACGTCGGCTTCGCTCCAGACCCCATCGTCCAACATCACTACCTCATTTGGTTTCGGGTCCTGAGGGCATATGGACTGGCACTCCTGGACAGATAATTAATTTGACGCCCCAGTGAAACAGTCCCTGGGACAGATCAATCCGTCACGAAGCTGGCGTACCGTATCAATGTCCAATAATACGTATCCGGACGCTTAGTCATACGACCCAGTCAACTTCCACAAGGGTACGCTTCGTTGAGTAATATTACGAGTACACACACTGATGAGCCAAAGAAACTGGCATAGGCGTGGGTATTCAAATGCAGACATACGTAAACAGGCAGAATACGGCGTTGCAGTCGGCAACTCCTATATAAGACGACAACTACCTGGCAAAGTTGTTAGATCGGTTACTGCTGCTAGAATGGCAGGTTATCGACATATAAGTGAGTTGAACGTGATGTTATAGCCACCGCACGAGCGATGGAACATAGCAAATCCGAGGTAGCGATGAAGTTGAGTTTTCCAGTACGATCATTTCACGACTGTACCGTGAGTATCAGGAATTCATTAAGACATCAAATCTCCGACATTGCTGCGGCTGGAAAAGGATCCTGCAAGAACGGGACCAACGGCGACTGAGGAGAATCATTCAGTGTGACAGAAGTGCAACCCTTCCGTAGATTGCTGCAGATTTCAATGCTGGGCCATCAAAAAGTGTCAGCGTGCGAACCATTCAACGAAACATCATCGGAGCCGAAGGCCCACTCACGTATCCTTGATGACCATACGACACGAAGCTTTATTCTTCGCCTGGGCCGGTCAACACCGGAATTGGACTGTCGATGACTGTAAACAAGTTGCCTTGTTGGAAGAGTCTCGTTTCATATTGGGTAGCGCGGATGGACATGTACGGGTATGGAGCCAACCTCATGAATCCATGGACCCTACATGCTGGCGGAGGTTCTGTAATGGTGTTGGGCGTGTGCAGTTCGAGTGATATGGCACCCCCGATACGTCTGCATCCATTCATGTCCGTTGTGCATTGCGACGGACTTGGGCAATTCCAGCAGGACAATGCGACACGCCACACGTCCAGAATCGCTAGTTTGGCTCCAGGAACACTATTCTGAATTTGAACGCTTCCGCAGGCCACCAAACTCCGCAGACATGACCACTGTTGAGCATATGTAGGATGCCTTGCAACGTACTCTTCAAAAGACATTTCCATCCCCTCGTACTCTTATGGATTTATGGACAGCCCTACAGGATTCATGGTGTGAATTCCCTCCAGCTCTACATTATTCGAGTCCATGCCACGTCGTGTTACCGCACTTCTGCGTGCTCCCGAGGGCCCTACACGATATTAGGAAGGTGTACCAGATTCTTTGGCCATTTGAGTCCGTACTCTAAAGGGTTTGGCCTACGTTCCGTGATAAGAAAATTCCAATGAATTAACAGTGAATATTGTAGACTACACTGTGCAACGTTTATTTCCACGTTAGAGTTAAGGTACAAAGAAAGCAGTACGCCTAACCCTTTCCACTCCTCCTTTCCACACAAACCACTCTCTCCGTCACGTGGACTGAGTCGTAATTGCGTGGATTATGCTGATAGCAGAGGTGCAGTGGAATATTCAGCGCAATGAATCTTTCAGCTCATGGCCGTGAGCTGATTAAATTCGCAGGCTTAATTAAGCGCAGCGCATTTCTATAATTAAATGCATCCGTACCGAGGCAGGGTAAGCAACTCAGAAGGGGAAACCCGGTTGCGTGACCCACAAATCAGGCCTACATCAACTCCCAGAAAGGTCTTCTCGGTGTTCTCTGTTCTCCTTACCTGCCTCTACTCTCTCTCTCTCTCTCTCTCTCTCTCTCTCTCTCTCTCTTTGCCCTCCTTGCTGCCTGTTACTGCCCATAAAGCGTGGAATTTACTACCCGACAAAGCTAGCTGTACATCCGACAGTAGTTGGAACTAAACTCCGTCACGCTACCAGGTAGCGCCCGCCCAACACTTCCGAGCAGCGTAGTAGCAATCTTTAAAAGCGATCGCGAAAAACGCCCTCTCAGACAGACGTGAGTACTTGCAATTAACGTCAGTATATTTACTGTCTCACTAATCTCGATACAGTGTTTGTCGCTTTCTACTACATTTTATTCTGGTAGGGTGTTTCAGTTATGACGTCTTAGGATCAGTTTTATAAACATTTAAGTAATCAAAAAATATGTTTATAAAATAATAACGATAATAACAATACATAGGAGCGGAATAAAAGGTGTGATGAAGCACTTGAAGGAAGATTAAGATATTGGAAGAGGTAGAACTGTGAAAAGAAAGTGATAAGATTTCTGTAATGAAAGGAAATAAACAGCCAAAATCATAGGAACAGAGAAGAGGAAATTTGACAAAAGGAGAATGGAAAATTTGGGAGAAGAGATCAAAAAGAACAACACCAGGGATTTCTACAGAACCTTCAAAGATGAGTTGAGATTCGGGCTAACGAATGTAAGCTTTGTAACAAGGACAAGGAAAACTATCATATCTTATTATTTTCTATCCTGCTAAACTGTGAAGAGCCTTGGGAAAGACTGGATGCTCAAAAACCAAACCCATAATAATTTAGATTCCAAACCATCAAGCTTCGATCAAGACCTTTAGGTATTCAAGAAGGTCAGTGATAAAGAAGCACCAAGTGAAGATGGTAATATGGCAGAAATTCAGAAGACTGCTGGTTAGTTAGCTACAGATGGAATACACCGCATTATAGAAATGCCAAAAGATTAGAGATATGTGGTAATATAGCCACTCCATAATAAAGGCGACCGAACGTATCGTAACAGCTACAGACGGGTCTCCTTACTTTCGATTGCTTATAGTGTACCCTTCATTATCCTGCTGAGAAGAGTTGAAGAACGGTTTGGTCACATCATTGGAGAATATCAAGATGGTTTCCGAAAAGGCAAGTCATGCGTGCAACTGATATTCAACCTGAACAGCATTCTGTGAACTACCCCAATAAAAAGCCAGAACATAGTGGACATGTTTGTCAACTTCAAAAAAGCATAGTACTGAACAACCAAACTTTATTTAGGGTTTTAGAGGAATTCGGAATTGATAGGAAAGCAAGAGGAATCGTACAGCAAACCGTGACAAACACCTTCTCTAAAGTTAGTTTTTTTTTTGATATCTCTAAGCCCTTTCAAACGAAGACAGGTGTCAGTCACGGAGACTCGTTGGCCCGAATGCTCTTCAACATCATCCTGGAGAAAATAATGAGAACCTGGGAACAAGCTCTGAAGGCAGAAGAAATAAGTGTAATACATCTTGTGAAGGAAGCATACAACTTGGAAATCAGGCTTTTAAATTTTGTTGATGACCTTGCCCCTTTAGCAGTATACCAGAAGGATGCGTAAAGAATGCTGAATGTCTTACACGAAGTCACTGGAGAAACGGGCCTCAAAGGTCTCATACGGAAGACGGACTCTATGGAACACAGACACCAAAGGGAGAAATGCTTGGAGGGAAAACATGGAAAGATTATAACAACAGACAAATTCAAATATTTAGAAGAATGGACTGAACCCAATGGACTGGACGAAGTGACAGCCAAGAGAAGAGCCGAAAAATTGGACCTTCCTGAACAACAAACACTGAGCAGGTACAGTAAACGAGCGAGATCCTGCAAGGCCAAAACCAGGCAATGTATTTCCGTCGTGAAACCAGAAGGACTTCACGCTTCAGAGATGTGTTATTGAAGGGAAAGAGCCAGCTGGGAGAACTTAAGAAAAAGAAAGATTCCAGAATAGTTTGGGAGCCCAGAAGACTACTGATGGTTCTTGGAAGAATTGAAAAATGAATACAAGTACGCCGAAAAGATCACGGACAAATTGCGGAAAAGAATGAAATTTTGTGGACACCTAGCAAGAATGGACGAAATCCAATTAAGCGCAAATGTCTTCAATTACATCACATCATCAAAGCCAATAGATAAGTCAAAAGAAGAGCTGAGCAATAAATTGGAATTGCACTAAAGATGATCCAAAACAGAGGATAATTCATAAGCAAGGTCAAGAGCACTAACTCATTTAAAAAGAAACTACTAACAAGGTGGTCAATACATTACATTTTTGTGGTGGAGAGAAAGAAAAGAAGAGAAAGAATGAAGAGGTTCCAGATAAAGAGGAAAAGAAAGGCAGAGAAGCCGTCTATAGCTGGCCTAATTCGGAAGAAAGAAATTTCTTCTACAGCTGACCTATATATCGGCTGTATATCTTTCAGTCATCTTCCAAGTGAGCTAAAAAGCTGGCACTTCAGCACTCGCTGCCTCCTCAGACTTCAAGAAGAATATAATAATTCCAATCCCAAAGAAAGCAGATGTTGTCAGATGTGAAAATTACCGAACAATCAGTTTAATAAGTCACAGCTGCAAAATACTAACGCGAATTCTTTACAAACGAATGGAAAAACTGGTAGAAGTCGACCTCGGGGAAGATCAGTTTGGATTCCGTAGAAGTGTTGGAACACATGAGGCAATACTGACCTTACGCCTTATCTTAGAAGAAAGATTAAGGAAAGGCAAACCTACGTTTCTAGCATTTGTAGACTTACAGAAAGCTTTTGACAATGTTGACTGGAATACTCTCTTTCAAATTCTAAAGGTGGCAGGGGTAAAATACAGGGAGCGAAAGGCTATTTACAATTTGTATAGAAACCAGAGGCAGTTGTAAGAGTCGAGGGGTATGAAAGGGAAGCAGTGGTTGGGAAGGGTGTGAGACAGGGTTGTAGCCCCTCCCCGATGTTATTAAAATCTGTATGTTGAGCAAGCAATAAAGGAAACAAAAGAAAAGTTCGGAGTAGGTATTAAAATCCATGGAGAAGAAGTTAAAACTTTGAGGTTCGCCGATGACATTGTAATTCTGTCAGAGACAGCAAAGGACTTGGAAGAGCAGTTGAACGGAATGGACAGTGTCTTGAAAGGAGGATATAAGATAACATCAACAAAAGCAAAACGAGGATAATGGAATGTAGTCGAATTAAGTTGGGTGATGCTGAGGGAATTAGATTAGGAAATGAGACACTTAAAGTAGTAAAGGAGTTTTGCTATTTGGGGAGCAAAATAACTGATGATGGTCGAAGTACTGAGGATATGAAATGTAGACTGGCAATGGCAAGGAAATCGTTTCTGAAGAAGAGAAATTTGTTAACATCGAGTATTGATGTAAGTGTCAGGAAGTCGTTTCTGAAAGTATGGAGCGTAGCCATGTAGGGAAGTGAAAAATGGACGATAACTAGTTTGGACGAGAAGAGAATAGAAGCTTTCGAAATGTGGTGCTACAGGAGAATGCTGAAGATTAGATGGGTAGATCATATAACTAATGAGGAGGTATTGAATAGGATTGGGGAGAAGAGAAGTTTGTGGCACAACTTGACGACAAGGTGGGATCGGTTGGTAGGACATGTTCTGAGACATCGAGGGATCACAAATTTAGCATTGGAGGGCAGCGTGGAGGGTAAAAATCGTAGAGGGAGACCAAGAGATGAATACACTAAGCAGATTCAGAAGGATGTAGGCTGCAGTAGGTACGAGGAGATGAAGAAGCTTGCACAGGATAGAGCAGCATGGAGAGCTGCATCAAACCAGTCTCAGGACTGAAGACCACAACAACAACAGCCTCCTTTTAAACTCGAGGACCGCGCCGATGCATATGCGATACAAAGGCGCTAGCGGCGTAGATCGACGCCAAAGAAGTACAATGTGCATGAATAATATCTCTGGCTGCGCAGTCGATCCTTGCTGGAATGCCGTTGTATCATTCTGAGCTGCTGTGCTGCGACATCTGTGTAAGTTTATATGGAAAGCGCCGGATTCCATGACATATCCAAGTTGAAGCCACTTTGACTTAATGAAATTGGACGCCATGCGATTTTCGGTTCTCTCACTGCTGAGTCCCAGAAAGATGAAGCAGACGCTAAATTTTCAACGTTTTCGTACAACGTAGAAGGACAAGTATCAAAAAGTGCTCTGCCACACCTGGTCTATTTGGCTGTGAGAGCTGAGTGTACCTGCGGAGTTCAGCACATTTCTCATAGTCAATATGCCGCGCGCGGTAGCTGCGCGGTCTCAGGCGCCTTGCCACAGTTTGCGAGGCTGCCCCCGTCGTATGTTCGAGTCCTCCCTCGGGCATAGGTGTGTGTGTTGTTCTTAGCCTGGCTGGACGTAGAACAACTTGACCCTGCAGTACTTAAGTGGAAGAGGCCATAAGCGTTTCCAAACCGGCTGCCACCGAAATCATTAACTTATGTGCAACAAGCCATGGAAAAGCCCAAAGAAGTGCTTCTAAGTGCTTGTAAGCGTATAAATACCTAGTCGTGCATACACTAAAGGAAAGGAAATCGCAACACCAAGAAGAGCCACTAAGAGGGTGCTTAAATACCCGCAGTAACGGTCGTCGACGTTATGAGCTGATGTTAGTCAAGAATGCCCAAAAGCGATAAAGACGCCATTATCGACACCTGAGTGAGTTTGAATGAGGTCCTGTAACAGGGCTACGAGAAGCTGTATATTCCTTCTGCGATACTGCAGAAAGATATGACAAGAATGTAGCCACTATACTTGACTGTTGGTAGCAATGGTCACGATAATTGACGATCGCAAGAAAACGGACCTCCAGAGGGCCACGTGGCACTACCGAGAGGGAAGACGATCGTTTTTTGGGTGCATGGCTCTGGCGCAACGTACATCATCCGCAGCAGCAATTTGACCAGCAGTTGGCACCACAGTGACACAACAAGACTGCTGTAAATCGGTTACTTCAAGGACAGTTCTGAGCCGGATGCCCTGTAGTGTGCATTACACTGGTTCCAAATCACCGCTATTTGCGACTTCAGTGGTGTCAAGCGAGAGTTAATTGGGGGGAGGGGGGGCAGGGTAGAAATATGATGTGTTTTATGATGAAAGCGGGTTATGCCTCGGAGATAGAGATGCCCTTGTGTTGGTTAGGAGGAGGTCAGTAGAGGGCCGGCGACCAACCTGTCTGTATGCTAGATACCCTGGACGTACTCCTCAAATTATGGTCTCGGGTGCGATTTCGTCTGAAAGGAGGAGCACTCTGGGCGTTATCCCTTGCTCCCTGACTTCTAATTTGTACCTCAGTCTGGTGATTCGACCTGTTGTGTTGCCATTATGAAAGTATTCCAGGAAGTGTTTTACAACTGGATAACCCTCGCCCATATACAGCTGTAGTAACACAACATTCTCTACAGGGTGTCGACGTGTTGTCTTTGACTGCTCGGTCACCAGATCTGTCCTCAATCGAGCATATTTGGGACATCATCGGACGATAATATTCAGCATCATGAAACCCAGTATTGACTGACCAAGTGCACCGGCACGCACGGAACTTCATGCCACAGACTGACATCCGGCACCTGTTTCCATGTAACACTCCGGTAGTTACACTTGTAACCTTGCAGTGTTAATCACTTAACCCTCTCATTGCCAGAAAATTTGTATAGCATTGCCCATCATTCGGCCTCTCACTCCCTTGCTGTTTAAACTGACATAAATTTACGCTATTTTAACTACTTATGACATGAACGATTGTTGAGGTATAAATACTTTCAAAATAATTTTATTTATTTAAATTACAGATTTAAAAAAATACCATTTTTATAATTTTAGTGGTGGCTTTTATTCCTGTTGCAGATTTGCGCAGGGTCTACAGACAACAGCAGAATGTTCCGAGCATACGGGTTTAATATGTAAAATGTAATATGTAATTTAATAATATATTATTGTAATATGTAATTTGACGTTTTCTATCTTTCTTCTGTTCACAATATAAGCATCTTCTTCTTTATTTAGCTGTTGATTTGACTGTCCTTCCTAGATCCAGTGCTGCTAATGAATTCATTGACTTCTTTACTCCTGCCAGTTACTTTCCAAAATAGATGACGGAAGTCCGACGTCTCTCTTTTTTATTGGTAGCCAGCATCATCCAACTTATGCATGCATTCATTACACTTACATCAGTCATGTGGCCAGCACCTTATTTTTCTCTTCAAACTGTGGCTTCGCGTCTTCTAGTCCATGGTGTCAACGCCGTCCTTTGAGGCATTGTATGCTATTATAATTTCAGGTTTCATTACTTATAATTATGACACCGTTGGTTGGTCATGAAGAGAGCTAAGAACGGTAAAAAATTTGTTTTTCTTATGAACATTACCAAATAGTTTAGAGTATACTTCTCGTCCTTTAGGTGTAATAAAATCGGCTGGCAGCTCAACTATGTTTTTTTCGGATAGTCTCAGCTAAGTGTCAAATCTTTTGACAACAGATAATGAGCCGCTCGGCTCTCGTTTCTTTCTTCTAGCAGGTATTCATGGGATATGTTGTCGACATGGACAGCGAACAGACAGCCACCTCGAAATGTGACAAGCTGTTCAACCAAGTCATACATCTTCCTGGAATGTAGGCATGCTTAAGCGTAATTTCCCACATCTCAAAAATTTCTCTGACTGGTTCCAATTTGTCACTTGACATGTGTTCACGTTTGGCTGCTGCATTATCAAAGCCCGACGCCCTCGGAAAAGCATTGAAGTGGTTACGAGACATTACATCATTGAACAGTGGTCGGCCATTCTCAACATTCTAAAGCTGATTGATATCTTTATCTCTTGAGTTGTAAACTACATTCAGTGTTAGAACACCAACAAACTTTTTCATTTCATGTATATCTATATTCATCTAGTCCTCGTAAATGATTCCGCCTGCCTTGTTGGTCCACATACACACTTTGTCAGTGAGGTGTACAAGAAAGAACAACATTATCACAGTCGCTAATCGAATGACTTGTAGGTCCCTTGTCTTCTTTCAATACATTCCTTTTGCTCCGCCCACCAGAAATTTCTGCTTGGAGAGCTGTAGCTCACATTTCATTCCCATTACGAAAAAACAATAAGCCGCAGTCAACAGAATTAGCACTTAATTGTTCTTTTCCATTTTCGTAAGGGGATTCTTCATGATCATTATCTCTGTGTAGTTCTGAGTTTTCTGCGACATCTACCTCATTATCATCATCAACGGGAGATTCTCATTCACTAGGTTGGTTTTCGGAATCAGAAGACTGCTCCAACTATTCCCTTACCTCCTCATCCGTTAGTACTCTTCCCTGTAACATTTGTAGAACAGCCAACTGTTATGAAATACTGCACCAAAATAAACATGTGCTTATCACAAGGAGGACTGTTGAACAGTGAAAGAATAACAGCGCGAGTCAACAGTGGCAAATGACGAAACAGACGCAGTGCAGACAGATATCTGTTAGTTGAAAAATTGCTTCTAACCGCATGGGCCTGCGACGCCTTTATGGGAGCAAACGTTCCCCAAAACTTAAACACGAGGCCATAGGTAAATTTTTATAATTTTCTCCAAAATTATGAATAAGTGGACAAATTAGGAAAAGTCATAAAATTTTATTAAAATAAAATGTATAGTTACTAACAGAGGAGAAATTAAACATCACAGATGGAATCTGAGGCCCGATGGTAGGTAAAGGGTTAAATAAGTTACCTAGACAAACGTATTCCCGAAATTTTATTACTCTACATTAAATATTCTTTGGTGTTGTGATTTTTTTCCATCTACTAAAGTCACGTCTATTGTTATCGCAACTTAATCATCATGGGACTGCGTCGCTTGTCCGCTGTCTGGAATGGTGCTTACTTCTCAGGACAGTACGCCCTTTGGCCACGGGTCCTGGATCCGCCGCCACAATGGGCTAGCACCAGGCTTGGAAAGGTGCAGTGGGCCACTGCTATTGCATCACCATCCTACTGTCTTCTGCACAGCGTGAGGTGTGTGACCCACGTCACAAAGCATGAGGCCGCAGTTATCCAACGTCCGTAAACAGCTTGAGCTGCCGCTGATGGAAGCAGTTCCGTCACGGGTTACTGCCCGGCCGACGCTGCACTCTGTCAGCATTGCGGGTTGCCTAGACGCAGGAGGTCGCTGAATGCCGCTGCCAAGCTGCTACTTCCTGCAGTGGGGTGCCACAAATGGTTCACATGGCTCTGAGCACCATGGGACTTAACTTCTGAGGTCATCAGTCCCCTAGAACTTAGAACTACTTAAAGCTAACTAACCTAAGGACACCACACACATCCATGACCGAGGCAGGATTCGAACCTGCGACCGTAGCGGTCGCGCGTTTCCACACTGTAGCGCCTAGAACCGCTCGGCCACTCCGGCCGGCGGGGTGCCACAATAAAGCAATCAGAAACTGTTTAATTTGTGCTATGCAGTAACCCTCGCAACCTGTCTCCATCATTCACCTTACACTAAATTCCTAAAAGGACTCCTCACTGCAGGACATTGTCGACTACCAAGCAAGTAAATAATTTTAATTACATGTGGCTCAATGGCCCGATGCGAGTCTTTCAGTTGGACTCCACTTAAGCGACTTGCGTGGCCCTAAGTTATCCCAGCTATCTAATCGGATAAGGGGGAACTACAGTTTAAATTAGAATCTGAACCATGTGATGTTGCTAGCGAATTCTCGCATCGTGGAGAACTGAAGGCTAGATTGAAGGAAGGCTATAAATTTCAATGGTCCGATTGGTGTTCCATCCCACGACCTCTCATTCTCCAGCCACGTGGTTTAATGCTAGATCATAAGGTTCGACACTAACCAAGTTACGATAATATGGAGTATGTTTGTTTGCAAATATGTGATCCATTGGAGAAATATTTGTCCAAGAGACGTACTGCCCGTGTGTCTGAAAGATATTGCTTGTCATATGCTTTCACCTATGTGGTTCAAGCGATATGGTTTCTGCTGATGTTGCTCAGCTTTGGACTTGCAAGCAGATGTTCTTTAAACGGCGTGTAGGAGGATTTCTCTTTTGAGGTCAAATAAATACGTTTGATTGTGAGTCACCTGTCGAGTCAGAGAAGGATATGCTGGTAAGAAAAGTCGCAGATTGTGGCAGCATCCCAAATACATCGCGTGTGTGCGAGTGATTGCGAGAGAGCCTCATGCGACGTTCACATTCATAAAAGTAAGAACACAAAGACGGTAATCTGCCTGCCAACTCGTCACGCTGTCCAGCATAGCTATATACACCTATGGGTGCTAACAGACAAAACTGTTTTCCAAACCCAGAGCAATTCTCGTTTCACGAGCTATCAGTGGCCCTTAGAAATGAAGGTTTCACCGACAAATGGCAAGATTTATTTGAATAATGTGGCAGATAATGAGGTTTCGCGTATTAACCATATGGCATAATACTCTCCTCTATTTGTGCCATCATTTGCCGAAATGTCGTTTCGAACCTCAAACTGTTTATGAGATAAGAGGAAATCATAAAAATGAGATCTGAGGATGTTATGAATATTTCTTTCTGGCTTTATCGCTGGTGGCTACCATCGGATCTGAGTTTGTACATAAAGTCGATTTTCTCGAGACTGAAGCGAGATGAAATCTCCTCCAAAGCCTAAAGAAAAATTAAGTATGTTAGCTAAATTTTATATGCAGCAACCTATGATGTAATATGCATCAAACGCAAAATCATAGCAGCTCCTATTTTTCATTGCAAACATTTTGAATTTCGAGTAGTGTCTTAGTTAAAAGGGAAATATTACAATAACTATTACCATTAACGAATTGATGGGGACTTCATCACGAAGCTGACATTTGAAGCTTGTAATCTTTCCCCTCCATCCTTCTTCCATCTATTGCCAACATTAAACAATGCCCAGTCTAAGTAATTAATAAGCAAAGCCTTTTATAAAGATTTGAGAGGAGCGAAGATTACAATAAAGTTTCGAGTTTACTTAGCTTCTCATGTTGAGATGGCTCCAGTTCTTCATATCTAATGGCCTGATTCTTGAAGCTGAAAATCTAACATCAGGTCCTCACGGAAGATTTGGACTAAATAAATTGGAAGATTGTTGTTGCAGAATTTTTTACGTAAATATATTTTCCACTGATTTTCTCTCATTTTAGTATATTATATAGTATTTTGATTTTTCACATTAACAAAGCCGAAATTACATTGTTCGCACCTATTATACGAAAATACGCCCGATCGCATATCTCACACCCAAGGGTTTGCAATTTTTCTTAAGAATTGAATTCCAACTAGTTTTCGTTACATTATTACGGTTCAAACGGCTCTGAGCACTACGGGACTTAACTTCTAAGGTCATCAGTCCCCTATAACTTAGAACTACGTAAACCTAATTAACCTAAGGACATCACACACATCCATGCCCGAGGCGGGATTCGAACCTGCGACTGTAGCGGTAGCGCGGATCCAGACTGTAGCGCCTAGAACCGCTCGGCCGCCCGGGCGGCTACATTATTAATTTACATTATTATTTCATAAATGAATCCAGAAATAAATGTAGTAAACAATACGGGATTGCGTAATTAATAATAGAAATTTTAAGTGTGCAAATAATTTGTAATTTCCAATGTTTCTAAAACAATAATTTTAACTGTACATTCAGAGCTAGTACTTATCGATTATAACATCGAAACTAAAATATCTTATAAAGTAATTTCTTTTTATAAATTTTAGTTCGAAATGTAACATTCTGTGTATAAAATTTTGTGAAAGTTTTCAAAAAAACAACAGATAATATTGACCTGTACAAAATTCGAAAAATAATTCTGGTATTGAGGAAAAGTAATGATAGGGGAGGTTGTGCCGTTACAAGCTATAAGAAACATAACAAGCAATTTTTTCACTTAAGTTTCTTTAACGTCGTTTGGGTAAGACTGAGTGACCCGCGCCTCAATTCTGTTAGTGCAGCGCTTCGCCAACCGGCGCCGCCGAGAGCTGGCAAAGAATGCCTCGCACATTCCGGCTTGCATGAAGGTGCGCGTCCGCACCTTTCGGCGTCGGAACGCGGATGCCATGGTGTGTTGCCTCGTTAGGCTAGACAGGGATGTTTTCCGCGATGGTTTGAAGCGGACTCGCGCTGGCCTCCGCAGTGCAGGTAACCCTTTTTCCTTACCTAATCTCAGCTCTGTAGCTTACGGCTCAGCAGCCATATCTCCAATAGATACATTTATTCTTCTCGATCGTCCTTTAAAATTCGTATTATTTCCACGGTGGTACCCTGTGTAAGCAATTAGGAAATGTATGAAAAAAAATCGGAACTGTTGTTTGTCATACTAGACTTCGAAGTCAGCGAAACAGCTCTGTGTAACTCCTCCACCTTTCATCTATTTGAAAGCCTGGGGTCTGTCTAAACACTTTTTACGCCTTCACTCACCCGTTCCGCTCCCTCCACTCCGCCCCCCCCCCCCCCCCCGTAAAGACACACACACACACACACACACACACACACACACACACACACACACAGTTTCCTCCACAACCAAAACGACGATTATTTGGTGCCACAGATTCTGTCCTAACAATCGATTCTTCGATTCTTTCTTTTGGTCAATTCTGCTCAACAAATTCATTTTCTTCCCGATTTGATTCAGTATCGTTTTGTTAGTCACCTGATATATTCATGTAAGCTTCACCACTCTTCTGTACCACCACACTTCAGAAGTTTCTATTGTCTTGTTATCTCTACTGTTTATAATCCAATTTTCACTTCCATGTAAACCCGCCTTCTTAACACTGAAACATATACACTCCTGGAAATGGAAAAAGAACACATTGACACCGGTGTGTCAGACCCACCATACTTGCTCCGGACACTGCGAGAGGGCTGTACAAGCAATGATCACACGCACGGCACAGCGGACACACCAGGAACCGCGGTGTTGGCCGTCGAATGGCGCTAGCTGCGCAGCATTTGTGCACCGCCGCCGTCAGTGTCAGCCAGTTTGCTGTGGCATACGGAGCTCCATCGCAGTCTTTAACACTGGTAGCATGCCGCGACAGCGTGGACGTGAACCGTATGTGCAGTTGACGGACTTTGAGCGAGGGCGTATAGTGGGCATGCGGGAGGCCGGGTGGACGTACCGCCGAATTGCTCAACACGTGGGGCGTGAGGTCTCCACAGTACATCGATGTTGTCGCCAGTGGTCGGCGGAAGGTGCACGTGCCCGTCGACCTGGGCCCGGACCGCAGCGACGCACGGATGCACGCCAAGACCGTAGGATCCTACGCAGTGCCGTAGGGGACCGCACCGCCACTTCCCAGCAAATTAGGGACACTGTTGCTCCTGGGGTATCGGCGAGGACCATTCGCAACCGTCTCCATGAAGCTGGGCTATGGTCCCGCACACCGTTAGGCCGTCTTCCGCTCACGCCCCAACATCGTGCAGCCCGCCTCCAGTGGTGTCGCGACAGGCGTGAATGGAGGGACGAATGGAGACGTGTCGTCTTCAGCGATGAGAGTCGCTTCTGCCTTGGTGCCAATGATGGTCGTATGCGTGTTTGGCGCCGTGCAGGTGAGCGCCACAATCAGGACTGCATACGACCGAGGCACACAGGGCCAACACCCGGCATCATGGTGTGGGGAGCGATCTCCTACACTGGCCATACACCACTGGTGATCGTCGAGGGGACACTGAATAGTGCACGGTACATCCAAACCGTCATCGAACCCATCGTTCTACCATTCCTAGACCGGCAAGGGAACTTGCTGTTCCATCAGGACAATGCACGTCCGCATGTATCCCGTGCCACCCAACGTGCTCTAGAAGGTGTAAGTCAACTACCCTGGCCAGCAAGATCTCCGGATCTGTCCCCCATTGAGCATGTTTGGGACTGGATGAAGCGTCGTCTCACGCGGTCTGCACGTCCAGCACGAACGCTGGTCCAACTGAGGCGCCAGGTGGAAATGGCATGGCAAGCCGTTCCACAGGACTACATCCAGCATCTCTACGATCGTCTCCATGGGAGAATAGCAGCCTGCATTGCTGCGAAAGGTGGATATACACTGTACTTGTGCCGACATTGTGCATGCTCTGTTGCCTGTGTCTATGTGCCTGTGGTTCTGTCAGTGTGATCATGTGATGTATCTGACCCCAGGAATGTGTCAATAAAGTTTCCCCTTCCTGGGACAATGAATTCACGGTGTTCTTATTTCAATTTCCAGGAGTGTATTTCACATTAACATGTACTAAACATTACGACCACTGCTCACAGCTCGACTGAATGTTGCATGGTGGCTTTGAGGGCACATAATGCGGTAGGGAAAGCGGAGACAAATAGGGAATCATTCTAATGCTGATACAAGCAAAAAATAGCAATATTACACTGACATGCGCGAATTTGACAACGGGTAAACTGTCATAGCCCTCACTTGCGTACAATCATGTCGAAAGGGTGAAGTCGGGTTGCTGTTGGCGTATTTCTGCCGCGAGCATCTACGGCTGGAAATTGTCGAGTGAAAGAGAAGTGATATCTGGTCTTCGCCGAGGATGTGTTATAAGCCCTCTGCTATTCCTAATCTACATAAACAATTTAGGGGACAATCTGAGCTGCCATCTTAGTTTGTATGCAAATGATGCTGCGATGTGGCGCCCGGTAAACTCATCCGTAGATCGAAACGAAGTGTAAAATGTTAAGGACAAGATATCTGTATGGTGTGAAATGTGGTAACTGAGTACATGAGCACTTAATAATACCAGTATATTTCGCTTACACGATCAATCACAGAAATTTAAAGCTTATAGATCCAGTTAAATATCTAGTGATTACGATTAAGAACTATTTAACTTCAGACGACCAGATATAAAATGTTATGGAGAAAGCGAACCAAAGACTGCCTCTTATTGGCAGAACAGTTAGAAGACGTATCAGATCTACTAAAGATACTGTCTACAAGTGCTTTCTCGTCCTCATCTGCAATATTGCTGAGCGTTATGGATTCCGTACCAGATAAGGTTGACGGAGGACATCGACAAAGTTCAAGGAACTGTAGCTCGTTTTGATTATCGATGAGTAGGCAAGAGAGTGTCACAAATATGAAACGTAAGTTTGGGTGGCAATCATTAATACAAACACGGGAACTCTTCACAAAATTTCAATCACTAACTTCCTGCTCTGAATGAGAAGATAGCTTGTTGACATAAAGAGAAATGCTGCTGGTAAACCCTTCGGGGTATAAGGTCATGGTCCATGAAACACTTCTGCTCCTAACTTTTCGTCCAGAGCTGCGCTGTACATCTTCAGAGGCGTTGCTCCTCCGTCGAATCTTGCCGACTGACGTTACGTACTTTAGAAAAAAGGGAGTTACCAGAGCTACATGTGTTAAGAAGAGGTGATCCTTGTCAAAGGTAAAATTTAACTACCGATAGTTGTCTTATCAAAGATAAAAAACTGTTTAGAGTTTCTGCAGAGCTGCTATCCATATGGTACTAAATTTAATCGCCTCTTCTTTCCTACTAAAACTATCTCTAGGTTTATATATTTCAATGGCTTCTCTATATTGCCGTGGATAATAGTTCATCGTAGATTTCAGAAAACTTCTCTTCGTGACTTCCTGGCTGAAGAGCATGCTCTGCCACAGCCGATCTGTCAATTTTTCCTGGTCGTCAAAGACTTTTGTGTTCCTTTAAATGTGTATTCATAATTCTTTTGTCTTTCCAATATAAACTACACCACACATACACGGAATTTTACATACGCCACGTGGTGACAGCGGAGGTCGTTTATCCTTCACAGATTGAAATGCTTGATCTATTTTCCTTGTTGATGTAAAAACTGGTCCGATGTCAAATTTCTGTAAGCTCTTTCCAATCTTTCAAGAAAAGCCTGAGTACATGGCTAAGTCTTTGCATACCACGGAATATAGACAAACCGGCTGAAGCAGAGTATGTTCTTAAGTGAGGAGGCCGCGAAGTGAAGTTCTTCTGGAACAAAAATTTTATCTGCGACGACGAACTATTATCCACGACTGTGTAGAGAAGCCACTGGGATATATAAACATAGGGATACTCTTAATGGGGAAGAAGATACCATGAAACTTAGTGACATATTGACAGGTCTCTGCAGAATCGCTTAATAGCTTTTTATCCTTGAAAAGACGAAAATCAATAGTTAAGTGTTACCTTATATTTATACGTGTAACTCCGCCCGCGCCTCTTTCCTGCAGTATATATGTTGCTCTCAGATGCACGACCTGTCAGTCGGCAAGATTCAATGGGGGAGCAACGCCTCTGAAGATGTACAGCGCGGTTCTTGACGAAACGTTATGAACAAAAGAGTTCCGTGGGCCACGATCTTATGCACCGAAAGGCGTACCAGCACCAATGTTTTTCGGCCGTGAAAGCCTTCATTCTATTATCATAAGGAGAAATTACTGTCGTTTTAAAACAAGAGAAATCTGAGCTCGCACAGAAAAATTTAGGTGTTCATTTCTCAGTGCGCTATTCGAGATTAGAATGGTCGATAAATTGTCTGAAAGTGGTTTTGTGGACCCTCTGAAAAGGACTTAAGTTTCCGTTGCAGAGTAGTCACGTAGATGTAGAGTGACATGCACGATGCAACAGTTTTTCACATATCTCCTGATCCATATGCCGTGCAATGATATAATTTTGCAAGTATAGTCAGTGCTATACGTTAACAATGCAATAATAGTCCTAAATACAATTAGTAGTAAAGAAGTAATAAATGAAAAAGTCATCCCTTTACCACAGTGTTACTGCATGAACAGAAAATATAGTCAGTGGTAAACGTTTTTCCTTTCATCACATTGTGGGGGATTAAACCAGAATAATTTACGTAAAACTTTCAAATTAAGTGTAAAGTTCGTTGCAAGTCACTAAGTGCTCCCGTTTTCGAATACTACACTCCTGGAAATTGAAATAAGAACACCGTGAATTCATTGTCCCAGGCAGGGGAAACTTTATTGACACATTCCTGGGGTCAGATACATCACATGATCACACTGACAGAACCACAGGCACATAGACACAGGCAACAGAGCATGCACAATGTCGGCACTAGTACAGTGTATATCCACCTTTCGCAGCAATGCAGGCTGCTATTCTCCCATGGAGACGATCGTAGAGATGCTGGATGTAGTCCTGTGGAACGGCTTGCCATGCCATTTCCATCTGGCGCCTCAGTTGGACCAGCGTTCGTGCTGGACGTGCAGACCGCGTGAGACGACGCTTCATCCAGTCCCAAACATGCTCAATGGGGGACAGATCCGGAGATCTTGCTGGCCAGGGTAGTTGACTTACACCTTCTAGAGCACGTTGGGTGGCACGGGATACATGCGGACGTGCATTGTCCTGTTGGAACAGCAAGTTCCCTTGCCGGTCTACGAATGGTAGAAAGATGGGTTCGATGACGGTTTGGATGTACCGTGCACTATTCAGTGTCCCCTCGACGATCACCAGTGGTGTACGGCTAGTGTAGGAGATCGCTCCCCACACCATGATGCCGGGTGTTGGCCCTGTGTGCCTCGGTCGTATGCAGTCCTGATTGTGGCGCTCACCTGCACGGCGCCAAACACGCATACGACCATCATTGGCACCAAGGCAAAAGCGACTCTCATCGCTGAAGACGACACGTCTCCATTCGTCCCTCCATTCACGCCTGTCGCGACACCACTGGAGGCGGGCTGCACGATGTTGGGGCGTGAGCGGAAGACGGCCTAACGGTGTGCGGGACCGTAGCCCAGCTTCATGGAGACGGTTGCGAATGGTCCTCGCCGATACCCCAGGAGCAACAGTGTCCCTAATTTGCTGGGAAGTGGCGGTGCGGTCCCCTACGGCACTGCGTAGGATCCTACGGTCTTGGCGTGCATCCGTGCGTCGCTGCGGTCCGGTCCCAGGTCGACGGGCACGTGCACCTTCCGCCGACCACTGGCGACAACATCGATGTACTGTGGAGACCTCACGCCCCACGTGTTGAGCAATTCGGCGGTACGTCCACCCGGCCTCCCGCATGCCCACTATACGCCCTCGCTCAAAGTCCGTCAACTGCACATACGGTTCACGTCCACGCTGTCGCGGCATGCTACCAGTGTTAAAGACTGCGATGGAGCTCCGTATGCCACGGCAAACTGTCTGACACTGACGGCGGCGGTGCACAAATGCTGCGCAGCTAGCGCCATTCGACGGCCAACACCGCGGTTCCTGGTGTGTCCGCTGTGCCGTGCGTGTGATCATTGCTTGTACAGCCCTCTCGCAGTGTCCGGAGCAAGTATGGTGGGTCTGACACACCGGTGTCAATGTGTTCTTTTTTCCATTTCCAGGAGTGTATATGAATAAATAATGGTATTAGCGCGTCGTGATCTACACCTCTTTCCCACCACCAACCTTACCCCTTTGACAGGTTGTTCTTACCTCCACAGCGATTCTTTCCGGACCGTAAGTGATATGTGTTCCAAGTTTTGTAGAAATCTTTCCAGCGGTTTCGGAAAAGATGTGGAACAATCATACATAAACACTGTACATACATTTTAATATATATGACTGTCTTTGTTCCGTGATGTGCTTCTGATGAAATATAGCTTATACGGCACCTGTAGTTACGCTGAAGTTACCGGTGAAAAACTCCCAGCGATCCGTCTTATAGTTTTGGAGATTAGCGCGTCCAGACAGATGGACAAGAAAATTTTGTTAAAACTTTAAACCACGTTATATCTTTTTTTCGTTATACGATTTTGACGAACTGAAGCCTATACGGTGCTCAAAACTAAGCTCGAGTTCATAGAATGAAGGTTTTCACGACCGGATGACATAGCTGCTGGTAAACCTTTCGGGATATGAGGTCGTGGTCCCAGAAACTCTTCCGTTCCTGACGTGTTACGTCGACCACGCGCCTTTTCTGCAGTATATATGTCGCTCTCGGATGTCCGACAAGTCAGTCGGCAAGACTCAGCGGCGGAGCGCCTCTGAAGATGCCCAGCGCAGTCCTGGACGAAATGTCAGGAACGGAAGAGTTTCTTGGACCACGACCTCACATCCCGAAAGGTTTACCAGCAGCTAAGCTGAAGTTCCCAGTGAAAACCCCATGAAAATTCGTCCAGTAGCTTATGTGAGTAGCGTGTTCGCAGACAGATAAACACGGGAGTTTTACAGATTTATTATTAGTGTACAGATTACTGTGTAGCATTTACTTACAATTTTTAACACCTATCAGTAGGAATTGTTTTCCTTACTTCCCCCACTAATTATACAGTATTTAGCAGTACATGTCATTCCTTCAGAAAATTTTCATGCTACTGCTAGCCATCACATTATATCCTCTCTACTTCTACCACTTCTACTATAGTAATTTACCTGCCGAAACGGAACACCAGAGCCACTACTCATAGTATATTACTTTCTAATCTCATTCCGTTCGCATCAGCTGATGGAATTTGACTACATCTGACTACGCCCACTCTGCTGTTGTTGACGCTCATCTTACCATCCGTTTCCAAGTCACTAAACACGTCGTTCAACTGATATTCGCAGTGTTTTCAGGCCTCTGTCAAAATTCAAAATTATAATTTCGTTTTTATTCCTTGAACTTCAATTCCTTTTCCAAATTTCCCATAGTTTTCTTCACTCAAAGTAAATATTGAGTAGCATGGTATAATTGTTACAATTCTGTCTCACTGTGCAGCTGATCCCGGCGGAGGTTTGAGTCCTCCCTCGGGCATGGGTGTGTGTCCTTAGGATAATTTAAGTTAAGTAGTGTGCAAGCTTAGGGACTGATGACCTTAGCAGTTAAGTCCCATAAGATTTCACACACATTTGAACATTTTCTGTCTCACACCTTTCTCAACTATTGTTCTTCGACTCGTAGAACTACAGTTTACTTTCTTCAGGAGCATCTGTCCAGATGAGAGTTTACATAGGCTCAAGGGCCTCTGAAGCTTTTACCTTCCTGTTTATCTAGTGTTATTAACATCTAATAAGGTGCCGAAAATCTGCTCCTAGTGGAGGCAATCATTAGCCTCATGACAAATACTGCTTCGCATACCACAATAAGGCGTAACTGATGGAACTATTTTTGCAGCCAAGATGCTCTCCTCATTCGCAGGGGCTGCTCGCAATGAAACTACGTAGAACCGCCCTCTCTAGATTGTATCGCTACGTCTGAGAGATTCAGAAAAAGGTACCGGAACGCTTAACCTCCAAAACTGATCCTTCGTTCGCATATTGAACAATGAAAGCCGTTTACTGAACCCAAGTATGAACGTCTTTAAATGACTCACAAAACTCATTCTCGTCACGAGGATACTAATCTAAATTTAAAACAGCCTTCACACTTTAAATCATTTACTTGTAATTTAAACTTATTGAAAGAGTGATTTAAAACATTTCGACTAGGTCACAGTTTGCAACACCTAAAGGCAAGGAGACACGACTGGACCTCTGCTGGTCTTGTTACGACATCCAGTTCTTCTGTCGGACAATGGGTCACTGTTTGCATCACAGCTCGTGCCTCTCAATGCCCTCTCGGTGACGTGTGCCTCCTTTGTGTGACTTAAGTCTACAGCCATAGCTGTGTTCTTCGCTACAAATTATCATCACAGCGCCTGCTGCTGGCATTGTTCCACAAATAGCTGGTGCTCTAAAAACGAAGCTACCAACAACTGAGCAACGCCAGACTAGCTGGTGGGATCAGCTGATCCACCGCTAGGAAACGTGGCGTAAAGATCTCAGCGCCTCTTCTGGGAGAGTCACACTGCGTCATTTCATTTCCAAGCATGTTTGGAGAGGCTTTATTCATAGCAAATTATACAATACAGAATGTATGTCAGGAAAGGGTTTTTCAAACATAAAGTGTTTCGCGAGGGGCGTAGTGTTTCGTTATTGAGATTCTGGTGGGTCGCATCAGAAATGTGTGTTGAAGTCCGTTCAGTGATAGGTTCCCATTCTGCCGGTATAAATTTTAAGTGAACACTGCCCTTTTCTATGGCAAATCGAGTTCGCGTTGTCGATGTACGTTGAAGTTGTCTTTTGTTCTTATCGCTGTCGTAAGGCTCAGAGACCGTACATTGTCCCAAAATGTTCTATGTCCAGATCAGCACTAATCCACTTATCTCGATTGAGCTAGATTTCTACCAAGTACAGAATCACTCTAAGTCCACACATAAATGAAAAGCACAAGTTCCACCGAACCACAGAGACGAAACAATTCCTGTGTTTTGGAACTGACGATCTGAAAAACTTTTAAGTCCGCGAGAACATGTGGCCATCTAGCCAGCCAGAGAAGCACACTCTGGACCTCATATTAAAGATGGTTCAAATGGTTCAAATGGCTCTGAGCACTATGGGACTCAACTGCTGTGGTCATAAGTCCCCTAGAACTTAGAACTACTTAAACCTAACTAACCTAAGGACAGCACACAACACCCAGCCATCACGAGGCAGAGAAAATCCCTGACCCCGCCGGGAATCGAACCCGGGAACCCGGGCGTGGGAAGCGAGAACGCTACCGCACGACCACGAGATGCGGGCTACTAAAGATGGCTGCCGTCCCTCTGTAAGTAGGCTGTTTAGGTTTTCTTATTGGTAACGCCACGTAGCGCTCTGTATGAAAATCACTGGTTGTGCTGTGTGCAGTCTGTGGCTAGTTTGCATTGTCGTCTGCCATTGTAGTGTTGGGCAGCTGGATGTTAACAGCGCATAGCGTTCGGCAGTTGGAGGTGAGCCGCCAGCAGTGGTGGATGTGGGGAGAGAGATGGCGGAGTTTTGAAATTTGTAAGACTGGATGTCATGAACTGCTATGTATATTATGATTTTTCAGCACTATTAAGGTAAATACATTGTTTGTTCTCTATTAAAATCTTTCATTTGCTAACTGTGCCTATCAGTAGTTAGTGCCTTCCGTAGTTTGAATCTTTTATTTAGCTGGCAGTAGTGGCGCTCGCTGTATTGCAGTAGTTCGAGTAACGAAGATTTTTGTGAGGTAAGTGATTTGTGAAAGGTATAGGTTAATGTTAGTCAGGGCCACTCTTTTGTAGGGATAGTCAGATTGCGTTGCGCTAAAAATATTGTGTATCAGTTTAAGCCCAGTCTCGTATATAATTTTTCAAGAGGGAACGTTTCACCTCTGACACAGTAATTTCCGAGAATCTACATTTATTAAGAGGGTCAGAGACATCACCAGTCTGGGTCACAATTTTGATACAGGAATGCGATGTTAAAGCTTGATGTGACCGCAGAGCCGCGCTGGAAAGCTGTGTAAAGTGATGTTACAATAAAGTTATAGGTTAAGTAACTGACCGACTGTCTTTCTTGGAATGTTTACAAACCTCCAGTGAAGACATCAGTACTCAGCTTTTTACTGACTGTACCTCGAATAATGAAGATATATGCCCGAATGGCAGTATCAGTTTTGCAGGAATTGGTCTCCTTTTTCTATTGCTGCTATCTAGAACTATGGGCATTTAATGGAATTCCAATTACATGGTGAAATTCTCACTAAATTAATTAAATATAATAATTAAACATGAAAATATAACAAGTGTCCTTTATCAAGTGTGACTAACTTTACCATCACTTACTGCTATGCTGTTGATGTAGCTGCCTTAGGCAATTAATTATAATCACTTTAACTGAACACCTGGTACAATCACCTCTCTATGGCTAATTAACTATGTAAATAAATATGGATGTAGCTCACACGATGCACCAAGACGAGTGATTTCATACGGTAGAGCAATCTCTTTTGTGGTTAAACTATTTCAATTGTTATTAGAGATAGTGTGAAAGTTAGTTAAAAATACCTTGTTTGCTAATTATATACTCATCAAAAAAGTTTTGCATACCCCGGTTCGCAGAACTCCTGCAGATAATTGTTGACTGTGGATAAGGTATTACAGACAAAGTCCCTTTGCGTGTTCAGAGACGTCACTAAACCCGCCCAAAGATGTAAACAACCGTGCATGAGCAGCGCCTATTAGACGGAGGGGGTCCATCAGCTTATCACTCCCAGTCATTCCACCAGGAACGAGGTGCACGGTTCGTGTTGTCTGTAGTTGAACTATGCCTAGACGTTCAATACCGCGGTTCGATAGCGTCCGCATTGTTACTTGGTGCCAAGAAGGGCTCTCAACAAGGAAGTTGTCCAGGCGTCTCAGAGTGAACCAAAGCGATGTTGTTTAGACATGGAGGAGATACGGAGAGACAGGAACTGTCGATGACATGCCTCGCTCAGGCCGCCCAAGGACTATTACTGCAGTGGATGACCGCTGCCTACGGATTATAGCTCGGAGGAACTCTGACAGCCACGCCACCATATTGAGTAATGCTTTTCGTGCAGCCACAGGACGTCGTGTTACGACTCAAACTGTGCGCAATAGGCTGCATGATGCGCAACTTCACTCCCGACGTCCATGGCGAGGAACATATTTGCAACCACGACAACATGTACCGATGGACCCAACAACTTGCCGAATTGACCGCTCAGGATTGGCATCACGTTCTCTTCGTCGATGAGTGTGGGATATGCCTTGAACCAGACAATCGTCGGAGACATGTTTGGAGGCAACTCGGTCAGGCTGAACGCCTCAGACACACTGTCCAGCGAGTGCAGCAATGTGGAGGTTTCCTGCTGTTTTGAGGTGGCATTGTATGGGGCCACGTACGCCGCTGGTGGTCACGGAAGGCGCCGTAGCGGCTGTACGATATGTGAATGCCATCTTCCGACCGATAGTGCAACCATATCGGGAGCATATTGGCGAGGCATTCTTCTTCATGGTCGAAAATTCGCTGCCCCACCGTGCACATCAAGTGAATGACTTCCTTCAGGATAACGACGTCGTTCGACTAGAGTGCCCATCATGTTCTGGAGACAAGAACCCTATCGAACATGCCAGGGATAGAGTGGAAAGGGCTGTTTATGGACGACGTGATCCACCAACCTCTCTGAGGGATCTACGCCGAATCGCCGTTGAGGAGTGGGATAATCTGGACGAACAGTGCCTTGATGAACTTTTGGATTGTATGCCACGACGAATACAGGCATGCATCAATGCAAGAGGACGTGCTACTGAGTATTAGAGGCATTGGTGTGTACAGCAATCTGGACCAACACCTCTGAAGGTCTCGCTGTATGGTGGTATAACAAGCAATGTGTGGTTTTCATGAGCAATAAAAAGAGCGGTAATGATGTTTATGTTGACCTCTATTCCAATTTTCTGTAGAGGTTCGGAACTCTCGGAACCGAGGTGATGCAAAAACTATTTTTGATGTGTTTATATATCATGCGTATTACAGACATATATACACTGTGAAACAAAAGAAAATTCATCACAAAGCAGTTACGCAAATTGATATTCACACAGGTATCGACGGAAAATGCAGAATTGTAAACTTTGGCCGCCAATAGATGTGTGCGTGACGCTGCAGAGCAGTTTCACTGCGCAGCTAGCAAGTATAATAAGCAGCGGAAATGTCGATATCAGAGCATAAACTGTTTACGAATTTTATTGCGTGTGCTGAGTCGGACAGCAACAAAGCCTCGCACACAGGAGCGTGAACAATATATACTAACGTCAGCATGTGAAGAAGTATGTGTAGTTGGGTACAGAGAAGGCGGATGGAGTAATCTGCGTTTCACTCGATACTTGAATAACAGCGACGACACTGTTCGACGATGTTGGCACGAAAATGGTGAAACATGGGCGCACACAGCTTCAAGAAGGAAGTGGTCGACTCAAAGAGACGACAGAACGTGGAGCGGGCAACCGTCAGAGAGGCACTCACAGAGCCACATACATCATTATCATCGATTCGCAACTAATGCTTCAGTGACGACAGGGACCATTAATATCTGACTCAGAGAAAGGGGAATGAGCTCACAGCACACCTTGCGCCGACTACCATTGACCTCTGTATGCCAACAATCCGTTTGCAGTGGTGTCTGGCACATTGAGCTTGGAATCTCAGTGACTGGTGTAGAAATGCCTTCATTGATGGGTCCCGCTTGGATATTGAGCCCCGATGACCAGCGAAGACGTCTCTGGAGACGCCCCAGGTAGCAGTGGTATACCTACCTGACTGTAGCACGCCATAAGGCCCGACAACCAGGAGCGATGGTCTGGGGTGCCATTTCTTTTTATAGTAGGACCGCTTTGTTTACCATCAGCGGCACTCTTACAGCGATATTCTATGCCCTTTTTTATTGCCGCCCTGCATGTAAAGTCCTCCTGAGATTACATTCTAGCAATATAATGCCCCGTTGCACACGGCGAGAGTCTGCATTGCTTGTCTTCGTGCTTACCAAACCCTACCTTGGGCAGCAACATCGTCGGATCTCTCCCCAACTGAGAACGTTAAAACATTATCGTCAGGGTCTTCAAACCAACTTGGGATTTCGCCGATTTAACGCGCCAATTGGACAGAATTTAGAACGATATCTCTCAGGAAGACATCCAACAACATAAATCAATGCCAACCCGAATAACTGCTTCCACAAGAGTCAGAGGCGGACTAGTGCGTTGTTGATTTGCTCAGTTTGTAAAGCCCTTTCTATTATATAAACCATCCAGTTTTGAGTAATTGTAATCAGTTGTTTGTCTGCACATGTTCATCACACCTGCCGATTTCCATCTCATTTGGATAATTCATTCGTGGTTGGTGTTTTATTTGTGTTAGAGTGAATTAGCTGAATCGTCTTGCTCTGCTCGCCGTGCAGGTGTATTGCACTTTGGTGTAAGTTTTGTGCGCCTACGTGTGCAAAGCTGTCTCGTCTTTTGCGAGTTATAACCGTTCGCGTGACGTCAGGTCGGGACTCCTGGGTGTTTGACAGAACCGCGACCACTGAGCGGCCGATACCTCGCCCAGTGCCCACGCCTCATCGGCCTACTGTCAAACGTCAAACCAGTGGCGCACTGTCCGAGCCGCCGCACTGGGGCGTGCAGACCGGCTGCGCACTCAAAACAAGTCAGCCACCTCTGATCTCTATATTCTTGGTCATATTACGCCTGTCATCCCTCCCCCCCCCCTCACCCCCTGCAGTTTGGCTTGTCGTCACACCTACTGTTGTCTTGCTACATATGCCTATGACTTTATAATAGTTGTTGACGCTGAAGAAACGGAACTTAAACACTTTCCCAATGATGCTGTATTCTGACAGAGTTGGCAAGGACATGGAAGAGTAGTTGAATGCAACGGATAGGGTAGATGGGTGTAAAGAAAGACAATTTACTGTTCTTCTAAAAAAAATGTGTGTGAAATCTTATGGGACTTAACTGCTGAGGTCATCAGTCCCTAAGCTTACACACTACTTAACCTAAATTATCCTAAGGACAAACACTCACACACACACACACACACACACACCCATGCCCGAGGGAGGACTCGAACCTCCGCCGGGACCAGCCGCACAGTCCATGACAGCAGCGCCTTATACCGCACGGCTAAACCCGCGTGGCTACTGTTCTTCTAATACAGTAATCAGTGATAGGCAAGTTTTCACACGATTTCAAATTGATGTCATAGAATGGGTTGCTAACTATAACCTGTCCATGTTTCAGCCCTGTCTGATTATTTATTAGTACCGCAGTTTATTTATTTATTTCTTTATTTCATGAACAGTACAGAGTAACCCACTGCCTTGGATGTTAGGTTGGTCGTATGCTTCTGAATCTAATAGCAAAGACTTCTCACTGTTACAGTCTTATTGGTATACAGTTGTTAATGCTTTTTTTAAATAATATAAAGAGTATATATATATATATATATATATATATATATATATATATATATATATATATATATATGTAAGATTTCACTGAGGTTACAGCGAACTGAATGCTCAACAAATGTTAAAATGGTTCCATATAATTTGTTACTACATAGTTGATGAAAATATAATTTATACAATGCAAATGTCAAACAAAAATAAGAAAATGTCACATAATGAGCGTGGTTAAGAATAATTTGTAAAATATAGAGGGAAGTGATCGCAGTGTGGTCTTTGCCCCATTCTGAGATAAATATGGATAAAAATAACAAAAACATTTGAAATAAACGTTTGTAGTATTATTGTATAGTAGCCAACTTACACAACATAATACTGAACTGATATGTCTCGTAAATTTGAACATAACGGTTTAAATACTTGTACAAAAATAATACTTTCTTCTCCACGTAAGGGGAATTGGTAGGATAACCCGAAAGAGTTCAATTACTGTGGCTAAGTGATCTAGCTACCTAGTAAACAGTGTACTTAGTTAGGTCCTCTGATGAGGGAGGGAGGGAGGGAGGGAGCGAGAGAGAGAGAGGGGGGGCAGGGGGAGAAAAACGGAGAGCACTTTTGTGCGAAAGGCAAATTGCACGAGTTCGAGTCTCGACCTGGTACACAACTATAATCTGCCATGAAGATTCCTCAATAAAATGTATTATGTTTTAATATTACAATAAAATGACAAAAAATGGTTCAATTAAATGGTCTAAAATGTTTTAATATGACAACAGCAATTTGTTTACACTAGTGATTAGAAAACCAGTTCATCGTAGGATACGAGAAACTGCAGTTCAGCAAGATAGCACGCAATTAATTTACAAACAATATCCAACGTCTCTGTACACTGATATGAATTATCTTTCAACCTAGCACCTGAACGCCGACTAAACTTGACCAGTAGCCTGGAAAGTGACTGTACAGAATTCCATAACATCACATTGAAGCGCTATTTCAAATTCTCGTGTGAGTTCTGTACTGGAAAGTAGCTTTAATGATCATGAAGGCTCATTAAGTCCCAAATTACAAAGCGATGAACATTGGGAAATACCGCCTTCATCGCAGGGAACACACGACTAGCCTTCTACACCTGCCAGGATCCTCATCGATCTCCTGAGTTCCAAGCGGCTCCACCTTGTAGTTTCAACGTTCAGCATTTTAAGCCAACCTGTCTCAGGAGCACAATGCAGCCATCTTTATCTGTCACTCGTTGTTCCCACTAAGAGCACTATTCCGCTTACCGCCCAGGTTTTTCAGAAGCCAGTTTTCAACAGCTACTGGAAAGAACGGGCTTTCACAAGAAATTCTCTGACTTTTAAGCCATCACTGTAGACTTCGAGTGGATGTTCGATCCATCATCTCAGATGTGGGTAATGGGAGCTGTCACTTGCGTCCAGAATGGCCTGATTACACCAAATAAGTGCTAAATTTCTTCCATATTTTCGTAACGATTATAATTTCTTTTAGTAACGACGAGGTAAATGCACTGCCTGATAAAAGGAAGCGTGCAGAAGGGGAGAACAATAAGAAATGAAACAACGCGGGTTCATATGGTATGTGATGTTATTTCACTGATTACAAAATGGACTCAAATTAACAAAGAACTTGGAGGTGTAAGCCCACTTATCAGTATGATGTTGTGCCTCTCTGCCCCGAAAACAGGTAGTGATTCGGTTGGAATGGGTCTCATAAAACTGTAGTGTCATCTCGCGAGGCAAGATGGCCCACAAATGTTGGAAGTGGTGCTGGATATGATGGATACCGGAACTGGGACGCAGTTGTTGTCAGAGGTAGTTCCACGCATGCTCTGTTGGGGACTGTTCTGGATATCTTGCTCTCCACGGGAGTACATCCTCATCATGCGGACAGTTCATAAAGGCAAGTGCTATGTATGCACGAGCATTGTCCTGCTGAAAGATGATACCACGATACTGCTATCTGAGAGATAACGCCTGAGGATGATACATGTCAGTGACGAAACTCTATGCCGTCAGATTTATCTCGATCAATGACCAAACTCATACCCGATGGCCCCACACCATGACGCCGGCAGTACCCCGGCTGTAGCTGTCCGAAACACTGATATAATGGGACCTCTCCCCAGGTCTAAGCCATACTCACCTCCAATGGTCATCTGGGATAGTCCAGAACAACGATTCATCGCTGAATACAATGTAATGCTATTCATCAGCAGTCAACGCTTCTCAGTCACAGCACCGCATCAAATGCAGCCGTTTGTGTTGTGGTGTTAACGGCTGTCTGCACGTGAGGCGGTGGTTCTATAGTCAGGGTGCTCCTTGTCTCTGACCAACAGTGCGTGATGTTACACGTAGCCCACTACTAGGTCTCAGAAGTCAGGTACAGATGTGAAGATGTTACGCTATGGTGGGTGCACAATACGGCTATCGTCCCTTCCCACTGTCAGACTTCGTCGAACGGAACCGTGACGATGCGTATCCCTGTCGTCAGGTTCGCATGCAGTCCAACATCAGGCCACCGTTGTATTCGAACGCCCCACAGATCTGCATGTTTAGGAATTTCATCCGCTGGCTAAATGGAGGGTTGCAATAAGACCCGTCTCAAATTCTGTCAGGCACTGATAAGGCTGTCTCTCTCGAATATGGGCATTTCCACGTCTTTCACGGTAATGACTCAATATGTCGCGCTGTTCAGGCCCCTTATGTACCCTACGAGGCTTCGTAACATTACCAAACACGAACAACAGTCATGCACTCTTGTGGACGTTCCACCTGTCACACAGAATTGCAGCTCAAAATCATTTACATACCTCCCAGTGGTGTCTAAGCGCACGAAGCTACATTAACAACGGACCATGTCTTCCCGGTGTTTAATTTTTTTGTCAGGCAGTGTATGTAAGGGTTTGAGGCTCTTGTCAGTCTCATTCAAATACTTCTGGGTGTACTGTCGCGCTATCTTACTAAATGTTTAAAAATGCTAAAGTAGTAAAACAACCGACATTCCGGCAGTGTGACAGCGGCCTTCATGAGAGCACAGAAAAGTTTGTATTTTAGTATTTTGCAATATGGTGCGGTAGAAGACCCAGAAAAACTTTAATGTGTAATGATGATGGCTTGAAAGATTCTCGGGTGTTGCGACGGATGGTGTTGTGCGAACTGTACAATATTTCTTCAAAGTAACTGATCAAACGTCTCCTTAGAAAAATTAATGAATTACTGTGCTGGTAAACCTGTTAGGTTATTTGATTTTCAAACAGCTGAGAAAAACTGAACGTACTCAGACATTTCTCTCTTTACTTATTCTGATCATCACTAAACTGGCGCACAATATTTTTAGCGCAACGCAATCTGACTTTCAATAATCCCTACAAAAGAATGGCCCTGACTAACAATAACCTATACCTTTCATGAATGACTTACCTCACAAAAATCTTCGTTACTCGAACTATGCAATACAGCGAGCGCCAATACTGCCAGCTAAATAAAAGATTCTAACTACTGAAGGCACTAACTACTGACAGGCATACTTAAGAAATGAAAGATTTTAATAGAGAACAAACTATGTATTTACCTTAATAGTGTTCAAAAGTCGTAATATATATATCAGTTCATGACATCCACTCTTACAAATTTACTCTTTCTCATGGACACACGTCCAGATCGTCCGCTCTCAAAACTCTGCCATCTCTTTTCCCACATCCAAAACTGCTGGCTGGCGGCTCACCTCCAACTGCCCAACGCTACGCGCTGTTCACATCCAGCTGCCCAACACTACAATAGCAAATATTCCAATAATGCAAACCAGCCACAGACTGCACACACCACAGTCAGTGATTTCCATATAGAGCACTACGTGGCGTCACCATCATGAAAACCTAAACAGCCTATTTACACTGATCGTCATGATCAGGTAACATCAAGGAATTTATCAAACAGTTTTTACGTCGGGAGAGGTTCAAACAGCCCAATAATGATGATGATTTCGCTTTTCGAATACTTGACCGCATGGGATTCTAAGACAACAAAACTGTAATCTAGCACACGTGTTGCCAAAAATTTTTTAAAAAAAGCAGCAACTGATACACAAAAAGTTATTACTGGGGAAAATACTGATAATACGACAATTATGAATTTAAAAGGTTAATATAAATGTAGTACTGGCAGCAGTGCAAGATTACTTCCGGCAACTGATGTTTTTCGCTTCACGGAAGCAATAAGTATCAGCAGAATCGTAATTGTGCTCCGCGTTGCGTTCGTTTTGATTGCAAATACCGGGCCCTAAACTCAGTACGTCTGTATGATGAAACAACAGGCAACAACAGCTGGTAAACGCCGCGCAACACTACGTTCGGAACAGATAATGCGATCAGGGGTACAGGCGGGAAGCGCCGCTGACGAAGAGGATTCAATTAGTGGGTCGCGTCCGTCAGTCACCAGCCCGAGCGGTGCGCGCACAATAAACGGCAGCGAACACAGCGCCACCCACGATCGATCACCCATCCTTGCAGTTTGTCTTGCCACATTGTCGATTCTCACTTTTAGATATCCATTCTATGAGAGGTAAGCAAAAATCCTACTCTCGTGGTGTAGAGATCATCAGAAACATAGTACCGTATCACATTTCCTACGCTGGCAAAGAAAGTTGCAACGAAGCAAAATATTACGAGTTGTCACATCGTATTGAAAACGTATCTTGTCATGGAGACGGGAGAAGAGGACATGTTGGTTCTCGCACCCGCACAGATGACGCTGGCTTCTGCGCCGAACGAGCGGTGTGCTTGACTAATGTTGCGCTCAATACGTTACACATACTCTCTATGAATTTGAAAAAGCATTGTTAAATATTAATCCATCTTTTTCATACTTGTATACAAAATTGTACGGATAACAGAACCATACTGCTGAAATTTCAAATCAATAACTTCAGTACCGTTGTAGCCGAGCGGTTCTAGGCGCTTCAGTCTGGAACCACACGACCGCTGCGGTCGCAGGTTCGAATCCTGCCTTGGGCTTGGATGTATGTGATGTCCTTGGTTTAGTTAGGTTTAAGTAGTTCTAAGTTCTAAGGGAATGACGACCTCAGATGTTAAGTCCTATAGTGCTCAGAGCCAGTTGAACCATTTGAACTTCCGTACTTTCGGATATATAAACGTTTACCTAAACGCATGATAACTGTGCTGGCATTGTGAAAACGATTTAGGGACGATAATGTACTCGTCTATAGAACCAATTGAAACTACAACCAAGACTATGTGATCGGAGGCTTTCCCGGCGTATGTGTTGTTTCCAGGGCTCTCGGGTGTCCAGTCGGATGCGATCTTTGAAGTCCCACGATATTTCGGCGAATAACTTTTCCTCCATCATCCGGTGGTTCTGATGGAATGGTCTGTCCGCTGCTGCTGCTTACATCTAATACTTTCTCCTCTTTGGAGAAGTGTGAGGGGGAGTTTGTAGCCTTTCGGCTTTTACTCCCCTGTGTACTTGTGTGTATGATTATTTCTGTATTTTTTTGGTGTCTGTGAAATGTGGTGTTTGTTCTGTGTGAGTCTGGTATTTGCCTGAGGTTTGGCGAGATAATTGTAGTAGTTTGGGTAGGAGCAGGATTTGGGAATGGATATTGGGATTTTTCTCTTCGACTTAGTCGTCGAAGATCGTCATAGGGCGCTTATGCTTATCGCGGGACATGTCATACCGACCTAGGGAGTGGATGAGTGCATTTCCGGATCTGGAAGAACCCTCATAGAAGGCCCTTGCCAGATCCTGAAAACGCTCCCTCAGTAGTGGGATTTCGGCTGCGGCGTGCAGGTCGTCTGTGGGGAATCCATAAGGTAGACGCAGTGCCCTTCTGAGGGCGCGGTTCTGCAGCCTCTGGAGTTTGTCCAGGTGCTGCTTTGCCGCGTATCCCCAGACAGGGCACACATACTCCATTACCGGCCGGATCAGGGCCTGGTATACATTTACTACTACTGGGCAAGGAAAGGAGCTGGTTGTGTTCAGGATAGGGTATAGGATGGACATTCTGGCGCAGACCTTGCTGTGGACCTCGTCTATGTGGGGTTTCCACGTAAGACGAGAGTCCAAGGTTACACCAAGGTACTTGGCGGTCCTACGCGAGGGGAGTTGGGTTCCATTTAGGTGAAGGTGGAGGGGGGGACGTTGAGGAGGTTCGCGCCTTCCGAGCCTGCGGGTAATCAGCATTGCCTGCGTCTTTTCAGAGTTGATGGTGATGCGCCAGCGACGGGCCCAGGTTTCTGTGTCATCTAAAACCCTTTGTAGCCTACGAATGACCAGGTCCTTGTTCGCGTTTCTCGTGTAGAAGGCTGTATCGTCAGCGTACTGTGCAGTGTGCACCAGGGGGGCCGTTGGAGTGTCCGCAGTGTACAAACTGTACAATACGGGCCCCAGGACCGATCCCTGTGGCACCCCAGCACGAATACGCCTTCTGGTGGAGGTGGCAGTTTCTACTTTGACGGAGAAAGTCCTATTGGTGAGATAGCTCTTGATCAGCTGAACTATACTCCCGGGAAACCCTTGTGTGTACAACTTGTAGAGTAGCCCTCTATGCCATACTGAATCAAAGGCTTTGGCTACGTCTAGTAGCACTATCCCGCAGTAGCCTCTGTGGTTGAAGCCCTCCGTGGCTGCTTCAACCACTCTCATGACCTGTTGTGGGGCAGAATGGTTCTGCCGGAATCCGAATTGGAAATCCGGCAGAATTTGCTCTCTGGTAATATGTTCTTGTATGGGTCTTAGCAGGAGGAGCTCATAGATCTTGCTGAGAGTTGGCAAGAGGCTAATCGGCCTGTAGTGCTGCGGGAATAGAGGGTCTTTCCCTGGTCTGTCCGCTCATTGTCAGTGTTATTTATGTCCGTCAGTCGGGCTTCGATTCCCTGCGCCGACGGTCCGATTGCGGTCGCCGACATTCCGTTTGCGAGCGCCGACGCTTCGATTGCGGCCGCCGACAAATCGTTTGCGGCCGCCGACGCAGGTCCGCGGCCACCCTGGCGTCGCGCAGGGTGGTGGAAGATGCAGAATCCCGTGGAGTGTCCTCTGCGGCCGTCGTAGAAGGGTCTTGTGACCGCTTGTGGCGTGACGCCTAGATGGAATTAAGTAATGGTTGCCAAGCCCTGTTTAGTTGAGAACCTGTGTCTAGGTTTATGAGATTGTCCGTTACGCGAATTTCAAAGACTTCCTAGAAGATGCTGTCCCAGTAGAAACTGGTAGAGGCCAGAATCTTGGTCTCTTCGTATTTCACGTTGTGTCCAGTTTCCAAGCAGTGTTCTGCCAGTGCCGATTTGGTGAGCTGGCCTAGGCGCGTGTGGCGTCGATGTTGTTTGCACCGGTCTTCGACTGTTCGGATTGTTTGACCGATGTAGGATTCGCAGCAACCACATGAAATATTATATACGCCCGCTTTCTTGAGGCCAAATCCGTCTTTCACTGTCCTCAGTACTGTCCGAATCTCGGATGGTGGTCGGAAGACCGTGTCAATTTTGTGTTGTTTTAGCATTCTCCCAATACCGTGGGAATTCAACGATCGCATCCGGCTGGACACCGGAAGGACCTGGAAACAACATACAACCAAGAGGATAGATTTATATAAACGAATGTTCTGGAATTTTCTTTAGTTTCATTGCCTCAGATTTCTAACGTAATTAACAGTACATTGGAAAAGCTTTATTGTATTGTCTTTTGGTTGTGTGAGTATTTTGAAGAGACAGAGAGCGAATGGAGGATATACGTAAAGTGAGAATGCGGTATTTTATTAAAACTATGTAAACGCAAGCGTGAGAATGTTGTTATGTAATAGGTGAATTGTGACGTATGTCCGAGTGAGCTCGATTTTGTAAAGGGCAGACAGAAGGGGCGTTTAGTATTAAATTTATTAGTAATTTATTTTGTGGAAATGTAATCCCATTTTGTTTTCATTAAATTTTATCTATTTTCGGAATTATGAGGTTTCTACTCTAAATTAGGTGTGGTAATCTGATTGGCTGACATTAGAAATACAGCGCGTATAGAAGTTCGGGAGATGATCTGATTGGCTGCTTAACATATTAGCCAAATGGAATCCAGCGTTTTCCGCGCGTTTGAGTTGGGCTTGGTGCCTCAGATCTATGAGTCGAGATAGTCGCTCGGAAGTCGTCGTTTGGTAAACATCTATGTCAAATCGCGCTGATCAAATTTGTTCCAAAATGAAGATATCTACGCGTTTGATCGATTTTTGTGTAACTGATGAAAAGTGACTACAGTGTCAAGTATTTTGAGAAAGTTTGAGTTTTGTGAGCGATTTATTTTACGAGATTCCGCGTGAGAACATTTCAAGTCGTACATAAATCCCATGTGGCGTGTTTCGTGCAAATTACGGGACATTATGGCGAGCACTTCTGTACAACAAGCCTACTGAACGGCTGACTATGTTAACTCGCAAGTAACAGTGAGTCAGTGACTGTTTAGGGCGTTCAAAATATCTGGTCGGTCTAAATAGCTTCTGGCTGCTTTTGGGTGTGGACTTCAATCGGAGACAGTCAGTAACATTACATAATTAGTGTCGGGACATTAAATAGGGACATGATACCCATTTTCTGTGCTTTAAAGACAATAAACAAGATTACAGGAAATTTTAGATATTTCTTAAACGAGTCATGCAAGAATCCCGAACACCCGATAGGTTAACTAACTTTCAGATGCTGCCCGTGGACTGGAGTCATGCGGCCTTTGCGCGGAAGGCATTTAGCTGACTTCTCGTCAACGCTGCTTTTGTCGACTAAAGCGGAATCTAATACTGCAGTGTGAAAGGACAGACAACCTGAGACCTATCCAGGTAGGTGGGCTGATTATTTAAAGGATAGTGAGAGAGCAACCCGCCGCACACAACCTACGACCGGCTTAGAGACAGGAGTGATGACACTTTCTGCAAGACCTGATCATCATTTTGCAGGACAATGCTCAAGCACGTACAGTGCAAACTGTTACTGATTTGTTTGACTGATGGGGCTGCTAAGTGCTATACCACCTACTGCACTCCCCTGACTTGAGTCCTCATGAGTTCAACTCGATTTCTAAATTGAAGAAAACACTTGACGCCATTGGCTTCAGAACTGCTACAAATTCGTTGGGCAATAGACGGCGCCGCTCGAACTGTCAAGACAACTGGCGCTGCTAAGGGTGTCCTACGACTTCCACATCGCTGGCAACGGGTTATACACAATGCTGATGACTACTTTGAAGGTCAGTAAAATTTTGAAACACGTATCTATTTTGTGCGAGCTGTAAATAAATAGTTGCCACTATTAAAGTTCCAGCCCTCGTAATTGGAAACCATTCATAACGACGTAGAGGACTAAAAGGAAAAGATCGTATTGCATTGGCTGCGAGACTTGTTCTTGTGTAGTTTTGCTGCCTGGTGCAAATATTTCTATTCGACGCCACTTCGGCGACTTGCACGTCGCTCATGATGAGATGCAGTACGTGAACAACATAAACACCCAGTTTGCGACCACAGAAAGTCTAGGACTCGGCCGACAAACTAAACGGGGACCCCACGGTCAATAGGCACCTGTGGACATTTAAAGGAAATAGCGCTACAGCCTTTTTAAGATGATATCTGAGCCAATAACCACTTCTTGCAGCGTGGAGAAGAGTGTCAATGAGGTTCTGGAAGATCCGGATATGGATGTGGAGCCAAGCCGGATCCATGCCGTAGCCAGCTACGCTAGGTGTCTCGGTTGAGGATCCATGGACCGAATAGCCAGACTGAAGTGGTCTGGACACTTCTCGAATCGGTTTGCGTTCAGGTAGTTTGATGGCCAAAAGAGTACGGTAAACTAGTGCTCTTCGAACCACGCATGTACACTGTCAGCTGAGTGGCATGTTGCGTTCTCCTGGTGGTAGATGAAAAAGGGCCGAGAAAGAAGATCTGCATGTATGGGTGGGCATGGCCCCCAAGGCATCTGCTTTTCCTAATTATTTTTCTATGGTCATTCCACTTAAGATCACTCTGGATAGTTACTCCTAGACATTTTACGGTGGATACTGTTTACAAGAATTTTTCATTGACAATGTAGTTGTGCAGAAGTGAAGTTCTTTTCGTATGCGATTTTTCATTTATTTACGTTCAGGGTTGACTGTCACAGCCTGCATAATTCATAAATCCTCTAAAGATCATTCTGCAAATCTTAACTGTCTTCCGGCGTTGCTACTTTCTCATAGGCAACCCCATCATCCGCACACAGCCTCACAGACCTTTCGACGCTTTCTACTAGATCATTATATACATTGTAAACAGTAACGGTCCTGTCACACTTCTTTGGTGGACTCTTGAAATTACTTTTGCATGTGTCAGTTCTGTTCCGTTACGAGCAACACCTTGAGACTCTGGTTCCTTAAACCCCCACAAACCAACCAACCAACACCTTGAGCTCTATCTACAGGGGAGTGTTGAATCCAGTCACAAATCAGGTCCGATAGTCAGTAATCTCGTATTTTAACACTAAATGACAGTTTGGAATAATATCAGATGCCTTCCTGAGTTCAAGGGACACGGCATCAACTTGTGCGCCGTTGTCTACTGCGCTATGGATTTGAGATTCGCAAGATAGCTGTTTACGAAATCCACGTTTATTTTTGTGGAGGAGATGTCGTATTCCAAAAACATCATAAAACGTGTTGCACAACTCTGCAACAGAATGACGTCAGTGAGGTAGGCCTGTATGTATGTGAATCAGTATTACGGCTCTTCCTGAAAATCGGAATTGCATGCGATTGTTTTGCAGTAACTAGGTACTAACTTTACTGCAATGACTTACTAAACTCTGCTACTAGAATGGGAACAAGTTTTTGTACACTATCTCTGCTAAAACATACGTAGGTATCGCATGTGGTCCAGATACGTTTATATTACTAGACGATTGTCACCTGTCAAAGCCTGAATAACCACATTTTGCATCGTGGAGAGCTGCGAGGAGCGCAAGAAGAGAGTCAATAAGGTTCTGGAATGTACTAACAGGAATGTGGTGCGAAGCCGACTCAACTGCCGAACAGCCCGATCGAAGTGGTCCCACAGTTTCTCGATTGGGTTTAAATGTGGGGTGTTTGTTGGCCGGACGAGTACGGTACACTCATTCTGGTGCTCTTAGAAGCACGCACATAACACTTCGAGCTGTGTGACACGCTGCATTGTCTTCCTGGTAGATGCCATCTCGCCAAGGAAAAACAAACTGGATGTACGAGTGGATATGGTCCCCAAGGATACTTTAATACTTGTGTTGATTATTTATGCCGCTTTCAGACATTTCACGCCGTATGCGCCAACGGCCATCTGTCATTTGAAAAGGCCACCTGCCGCCACTCACTGGAATCCAGTTGCGTTGTTGGCATACAAATTCCAGCCTTCATCGCCGATGAATAGCAGTCAGCATGGGTGCATGAACGAAGCCCTTGCTGCAGAGGCTCATACGTAGCAAAGTTTGTTGAACGGTCGTTGAGGGGACACTGTTTGTAGCTCCTTTGTTCATCCTGGCGGTCAGTAGCTCGACAGTTGCACGACAGTTGCACGTCTATTTTTCCGCACACATCTCCGCAGCCACCGTTCAACACTGTCATCTATGGCTAGCGATGCACCGCAATGGGTACGACGCCTATTTGGATAGCACTGTTTTGCTATGCACGGTATACTTTAAGCACGGTGGCACGCGAATGAATAACTTTATTTATATCTGCAGTAATGTATCCTTAGTGTGTGTGTGTGTGTGTGTGTGTGTGTGTGTGTGTGTGTGTGTGTGTGTGTGTGTGTGTGTGTGACTTCACACAAATACTAAATTACTAGTAAGACCACTGAACTACATTTTGAAGAATAATCTCTAAGTAAAGAAATTTAATTTACAATTATTTCTCATTCAAACCATCCTATGTTATTTTGGCGATTTTTTTCTGTGATTTTAAGCATAATCAAGTTTGATTAGAGCGCACGAGTCACTGTAAGGACCCAATGCACTTAGAACACACAAAATTTTTCACTCTTGGTCGCACTTCATTATTTCCAATTTGGATTACACGTTTATCTAACTGCCATCATCGGAACAGGTACTTTACGTCGAGCGAGGTGGTGCTGTGGTTAGCACACTGGACTCGCATTCGGGAGGACGACGGTTTAAACCCGCGTTCGGGCATCCTGATTTAGGTTTTCCGTAAATTTCCTAAATCTCTTCGGGCAAATAGCGGGGTGGTTTCTTTGAAAGGGTACGGCCGACTTCCTTCCCCATCCTTCTCTAAATAGATGGACCCGGTGACCTCGCTGTTTGGTCCCCTTTCCTCATATCAACCTACCAACCAATCTGCCATTTCTCTTTAATTCACAATTATGTAGAAATTAAGAAGGTTTCTGCTGCAGATATGTGTTATAACAAAAGTTCTCTGGGTGTAGGGCCACGTCACGACGTATTATAAGAGTCACTAAAGGGATAAAAAATCGATGTTTCAGTCACAGATCCAGCACCCATCCTCGAGAAACTACTGTACTTTGTGGCGAGGGGCCACTTATATTTCACGTGCTGCCTATTGCACATTTTGAAAAGAAAAAAAGAAAACAAGGAAAAGACATGTAGCGCTCGCTCTTTCGAAACAAACATTTGGTGCACACTTTTGTTCTTCCAGTTTCCGGCAAACCACTGACATTACAGGATAGTTGGCGCAAGTGGGCAAACTGGTATACCAGCAAACTGTTCAGTGTGACCTTTGAAATCTTTACGGGTTATCAGCCAAGTGGCGTCGTCTTCCAGTCGCAACATTTCAATGGATTGCGTATCCATCATCTTCAGGCGAAGTCTGAGGGCGACGCCACTCGGCTGATAACCCGTGAAGATTTCATAGATGAAAAACCTGCAATCGTATATTAAATAACCTTTTCTCTGTGTGAACTACGAAGCTAATTGAAGGACAACGTAGCCTCCCTGCATGCTAGTAAGCTGCGTGAATACAACTGTTGTGTGAGGCAACGTAAAGAAAGGCGTTGTTCCTCGCATTGCAGTGAATAGTGTGCAAATGAAAAGTTTCAGTCAATTAGCTGGATTCCGTCGCGAGAGCACACAGAACGTTAAGTGATGCTGACCTGTGGAGCACGAATTAGAGGAGGAGGAGTATGGGGTGGGAAGGGGGCAGGGGATCACTGGGGTGAAGGGGGCCGCTGTTACGCTGGTTGTCTGTCTGTGGCGGTAATGGACAGCTGATTGCGAGCATCGACCAAAGATTAGATAGCAGCACTGGCAACTGGCACGCAGTTCCACCTGTGGGCGAGTTCACGGCCTCAAAACACGTACGCACTAACGGAAATGCGTATAATCATTAATATAGTCTGAGTGCTGCACTCAACGTAATAAAGCAATTTGTGGGCTGTTTCGGCGAAATGCTTTGAGAACAACGTAAACTTTATTCGTTCCTTAGAGGGTAGAACATTTTGAGAAGACAGAATCATTTTTTATTTCTTTCCTCCTAACTCTTTTTGTTAAACATAACGGGACATAGATGTTCGAAAGTCATATGAATTATTCCTGTGGCTGCAAAATGTTTCATCGCTGCCTCCCGTGCGGAACGACCCGGGTTCGATTCCTGGTACCTCTTCAGAATCCTCTGAGGTACGGACTTCCGGAACATTGCACGCTCAGCCCCCTGCGGCCAGATGAGGAGCTACTTGGGTAAAGGAGCAAGGGCACCAGCAGGCTTCATGTTCTGGAAATGACTGCTGGGGGGACTGGCGACATACTGACCATTTGTCCCGCGATCACAGATCACTCCTCTCACTGCTTTATACGCAGGGGCCAGTGGAAACAGGCCCATGGCCTTACCCCTGAGTGCTGTCTACTTTACTTCGCCAAACTTATTAGAGCTTAGTATCACCCAAATAACAACTACAAGGAATGGTATCTCCATTACAAGAAAACCTCTGCGTTATCTGTATAATTTCTAAATTGATCTGAGCGTCACTCGTTCCGGAGTTACTTGGTAACTAACACACTTGAAAGTGCCAATCTTTGTATTAGCACAAGAATGTTAGCCCTCAAACAGTACAGATTGTATCAATGGAAGACTCGCATGTACCTCAGTTGCGATAGCATGCACAATGTTTTGCCAAGATGTGGCACAGTATGTTACAGTGTACTTCGTTACAGTAGATTGGAAGGGTCGTATTCTTAATTTTGCTATATTCGTATTGTTTCGTTTAGCTCAACCGTTAAACAATAATAGCCGGAACCAGCAATTATAAGAAAAACTATTATGTCTGGCAATAGAATTGTTAAACTTTTGTGTCAATGGCGGACTCTTCCTTTGACAATGTGTCAATGTTTTCCAAACGAACGAATTTGTCCATAGAAATTCCAGTGTAATAAACAAATTGTTCAAATGGTTCAAATGGCTCTAAGCACTATGGGACTTACATCTGAGTTCATCAGTCCCGTAGAATTAGAACTACTTAAACCTAACTAACCTAAGGACATCACACACATCCAAGCCCGAGGCAGGATTCGAACCCCCGACCGTAGCAGCAGCGCGGTTCCCGGCTGAAGCGCCTAGAACCGCTCGGCCACAGCGCCCGGCAAAACAATGTGTAAACATTCACTTGGCGCCTTACTGACAGACAGCCTCCACTGCTTCCAAATTAACAATGTAAGAATAGACCAGATGTGGCTTGAATTCAAATAAATAACAATTGAGAGATTCATACCAAATGAACTACCAAACGACGGAGCTGATCCCCATTGGTACACAAAATGGGTCACAACACTGCTGCAGAAACAGCGAAAAAAGCATGCCCAATTTAAACGAACGCAAAACTCCAGAGATTGGCGATATTTTACAGAAGTTCGAAATTTAGCGCCGGCTCTAATGTAAGATGCTTATAATAGTTTCCATAGCGAATCTTGGTTTCGAAACGTGCCAGAAAATCCAAAGAAATTCTGGCCGTATGACACACTCAGTACCTTCTCTGCGCCATAGCAATGGAAATACTATCGACGACAGAGCTGCTAAAGCAGAGTTACTAAATACAGCCCTCCTAAATTCTTTCAGAAAAGAAAGCGAAGTAAATATTCCACAGTTCGAATCAAGAACAGCTGCCAATATGAGTAACGTAGAAGTAGATATCCTAATGACTGGCACAGATCACACTAATATTCAACAAATGTACTAGGAGGAATCCACTAAATTACCGGCCCATATCATTAACGACGACAGGATTTTGTAACGTACAGGGTGATTCAAAAAGAATACCACAACTTTAAAAATGTGTACTTAATGAAAGAAACATAATATAACCTTCTGTTATACATCATTACAAAGAGTATTTAAAAAGGTTTTTTTTCACTCAAAAACAAGTTCAGAGATGTTCAATATGGCCCCCTCCAGACACTCGAACAATATCAACCCGATACTCCAACTCGTTCCACACTCTCTGTAGCATATCAGGCGTAACAGTTTGGATAGCTGCTGTTATTTCTCGTTTCAAATCATCAATGGTGGCTGGGAGAGGTGGCCGAAACACCATATCCTTAACATACCCCCATAAGAAAAAATCACAGGGGGTAAGATCAGGGCTTCTTGGAGGCCAGTGATGAAGTGCTCTGTCACGGGCTGCCTGGCGGCCGATCCATCGCCTCGGGTAGTTGACGTTCAGGTAGTTACGGACAGATAAGTGCCAATGTGACGGTTGACTTTCCCGTTAGTGTGGACAGTTGCTTCATCACTAAACACAATCTTTGAAACGAAAGATTCATCTGTTTCCATTTGAGCAAGGATAAAATCACAGAAATCGATTCTTTTAATCTTATCAGCTGCAGACAGTGCTTGACCCAATTTCAGACGATAAGGTTTCATAACTAACCTTTTTCGTAGGACTCTCCATACAGTTGATTGTGGAATTTGCAGCTCCCTGCTAGCTCTGCGAGTCGATTTTCCTGGGCTGCGAACAAATGCTTGCTGGATGCGTGCTACATTTTCATCACTCGTTCTCGGCCGTCCAGAACTTTTCCCTTTGCACAAACACCCATCCTCTGTAAACTGTTTATACCAACGTTTAATACACCACCTATCAGGAGGTTTAACACCATACTTCGTTCGAAATGCACGCTGAACAACTGTCTTGATTCACGTCTGCCGTACTCAATAACACAAAAAGCTTTCTGTTGAGCGGTCGCCATCTTAGCATCAACTGACGCTGACGCCTAGTCAACAGCGCCTCAAGCGAACAAATGTACAACTAAATGAAACTTTATAGCTCCCTTAATTCGCCGACGGATAGTGCTTAGCTCTGCCTTTTGTCGTTGCAGAGTTTTAAATTCCTAAAGTTGTGGTATTCTTTTTGAATCACCCTGTATATTGTGTTCGAGCATGATGAAGCACTTTGAAGAGAACGGTCTATTGATAAACAGTCAACACGGATTTAGAAAACATCGCTCTTGTGAAACAGAACTAGCTCTTTACTCACACACAGTGCTTATTATATCTCTTAAAAAAATATATACTATTTATTTAGAGGGGAAACACTCTCCTAGTAAATTTGTTTGTCCTTTGATTTATCGTGATATGTTACTGATTTTTAGTGAAGTTAGTTTTTACGTTTAGCTTTAAAAAATAAAAAAATACAAAAGAGATATAATAAGCAAAATAATGAATTTCGTAGATTGCCAATTACGTATTATATCTGGTTTTATCAAGCGCCAGGCTCCCTACAAATTATTGTAAATGCAATAGCGTAGTATTACTCAGCTCCAGTTCACTATCACAGAAAATAGACATGTTTTAATAAAATTATTTCACTGGATTCCTTCAATTAATCTCAGTGAATATTTTTACATAATTTCTTCCGCTCCGGCTATCAGACATTGTGCTGTGAAAAAATATTTTTAAATTTACCGCGTAATTGCGGCTAATTGTTAACAGTCAGAGATTACTGTTACTCGCTCCGTAGCAGCTGGAAACATGCTAAATAATTTTCATTAAATATTCTTTTCATAAGATAAATGTGGCGTAGGTTCTTGAAATATCAAACGGAGATCACTTTATACTAATATATTCTTACTAGGACACAGTTTACACCATAAAATATTTGCAATTACGTTACGACAGAAACAAATGCTAGCGCAGCACAATAGCTTGCGTACCTTATTCCAGCTAACACCAGAACGAACAGAACAAAAGAGACTAGACAGAAGAATGAGCATTGCATTGTATTTTATACTCTTACAAAGATAATACTTCTTTTAATTACTTACACATTATAATCTCATAAAATAAAAATAATGTCTTTTCTGCATCTATCGATCTATATTGTAGATTTTTACAGTTAGTGTTATCACCTTTCGCAGATAAATCGATGTTTGCAATTCATTTTGAGTCACATACAGTCATTTTTATTTATATTTCACCTCCATAATGGTGAATATTGCAAAAGGGACACTACATGTTGAGTGCTATTGACAAGGGATTTCAAATTGATTCCGTATTTATAGATTTCGAGAAGGTTTTTGACACTGTACCAAGCAAGCGGCCTGCAGTCAAATTGCGTGCATATGGAATATCCTCTCAGTTATGTGACTGGATTCGTAATGTTGGAGAGTTCACAGTTCGTAGTAACTAACAGAAAGGCATCCAGTAAAACTGATGCGATTTTTAGCGTTCCCCAAGGTAGTGTTATAGATCCTCTGCTGTTCCTCTGCTATACAGGGTGTTACAAAAAGGTACGGCCAAACTTTCAGGAAAAAGGTTACTCAGTAACAACAAAGTCAATCAATTGTTCATTTTAAGTTGAACTGCGATTATTCGCAACGTACACTGTGTCGTAATCTACACAACTGAATTGAACTGACACAGTACGACCGAAATGCAATGTTGCCGATAAGATGGAGCAATTTAGGTCACAGAACCAGCAATGGTACCCTTAAAACGAATTTTCGATCAAATCAACTCCAGAGCAACATGAAAAGCGAAGTGAAATTCAGCGGAATCGATTATCACAAATACGTTCATACGTACACGAAGAAAGAGAAAATGCAAAGATTATAATCCCAGAATAAGAGCCGACCTGTATCGCGGAGCGGTTCTAGGCGCTTCAGTCTGGAACCGCGCCACCGCTAAGGTCGCAGACTAGAATCCTGCCTCAGGCATGGATGTGTGATGTCCTTAGGTTAGATAGCTTTAAGTAGATCTAAGTTCTAGAGGACTGATGACCTCCGATGTTGAGTCCCATAGTGCTCAGAGCCATTTGAACAATTTTGAACCGGAATAAGATATCATCACTTAATAGACACTAACCTCGTGACAACGTGCAAAAACACAAGCAGATGTTGCGGTAAATACTTAGCGAGACGCGTTCCGTTACAGCGTGACAACTGATCACAGTGTAGACCAGTCTGCTATAATACACTACTGGAAATTGAAATAAGAACACCGTGAATTCATTGTCCCAGGAAGGGGAAACTTTATTGACACATTCCTGGGGTCAGATACATCACATGATCACACTGACAGAACCACAGGCACATAGACACAGGCAACAGAGCATGCACAATGTCGGCACTAGTACAGTGTATATCCACCTTTCGCAGCAATGCAGGCTGCTATTCTCCCATGGAGACGATCGTAGAGATGCTGGATGTAGTCCTGTGGAACGGCTTGCCATGCCATTTCCACCTGGCGCCTCAGTTGGACCAGCGTTCGTGCTGGACGTGCAGACCGCGTGAGACGACGCTTCATCCAGTCCCAAACATGCTCAATGGGGTACAGATCCGGAGATCTTGCTGGCCAGGGTAGTTGACTTACACCTTCTAGAGCACGTTGGGTGGCACGGGATACATGCGGACGTGCATTGTCCTGTTGGAACAGCAAGTTCCCTTGCTGGTCTAGGAATGGTAGAACGATGGGTTCGATGACGGTTTGGATGTACCGTGCACTATTCAGTGTCCCCTCGACGATCACCAGTGGTGTACGGCCAGTGTAGGAGATCGCTCCCCACACCATGATGCCGGGTGTTGGCCCTGTGTGCCTCGGTCGTATGCAGTCCTGATTGTGGCGCTCACCTGCACGGCGCCAAACATACGACCATCATTGGCACCAAGGCAGAAGCGACTCTCATCGCTGAAGACGACACGTCTCCATTCGTCCCTCCATTCACGCCTGTCGCGACACCACTGGAGGCGGGCTGCACGATGTTGGGGCGTGAGCGGAAGACGGCCTAACGGTGTGCGGGACCTTAGCCCAGCTTCATGGAGACGGTTGCGAATGGTCCTCGCCGATACCCCAGGAGCAACAGTGTCCCTAATTTGCTGGGAAGTGGCGGTGCGGTCCCCTACGGCACTGCGTAGGATCCTACGGTCTTGGCGTGCATCCGTGCGTCGCTGCGGTCCGGTCCCAGGTCGACGGGCACGTGCAACTTCCACCGACTACTGGTGACAACATCGATGTACTGTGGAGACCTCACGCCCCACGTGTTGAGCAATTCGGCGGTACGTCCACCCGGCCTCCCGCATGCCCACTATACGCCCTCGCTCAAAGTCCGTCAACTGCACATACGGTTCACGTCCACGCTGTCGCGGCATGCCACCAGTGTTAAAGACTGCGATGGAGCTCCGTATGCCACGGCAAACTGGCTGACACTGACGGCGGCGGTGCACAAATGCTGCGCAGCTAGCGCCATTCGACGGCCAACACCGCGGTTCCTGGTGTGTCCGCTGTGCCGTGCGTGTGATCATTGCTTGTACAGCCCTCTCGCAGTGTCCGGAGCAAGTATGGTGGGTCTGACACACCGGTGTCAATGTGTTCTTTTTTCCATTTCCAGGAGTGTAGACGAACGTTGTGACTCCACATTGTAATACGTGATACATAGAAATGTAGCTCCTGGATTGTGTTATGTGTAGATCGACGACCGTTCTGCGTACACATTGTAATGCGCAATATACACTGAAGAGCCAAAGAAACTGGTACACCTACCTAATATCGTGTAGGGTCCCAACGGGCACGCAAAGTGGCACAACACGACGTGGCATGGATTCTACTAATGCCTGACGTAGTGCTGGAGGGAACTGACATCATAAATCCTGCAGGGCTGTTCATAAATCCAAAAGAGTACAAGGGGGTGGAGACCTCTTCTGAGTAGCACGTTGCTAGGCATCGCAGATATGCTCAATAATGTCCATGTCTGGAGAGTTTGGTGGCCAGCGGAAGTGTTTAAACTCAGAAAGAGTGCTCCTGGAGCCACTCTGTAGGAATTGCGGACGTGTGGAGTGTCGCATTGTCCTGCTAGAATTTCCCAAGTCAGTGGGAATGCACAATGGACTTGAATAGATGCAGGTGATCAGACAGGATATTTACGTATGTGTCACCCATCAGAGACTTATGAAGACGTATCAGGAGTCCCATATCACTCCAACAGCTCACGCGCCACATCATTACAGAGCCTCTACCAGCTTGAAAAGTGCCCTGCTGATATGTAGGGTCCATGGATTCATGAGGTTGTCTCCACACCCATACACCAGCATCAGTAACAATTTGAAACGAGACTCGTCCGACCAGGCAACATGTTTCCAATGATCAACAGTGTAATATCGGTGTTGACGGGCCCAGGCAAGATGTAAAGCTTTGTGACGTGCAATCATCAAAGATACACGAGTGGGTCTTCGGCTTCTAGAGCTCATATCGATGATGTTTCGTTGAATGGTTTGCACGCGGACACTTGTTAATGGCTCAGCGTTGAAATCTGCAGCAATTTGCGAAAGGGTTGCGCTTCCGTCACGTTTACAATTCTTTTCAGTCATCGTTATTTCCGTTCTTGCAGATCTTTTTCCGGTTGCAGCGATGTCGGTCATTTGACTTTTACCGGATTCCTGGTATTCACCGTACACTCGTGAAATTTTCGTACGAGAAAATCCCCACTTCATCGCTGTCTTGGAGGTGGTGTGTCCCATCGCTCGTGCGGCACTGGAGCACCGGGTTCAAACATAGTTAAATGTTGGTAACCTGCCATTGTAGCAGCAGTAACCGATCTAACAACTGCGCCACATACGTCTTGTCTAATACAGGCGTTGCCGTCCTCAGCGCTGTATTCTGCCTGTTTACATATCTCTGTATTTGAATACGCATGCCTATAGCCGTTTCTTCGGTGCTTCAGTGTATATACACTGCCAGACACCCTTTTCGAGGTTTTCAACCACTTAAGATTTATTGCTGCAACTGTGGAAATGATTTACAGATGAATAGCACAAGCATTTCTGAGATACCAGGTATCGAACCATGCTGAAACACCCATATGAGCCGGCCAGAGTGGCCGTGTGGTTCTAGGCGCTACAGTCTGGAACCGAACGACCGCTACGGTCGCAGGTTCGAATCCAGCCTCGGGCATGGATGTGTGTGATGTCCTTAGGTTAGTTAGGTTTAATTAGTTCTAAGTTCTAGGCGACTGATGACCTCAGATGTTAAGTCGCATAGCGCTCAGAGCCATTTTGAACCACCCATATCAGTAGGTCGTGTAGCCTCCACGGGCGGCAGTGCAGGCGCTGACTCTGGCATACAGTCGATCTTACAGATGGTGAATACTATCCTTGGATACGACATGGCACACCTGCTCGACCTTTCCACGTAGTTTTGTGGGAGTTGTTTGTTGACGAACCGCACGAGTGACTTCTCGTCCAGTCATATCCCATGCTTGCTCGACTGGGCGCAAGTTCAGAGATCGTACTGACCAGGGACGTTGCCGCACGTCTTGCAGAACACGTTAAGCTTCATAGACAGAGTGTGGGAGAGCAATATCCTGTTGGAACAACACATCACTCGCGGCTGCCCCCGTCGTAGATTCGAGTCCTCCCTCGGACATGGGTGTGTCTGTTGTCCTTAGCGTAAGTTAGTTTAAATTAGATTAAATAGCGTGTACGCTTAGGGACCGATGACCTCAGTAGTTTGGTCCCACAAGATTTTGCCACAAATTTCCAAATTTTTTCCAACACATCATCTTCCTGTTGCAAGAACGTTAAAAGAACGGGTCTAACAACACTCAGCACGTTTCGAGCGGTGGTTAGTGTCCCCTCCAGAAACACAAAGGTGAACTAGAGCTGTAGCTTATTGCACCACAAGGCCTGTGGCATGGCCAGTGTATGTTGGACGAATGCACTCCACAATACAGCGCAGGTCTACATCGTGCGCCCAAACGGCCATCCCTTGCATGCAGGCAGAATCTGCTTTCACCGCTGAAGACCACGGCGCGCCATTCCATCTTCCAAGTGATCCTCTGACGGCACCATTCAAGCTGTGCACGTCGATGCTGTGGCACGAGTGGAGAACGGGCTAGAGGTGTGCTAATAATCAGTTCGCAACAGTTCGTCTTGACACGTCTGAGCTCGCAAGCCCACATATCTGTGCTGTGGTGGTAGTACCCGTCTGCCACTACTGTCCTAACAATACAACTATCCTGGCGGGCATCTGTGCTGTGTCCAGAATGTTCACATGACTACTGATATCAGTATCGTTGCACAAATGAGGCAGCACGTGCAATTCTGTGGTAATTCTCTGAAGGGACCATCTCTCCATTCGGAAGGCCATAGTTTGTCCTTTTCAAACTCTGTCAGTTGGTTGTAGGAAGCACGAGTGCATCTACGTAGCATGGTGGCTTGCTTGTTTCACAAGTTTGCACCACACTGAGGCTTCTGACTGTGAGAATTCTCTATTAAAAGGTAAACACATGAGGCCCTCTGGTAGCTATACTACTACGCTATCTGTTGGCGAAAGACTTTGCAGTCATTATCATTACGTCTACTGTTCCGCGGGTGGCATATGCTTTTATCGGCTCAGACTCGACACCCATCTTCTTCCCCGGAAGGCATATGCTGTTATCGGATCAGAATCGACCCCATCTTTCAGGTGTCCTAATTTTTTTCGGAAGCTTAGAAATGAATCCTCTGGATTATATTGTGAATGCCATTGGCGGCGTTGGTCCTGCCACAAGAGCCCTTCCGTTCATTCGTTTCTGGACCAGGAACATTTGGCGCAACAGATGTGCGAGAATTCATCTCGCATCTAAAATTCCCATTAGCGTACTTCTGAACATACTGTTCCTCAAATTGAATGTCCATGACCACAATAGTTACCAGATACAGTGATCACCCAACCTTACGTTTGTTTCTCATTTTTACTTTGCTTCCACACTTCAGTTTTTCACAAATTCACAAAACGATAAAAATTTGTTTTTGAAATTTGGACAGGGCAATGTTGTCGGGTCAGGTAGTCGTCAATAGGTATAAACAGAGTTAGCGGAATTTCGTGAATTGAAGCGCCGTTTACATTACGTTTCTCTCTGCACTATGGCCTGATTACTATTACCTTACTGTATCAGTTCGACGACACCAAGCTAATTTTTCAAGACTCGTTCAATAAGTAATGCAACACTTTCTTTAAGGGGGGCCGGAAGTGCCCATGCTGCCCATGTTAAAATCACTAAGTTTGAGGAACATTTATGAATAAACTACCAAATAGAAAAATTTGAATTTTTTTTTTACATATAGAGTGGTTTAGTATTGCAGTTATGACAGAGGGATTTTGGAGTATCTTTTCTAGTTTCCATCCAATTATTTTTTTTATTAATGACCGAAATTTGTTTACAAATAATTGCTTTATAACTAAACTGAAATGAAACTACTAAACATATTGCCAAATGGCTGTGTTACGATGTATGTTTGACCACTAGGAGTGCTGTATAAAAATTTCATCTCTCTAGCTTGAGTGGATTTTGGGAAAATGTTCCTTATATTCGAGAAATTCTAATTTACGGGAAATGGCTATCAAAGTTTCTCAATACATTCCTGCACTATAGGATGTATTATCGGGGTCTTCTTCTTCATCCTCCAAAAGCTTCCTCTTCTGTATTCTTTTCTGACCTGTGTTCCATCATACTTCATACGCCTTTCTCTTCTTTCTACTCCTCTTATCCTTTCTCTGTCAATATTTCTTAGTGCTCGTACAGTGTTCACCCCAGCTGTAAATCCTAATGCCTTCAGAACTTCACACTTCACAATGTTCCCTTGGTTGTAGGTTGCTATTGCATCATAAATGCCAAAGTGCAGTGTTTTTATGCTTACAAACACCCTTTTAGGAATCACTTTCCAAATCAAATTGTTTACGCTCTCATTAGGATTCTGCGTCTTTCCGTGTAGACATTTGTGTAACAATTCTGGCTGTGTTAAGCCATGAAAAATTGGTTTTATTGTTCCCTCCTGATTCTTGTACATACTGCATATTACCCGCTTTACACAAGAAGTATCATACTACCAACAACAGGCGCAACACTGAACTAATTCGAAACGGTAAACAGCAAAGAGACGATGTTCCGCACTCTTATTCATTGTAGTATCGCAACTTGGTATTAGTGTTAATTTTCTTTTCCCTACGTTCTTCCTCTTCTTATATACACGGTTACTAAAACGTGGCATGGTAACCAGAACAAAAGTGTACGACAATATTAAATGGAGCAAGATGTTCGAAATTCTGAGGAAAATAGGAGTAAGCTGTAAGGAAATACGGGTAATATTTGTCACTGAAAACAATGTAGCCAACCCTTGCACACTCGCTGTATGCGTAACATAAGGCGCTGTATGCGTAACAGGCCGAGAAAATCCCAAGCAGTTCGCCAGGAAGTCACGAGAGGGTGTTAGATGCATTCAGCGGCCGCCCATTTCCTCTGCAGGCGTGGGGGAAATTGGTAATAACTCCACTTCTAGGGCGAGTAGAACAATAATTCAAAGTTTACATTAAAGAGGAATGTTCCAATTAATTTTCGGTAGCAAAAAAAATCGTAATTTTTTGGATTTGACCACCTCCGGCTCCCCTTAAAAAAGCAGATTGGTTGTACTCATGATTCCAATACACCAATAACTATTTCCTACTTCTTTGGCTACAAAATCGTGTTTTTCTTCGTTCAATGCGACGGCCTCAGGCCACCTTGCTGTGAGGTCCTGTATGCCCTCATGGTACCACTCTACTAGTCGATGTCGGAGCCCACATCTTTCTGCATCAATAGCGCCCCCGTCACCCACGTACTACCTCCCGTGGAGTGCTTCCTTCATTGGGCCAAACAGATAGGTGCAGGAATGTGTGAGATACGGGTTGTAGCGTGGCTGAGGGATAACAGTTCAATGCAGTTTTGAGAGCTCCTCTCCACTGCGCAGACGTGTGTGAGGCCTTACGTTTTCATGAAGAAGGCGAAGTCCGTTTGCAATTTCTGGCGACGAACACGCTTAAGTCGTTTCTTCAATTTCCTGAGAGTAGCACAATTCAGTCCCGAGTAGATTGTTGCACCATTAAGGAGTACACCAAACAGAATAATCCCTTCATAGTATCAGAAGGTCGTCGCCATGAAATTACCAGCTGGCAGCTTTGAATTTTTCTTGTCAGGAGAGATGTGGTGTGGCGCCACTCCATGGACTGCCGTTTTGTTTCGGTTCGAAGTGAGGAACCCATATTTCATCGCCTGTGATGATATTTGACAAAAAAGTTAGACGATCAGCCTCGTTACTCGCAGGCAGTTTTGCACAGCTGGCCCTCCGTTACTCTTTACGGTCTTCTGTCAGGTGGCGAAGGAACACAGCGGGCAACAACCTCTGAGTACCCCAGCTGGTGGATGAGTGTGTCACCATCTAACAACCCTACCACAACCAAGGTCAAAATTTAATAATGATTGTGGTGTTGGTCACGCTGCTAAATACTGCATTTTCGGGCATCAACAAAGTTATTATGTGGCAGGTGTCATTAGAGCACAGTTAATAAAGTCATTTCATGTAATAATGAATAAACTAGGCACTCATATTTTCGTGTTTCCCACGCTGGTCTCGTTGTAAAATCATGGCGCAATCGTCGAAAATCTAGGTGGTGATGATTCCAAGTTCGGATGCAAAGAGGCCTAGGTTTTATTCTGCTATATTCAAAAGTTTTGTAGATGCGCTTCACAAACCATTCTTGAAGATTAAACCTTTGGAAGGTAGCACAATGGTGACGTAAAAAATAATCAGCACTCCGAATTTAAGTTACACTTCCTTTTTATTGCTTTTGTAGCAATATCGCGTAACACACAAAACATCACTTCACAATACAAAACATACCTGAAAGCATCTTCCTCACTGTTAAAAGTTCACATTTTATAAGCTGACTACAATATGCGTCTTTCCAATATTACGTCCAAGACTTGACTCTCTCAAGGTCCGACTCTCTAACTAATAATCACTTACGCGCCCAAAAGTCAAAGTTACAAGTACGTCAAAGATCATAGTGACAAAAGAAAGAATACACATAAGAATAATACCATTGCAATACCAACATATCGATGTATCAAAGTACCTCTACATTAACGAAATCAAATCTGAATGTTGTCTCGGAAATATGTTAACTACTTTACAGAAACACAGTAAAATATTACTGGTATCGAGAGGTTGAGTTGAGGAGCCGTAATGGTTATGTAATTAAAGTACCATTACAACGACTACCAACAGAGACGTCGAGTGGAGCAGCGAAGTGTTTGACTGTGATCTGTCTAGGAGTCACCTCGAATGAGTGTGTCCGTACGTTCCAACGTTGCGGGATTCACAGCTGTGCGCCGCCGACCGGCAAGCGGGATATCGGACAGCTTACTGTGATGACAATAGATGCCTCGCCCAATGACTCACCATGCTTTTGTTCAATGCCAGGTCTCCGTAGACATTCTGTAAGTGTCTATAAGCGTCTGCGATGATCTGGTTTTCCCGCAAAAGAAACTCAATGACAGCTCTCTGCTTGGAATGCATCTCCGTTACATACGTGATTTTGGAGGTTACGCATAGAACCGCCAACAATCGGCACTTTATGAAAATATGGGGGGCTGAAATGGGAATATTCGATGATGTCCCGCAACAAGTTCTGCTTTTCCCGACCGAAACCGGCCGAGAAAAAAATGTATTCCATTACTTATTGAAGAACCTTGGTGTTTGTATCTTTAGCAGGTGCCACTTTGCCTTATTCACATTAGAGGAGTATAAGGCTTCGTCTGTTTTAATCAGGCCTGAAGATGGTGGTATGAGCCGAAATCGACTAAGTGACTGGAGACTGGAATTAAAACAATTAAAACAAATTCATCATCCCTCTTGTCCAAGAGAAAACGTATAGGTCTATTTTTTAGTTTTTAATATTAAAGGTTCTGTCTGGACGATACCATGAGTGTTGTGGAGATACGAGTTGGCACAGTTCTTGTTCTATTTAGTAATCAATACTTCAAAATAGATTTCCATTTTCTGTTCTTATGGCAACGCGATCTGGCTTCTCGTAGCCACATATCGGAGAAATATCGCAGCAAAGGTCACAGGTCAGATCTGAACAAGGCTGTTTTTGTGTAGCGATCGCTATCGCAAATGCTAAGCAGCAGTTGGCTAGCGAAATGTTTCCTCGCCAGATGCAAGAGCTGTTCTACAATACGACGTTATTGTCAGAGAAGAAAGATAACAAACGCCGCACGAACAGGTTATCAATGTCGCGCCTGTAACTTCCGGCAGCAATTTCTGTGCCAGCATCGGACGTGTGATTTACCGCACAACAGAATGACAGAGTTTCCCTCGGTCGTAAATCATATTAATGTTCTGCGATTTCGTTACTTCATACACCAGAGTGCTAGTTTCCCAGAAAAGATGAAGCCAGATAGAAATTCCCGTCCTGTGGACATCCATCACAGACCTCTCGCTGGTAAAAAGAGAAACGTGCCGTGCAAGCATTCAGAGGGTAACTCGTTAAACAAAACAACATAAACCAAACAAATAAGGGCAGTCGCAAATGCGTTTAAGACGAGGGAAGTAAAATATCTTCTTTACTGTCGTTCTTATTTATTTCGTAACACATGTATAGCGCTTTCCTAAGGACGCAAATCATGCACGTAGTTTCTCTCGTTTCCAATGGCCTGTCTATTTGTTTTTGAACAGCGTTTTACTAGAGGGCGCGGATTTCTATATTTTCTTAACGAACGAAGTTACAAGCAGGGCTACAATGTTGGATAATTTCTCCCTGTTAGATAAATTATTTTGCACACATTTTTTTTTATTTTGCCTATGGGTAAATAAATATTTGGGGTTTTCAAGATAAATGGAACATTCTATATTATGTTAAAAAGGATTCCGTATTTAGAGAGGTGATAGTTTGGACCAAAATGAGACAAAAATTTCTTTTATTTCTCGTCTATGAACACGAACTTGCAGGTCCTCAGACAACCGGATTCGGTCAGCAATGACCATCTTTAGATCTGTATTACGAAAGAAGTACGTGGTTTTGAACAGTAGCGCTGCTGACAAGTTGACTCAAGTATATACTATAATTTATACAGTGTGGAGAAAAATTGTGTCACGAAATTTTAACCTAGGATAGCTGATGCCAGTAGTAACCAAAATTCCTAATGTTGTGTGGGTCGAAAACGCACCATTTTTGAACAACAAGCCACGCACTCCGATTGGGCGTGGGATTGTCCTGTTGCGGTTCGTCGGTTGACGGGCAGCACTATGGTTGTCGGTTCACACATACAAACATCCCTTGCCCTGCCACTGCCCCAACGTGATACCTACACATGTCGTATAGGTCTTGTTGCTTGTCTCCACCTCACGTCAGAGGCATTTACACGTAAGCTTCGCTTCGCAGCACACATGTCACCTGCGATTTAGTCATACAGTAAGCATGGCGGCACGGTATTCGCTTGAAGAACAACGAGATGTGGTTTTTGTTTAAGGACTAGCCGACGATAATACGCATGAAGTTCGATGGTTGTATGAGGAGCGGTACAAAGCAAGATGCCACCCACACCCGCAAACATTTACAGCAATACACCGTCGACTTAGCGGAACAGACTCTTTAGCGGGATATCATGGTGATGCTGGAAGATCTCGAACACGATGGGATCCTACATTTGAAGAGACTGTTATCGCGTGCTTCAAGGAAATTCGTACGAAAAGTACTCGAGCTGCTGGACACGACATGAGGGTCACTCATCGGTTAGTCTGGGAGGTTTTGAGAGATGATGGCCAGCATCCATTTAGTTCCCACTCTGTCCAAGACCTAAACCCTGTGGCGGACTATGAACACAGGCTACGGTTTTTCTGGTGGTTTCTGCGACGTGTTGCACGAGATCCCGACATCCCCACCGTTGTGTTGTTTACCGACGAGTGCACCTTCCATCGGGATGGCCTTTACAACACTCGACACGTTCATTACAGGGCAAGGGAAAATCCTCAAGTCACGTACGTCCAGGAACGATTTTCGCTCAGTATTTGGGCAGGCATTGTGGGTGACCATCTGATTGGGCCGGTCCGTCTACCTCCTCGACTTACCGGGGCAAATTACCTCCACATTTTGCAAGGAATTCTACCCGTCCTGCTAGAAGGCGTTCCCCTGGACGTAAGGCTACGCATGTGCTTGCAGCATGATGGAGCGTCCGCACGTAACAGTCGTGCTGTGCGCGGAAATTTAAATGAACTCTTCGACGGCCGTGTAATTGGCAGGGGTGCTCATAACACATGGCCCCCGCGATTACCAGACCTCACGTCACCGGACTTTTTCGTGTGGGGATTTTTTAGGGTTCTAATTCACTCACCCGGACGCGAACCACCTAGAAACGAAGAGGAATTAACGGTTCGCATTCAGCATGCCGCCAATCACATCATGGCAATGCCAGGAATCCTTGGAAGAGATCGGCGAAAGAGCGTTCGTCGGTACCAAGCTTGTGTCGCGTCAGAGGGTCACCAGTTCGAGCACCTACTTTAAGTAAACAGTATCCTAGCTACAAAAAAAGGTCATTTTCAGGGCCGACACAATTTGTGAAAGACTTTCTGTACGCCAACTAACAGCTGTAGACGGGTTTGTTCCCCGCACGTCTTATCATGAAACTACAATGGATGTGTCGGGACCCCAGCGGATTCGCCCCCAGGGCCCCAGAGAGGGAGGCTGGCGCGCTACCATCGAGTGTGGGGGCCGTCTTGGATACACAGCAATCTCCGGTAGGCAAAGCATTTGTTCGGCCAATCGGAGCGCGTGGCGCCAAGTTTCCTCAATTTCAAAACTGTGCGTTGTCGTCCGACACACCATTAGTTATTTTGGTTCCTAGTAGCATCAGCTATCCAGGGCTAAAATTTCGTGACACAATTATTCTCCACCCTACGCATGTGCAACAATGCTGTTTTTGTGTTTAGTATTTGACGATGCCACTATGAATCAAATATATTAGGTAACGATTTTTTATAAAACAGATCTGAAGGTGGGCATTGCTGAACGAAACAGGTAGTCTGAGGACCTACAAGTTTGTGACCACAGACGTGAAATAAAAGAAATTTATTCTACTTTTTCCGGTCACTGTTCCATTCGTGACCATGTCGCAGCTTGGGAGACAAAAATATTCTACATCTACATTTTCACTCTGCAAGCCACCCAACGGTGTGTGGTGGAGGGCACTTTACGTGCCACTGTCATTACCTCCCTTTCCTGTTCCAATCGCGTATGGTTCCCGGGAAGAACGACTGCCGGAAAGCCTCCGTGCGCGCTCGAGTCTCTCTCTAATTCTACATTCGTGATTTCCTCGGGAGGTGTAAGTAGGGGAAAGCAATATATTCGATACCTCATCCAGAAACGCACCCTCTCTAAACCTGGATAGCAAGGTACACTGCGATGCAGAGCGCCTCTCTTGCAGAGTCTGCCACCTGACTTTGCTAAACATCTCCGTAACGCTATCACGCTTACCAAATAACCCTGTGACGAAACGCGCTGCTCTTCTTTGGATCTTCTCTATCTCCTCTGTCAACCCGACCTGCTACGGTCCCCACACTGATGAGCAATACTCAAGTAATAAAGGATCCTTCTTTCTATGTATTCGCAATACATTACATTTGTCTAAGTTAAGGGTCAGTTGCCAGTCCCTGCACCAAGTGTCTATCCGCTGCAGATCTTACTGCATTTCGCTGCAATTTTATAGTGCTGCAACTTCTCTGTATACTACAGCACCATCCGCGAAAAGCCGCATGGAACTTCCGACACTATCTACTAGGTCATTTATATATATTGTGAAAAGCAATGGTCACATAACACTCCCCTGTGGCACGCCAGAGGTTACTTTAACGTCTGTAGACGTCTCTCCATTGAGAACAACATGCTGTGTTCTGTTTGCTAAAAACTCTTCAATCCAGCCACACAGCTGGTCTGATATTCCGTAGGCTCTTACTTTATTAGAGGACAGTGCGGAACTGTATCGAACGCTTTCCGGAAGTCAAGGAAAGTAGCACCTACCTGGGAGCCTGTATCTAATATTTTCTGGGTCTCATGAACAAATAAAGCGAGTTGGGTCTCACACGATCGCTGTTTCCGGAATCCACGTTGATTCCTACAGAGAAGATTCTGGTTTTCCAGAAATGACATGATCGCGAGCAAAAAACATGTTCTAAAATTCTACAACAGATTGATGTCAGAGATATAGGCCTATAGATTTGCGCATCTGCTCGACAACCCTTCTTGAAAACTGGAACTACCTGTGCTCTTTTCCAATCATTTGGAACCTTCCGTTCCTCTAGAGACGTGCGGTACACGGCTATTAGAAGGAGGGCAAGGTCTTTCGCGTACTCTGTGTAGAATCGAATTGGTTACTATTAAGTAAACATATTCCTTAAATGCATACCGTAATGGCTGCAGCTACAGCGAAACGCATCTCCTCTATTGCAAGTTCGTGAAACTTTTTAAATATCCTATGTATGTAAATGGCTAAACGTAACTTAAGAAATGGTATAATACATGAAATACGAACACCCAAGTGGTGTTTTGCGTGTGCGTGCGCGTATATATATATATATATATATATATATATATATATATATATATATATATATATGTGTGTGTGTGTGTGTGTGTGTGTGTGTGTGTGTGTGTGTGTGTGTGTGAGAGAGGAGAGAGAGAGAGAGAGAGAGAGAGAGAGAGAGAGAGAGAGAGAGAGAGAGAGAGAGAGAGAGAGAGAGAGGGGGGGGGGAGGGGGGGGGAGGGAGCAATTTTCGCAAGACACCACCAGTTTCGTGCAGCATAGTGAAGTGATACGAAACTAAAATGCTACGGCGATAAAAAGTGAAACGCGGTCGACATCTCGAGCGTCGTTCGCTAAAACGGCAAACGTAAGTTAGAACGTTAGTGGTTAAAAAGAGGGCAGGAAATGGCGAACCGTCAAAGTCTGAGGACAATAGGCACAAAGTGGTGGGGCATCACCACTAAACAAATGGAGATGGCTAAAAAGATAGAGTCCAATACGCAACCTAGCTGAAATGATCTCGCGACGAGAGGGCCGAGTGGAGGTCGGTAAAGCCCCTGCGAGGGGCTTAATTCCGGAACGTGTTCCCGTAAGGGAAGAGCAATGGTGATGCCAAAGTGACATCACCTGCTGACAGACGGCAACACAGAGATCATTGCAAGGAATGTAAGAACTAGCGGGCCGAGGTATGAGGACTGCAGCCATGGAGCAGTCTCAGCGGCCACATTTCCCGTCAGACCGACGTGACCAGGGACCCACATAAACGTCACGGCGGCTCCATCAAGAGTGAGCAAGTGAAAGCTTTCCTGGACCCGTTGCACTAAGGGATGGACGCTGTGCAGCACACACAGGCTCTGAAGGGTACTGAGAGAGCCGGAGCAAATGACGCAGTTGAGAAGCCTGTGTCGCCAGATGTGCTGCGTGACGTGACAAAGGGCGAAGAGCTCTGCTGTAAATACTGAGCAGTGTTCCGAAAGTCGGTAGCGAAAAACGTCGGGCCAATGACGGAGGCACACGCGACACCATGGTCACTCAGAGAGCCATCAGTACACACAAAGGTACTATTGCGAAGTTCCGTGGGAAGGTCGAGAAACTTAAGGCGATAGAACGATAGGGCGATTCGTGAGTAGTGTCCGTAGGAAGCGAATGAGTCCAAGGTGAAAAAGGACTACAGCACGAAGCCAAGGTGTTGAAGGGTTTACATCCATGGGGAAAATGGCAGGTAGCGTGAAGTTAAGCTGCCGGAGTAACAGCCAAAAGCGAATTCCAAGAGGTAACAGAGAAGAGCGACGCATCCCATACTGGCAATCAATGGAGTCATCGAAGAAGGAGGCATAGGATGGGTGGCCAGGCATGGAGGACAAACGGCATGCGTATCCACTGAGGAGAACGTCGATATGACACCGGTAGTTTGGCAGTTTCTGCATACAGAGTCTCAGCTGGGCTTGTGGAAAAGGCGCCAGTGGCCAAACGGATGCCACGAGGTTGGACTGTATTGAAACGGTGTAAGACGAAGATGCATAAAGGAAATGCATAAAAGAAACACTCATAGTCTTATGACACAAAGACTGTAATCGGGGCGTACTGAAAAATAATGCCTTGGAACTGTATTGTGACAACTCAAAGCTTTTTAAATAAAACAAACGTTATTAACATACTATAGCTTTCTCTTCGTGTGTACGAATTTATTTCTCAACACAGACACTTCGACGGCGAACACATTTCTCCCAACGAGAGACCTATTTGTTGATACCGTCACTGTAGCATGTTTGACTTTGTTGACGCAGCCATAACGTCACCTCTGCTTGCACTGCTTCATAATTATCCAATCAGATCCCCGAAGGTGTTTCTTAAGTTTTGTAAAGAAATGAAAATCGGATGGGTCCAAGTTGGGACTGTATGGAGGATCACTGTTGGTCCATCATCGACATGGGGCATCGGCTGGTTAAGTAATTGTCAATGTCAATGAGATTCACCAACAGCCGTGTAACTTAAGATGCTATTTTATTGTATTTTGAAAGCTACCAGTCTCAGCATTTCACTATGCCATCTTCAGGTCCCATATGCATCTCTCCAAATGAACGAAAAAGTCAAATAGAGCCATAAATCCCTGGATGCCATGAATTCAATCGTTACATTAGTGCTAGTTCCTATCAAGTCTTCGAATGAAGCACTAGTGTAACGACTGAATTCACGACATCTAGAGTTTTACGGCTCTATATGACATTTCGTTTATTTGGAGACATTAATATGGGTCCTGAAGATGACATAGTGAAGTATTGAAACTGGCAGCCTTCGAAATGAAATAAAATAACGTCTCAAGTTACACAACTGTTGGTGAAATTCACTGACGTTGACAAATATATGGAGGATGATAGATGGCAGAGAATCCAAGGCGTCGGACTGTTGCAGATGTCGCAGCATTCCTATGTGTTCTGTTATTGTAATTGTGAAGGAGAGTGTGCTCCATGTGTGGAAGAACTGTTCGAATTCGTGCTTTCAATTTTTGTGAGGGTCTCTCAGTTACACCTACATAATCACGCCAGTCACCGCAATGTTACGTGCTGCAGTTCGGAGGTCTATATGGTTTTCTACTGGTATCAACCTCGTTTCTGTGAAAATACTTTCACAACAGTAAAAAAGCCTGCAATATACAATAACCGAAACGTACACCACTCAACACACAGCTTACAGTAATGCCAATAATGCAACAACCCTCAGACTTCCTGTACTACGACGTGTTTGCCGTCGCTGAAGAAACACCTCGCCACAGTGTCGTTGTGCCGCTCTTTCATTGCCTTCAGTGAACCCACACAAGAGGTGCGTATTGGTCAACTGTCCATGAGTGAACTCTCTATAGTTCTGTTGTGTATCACTGTTACCGTACAACAACCAATGCCGGAAAAACAAATCCAAGACAGAACCGAGCAGTACTGAACGTCGAATTAAGGGCAGCGAGTTGAGGAAGTGGGGGGAGTGGATTACCGTCGTCAATAAAATGTACTGAGAGAGAATGGAAACAAGACATACGTCGTCGAGCAGTACTGAACGCTAACTTGAGGGCGGCGAGTTGAGGAGGGCATCACCGTTGTCGGCAAAATGTAGTACGAGGGAATGGAAAAAGGCTGACAACGTATACCGGTGACATATGCACTACTGTATACTATTTTCAGTAGAATATAAAAGTACCTGGGGCAAGAAACCAAACGAAGTGCAATAACTACGTAATAAGCCACTGGAGACTGTGCAGTTCCTCATACCAAAATACTCCACAGGTATCCCTGCACAATCTGCGAAATTTTGTAGATGTAGTTCTGGTTCACCCTGTATATATACAGGGTGTAATACGTGTGAGTGCAGGTATTTTTACATGTGGTGCCTTAATGTGTAGACACATCAGTGTGTTGGTCGCTTTTCTCTCTGCACCTAACTGTCTCCCAACAAACATGTCACAAACTTCACAGTGTGATGTTTTGTGCATGGTCATAACTCCACCACTAAGTGAACTGCACCTGTCAGTGTAGACTAAAGGTTATGCGTCCCTGTATCGACTCTTCGGCACTTGACCTGCTGTTCAGGAGGAAGTAAGCATTAATGGTTCGCTCTAGTCACATCCACACTTCAGCACCTGACCTGCTGTTCAGTGAAGAGGAAGCATTAATGGATTGCTCTTGACAGATGTACTTGAATGAAGTAATGAACCTGACAACATACTACTGTAAGGGTCACAGACTTGGACGCGGCCGCCACATGGGACTACGAGTGAGAGCTGGCGTTATCGAGGAGTGCTGACGAACAGCGGTTTCAGAATTTGTCGGCCGCCGAGCGCCTCACACGCGCAGCAGTCGCGTCGCATCGCTGGCCGCCTGCACAAGCATTGGAGTTTTCTAAAGCGTGTGGCATCCACGTGCAATTAGTTCTTTTTCGTGTCACAATGGACTATTGACAAATTCGTATTTGTTCGTGGTAGGATCTCAGAACGGACGTCAGACTAAGTTATTACGAATCGGTGTACCGAGCACGTTATTATAAATGTCTTCACAGACATAAAGTGGTAATGGCTAATACGAGGGGTGTCCAGAAAGTAAGTTCCGATCGGTCGCGAAATGGAAACGACTATGAAACTCCGATAAAGCTTGGCACAGAAGTATTGGGCAGTGTCTTTAGTATGACCCTAGATAGCATCACGTGGCTCTTCTCATTTCTGAGCTCCCAGTGGGCGCGTAAAGGTGTCTAGAAAATAGTGTCTCCCGCCAAGTACGAGGGCCTGGGGAGAAATTTCGCCTGAAGCTATGCAGCCAACATTACATAAGTGTCGTGCTGTTTCTTCTTCAAGACAATTCTCAGCCACATTCTGCAGGGGCGATGAAGATGCTCCTGCATCGTTTTCAGTTGGAAATGTTTGATTACCCACAACACAGCCGTAATTGTCTCCCTCTGAGTTTCATCTCTGCTCACATCACCCGCTGGCTATGAAGACAACATTTTGGCACAGATAACGAGCTGTAGGCCAGCGTAGAGAATTGGCGGAAAGCACTGGCGGCTGCCTTCTATCATGACGGTATTGGAAAGTTGCTACAACGCTACGACAAATGTCTGAGTCAGAACGGCGACTACGCAGAGAGGTAGCTGGAAGGTGTAGCTAACTGTTACAAAAAAAACATTTCTGAGTCTCACTGTGGTTTCCATTTCGCGATCAATCGGAACTTACTTTCTCGACAGCCCTCGTAACACGTAGTTCACGTATTTCTGTACCTCATGGATTCAATGCTCGCAATAACAGCAAAGGAGACCCTCAGCCGAGGATATAAACCTTATAAACGGTTTATACCACTCCTAATGGCACCAATTAATAATCTGCGCCAGCCGGAGTGGCCGAGCTGTACTAGGCGCTACAGTCTCCAACCGCGCGACCGCTACGGTCGCAGGTTCGAATCCTGCCTCGGGCATGGATGTGTGTGATGTCTTTAGGTTAGTTAGGTTTAAGTAGTTCTATGTTCTAGGGGACTGATGCCCTCAGAAGTTAAGTCCCATAGTGCTCAGAGCCATTTGAATCAGTTGAATTTAATAATCTGCAAATGCGTTAAATACTGATGTCATGTTGTTCACTACACTGCCCTGAGCCAACAACAAAAGTATGTGCACATAGCAACCCGTATGTGTATATTTGTGTGTGTGTGTGTGTGTGTGTGTGTGTGTGTGTGTGTGTGTGTGTGTGTGTGTGTCTCTGTCTGTGACAGAGGGAGAGGGAGACTGCCTACACTACGCTTGTCCGTCCGCTTTTAGAATACTGTTGCACGCGTGGGGTCCTTACCAGATAGGACTGACGGAGTACATCGAAAAAGTTGAAAGAAAGACAGCACGTTTTGTATTATCGCGAAGTATGGGAGAGAGTGGCACAGAAATGATGCAGGATTTGGGCTGGATATCATTAGACGAAAGTCGTTTTTCGTTGCGACGGAATCTTCTCACGAAATTCCAATCACCAACTTTCACCTCCGAATGCGAAAATATTTTGTTGACACCGACCTACATAGGGAGGAATGATCACCAAGATAAAATAAGGGAAAACAGAGCTCGTACGGAAAGATACAGGTATTCATTCTTTCCGCGTGCTATACGAGATTGAAATAATAGAAAACTGTGAAGGTAAGAAACTTCCTGGCAGATTAAAACTGTGTGCCGGACCGAGACTCGAACTCGGGACCTTTGCCTTTCGCTGGCAAGTGCTCTACCAACTGAGCTATCCAAGCACGACTCACGCCCCGTCCTCACAGCTTTACTTCCGCCAGTACCTGGCCTCTTACCTTCCAAACTTTACAGAAGCTCTCCTGCGAACCTTCCGCAGCTCTGAACGGTCCGTATCCGTAACGGTTTGGGCAGATTCAGATGTGTTTAAATATCGCCGTCGGATTTTTTACTCAGGTGACATCCAATGGCTGGCGAACGTTCGAAGTCGGTGAGGCCTCCCGACCGACCCGTTCTATTGTTACTGCATCTCTACTGACAACACAACACTCCCTGCCTCCTCTCATACCGCCGTGTCCATCCCTCGTGACATCTAATCATCAAACTTCCTGGCAATTTAAAACTGTGTGCCGGTCAGAGACTCAAAGTTTCATATCAGCGCACACTCCGCTGCAGAGTGAAAATCTCATTCTGGAAACTGTGAAGGTAGTTTAATAAACCCTCTGCCAGGCACTTAAATGTGTATACTCTGCCACGTAGATGTAGCTGTAGAGAGAGAGAGAGAGAGAGAGAGAGAGAGAGAGGAGAGAGAGAGAGAGAGAGAGAGAGGAGGAGAGACAAAGAGGGAGAGATGAAGAGAGACAAAGTATGGGAGGGAAAGTGGGACAGAGATAGTCATTTGGTTTTTCTCGACCGCGTGAAGCTCTAGACAATCTGAGTAGCATGGAGGGACCTTCGTGGGGCCGAGTACACTCTTTAGGCGCCAGGACAACAGGCAGTCACCGCTTTTAGAAGTCCCATCTCTCTCCAGCCTCGCGGCTGGGTACACGCTACGGATATCAGCGTCGGTCGGCCTAAATTACAGTCATCTACGGCCGACGTCATAGCCACAGTGGAGCTGAAGCCTGGCGCCGAGTATAGGGGGGTGGTGGGGAGGGGGAGGGGGGGGGCGGGTCACGACGGCTCCACTCAAAGCGGCGCCGGCGTCACTGTGAGAGTGGCGCCGTTCCAGAGCGCCGAGTGGCAGCCAAATAAACGCCGCCATGATGGAAGCTGCAGACGCGCAACACCACGTCATAGAGCACCTCTGCTTCCCATCTGAGCCGCAAGCCAATCTCCTCTCCTCTGTCGTATGTAGCACCATGGTACAGTTCAACACCCGTGCCTAACAAATTATCCAAATTCATCGAAGGACCACCATCTAAAGCTGATAAGGTGCTTAATTCCGTATGGACTGGCAACGATACAGGTTTATCAACAGATTCGATATGTAGAAAATTGGGAACAGCTTGACTTGCTATAGGCACACTCCTAATAGAAATATATTTTTCCCCAATCTTTTTAATTCGTAATGCATGTACAAAGAATACTTGAAATTGTAGAATTGTTGCCTGTGCCGTATTTCGCTAAACTTTATTATTTAATGCATATGTCTTGTGAGAATCCTATACCCTCCCATGTCGGTATATTAGTTCTACACTAAAAAAAAGCGCAGAAATTATCCAAATGTGACGGAAGTCAGTAGATAAGATGTACACGTACAGACAAACAGATGATCAAAATTTCAGAAAAATTGGGTGCTTTAGTCAAGAGAAAGACCTTCACAAATTGAGAAAACCTGCCCCTTATGCAAGCGGTTATTTTGCTTGGCATTATTTGGCAGAGTCGTTGGATGTCCACCTGAGGAATATTGTGCCAAATTCTGTCCAATTGGCACGTTAGATGTTCAGAATCCCGAGCTGGTTCGAGAGCCCTGCCCGTAATGACGTTCTCAATTGGGGAGAAATCCGGTGACCGTTCTGGCCAAGGCAGGGTTTCGTATGCATGAAGATAAGAACTCCCGCCTTGTGCGGGTGGGCATTATCTTGGGGAAATGTAAGGTCAGGATGTAACGACGAAGTACCGCCGTGATGTAAGTGTGTTGCGAATGACAACCAAAGGGGTCCGGCTGTGAAATGAAATGGCACCCCAGAGCTGTAGGCCTGTGGCGGGCGACAATCAGGCTGGAATCCCATCGCGATCCGGGGCGTCTCTAGACATGTACAGGATGGTCGGAAATTCCCGCTACAGACTTCTAGGACTTGTAGAGGGGAGTAAGTACATCGTATTCTGAACAGGAACCCATGTCCGGAAACGTCAGCCAACGAGACTACAGATCCTCAAAGTTATAGGCGCGGGCGTCTGTAAATGTACGTATACACGGGGTGATTCCGTGATGATGTTACAGACTTTCTGTGATGATGTTACGGACTTGCTAGGATGATGGAGAACGATTAATGTATTAATTTGAAGTAAAGATCCCTGTACCGGAAACGAGCGAGTCGAAAGTTATGAACGAAAACCGTTTTGATACCTCTGCCAGTTGAATACATGTACCGGTTGCTGTGTTGCGAAGAGTGTAGGGTTGGCAACTTTCAGTGGTGGTAGTGTGGACAAAGACGAGAGAAAATGTCCAATAAAAGTGGGCTCTAAAGTGCGTACCTTAACAGCTATGAACACTTGCTCAGTAGAGGAGATGTGTTTCACATTAGCGAAGATGAACGAATAGTCATAGCTCCTCAGGTATGCCATTTAGAGCCCACGTTTAGCGGACATTTTTTCTCGTTTTTGTCCACACTACCACCACTGAAAGTTACCAGCCCTACACACTTTGCCACACAAGAACCGGTACATGTATTCAACTGTCAGATGTGTCAAAACGGTTTTCGTTTATAACTTTCGAGTCGTTCGTTTCCGGTTCAGGGATCCTTACTTCAAATTAATACATTTATCGTTCTCCATCATCCTAGAAAGTCTGTAACATGGTCACGGAATCACCCCGTGTATACGTACATCTACAGACGCCCACGCCTATGAGGCTCTGTAGTCTCGTTGGATGACGTTCCCGGACATGGGTTCCTGTTCAAAATATTATGCACTCACTCCCCTCTACAAGTCGTAGAAGTGTGTACCGGAATTTCCGACCACTCTGTATATAAATCGTCGTTGTCCAAGACTATCTCTTCCCGTTTCACTAAAAGAATAACACATCAAATTCATAAAATTTGATTTGCCACAGATACTCATTCACAGCTACGCTGTGTAACATTGAAATACATCATTTTAAACTGTTTCCTCCTTAAATGTCATTTAATATGTTGTATGAGAATATAAGAATTATTACCCTTTGAAACTGCTATGTTCACATTATTGTCCAACAGATTTCTAACCAGAAACTACGCTCCTGAAATTGAAATAAGAACACCGTGAATTCATTGTCCCAGGAAGGGGAAACTTTATTGACACATTCCTGGGGTCAGATACATCACATGATCACACTGACAGAACCACAGGCACATAGACACAGGCAACAGAGCATGCACAATGTCGGCACTAGTACAGTGTATATCCACCTTTCGCAGCAATGCAGGCTGTTATTCTCCCATGGAGACGATCGTAGAGATGCTGGATGTAGTCCTGTGGAACGGCTTGCCATGCCATTTCCACCTGGCGCCTCAGTTGGACCAGCGTTCGTGCTGGACGTGCAGACCGCGTGTGACGACGCTTCATCCAGTCCCAAACATGCTCAATGGGGGACAGATCCGGAGATCTTGCTGGCCAGGGTAGTTGACTTACACCTTCTAGAGCACGTTGGGTGGCACGGGATACATGCGGACGTGCATTGTCCTGTTGGAACAGCAAGTTCCCTTGCCGGTCTAGGAATGGTAGAACGATGGGTTCGATGACGGTTTGGATGTACCGTGCACTATTCAGTGTCCCCTCGACGATCACCAGTGGTGTACGGCCAGTGTAGGAGATCGCTCCCCACACCATGATGCCGGGTGTTGGCCCTGTGTGCCTCGGTCGTATGCAGTCCTGATTGTGGCGCTCACCTGCACGGCGCCAAACACGCATACGACCATCATTGGCACCAAGGCAGAAGCGACTCTCATCGCTGAAGACGACACGTCTCCATTCGTCCCTCCATTCACGCCTGTCGCGACACCACTGGAGGCGGGCTGCACGATGTTGGGGCGTGAGCGGAAGACGGCCTAACGGTGTGCGGGACCGTAGCCCAGCTTCATGGAGACGGTTGCGAATGGTCCTCGCCGATACCCCAGGAGCAACAGTGTCCGTAATTTGCTGGGAAGTGGCGGTGCGGTCCCCTACGGCACTGCGTAGGATCCTACGGTCTTGGCGTGCATCCGTGCGTCACTGCGGTCCGGTCCCAGGTCGACGGGCACGTGCACCTTCCGCCGACCACTGGCGACAACATCGATGTACTGTGGAGACCTCACGCCCCACGTGTTGAGCAATTCGGCGGTACGTCCACCCGGCCTCCCGCATGCCCACTATACGCCCTCGCTCAAAGTCCGTCAACTGCACATACGGTTCACGTCCACGCTGTCGCGGCATGCTACCAGTGTTAAAGACTGCGATGGAGCTCCGTATGCCACGGCAAACTGGCTGACACTGACGGCGGCGGTGCACAAATGCTGCGCAGCTAGCGCCATTCGACGGCCAACACCGCGGGTCCTGGTGTGTCCGCTGTGCCGTGCGTGTGATCATTGCTTGTACAGCCCTCTCGCAGTGTCCGGAGCAAGTATGGTGGGTCTGACACACCGGTGTCAATGTGTTCTTTTTTCCATTTCCAGGACTGTATTAATAAGTAAGCTTCATGGACTATTACAGAACGTGAAGTTCGCGTAGCCGTTTTAATCAATGATTACGCTAGCCAATATTAGATTTTTACACAAGCAGTTAAATAATGCAGTTCGCTGTATTGTTCTAATTTTGTCACTTTAAAAGAACTTAAGACTTTCAGTAGTTTACTTTCCGCAGCTCTGATTCAGGCACTTCTTCACCAATCTATTACTACTATATGTCGTGAGGTGCATAATATTTACAAAATTAACTTGCACGTTAATAATTTCAAATCAGACTTCGATAATTACCTCATGATTAAAGTAGAAAATCTATCCTTCCAACAAAGCACGAATCACAGGCTTTTAAACTTTATCTCGAAGCAACTCGAACTCCAAAACTTCATTATAGTTCGCTGGTATAATTACTAAGCTAATCAACAGATGTCGTTGACTAAGATCCAGTTAATGCTCATTTTTATTCACAAAACGTTGACAAATTATAATGGTCACACAGACTTGAGATCTCCCTATGAACTAACACATTTTCATATATCCATTTGAAATACCATTTTGTCAACATTCTACAGTGGTAAGGCAGACAATGGTGAGCCTATGTTCTCACCGTTACGGACCGTTTGCACTCAACTGATTAATGACCTGCACAGTCAGTTTCCTGCACCCGTGGGATACCGATGAACCACATGCCACAATCTCCTCCGTACTACACGAAACAGTCAGAAACCCAACAACATTTCAGTATGTACGTCATGTAAAGGAAGTTAGATAATCTATTTGTGGTGTCAACGCCAGACACCACACTTGCTAGGTGGTAGCCTTTAAATCGGCCGCAGTCCGTTAGTATACGTCGGACCCGCGTGTCGCCACTGTCAGTAATTGCAGACCGAGCGCCGCCACACGGCAGGTCTAGAGACACTTCCTAGCACTCGCCCCAGTTGTACAGCCGACTTTGCTAGCGATGGTTCACTGACAAATTACGCTCTCATTTGCCGAGACGATAGTTAGCATAGCCTTCAGCTACGTCATTTGCTACTACCTAGCGAGGCGCCATTATCATTTGTTATTTATCTTGGGATGCATGTACAGTCAGACCGATGTTCATCAATTATGGATTAACGTTAGGTATTCCAGCAGCTACGTACTTTCTTGATAGTATAATTACTTTACCTGTTCCAGACCTCACGCCAGCCTGCGTGAGCTTAAATTCGTGCCTTTCGGCTTCCTCCAATCCCCGTGAATTGGCTCCTGCCAATTCACAACACTATTCATGTACTATTATGTCCTGCCTGATGTCGCCCAAGCTCAATATTAGGATGCCGTTGCTCATTAAATCTGGATCACCACAAAGAGTACACTGGAACGCATAATCAGGGCACTCCAAAGTATGAATGTCGTTACCACACCAGTCGTCCTCATTTTTCATGCCCCATCTTGCTCGGATACTCTGCACTGTCGACAGGCCGGCCGGTGTGGCCATGCGGTTCTAGGCGCTACAGTCTGGAACCGGGCGACCGCTACGGTCGCAGGTTCGAATCCTGCCTCGGGCATGGATGTGTGTGATGTCCTTAGGTTAGTTAGGTTTAAGTAGTTCTAAGTCCTAGGGGACTGATGACCATAGAAGTAAATTCCCATAGTGCTCAGAGCCATTTGAACCATTTGAACTGTCGCCAGAACTGCCCGTAGCTGATGAGTGTTCTCCGAGTCTGTCATGGAAGTTTAAAACCAGTAACCACATCGACTGTACTGAGCTGTGACATAAGAACCCTCCTTAATTTTATTCTGTCCGGTACATCGAATGTGTCCCCTGCTCCATAAACGGCATGTCTTAGTGAAAAACATGATTGAATTTCTGATCGTATTCATTGACTACCCATTATACTGTAGGAGCAGAAGTGGCTACTGTTTTATACGTCTTGTCGAAAGGTGTGACTTTCATGGTTTCATGGGATACGCGATTATGCGACTTGGTTAGATTTGCTCTCGAATGGGAAGGTATGTTCTGAAGCAGAGAAACGCAGCTTACAGAGGAAACAGAGGAGGTACAAAAAGAATATATCGCTTCGTCACGGGATTGTTTAGCAATCGCGAAATCGTCATGAGATTTTCACTCTGGAGCGGAGTGTGCGCTGATATGAAACTTCCTTGCAGATTAAAATTGTGCACCGGACCGAGACTCGAACTCGGGACTTTTGCCTTTCACGAGCAAGAGCTCTATCATCTGAGCTACCCTTTGCCCACGAAAGGCAAAAGTCCCGAGTTCGAGTCTCGGTCCGGCACACAGGTTTAATCTGCCAGGAAGTTTCGCGTCATGGAGATGCTCATCAAAATCCAATGGCAGACGTTACAAGATAGGCGTAGTGCATCACGGGGAAATTCGGAGAATGCTCGCCGGCCGGGGTGGTCGAGCGGCTCTAGGCGCTACAGTCTGTAACCGCGCGACCGCTACGGTCGCAGGTTCGAATCCTGCCTCGGGCATGGATGTGTGTGGTGTCCTTAGGTTAGTTAGGTTTAAGTAGTTCTAAGTTCTAGGGGACTGATGACCTCAGAAGTGAAGTCCCATAGTGCTCAGAGCCATTTGAACCATTTTTGGAGAATGCTCGTTCCCAGAAGACACAAGCAACATACACTACTTGCTCGTTCATGTATCTCACGAAAAGATCTTGAAGCTGAAATCAGAGTAATTCGAGATCACCGAGCCGTATCAACACTCTCTGTGCTGAAAGATGAATTGCGGAGTGAAAATATAGAAGTCGAAGCCGTTGGATGTAGTTTTGATAACAAGTCAGTTTGTACTTTATTTGCCCCACGATAACTTGTGTGCATATCAGATCTTAGGTAAACTTTCTTGGCGGCGTACTAAAATGGTTCTTGACGGTAGGAGATCAGTGTAACATATGGTGGTGCATTAAGTATTGTTTTAGCAACTGTACTTCCAAAGACACATTAAGTAGGAGGAAAGGTGTCCAATTAAGTGTACAAAACATTTTAAATAGCATGCGTTATACAGTGATACGGCCAACGGCCATGTCGCAGTGGTGATACCGGTACCCGTCAGATCACCAAGGTTAAGCGCTGTCGGGCTGGTCTAGCACTTGAATGGGTGACCATCCGGTCTGCTGAGCGCTGTTGGCAAGCGGGGTGCACTCAGCCCTTGTGAGGCAAACTGAAGAGCTATTTGACCGAGAAGTAGTGGCTCCGGTCTCGTAAACTGACGTACGGCCAGGAGAGCGGTATGCTGACCACATGCCCCTCTTCATCCGCGTCCAGTGACGTCTGTGGTTGAGGGAGACACGGCGGCCGGTCGGTACCGTTGGGCCTTCTAAGGCCTGTTCGGACGGAGTTATACAGTGACGTAGTCTGTTGTTACTAATAACGGATTACATGTCCCAAGACGTAAATGCCATCGCCCGCACTATATGTTAGCTTTGAACTTGGGTAAGTTATTAATAGAGTAGACATTCACGCCTGCAGAGGGTGGATAAACAAACGTGAATAAACACCCAAAAGGACGTCTAACATTAAATCCCAGAGAAATGCTGACCGGAGTATCGTATCGACCGTTGCGAAGAAACTACTAGTATTAAAAAACCTGACAGATGCTGCAACAAGGTATCATGTTCGGGACAGTTTTCCCCATACTGCATAACAGTACGATGAGATTCCAGTTGTTCCCGCTATTTTATTTCTATGTGTTATCAGTCAGTCAATCAATCAAAAACGGTTCAAATGGCTCTAAGCACTATGGGACTTAACATCTGAGGTCATCAGTCCCCTAGACTTAGAACTACTTAAAGCTAACTAACCTAAGGATATCACACACATCCATGCCCGTAGCGGAAGCGCGGTTCCGGACTGAAGCGCCTAGAATCGCTCGGCCACAGCGACCGGCGTCAATCAATCAGTCAATCAATCAGTCAATCAATCAATCAATCAGTCAGTCAATCAATCAATGAATCACTCCTATTGTTACCTCCCCACACGTAATAATAAAAATATGAATAATGAACGTGTTTCTAATTTAATGTAACCTCTGAACAAAATTGGTTCCCATTTATTATCTCTGTGCAGAAATGCATTCACGTTTAATGTACCCACAAAATTCTTTTCTCATTGAATGTAAGCTCGAAACAGAAAAATTCCTAAACCCCAAAATAACAAAAAAAATTCAGTAACCTGGTAAATTTTAGGACGACAGCAGCGCTGCGCCACGGTCTTGTATTCTGAATAAAAAAGCAAAAATTCTTACCTTAAGAAAAATGGCTAATATATCTGCTCTTACCTAAAAAAATTTCGGCCCAGCTCCGTGCAATGCTGGCCTATAAATTTTGTGATGATTCGTGAAAGGAATGATCATGCATTGGACAAATTCTTTAAATTGAAATTAATGCTTTTTTTAAAAAAATTACTTTATATTATAAAAATTATTATTAGGGCATTTTTTAAAAAATTTGAATGACAGTTCACATACATTACTAGATATGCGCGTGGCTGCTTCTTTACCTTATACAATAATACTCAGCCTCCAGAGTCCCGACCAGAGCAGACTGCAGACAAGCGCAGACACGCGCAGACTACTGACTAGCGACAACTAACTACATACTGCTCTCTGGTCAGAGACTCTCCTATGCCTCGTCTATTGCAGGCAGCGCATACCTCTTACACTATACGTAATACTACGTTCTAAATATGAGATTCATTGCAACAAGTGTGTCAGAGGTAAAATATGAGGACCACTTCTTTACACGAAAGAAACTTTTTTCGGTTACGAAAAAGTATTGGCAAGTGACTCACAATGAATATGGTATAGTAAAGGATTTAATTCTGCACCGTATCGAAATGCTGTTCCGCCAGTTCCTAGTGCTGTGTTCGCTAGGCACGTAGCAGATTGCTATAGTTGTATCCTTACTGTTAAAATTTATGGACGCCACTTTTATTGTGCGAATTTCTGGAGATCTTTGCCTCACTTACAGAGCAACCTATTCCGGAACCTTAGTCGGTTTTTTAAGTAACAAGCAAATATTTTAATGAGTTTCCGTTTCCAAAGTCATTCCCCATAAAGTTTTCTGTCTTCCTGCGTGATGTCTCGTTCTTCTCCAAGTAAAAGAAACGAGGAAAATGCTCTCTGAAGATTCCGCGGAAATTTAATTTCTGGTTCATCTTGAGCGACCTAATCCTTTCACTGCAGTAACGTGACATGTGTTTCACCAGCCGTTGTAAACTCCTGAAGTACATAGTTGGCGGAGGATCTGCCGTCCATTATGGACTTCTGAACGTGTCCGCCGCACGTCCAGTTTGCTCCGAGTCCACTTGCTTTGCCATCCTGCGACGACTTGTACAAACAATTTCATTCAGAGGTCGGTGTTTTCTTAGCGGGTTCCCGAATGTAGCAGCGCCCTCTGCGGCCTGCGCTATTTCAGCGGGCCCTGCTTTTCTTGGCAGCAAGTGACTCAAAGACAGCGCGCTACGTCTGGCCGAAGCCAAGTGGAGAAAAGTCTCCCGCCTTCTTCTCCTGGCACTTCACTTCACTGCATTCCGCGCCGCGTAGCCGCCAGCGTTTCTCTGCCTCATTTGAAGCGTTACGACTTACAGTGGACCAGTTTTGTCTTAGTGAATATCTAGAGTAAACACCATAAATTTAAAAAAACTAAAATTACCAGTAACATTAAAATTGAATGTAAATACATAAAACTGCAACCAGTAACTTTTTGTATAATTATTCATTATTCCATGAACCGGTTTTCGAACCTTTTAAGGTTCATCTTCAGTTAGTTTCTGGAAGTTACATCATTATTTCTAAAATTTGTTTTCAAGATTTAGATATTCATGATTAGTTTTTAAACGAAAGATCATTGTGTTATACTAATGCATCAGGTCACCAGGAGTTTTCACTGCCATCGATTCAGTTTAATAATGTAGGGAATTCTGTTCACTTTCATCCACAAGCCTTTAGAAATAATTTGTTTTAAATCAAAAAGATACAAAACTGTTTGTCGTTTATAACCTGCTTTTTATTTTTATTCTTTATTAACCTTGCATATTTTCAGTTGTCATAAAAGAAGATCTTGGAATGCCTGTAATATTATTGTTGTTGCTGTTTGGTCTTCAGTTTGCAGACGACACAAGTATCGCAATAAATAGTATGTGGAGTGTAGTTCTAGAAAGATCTGCTAATGATATTTTTGTGGATATTAATAAATGGTCTAAAGCCAACTCACTGACATTAAACTTCGAAAAGACTCACTATATGCAATTCAGAACCTGTAAGAGGTTTCCCACCCAGCATATGCATGAAGTATGAAGAAGAGCAGATAGAAGAGATTGACAGTCTTAAATTCCTGGGATTACAACTTGATAATAAATTCAGTTGGGAGGAGCACATCGCAGAACTGCAGAAACGCCTTAACAAATCTGTATTTGCAATTCGAGTGTTAGCAGACAAACGTGACATAAAAATGAAAAAGCTTGCATACTTTGTCTACTTTCATTCCATAATGTCATATGGTATAATATTTTGGGGTAAATCTTCAAGTCAAACAAAAGTTTTCAGAGTCCAAAAGCGTGTAATGTGTATTATTTGTGGAGTAAATTCACGGACGTCCTGTAGAAACGTCTTCAAAGAACTGTGTATACTAACTACTGCCTCTCAGTATATTTACTCCTTAATGAAATTTGTCCTAAATAATATATCTCGTTTTCCAACAAACAGCTCCGTTCATACATGCAATACCAGGAACACAAATGATCTGCACAACGACTTAAAAGCACTTACTTTAGTTCAAAAAGGAGTCCACTACTCATGAACACTCATCTTCAATAATTTGCCAGCAAACATAAAAAATTTAGTTACGAATAAAGATCAGTTTAAAAGGAGCCTTAAAGACTTACTAGTGGACAACTCCTACTCCATTGACGAATTTTTTAATAGAAACAAATGATGTACTGTTTATACTCATACTATTATTATTGTTATTTCAGCTTAAAAAAATAAAAATAAAATATTGACATGTTCCGCATCCACGAGGATCTCCTCAGCACGGATCTATGGAACGAAAAACTAATCTAGTCTAACTGGTTTGATGCAGCTGTCCATGCTACTGTATCCTGGGTAATCCTCTTCACCTCTGAGAACTACTGCTGCCCCAATTTGATGAATCTGCTTATTGTATTTAAGTTTTAGTCTCCTACTATACTTCTCCCCCCCCGTCCCATCTCATACCCCTCCTTCCCCCCCCCCCCCCCCCTCCAGACCGCCCACACATACACACTTCCCTCAAATACTAAACTGGTGATCTTTTGATGTCTCAGAATGTATTCCGTTAACCGATTCGTTCTTCTAATTCCGTTCTCCCACAAATTTATTTTCTCCTGGTTCTATTCAGTACCTTTCCATTAGTTACGTGATCTACCTATGTAATCTTCGCACTCTACTGTAGCACCACAGGACAAAAGATTTTATTCTCTTTTTGTCTAAATTCTTCGCCGTCCGTGTTTCACATCCATACATGACTACTCTCCAAACAAATATCTTCAGAAAAGAATTCCTAATATTAAAGTCTATATTCGATGTTCACAAATTTCTCTTCTTCAGCAAAGTTTTTCTTTGCTATTGCCAGTCTACATTTTATGTGCTCTTCCCGTTGGCCATCACAAGTTATTTTACTGACCAAATAGTAAAACTCATCTACTACTTTAAGTGTCTCATTTCCTAATCTAATTCCCTCAGCATCAGCCGACTTAATTCGATTACATTCCCTTATCCACGTTTTGCTTTTGTTGATGTTCATCTTATATCCTCCTTTCAAGACACAGCCAATTACGTTCAACCGCTCTTCCAAATCCTTTGCTGTCTCCGACAGAATTACAGTGTCATCGGCAGACCACAAAATTTTTATTTCTTCTCCATGAACTTTAATGCCTACTCCAAAATCTTCTTTTGTTTCCGTTACTGCTTGCGTAGTTGTTTCTCGAACTGCACTTGTCGAATTACATATTGAGTAAATCTCAGTCCTTCCAATCATGAGCACTTCCTCGATTCTCATTCTGCAGAGCCAGTTGTTCTGGAAGCTTTCTGAAGAATGGTTTCTGTACTGGATTAAAGATGATCGACTTTCTACTATGCCTTCACTATTATGAGAGCACAGTCAAGTGCGTTGTATTTTTCAAGGGCCTTCCGTGTCCTTACTTTAGCATATTGTTGCGGCCTCCATCCCAGACTGGTATGAATCACATTTCCACCGTAGTTTATCCTGTAGACGCCTTTTAATCTCTGCATAATTACTGATAATTACATCCACTTGAACCTGCTACTGTATTCGAGCGTTAGTCTCGCCGCAAAATCAAAATTTGCCTCCCCCAATTCCACTTCCCTCCATCAAACTTTCCTCCATTACCAAACCAAAGATTCTTTGATGCTTCAGGATGTGTTCTATCCATCGATCCCTCCTTTTAGTCCGGTTGTACCACTGATTTCTTTCTTCCCCTACTCGATTTAGAACCTCCTCATCAGAAATTCGATCTACCTATCTGATAATCAGAATTCTTAAAGCTTCTATTCTCTTCTTAACTGAACTACTTATTGCCCAGTTTCTCTTTCGGATACACCACAAAAATACCTTAAAAAGACTCCCAGAAGTATAGGACTTTATTAAATATTTCTTTTTCCGAAATGCTACTCCCAATCAACATTTTAAGTACTCCCTATTTTAGGCATCATCAGTTATTTTCAGTTCACCTGCTAGTTCTAGTGTCTAATTTTCTAGTTTAATTCTCTCGGCGTCGTCTGATTTAACTTAAATATATTTCTATGTACCAATTTACTTTTGTTAAAGTTTATCATATATTCTGTTTTCAAGACACTACCCATTCCGTTCAGCTGCTCTTCGAAGACCTTTTATCCCCTCTGAAAGGATTAAAATATCATCAGCAAACCTCAAAGTTTTTATTTCTTTTCTCTGAACTTTAATTCTCTTTCCAAATTTCTCCTTGGTCCCCTTTACTGTTCAGTCTATGTGCACACTGAATTACATCGGCAATAGACAACAACCCTGCTCCAGTCTCCGCTCATTTACTGCTTCCCTTCCATGTCGTACGATCAGTAATGCCTCACGTTTTCTTATGTTCTTCCGGTGGTCGTCTCCTAGCGTTCTTCCCATTCTTTGTGAAATCATGCGTATTGGATTAGTATTATGCAACAATGACTTATAAAGCTGATGGTTCTGCAATATTCTGGCCTGTCATCACCTGATTTCTTTGTAATAGTAACTATTAAACACTTATTGAAGTCTGGGGTATTTCGCCTGTTTCTTGTAACTTGCAAACCAGGTGGAATAGTTTTCTTATGGTACATTCTCCATAAGACCTTCATAATTCTGAGAGAATCTTGACTGCTCCTGATGCGTTCTTACGACTCAGACCTTTCAATGCTCTCTGAAATTCTTCTCACATATCGTATCTCTGATTTCATCTTCATCTACTTCTGTTTTGCATTCCATAACTATGTCTTCGAGTTCGTTTCCTTATATAACCGTTCTATACATTAACTGTATTTTTCAGCTTTCCCTTTCTTGCCATCTGAATTCCTTATATTCATATGGTTATTTCTGTTTTGACAACAGAGTCTAATTTTTCCACTGCCTGCTTAGGTCTTCCCACTAGTCATGCATGTTTCTACAACTTTACGTTTCTTTTCCAGCTTTTCCCAGTTTAGAATTTTTGAAACTTTCTTCCGATATCGCTTATTATAATTTGGTTCCCATTAAGTGTTTATTTTTTTCTCGGTTTCTTCATTATTCCAAAGTTAGCATCGTTAGCCAAGAA